>NC_058095.1:80005000-80630000 GCF_020171115.1 Neogale vison
AGTGGTCCCCGGGCATTCCCGAATTGTCCTCCTACAGTTAATGGCCCATGTAACTAAGAAGGGGAAAAAATATTTGTCTGTCAATTCCAAGCTGATGCAGGAATGTCTGGGACTTCTGCTCATTCCCTCTCTCCTGTGTTCAGTGTCTGTCTCCTTCTTTGTCTTTGTCTCTGTGTCTGCGTCTGCGTCTGTCTCTGTTCATGTGTGTCTCACAGGAGCAGGATCTTGGGCTTCAGGGCTGATGGGAGAAACCTCCAAAAATCTCCCTTGTCCCTGTTTCCCTCTCCTATGCTGGTGCTTGGTTCCTTGCTAAGTAAAGCCTTCTCACCCTGAGCAAAGCACAGACTCTGACAGAGCCTCCAGGCTGTATTCTACTCAGAAGGACCTCGAGTAGTAGAAAGCATTTTCCCAAGACTGGGAGCACAGTGGGTCAGGGATAGAGATTCAAGGCCAACAGGCTCTTCTACAAGCCTGTGGGAGACAAGGAACACCCTGTCTCTATGACCCCATGGATAGAAGAGTACGGGGAGGCCTTCAGTTTTGTAGCCCTATCCACACTGTGGGGTTACCTCTTCCTACTTCCAGTAGTCCAGGGTAGTGACAGACACCAGGACCCAGACACTGTCCCGTCCTGGCAAAGACCCTGGGCCCCTTGGGGACCCCTTGACCATCAGCCCATCCTGTCTCCCCTCCCCATGCTTTGGATGTCAGTCCTGGCCAGGAGTCCTTATGGCCCTGACCCCATGGCTGAGCTGTCTCCAAACTCTTTCTTCTTTCCCTCTTGTTACCCACCATTTTCCCAGGGTGTCTCTACCTCTGACCCCTAGCTGGGCTGAGCGGTGTGTGTGTGTGTGTGTGTGTGTCTGTGTGTGTGTGCATGTGTGCACTCAAACACATATGCCTCTAGCTGCCTGGGGATGCCCGAGGTCATGTCCCCACATAGGATGGAGTGGGTAGCTCTCCCCAAGGATCTGAGGAGCTCTCACCCTCTAAGCAAACCTCATGGGAGGGTCAGAGATTGCCTAGGACTGAAGGGAAGCTCTGCTCCTTGGACTCTGTACCCGTCTTTTGTCCTGGGCCAGTTGCTGCCTCTCTTGACCACAGGTTACCAACTGTCCCTGAGGGATGGACATGGAAATGCTGAACCTGGCCTTTCCTCCAGGAGTAAGTGGAGGCGGAGGAAAGGTGCACCATGCACAAAGACCTCCATTCCGAGAGGGCCAGGTGTGCATGGGTGACCTGTACACAGCACCTGTCCCATGACCCAGCCTTGTGGTGGATGTGTACACAACCATGGCACTGTCCTTGACTGGTCCCCCATATTCCCTCACCACTGTCAGGTGCTCTGTGGCCCCAAAGTCTGCTGGGCCCCGGAACCATGCCTATCCGGGAATCAAGTCTCAGGGTGCATGGCCAGGTGGGTTGGACATCTGGGGATGCAAAGTTCATAGAGTACCCCCTACCTAGTTGGCCTGGAATTCACAATCCCTCCCAGGGTCCTGCTCAAGGTGGGGTTTTGCAAGAGGACTTGGAGACATCAGGGAGGCCAAGTCAGGGCAGGGAAAACAGTGGGTCCTTTCAACATCTCTCTCCCTCTGCTTGGTCTTTCTCGTTGATCCCTGGGACAGAGGTCCAGCCTGTCCTTGGATTTAGCGCTGGCTTGAGTCAGTGGGTGGGAAGGAGGACAGGGAAGGGTAGGGTTTGGGTTAGGGCATTGGGCTAGGTTGATGGTTGCAATTAGGGTTAGTTACAGGGTAGGGTCAGGGTTAGGGTTAGATTTAGCGTAAGGGTCAGGGTTAGGGTCAGAGTCAAGGTCAGGGTCAGTGCCAGGTATAGGGTTAGGGTCATGGTTAGGTTTAAGGTCAGGGCGAGGGTCAGAGTTAAAGTGATGGCCCGGCTTCAGTTTAGGTTCAAGTTTAGGGTCAGGGTCAGGGTTAGGCAAATTTCAGGGTTAGGGATAGGGTCAGGGTGAGGGATAGCGTCAGGGATAGGGTTAAAATTAGGGGTTAGGGTTAGGGTTAGAGTTAGATTCAGGGTTAGGTTTAGACAGGGTTTGGGTAAGGGTCAGGGTTAGGGTTAGGTGTTAGGGTTAGGGTTAGGGTCAGTTTAGGTTTCGGGTAAAGCCCATGTTAGGGTCAGGGTCAGGTTTACGTTTAGGGTTAGTTTAAGGTCAGGCTCACAATCAGTGTCAGGGTTAGTGTTAGGGTCAGTGTCAGGGTCATTGATAGGGTTATGGATAGGTTTAAGGTCAGAATCAGGGTCAGGGTCAAGTTCAGGGTGAAGATCAAAGCTAGGTTCAGGTTTACTTTCAGGGTCAGGCTTTCGTTGAGTTTCTAGGTTCGGGTCAGGGACACGTTTAGGTTTGGATCAGTGTTAGGGTCAGTGTTAGGTTGAGGGTCAGGGTGAAGTTCAGGGGCAGGGTCAGGTTTAGTGTCAGGGACAGACTTTGGTGTAGGGTCAAGTTTCGGTTCAGGTTCAGGGTTAGTTTCAGGGGAAAGGTTTGGTTTTGGGATTAGGGTTAGGGTTAGAAGTAGGGTTATGGTTAGGTTTAGGGTTAGATAGTGATAGGGTCAGGGTTAGGGTTTGGGTTAGGGTCGGGGTTAGTGTTAGGGTTAGGGTCAGCATTAGGTTTCAGGTCAGGGCCTCTTGCAGGGTCAGGGTCATGGTTAAGTTTAGGGTTAGGGTCAGGGTCATAGTCAGGGTCATGGTTAGTGTTATGGTCAGGGTCAGGGTCGCTGTTAGTGTCAGGGTTAGGTTTAGGGTCAGGGTCAGTGTCAGGGTAGGGTGAAGGTCAGAGCCAATGTTTTGTTTAGGTTCAGGGTCTGGCTTTGTTTTATGGTCCTGATTCGGGTCAGGTACAGGGTTAGTTTTTTTCAGTGTTATGGTAAGGGTTAGGTTTAGGGTCATGGTCAGAATCAGGGTCAGCGTGAAGGTCAGGGACAGGATCAAGTTTAGAGTGAGGGTCAGGCTTTGGTTTAGGGTCAAGGTTCGGCTCAGGGTCATGTTTAGGTTCACAGGAAGTTTTGGGTTTGGGGTTAGGGTTATTGTTAGAAATAGGGTTATGGATAGGGTTAGGGTTATTCAGCGTTAGGGTCAGGGATAGGGTTTGGGGTAGGGTAGGGGTTTGTGTTACGGTTAGGGTCAGTGCTAGGTTTAGGTTCAGGGTCCGTTTTAGGGTTAGGGTTATGGTTACCTATAGGGTTAGTGTTAGGGTCAGGCTCAAGTCACAGTCAGGGTTAGGGTTAGAATCAGGGTTAGGTCAGGAGCAGGGTTAGGATTAGGGTTAAGGTCAGAGTCACGGTTAGGGACGTGTCAGTGTTAGGGTAACGTCAGGTTTAGGTGTAGGTTCAGGGTCCGGATCAGATTCAACATCAGGCTTAGCTTTAGGGTTAGTGTTCTGGTGAGGATCAGGGTCAGAGTCAGGGTCAGGGTTAGGAGTAGGCTTTGAATCAGGCTGAATGTAAGCATCAGGGTCAGGGTTACGGGTTAGTGTGAGAGTTAGCCCCGTCCCTGGTTCATTGACCCGTCCCTGTGGGGTCTGATAAACTCTGGACAGAAGGGTGCAGCCCTCATACCCGATCCCACCTAGCCAGCCTTAACCTGCGGTGTGAACATGACCTGCCCAACAGTCATCTGACCCCTCAACAGCCTGCTCCCGTTCAAGGTGTCTCTACCGCCGATGATCTCTCTTTACACACACACACACACACACACACACACACATACAAACACACACATGGGGAGGAGATCTAAGGCTACACAGGTCGATCAAAAGGTGTGGGACTCTCTGACTCTGAGCCCCGCGGTGTCACCTTTGGATTCTTTTTGCCAAAAGGCCAGAGGCGTCTGGGAATCCTGACATGACCTTCCCAGTGAGGGGACGTGTCTGGCGGGCGAGCTCTCCTCCTCCTGCATCTTCTGGACTTCGGTAGACAACAGAAGAACATGTCGCTTCCTTCAGGATGTGCTCAGAAATGAGCCGGGCAGGAGGGTTTTATCTGGAATGTGGGTGCCTGGATACGTGGGTCCCAATTCTGTTGGACTCTGTCGTCACGGAAGTGAAGTCACCACTGCCTGAGGGCTACTTACCGGATTTCCTGCTCCCACCAGAGCTCCCTGATGGCGCCCCTCCCCTACCTGCTCAAGGTTCACCTTACACGCCATGCCCTGTCCATACAGTGACACCCCACACAGCCTCCCCCCAGCCCCTAGAAGTCGTGGGTACAGCTGTTGTCCCCACTGGGAGGGCACAGAGCTGGGTTCAGACTGGGCTCCTGATCCTGCCCAGAACTGTGAGCCCGCACACACCCTGTGGCTCTCAGGGCCTCCCCAGTCTCCCCTTCTGCACATTGGGTGTGTTCTGCCTTCTACTTCTAGCGATGCCATCAGGGATAGGACCTCTCCATACGTTCTATCCCTGCTCTCCCAGGAGGCTAGAGCACACAATTGGTAATACACGGGTGAGCCTGGGGTTGTGCGGGGGAATGGAACACAGCCCAGAGAGGCATGGATCTGCTCTGGGATCCAGGCAGAGCCACCCTCCTCCTGCTTGTGTCCCACCCCCCGGGGCTAGGTTGCAGTGCATGGCTTCTGACCTTGGTGACACAGACTTCCTGGGGCTTCCATTAGGTTGAGGGCCAAGGGCCTCTTCTGCGCCCATGTGCTGGCCAGCCCCCACAGTGGTCCCCGGGCATTCCCGAATCACTCCTCCCAGGGTGTATGGCCCATGGGACTGAGAAGGGGACAAAATGCTTGGCTCTCATTTCCAAGCTGATGGAGCAAAGTCTGGGACTTCTGCTCGTTCCCTCTCTCCTGTTTTCAGCGCCTGTCTCTGTCTTTGTCTTTGTCTCTGTGTCTGTGTCTGTGTCTGCGTCTGTCTCTGTTTTTTTGTGTCTCACAGGAGCAGGATCTGTGGGCTCCAGGGTTGATGGGAGAAACCTCTGAAGTCTCCCTTATCCCTGTTTCCCTCTCCTGTGCTGGTGCTTGTTTCCTTGCTAAGTAAAGCCTTCTCACCCTGAGCAGAGCACTGACTCTGGAACCTCTTCCCAATGGGCACCCTGCGGCTGAAACAAGGAGGGTCCTGACCTTGGTCAACAGGCCAGGGCCCACGCACTCTGCCACATTCTGCAAGCCCACAATGTTAGCCCCCCAGCCTCCAGGCTGTCTTCTGCTCAGAAGGACCACGAGGGTGTAGAAAGCATTTTCCCAAGACTGGGAGCACAGTGGGTCAGGGATAGAGATTGAAGGCCCTCAGGCTCTTCTACAAGCCTGTGGGAGACTAGGGACACCCTGTCTCTATGGCCCCATTGATAGAAGAGTAAGGGGAAGCCTTCAGTGTTGTAGCCCTGTCCACACTGGGAGGTTACCTCTTCCTACTTCCAGTAGTCCAGGGTTGTGACGGACACCAGGCCACAGACACTGTCCCCAACCAGTGCCCTGGCAAAGCTCCTGGGCCCCTTGGGGACCCCTTGACCATCAGCCCATCCTGTCTCCCCTTCCCTTGCTTTGGATCTCAGTCCTGGCCAGGAGACCTGATGGCACTGACCCCATGGCTGAGCTGTCTCCAACCTCTTTCTTCTTTCACCCTTGTTACCCACCATTTTCCCAGGGTGTCTCTACCTCTGACCCCTAGCTGGGCTGAGCGGTGTGTGTGTGTGTGTGTGTGTGTGTGTGTGCATGTGTGCGCTCAAACACATATGCCTATATCTGTCTGGGGATTCCCGAAGTCCTGTCCCCACATGGGATGGGGTGGGTAGCTCTCCCCAAGGACCTGAGGAGCCCGCACCCTCCTTGCAACACTCATGGGAGGGTCAGGGTTTGCCTAGGACTTGTGGGAAGCTCTGCTCCTTGGACTCTGTACCCTTCTTTTGTCCTGGGTCAGTCGCTGCCTCTCTTGACTGCTGGTTCCCAAGTGTCCCTAAGGGATGGCCATGGAAATGCTTGAACCTGGCCGTTCCTCCAGGAGTAGGTGGAGGCGGAGGAAATGTGCACCAGGCACAAAGACCTCCATTCCGAGTGGGCCAGATGTGCACAGGAGACCTTCACACAGCACCTGTCCCATAACTCAGCCTTGTGGCGGATGTGTATGCGACCATGGCACTGTCCCTGACTGGTCCCCCATGTTCCCTCACCACTGCCAGGTGCTCTGTGGCCCTAAAGTCTGCTGAGCCTCGGAACCGTGCCTATCCTGGGAAGCAAGGCTCAGGGTGCATGGCCAGGCAGGTTGGACATATGCGGATGCAAATGTCATCGAGTCCCCCCCAACTCATCTGGCCTGGAATTCACAATCTCTCTCAGGGTCCCACTCAAGATGGGGTTTAGCCAGAGGACTTGGAGACATCAGTGGAGGCCAAGACAGGACCGGGAAATCAATCAGCCCCTTCAACTTCTCTCTTCCTCTGCTTGGTCTTCCTGGTTGATCCCTGGAACAGAGGTCCAGCCTGTCCTTGGATTTAGCCCTGACTTGAGTCAGTGCGTGGGAAGTAGGACAGGGAAGGTTAGGGTTGGGGTTAGGTGTTTGCGTTAAGGTGAGGGTTACAGTTAAGTTAAGTTCAGGGTCAGGGTCAGGGTTAGAGTTAGAGTTAGGATAAGAGTCAGGGTTAGGGTCAGAGTCAAGGTTAGGGTTAGGGTCATTTAGGTTTCAGGTAAAGCCCGTGATAGGGTCAGGGTCAGATTTACGTTTAGGGTTAGTTTTAAGGTTAGGCTCACAATCAGTGTCTGGGTTAGTGTTAGGTCAGGGTCAGGGTCACTGTAAAAGTCAGGGATAGGTTTAGGGTCAGGGTCAGTGTCAGGGTTAGGGTCAGGGTCAGGGTGACGATCAAAGCCAGGTTCAGGTTTAGGTTCAGGGTCAGGCTTTCGTTTAGGGTCTCGTTTTGGGTCAGGGACAGGGTTAGGTTTGGTCAGTGTTAGGGTCAGTGTTAGGTTGAGGTCAGGGTTAAGATCCAGGTCACGGTGAAGGTCCGGGCCAGGGTCCGGTTAAGTGTCAGGGGCAGGCTTTGGTTTAGGGTCAATGTTCGGTTCAGGTTCAGAGTTAGGTTCAAGGGAAAGGTTTGGGTTTGGGATTAGGGTTAGGGTTAGACGTAGGGTTATGGTTAGGGTTAGGATTAGACAGCATTAGGGTCAGTTTTTGGATTTGGGTTAGGGTCGCGGTTTGTGTTAGGTTAGGGTCACCGTTAGGTTTAAGTTTAGGGTCCATATTAAGGTCAGGGTTATGGTTATGTTTAGGGTTAGGATTAGGGTCAGGCTCACAGTAACGGTCAGGTTAAGGGTTATGGCCATGGTTAGGTCAGCTTCAGGGTTAGGATTAAGGTCAAGGCCATGGTCACGGTTAGGGATGAGTCAGGATTAGGGTAAGTTCAGGATTAGGTTTAGGTTTAGGGTCCGGATTCGGGTCAGCGACAGGCTTAGGTTTAGAGATTGGTTTCGGGTCAGGATCACAGTCAGGGTCAGGGTCAGTGTCTGGTTCAGGGCTAGGGTTAGGATTTCAGTCAGGCTTACAGTCAGGGTCAAGGTCATGTTTAGAGGTTAGGGTTAGGGTTAGCCCTGCACCTGGGTCATTGACACGTCCCTGCAGGGTCTCAGGATAAACCCTGTGCAGAAGGGTGCAGTGGCCACACCCGATCCCACCTAACCAGCCTTAACCTGGGGTGTGAACATGACCTGCCCAACAGGCAACTGACCTCTCATCAGCCTGCTCCTGCTCGGGGCATCTCCACCACAGATGAGCTCTCTTTACACACACACTCACACACACACACACACGGGGAGGATACCTATGGCTACACAGGTCGATCAGAAGGTGTGCGACTCTGACTCTGAGTCCCGCGGTGTCACCCTTTGATTCATCCTGCCAAAGGGCCAGAGGCGTCGGGGAAACATGACATGACCTGCACAGTGAGGTGACGTGTCTGGCGGGCGAGCTCTCCTCTGCCTGCATCATCTGGGCTTCAGTAGACAGCACAAGAACATTGCGCTTCCTTCAGGATATGCCCAGAAATGAGCTGTGCAGGGGGGTTTTCTCTGGAGTGTGGTTGCCTGGATACATGGGTTCCAATTCTGTTCGGCTCTATCATCAGGGAAGTGAGGTCATCACTGCCTGGGAGCTCCTTACCGGACTTCCTGCTCCCACCAGAGCTCCCTGAGGGTGCCCCTCCCCCAGCTGTTCAAGGGTCACCCTCCACCCCATGCCCTGTCCATCCAGTGATCCCCACATAGCCTCCCCCCATCTCCTCAGACGCCTGGGTGCAGCTGTTGACCCCGCTGGGAGGGCATAGAGCTGGGTTCAGACCTGGCTCCTGCTCCTGTCCAGGACTGTGAGCCTGCACACTCCTTCCACATGGAAGAAATCCTGGCTGTTGGGATGGGTTTTCAATCTTCAGCGTGGGAACCAGCTGAAATGCCAGTGAGACTATGCCCACTCCTGAGGTCGGACCTGGGCAAAAGCAGGCTGGTGACCCTCAGACTGAGCCTGCTTTCAAACAAATGCTATCAGTTGCTCCTCCAGGATCCCTTATTGCTGGCCTGGTATTCCCTAGGCCCAAACCCTTGGTGGGATTTTACAGGGGCCCAGACCCAGAGCCTGTCTCTTGAATACCTGTTTTTGGGCACCCCTAAGATGGAAAACAGCACTCTTCCCTTCCCTGAGAAAGGCACCAAATTATTGGGAGTCTCCAGGATCCTTAGAGAGGAAAAATCTCCCATGAACACATCAGACCACACCTACATTACAAGGCCATCCTGGACACACAATCCAGATACAAAAGCCTGTGCTACCGCCTTCAAGTCACCCTAGTTCTCTAATGTGCTTCAGGTTCCCCCATTGGTAGGGATTCCAGGAAAGGTCTGGGTACAGATGCCTGAATAACAAGGATGAGTAGAGTTGATGGCCCTGGTCCATGGATGGTCTCACATGCTGGATATGGGCCCTCCCCTCTGGGTGGCTGACACAAGGTTGGGGCTCAGGCTCTGTCAGACACAGCTCTAGATGCCAGGGTAAACTATTAATCAGGGTTCCCTCGAAGGCCGAACAGATTGATCATCATGTAGAGTACTGGGCAGCCTCCTCAGGCCCTTCTTCTTTCTATGGTTATGGCAGAATGTTGTGTTGTGTCTCCAGAATTCCCTATCAAAAGGGCTTGTAGACCATGAGGGTGAGCATGGAATTTTAAGCCTAAGCTATGATTAAATTCAGTGTAAAGCAAAAGGAAGTTCCAGTGTGGAGTGGTTGAATTGAAAATCCAGCCCCTGAGTAAGGGCAGATGTCATATGTTTGCTCATACTGGAGTATGTTTCTCTGATGACCAAAAAATGGAGGGGTGGCATCTAGAGGTCATGAAGAATTTCCCACGCTGGGGCTTCTGAGATGCTCCAAAGAGCAAGATTTTCCTATTGGACAGGGAGAGTCTGCTTTGTTTGCTCCAGGGTTCCCCATGTGGAAAGTTTGGGTAGAAGCACTCCCGCATGGTGCCTGGAAAGCACACCTCCATTGAGCTGAGGAACATTGCAGATTCGTTTTTGTGGCTCAGGGGAGAAGTACCAAGGCCTTGAGTTGACATGGAATCTCTTACAGATGGGCCACAATGCTGGTTTGTTACCAGGAAGATCTTAGAATGTGCTCATGTCTAAGGTGCCATGCAGGATTCTCCTACCCTGAGGGTTTGGCACAGGTCTAAGACACGGTTTCCTTCTGGGGACAGTAGATGTTCTGTTGTGTGGTTCAGGGACCATAGGTTGTATGGCCGGCACAGACTTGTGCTGGGGCTCCAGAGACCCCATCCTGGAGGGCTTATGAGCCATGGTTTGGGGAGAAAATTCTGCAAACCCAAATTCAGGTTAGGGTTGGTGGTGAGGTGATCGCAGGCCCATTGCGTAGACCTGGAGGGCAGCTCATCAGGAACTGTAATTAGGGTGACTGGAAGTTGGTAGCACAGTCCTTTCTATCTGGAATATGTGACCAGGATGGCCTCTGAATGCAGGTGTGGTCTCACGGGTCCATGGGAGATATTTCCTCTCTAAGGATGCTCAGGGTGGGAAATCCTCCATGGCCACTTGATGCCATCCCTCCATATGTCGGTAATCATAGACAGAAAATCCACTGTGATCAAATATCTGATATCTGCCCTTACTCAGGTGCTGGTTATCTCAAATAAGCCACACCACAATGGAGGTGCTTAACCACAGCTTGTGTTTACAATTCCTTCCTCACCCTACTGGTCCCCAAGGCCTCTGGAAAGGGCATTATAGAGCCACAACACAGCATTCTGCCTTCCCCAGAGAAAGAAGAAGTGCCTGGTGAGGCTGCCCAGAAACCCCACATAAGGATCAATCTGTTCAGAACCTGAGGGAACACCGATTTAATGGCTGCCCTGGCCACTAGTGCTGTGTCTGACAGAGCCTGAGCCCCGACTTAGTGTCAGCCACCCAGAGAGCGGGACCCATATGTAGCATGTGGGACAGGCCGTAGCCCTACTCTGTCATCTCTACCCATCCTTGGTATTCAGGCATCTGTCCCCAGACTTTTGCTGGAACCCCTGCAAATGGGGGGACCTGAAGCACAATAGAGAACTCCTTCTTCCCCAAGGCAGGAACACCTGGCTCTTGGGACGGGTGTCCAACTCACAAAGTGGGAGCCAGCTGCATAGCCAATGAGACCACGCCCAATCATGAGGGCTTCCCTGAGCACAAACAGGCATTGGGACACACAGCCTGAGCATGCGTTCAAACAAGCTCTCTCAGTTACACCACCAGGATCCCTCATTGAAGGCCTGGTACTCACCTAGGCCCAAATCCTAAAACTTGGTAGGATTTTCCAGGCACCAAGACCCATAGCCCATCTCTGGAACCCCAGTATCGGGACACCCCTAAGATGGAAAACTGCATTCTTCCCTCACCGAATAAGCCACCAAAGTATGGAGAGCCACAGGATACTTAGAGAGGAAATGTCTACCATGGCCCCATGAGACCACACCTGCATTCCAAGGCCATCCTGGTTAAACAATCCAGATAGAAATGCCAGTGCTTAAATAAAATCATGAATGAAAGAGGAGAGATCACAACTAACACCAAAGAAATACAAACTATTATAAGAACATACTATGAGCAACTCTACGCCAACAAATTTGACAATCTGGAAGAAATGGATGCATTCCTAGAAACATAGAAACTACCAAAATTGAACCAGGAAGAAATAGAAAGCCTGAACAGACCCATAACCAGTAAGGAGATTGAAACAGTCATTAAAAATCTCCAAACAAACAAAAGCCCAGGGCCAGATGGCTTCCCGGGGGAATTCTACCAAACATTTAAAGAAGAACTAATTCCTATTCTCCTGAAACTGTTCCAAAAAATAGAAATGGAAGGAGAACTCCCAAACTCATTTTATGAGGCCAGCATCACCTTGATCCCAAAACCAGACAAGGATCCCATCAAAAAAGAGAGCTATAGACCAATATCCTTGATGAACACAGATGCAAAAATTCTCACCAAAATACTAGCCAATAGGATTCAACAGTACATTAAAAGGATTATTCACCACGACCAAGTGGGATTTATCCCAGGGCTGCAAGGTTGGTTCAACATCCGCAAATCAGTCAATGTGATACAACACATCAATAAAAGAAAGAACAAGAACCATATGATACTCTCAATAGATGCTGAAAAAGCATTTGACAAAGTACAGCATCGCTTCCTGATCAAAACCCTTCAAAGTGTAGGGATAGAGGGCACATACCTCAATATCATCAAAGCCATCTATGAAAAACCAACTGCAAATATCATTCTCAATGGAGAAAAACTGAAAGCTTTTCCACTAAGATCAGGAACACGGCAGGGATGTCCATTATCACCACTGCTATTCAACATAGTACTAGAAGTCCTAGCCTCAGCAATCAGACAACAAAAGGAAATTAAAGGCATCCAAATCTGCCAAGAAGAAGTCAAATTATCACTCTTCGCAGATGATATGATACTCTATGTGGAAAACCCAAAAGACTCCACTCCAAAACTGCTAGAACTTATACAGGAATTCAGTAAAGTGTCAGGATATAAGATCAATGCACAGAAATCAGTTGCATTTCTCTACACCAACAACAAGACAGAAGAAAGAGAAATTAAGGAGTCAATCCCATTTACAATTGCACCCCAAACCATAAGATACCTAGGAATAAACCTAACCAAAGAGGCTAAGAAGCTATACTCAGAAAACTATAAAGTACTCATGAAAGAAATTGAGGAAGGCACAAAGAAATGGAAAAATGTTCCATGCTCCTGGATTGGAAGAATAAATATTGTGAAAATGTCCTTGCTACCTAAAGCAATCTACACATTTAATGCAATTCCTATCAAAGTACCATCCATCTTTTTCAAAGAAATGGAACAAATAATTTTAAAATTTATATGGAACCAGAAAAGACCTCGAATAGCCAAAGGGATATTGAAAAACAAAGCCAAAGTTGGTGGCATCACAATTCCGGACTTCAAGCTCTATTACAAAGCTGTCATCATCAAGACAGCATGGTAATGGCACAAAAACAGACACATAGACCAATGGAACAGAATAGAGAGCCCAGAAATAGACCCTCAACTCTATGGTCAACTAATCTTCGACAAAGCAGGAAAGAATGTCCAATGGGAAAAAGACAGCCTCTTCAATAAATGTTGTTGGGAAAATTGGACAGCCACGTGCAGAAAAATGAAATTGGACCATTTCCTTACACCACACACAAAAATAGATTCAAAATGGATTAAGGACCTCAATGTGAGAAAGGAATCCATCAAAATCCTTGAGGAGAACACAGGCAGCAACCTCTTCGACCTCAGCCGCAGCAACATCTTCCTAGGAACATCGCCAAAGGCAAGGGAAGCAAGGGCAAAAATGAACTTTTGGGATTTCATCAAAATCAAAAGCTTTTGCACAGCAAAGGAAACAGTTAACAAAACCAAAAGACAACTGACAGAATGGGAGAAGATATTTGCAAACGACATATCAGATAAAGGACTAGTGTCCAAAATCTATAAAGAACTTAACAAACTCAACACCCAAAGAACAAATAATCCAATCAAGAAATGGGCAGAGGACATGAACAGATGTTTCTGCAAAGAAGACATCCAGATGGCCAACAGACACATGAAAAAGTGCTCCATATCACTCGGCATCAGGGAAATACAAATCAAAACCACAATGAGATATCACCTCACACCAGTCAGAATGGCTAAAATCAACAAGTCAGGAAATGACAGATGCTGGCGAGGATGCGGAGAAAGGGGAACCCTCCTACACTGTTGGTGGGAATGCAAGCTGGTGCAACCACTCTGGAAAACAGTATGGAGGTTCCTCAAAATGTTGAAAATAGAACTGCCCTATGACCCAGCAATTGCACTACTGGGAATTTACCCTAAAGATACAAACGTAGTGATCCAAAGGGGCACGTGCACCCAAATGTTTATAGCAGCAATGTCCACAATAGCCAAACTATGGAAAGAACCTAGATGTCCATCAACAGATGAATGGATCACGAAGATGTGGTATATATACACAATGGAATACTATGCAGCCATCAAAAGAAACGAAATCTTGTCATTTGCGACAACATGGATGGAACTAGAGCGTATCATGCTTAGCGAAATAAGTCAAGCGGAGAAAGACAAATATCATATGATCTCCCTGATATGAGGGAGTGGTGATGCAACATGGGGGCTTAAGTGGGTAGGAGAAGAATCCATGAAACAAGATGGGATAGGGAGGGAGACAAACCATAAGTGACTCTTAATCTCACGAAACAAACTGTGGGTTGCTGGGGGGAGGGGGGTTGGGAGAAGGGAGGTAGGGTTATGGACATTGGAGAGGGTATGTGCTTTTGGGTAAATTGGAAGGGGAGATGAACCATGAGAGACTATGGACTCTGAAAAACAATCTGAGGGGTTTGAAGTGGCGGGGGCGGGGGTGGGAGGTTGGGGTACCAGGTGGTGGGTATTATAGAGGGCACAGCTTGCATGGAGCACTGGGTGTGGTGAAAAAATAATGAATACTGTTTTTGTGAAAATAAATAAATTGGAAAATAAATTAAAAAAAAAAAAAAAGAAATGCCAGTGCTACTGCGTTCACATCACCCTAATTACATTTCCTGACTAGCTTCCCTCAAGGTCTATGCATTGGGTCTGTGACCTCCACAACAATAACCCTAACCCGAATTTGTGTTTGCAGATTTCTCTCCCAAACCATAACTCACATACCCTCCAGGATGGGATCTCAGGATCCACACCACAGGACTGTGCTGCTATCCCCAAGGAAAACTGGTTAGTCACAGTTTCCCTAACCTTCCATATTAGAAGATACCTGAAAAGCCTGAGCCCACCCCAATACTGTAGGCCGCTCTGGATGCAAATGCCCAGTATGAAACACCCTGATCACCTACATCCAGGCAGACAGCCAAGTCAATGATCCTGAGTCAGAAGATTAAACCTGACATGCCCCTAGGACCTCAATGGAAACTTAGATTACGTTTTCAGGCATCTGACCTCCAGGGCATGTTCTGGAATACCAACTTATGATTCAACACGTATCCCTGAGCCACACAACAGAATATCTCCTGGTCTCAGAATGAAACCGTGCTCTTCGACATTTGCCAAACTCTCAGGGTAGGAGAATCCTGCTCGTCACCTTAGCAACCAACACATTCTAAGATATCCCTGGCAACAAAGCAGCATTGTGGCCCATCTGCAAGAGTTTCCATGTCAACTCAAGGCCTTGGTACTTCGCCCCCAAACCATCAGAATGATCCTGCCATTTTCTTCATCTGCAATGGTCAATGGAGGTATGATTTTTAGGCATCCTTGCAGGAAAGCTCTACTACCCAAACTTTCCACATGGGGGACGCTGAGGCAAATAAACCAGACTCCAACTGTACAGTAGATGGAAACCTTGCTGTTTGGAGCATCTCACAAGCCTCAGCTTGGGAAATCCTCCATGGCCTCTTCACGCCACACCTCCATCTGTTGGTCATCATAGATCAAACTCCACTGTGAGCAAACATCTGATTCTGCCTTACTCAGGTGCTGGATATCTCGAATAAGTCACTGCACATTGGAACTGCCTTCTGCTTGGCACTGAACTGAACTGTAGCTTGTGTTTACAATTCCATCCTCACCCAACTGGTTCCCAAGCCCTCTTGATAGGGAATTCTAAAACCACAACACAGAATTCTGCCTTCCACTTAGAAATAAGAAGTGCCTGGTGAGTCTGCGCAGAAATGTGACATGAGGATCAATCCTCTCTGCTCTCGAGGGAACCCTGATTATAGGCTGCCCTGACCACTAGTGACAGACCCTGAGACCCTACCTAGTTTCAGACACCCAGAGAGTGGGCTCCATATCTAGCATGTGGGACCGGCCATGGCCCAATCTGTCATCTTTATCCATCCTTGGTATTCAGGCACCAGTCCCCAGACCTTTGCTGGAATCCCTGCCAATGGGGGAACATGAAGCACAATAGAGAACTCTGCCTTTCACACGGCAGGAAACCTGGCTGTTGGGATGGACGTCCAACCCTCAAAGTGGGAGCCAGCTGCATTGCCAATGAGACCACGCCCACTCATGAGGGCCGCCCTGGGCACAAACAGGCATTGTGACTCTCAGCCTGAGCATACTTTCAAAAGCCCTCTCAGTTGCACCATTAGGATCCAACATTGCAGGCCTGATATGCCACTAAGCCCAAATCTTAACACTGGTGTGATTTTCCAGGTGCACAGACCCAGAGCCCGTCTCTGGAATTCCTCTATTGGCTCACCCCTATGATGGAAAACAGCACTCTTCCCTTACCGAAAAAGCCACCAAACTATGGAGTGCCACCAGGATCCTTAGAGGGGAAATGTCTCCCATGGACACATGAGACAACACCTGCATTCCGAGGCCATACTGGACACACAATCAAGATAGAAAAGGCTGTGCTACCGACTTCTACTCACCCTAATTACAGTTTCTGACAAGCTGCTCTCCAAGTGTACGCATTGGGCCTTGATCACCAGGCCACTAACCCTAATCTGAATTTGTGTTTACAGTCATCTCTACCAAAACCATGGCTCACATGCCCCCCATGATAGGTTCTCTGGAGCCAAACCACAGGACTGTGCCTGCAATCCCCAAGGAAACTGTGCCTGTCACAGTTGCCCAAACCTTACAGATTAGGAGAAACCTACAAGGCCCCTGACCAATCCCAATATTCTCGGCAGCACTGGACACAAATGCCCAGTCTGAAACACCCTGATCACCTACATCCATGCAGTCAACCAAATCAATGGTCCTGAGTCAGAAGATTGAACATGACATTCCCCTAGGATCTCAATGGAATCCTAGATTAGGTTTTCAAATATCTGTCCTCAGAGGCCTGTTCTGGAATACCAACTTATGAAATAACATGTGGTCCCTGAGCCACACAACAGAACATCTCCTGTCCCCAGAAGGAAACTGTGCTCTTCAAACTGTGCTAAACTCTCAAGGTAGGAGAATCCTGCACAATAACACCTTAGACACCAGCACATTCTAAGATCTCTCTGGTTACACACCAGCACATTCTAAGATCTCTCTGGTTACACACCAGCACATTCTAAGATCTCTCTGGTTACACACCAGCATTGGGGCCCATCTGCAGGAGATTCCATGTTAACTCAGCACCTTGATACTTTGCCCCAGAGCCATAAGAATGATTCTTCCATGGTCCTGAACTGCAATGTTCAATGGAGGTGTGCTTTCCAGGCATCCATGCGGGTGAGCTATGCAACCCTCACTTTCAAGATGGGGACCCTGGAACAAATAAACCACACTCCACCTGTCCAAAAGAAGGAAATCTTGCCGTTTGGATCATCTCACAAGCCTTTGCATGGGAAATCCTACATGACCTCTTGACGCCACCCCTCCATTTGTCAGTCATCATAGACACAAACTCCAGTGTGAACAAACATCTGATATCCACCCTTACTCAGGTGCTGGATATCTCGAATCAGCCGCTGCACATTGGAAATGCCTTCTGCTTGGCAGTGAATTGAACCGTAGCTTGGGTTTACAATTTCATCCTCACTCTACTGGTCCCCAAGCCCTCTTGATGAGGAATTCTGTAGCCACAACACAGCATTCTGCCTTCCCCATAGGAGGAAGAAGTGCCTGGTGCATCTGCCCAGAAAAATCACATGGGGATTAATCTGATAGGTCCTCGAAGGAATACCGATTCATAGTCTGCCCTGGCCACCAGTGCTGTGTCTGACAGAGATTGAGCTACAACCTAGTGTCACCCACCCTGAGAGCAGGCCCCATATCTAGCATGTGAAACCGGCCATGGTCCAAGTCTCTCATCTCACCCATCCTTTTTATTCAGGCACGTGTCCCCAGATCTTTGCGGGAATCCCTGCCAATGGGGGAACCTGAAGCAGAATAGAGAACTCCTCTGTCCCCATGGCAGGAAACCTGGCTGTTGGGATGTGTGTCTGATCCTCAAATTGGGAGCCAGATGCACCAAGACCACACCTGAGGGATGCCCTGGGCATAAAGAGGCATTGTGACCATCAGCCTGAGCATGCATTCAAACAAGCACTCTCAGTGGCAATACCATAATCCCACATTATAGGCATGGTACACCTCTAGGCCCAAATCCTAACACTTGGTGGGATTTTCCAGGGACTCAGACCCAGAACACGTTTCTGGAATCCCTGTATTGGGGCACCCCTAAGATGGAAAATAGCACTCTTCCCTACCCTGAAAAAGCCACCAATCTATGGAGGAACCACCAGGATCCTTAGATAGGAAAAATCTCCGATGGAGCCATGAGAACACCGCTGTATTCTGAGGCCATCCTGGACACACAATCCAGATAGAAAAGCCTGTGCTACTGCCTTCGAGTCACCTAATTACAGTTCCCGATGAGCTGCTGTCCAGGTCTATGCATTGGGCCTGTGATCACCTCACAACTAACCCTAATCCGAATTTGAGTTTTTGTAGACTTCTCTCACAAAACCATGGCTCATATGCCCTCCAGGATGGCATCTCCAGAGCCACACCACGGGACTGTGCCTGCCATTTCCAAGGTAACTGTACCAGTAACATTTGCCCAAACCTTCCAGATTAGGCAAAACCTGCAAGGCCCATGAGCCCACTCCCATATTTGGTGTCTTCTCTGGATGCAAATGTGCAGTCTGAAACACCCTGATCTCTTACATATTGGCAGAGAGCCAAGGCATGGTCCTGAGTCAGAAGATTGAACCTGACTTGCCCCTAGATCTCCATTGGAACCCTAGATTAGTTTTTCAGACATCTGTCCTCAGGGGCCTGTTCTGGAATACCAATATAGGTATTGGTATTCAACAGAATACCAACAGAAAATCTCCTGTCCCCAGAAGGAAACCATGTGCTTCGAACTGTGCCAAACCTTCAAGTTTGGAGAATCCTGCATGGAACCTTAGCCCCCAGCATCATCTAAGATCTCCCTGGTATCAAACCAGCATTGTGACCCATCTGCAAGAGATTCCATGTCAACTCAAGGCTTTGGCCCTTCGCCCCAGAGCCACCAGAAGGAACCTGCCATGTTCCTCAGCTGCAATTGTCAATGGAGGTGTGCTTTCCAGGGATCCTGCAGGAGAGCTCTCCTCCCCAAATTTTTCCAATGGGGGACCCTGGAGCAAAAAAACAGGCTCCACCTGTTCTGTAGAAGGAAACCATGCTGTTTGGAGCATCTCACAAGCCTCAGTGTGGGAAATCATCTATGGACTCTTGATGCCACCCCTCCAGTTCTCGGTCATCACAGAAACAAACTCCAGTGTGAGCAAACATCACCCATCCACCCTTACTCAGGAGCTGGATATCTCATTCATTGGCCATCAGAACGAACCTGCCATGTTCCTTAGCTGCAATGGTCAATGGAGTTGAGCTTTCCAGGCATCCATGTGGTACAGCTCTGCTACCCAAACTTTTCACATGGGGGACCCTGGAACAAATAAACCAGACTCCACCTTCCCAGTAGAAAGAAACCTTGGTGTTTGGAGCAGTTCATAAACCTCAACGTGAAAACCCCTCCATGGTTTCTTGACGCCACCTCTTCATTGGTCAATCATCATAGACACAAACTCCAGTGTGAGCAAATATCTGACATCCGCCCTTACTCAGGTGCTGGATATCTCGAATTAGCCATTGCACATACGAACTCCCTTCCGCTTGGTACTGAATTGAAACGTAGCTTGTGTTTACATTCCATCCTTACCCGACTGGTTCCCAAGCCCTCTTGATATGGAATTCTGGAGGCACAATGCAGCATTCTGCCTTCCCTATAGAAAGAAGTGCCTGGTGAGTCTGGCCAGAAACCCGAATTGAGGATCAATCTTCTTGGCCCTCACGGGAGCCCCGATTTATAGGTTGCCAGGGCCACTAGTGCTGTGTCTGACAGAGCCTGATCCCCGACCTAGTCTCTGTCAACAGAGAGTGAGCCCCACATCTAGCATTTCGGATTGTCATGGCCCAAGTATGTCATCTCTACCCATCCTTGATATTCAGGCATCTGTCCCCAGACCTTTGCTGGAATCCCTGACAATGGGGGAACCTGAAGCACAATAGTGAACTTCTCCTTCCTCATGGCAGTAAACTTAGTTGTTGGGATGGGTGTCCGCCCTCCATGGGGGAGCCAGTTATAACACCAATGAGACCATGCCCACTCCTGAGGGCCGCCATGGATGTAAATGGGCATTGTGACCCTCAGCCTAAGCATGGTTTCAAACAATCCCTCTCAGTTGCACCACTATGAGCCCGCATTGCAGTCCTTGTACACCCCTAAGCCCAAATCCTAACACTTGGTGGGATGTCCCAGACTCCCAGAAAAAGAGCCCGTCTCTGGAATCCCTGTTTTAGGACACCCCTAAGATGGAAAACAGCACTCATCCCTTTCCAGAAAATGCCACCAAACTATGGAGAGCTGCCAGGACCAATAGAGAGGAATAGTCTCCCATGGATCCATGAGACCACACCTGCATTCCAAGGCCATCCTGGACACACAATCCAGAGAAAAAAGCCTGGGTTACTGCCTTCCAGTCACCCTAATTATTGTTCCTCACGTGCTGCCCTCCAGATCTACACATTGGGCTGTGATCACATCATCACAAAGTTGTTAACCCGAACTTGTGTTTCCAGACTTCTCTCCTAAAGCCATGGCTCACATGCCCACAAGAATGAGATCTCTGGAGCCACAACACAGGACTCTGGCTTCCATTACTAAGGACACTGTGCATATCAGAGTTGCCCAAAGCTTCCAGATTAGGAGAAACCTGTAAGGCCCCTGAGCCAGCCCCAATAATGTCAGCCACTCTGGATGCAAATGGCCAGTCTGAAACACCCTGATCACCAATACCCAGGGAGGCAGCCAAGTCAATGATAGTGAGTTAGAAGATTGAACCTGAAATGCCCCTAGGCCCTCAATGGAACCCCATTAGGTTTTCAGGCATCTGTCCTCAGGGGCCTGTTCTGCAATACCAATTTATGACACATCATGTGGTCCCCGATCCACACGACAGAACATCTCCTGTCCCCAGAAGGATATCGTGCACTTCGACCTGTGCAAAACCCTCAGGGTAGGAGATTCCTGCATGCCACCTTAACATCCAGCACATTCTAAGATCTCCTTGGTCACAAACCAGCATTGTGGCCCATCTGCAAGAGATTTCATGTCAACTCAAGGCCTTGGTACTTCGCCCCAGAGCCACCAGAGTGAACTTGCCATGTTCCTCAGCTGCAATGGTCAATGGAGGTGTGCTTTCCAGGCATCCATGCAAGAGAGCTCTGCTTCACAGTCTTTCCACATGGGGAAACCTAGAGCAAACAAACCAGACTTCACGTGCTCAATGAAGGAAAACTTACTGTTTGGAGCAACTCAGAGGCCACAGCGTGTGAAGTCCTCCATGGCCTCTTGCTGTGAGCAAACATCTGACATCCACCCTTATTCCAGTGATGGATGTCTTGAATAAACCGCTGCACATTGGAACTCTCTTCCACTTGGCACTGAATTGTAAACTTGTGTTTACAATTCCATCCTCACATGACAGGTCCACAAGCCCTCTTGAGAGGGAAATCTGGAGCCACAATGCAGCATTCTGCCTTCCCCACTGAATGAAGAAGTGCCTGGTGGGTCTTCCCAGAAACCCCACATGAGGATCAATCTGCTC
This sequence comes from Neogale vison, assembly GCF_020171115.1. Classification (NCBI taxonomy): domain Eukaryota; kingdom Metazoa; phylum Chordata; class Mammalia; order Carnivora; family Mustelidae; genus Neogale; species Neogale vison. The sequence continues at coordinate 80,026,186 of NC_058095.1, forward strand.
GGCCCTCGAGTCAACCTAGATTTATAGGCTGCCATGGCTACTAGTGCTGTGTTTGAAAGAGCCTGAGCCCTGACCAAGTTTCAGCAACAAGAGAGTGGGCTCCATATCTAACATTTGGGATGGTCGTGGCCAAAGTACGTCATCTATTCCCGTCCTTGGTTTTCAGGCACACATGCCCTCCAGGATGGGGTCTCTGGATCCACACCACAGGACTGTCCCTGCCATCCCTAAGGAAACTGTGCCTGTCACAGTTGCCCAAACCTTCTAGATTAGGAGAAACCTTCAAGGACCCTGAGCCTACCTCAAGATTGTTGCCCCCTCTGAACGCAATTGCGCAGTCTGAAACATCCTGATAAACTACATCCAGGGAGACTGCCAAATCAATGGTCCTGAGTCAGAATAGTGAACATAACAGGCCCCTAGGACATCATTGGAACACTAGATTCAATTTACAGACATCTGTCCTCAGAGGCATGTTCTGGAATGCGAACTTATGATACAACATGTGGTCCCTGGGCCACACAACAGAACATCTCCTGTTCCCAGAAGGAAACCATTCCCTTCCATCTGTGCCAAAGGCCAGGTTAGTAGAGTCCTGCATAACACCTTAGCCACCAGCACATTCTAAGATCTCCCTGGTAACTAACCAGCATTGTGGCTCATCTGCATAAAATTCCATGTCAACTCAAGGACTTGGTACTTCGATCCATTTTCCTCAGCTTCAATGGTCAATGGAGTTGACCTTTCCAGGCATCCATGTGGTACAGCTCTGCTACCCAAACTTCCCACATGTGGGACCCTGGAACAAATAAACCAGACTCCACCTGCCCAGTAGAAGAACCTTGCTGTTGGGAGCAGCTCAGAAACCTCAACGTGAAAACCCCTCCATGGCTTCTTGATGCCACCCATCCATTTGTCAGTCATCATAGACACAAACTCCAGCGTGAGCAAATATTTGACATGCGCCCTTACTCAGGTGCTGGATATCTCGAAAAAGCCACTGCACATAGGAACTGCCCTCCACTTGGCACTGAATTGAACCATTGCTTGTGTTTACAATTCCATCCTCACCCAAATGGTCCCCAAGCCCTCTTGATATGGAATTCTGGAGCCACAACACAGCATTACGCCTTCCCTATAAAATGAAGTGTCTGGTGAGTCTGGCCAGAAACCCCAATTGAGGATTAATCTGCTCGGCCCTTGAGGAAATCCCGATTTATAGGTTGCCCTGGCCACTAGTGCTGTGTCTGACAGACCCTGAGCCCCGACCTAGTGTCAGTCACCGGAGAGTGGGCCCCACATCTAGCATTTGGGATTGCCATGGCCCAAGTACGTCATGTCTACCCATCCTTGGTATTCAGCACCTGGCCCAGACCTTTGCTGGAATCCATGCCAATGGGGGAACCTGAAGCTCAATAGAGAACTCCTCCTTCCTCATGGCAGGACATTTGGCTGTTGGGATGGGTGTCCAAACCTCAAAGGGGGAGCCAGTTACAAGGCCAATGAGACCACGCACACTCCTGAGGGCCTCCCTGGGTGCAAACAGGTATTTTGACCCTCAGCCTGAGCATGTTTTCAATCCCTGTCAGTTGCACCACCATGATCCCGTATTGCAGGCCTCATACGCCCCTAGGTCCAAATCCTAACCCTCAGTGGGATGTCCCAGACACCCAGAACCAGAGCCCATATCTGGAACCCCTGTTTTGGGGCACCCATAAAATGGAAAAGTGTACTCTTCCCTTTTCTGAAATAGCCACCAAACTATGGAGAGCTGCCAGTATCCATAGAGAGGAAAAGTCTCCCAAGGACCCATGAGACCACACTTGCATTCCGAGGCCATCCTGGACACACAATCCAGAGAGAAAAGCCTGAGCTTCTGCCTTTCAGTCACCCTAATTAAAGTTCCTGACGAGCTGCCTTCCAGTTCTATGCATTGGGCCTGCGAACACATTGAATCAAAGTCACTAACCCGATTTGTGCTTCCAGACTTCACTCCCAAAACCATTGCTCACATGCCCACCAGAATGGGATATCTGGAGCCACAGCACAGGACTCTGGCTGCCATTTCCAAGGGCACTGTGCATATCATAGTTGCCCAAACCTTCCATATTAAGAGGAACCTGTAAGGCCCCTGAGCCCGCCCCAATATTGCTGGCCACTCTGGACACAAATGCCCAATCTGAAACACCTGATCACCTACCTCCAGGTAGACAGCCAAGTCAATGACGGTGAGTTAGAAGATTGAACCTGAAAATCCCCTAGGCCCTCCATGGAATCCCATTAGGTTTTCAGGCATCTGTCCTCAGGGGCCCTGGCCGAGTTTCAGCCACCAGAGAGTGGGCCCCATATCTAGCATTTGGGATGGTCATGGCCCAAGTACGTCATCTCTACCCCTCCTTGGTATTCAGGCACCTGTCCCCAGAACTTGGCTTCAATCCTTGCCAATGGGGAACCTGAAGCAAAATAGAGATCTCCTCCTTCCTCATGGCGGGTACTGGATTCTTGGGTTTGGTGTCCAATCCCTCAAAGGGGGAGCCAGTTACAAGACCAATGAGACCACACCCATGCCTGAGGGCTGCCCTGGGCACAAACAGGAATTGTGACCCTCAGCCTGAGCATGCTTTCAAACAATCCGTCTAATTTTCACCATCTTGATCCTGCATTGCAGGCCTCGTACTCCCCTTGGCTCAAATCCTAACACTTGGTCGGATGTCCCAGACTCCCAGAATCAGATCCCGTCTCTGGAATCCATGTTTTAGGGCACCCATAAGATGGAAAACTGCACTCTTCCCTTCCCCGAAAAAGCCACCAAACTATGGAGAGCCCCCAGGATCCATAGAGAGGAAAAGTCTCCCATGGACCCATGAGACCACACCTGCATTCTGAGGCCATCCTGGACACACAATCCAGAGAGAAAAGCCTGAGCTTCTGCCTTCCAGTCACCCTAATTAAAGTTCCTGGCGATCTGCCCTCCAGTTCTACATATTGGGCCTGTGAACACATCGAATCAAAGTCGCTAACCCGAATTGTGTTTCCAGACTTCACTCCCAAAACCAGTGCTCACATGCCCACCAGATTGGGATCTCTGGAGCCACAGCACAGGACTCTGGTTGCCATTCCCAAGGGCACTGTGCATATCAGAGTTGCCCAAACCTTCCAGATTAAGAGAAACCTATAAGGCCCCGGAGCCCAACCCAATATTGCCACGCAGGAAGTAAATGCACACTCGGAAACACCCTGATTACCTACCTCCAGGTAGACAGCCAAGTCAATGATGGTGAGTTAGAAGATTGAACCTGAAAATCCACTAGGCCCTCAATGGAACCCCATTAGGTTTTCAGGCATCTGTCCTCAGGGACCAGTTCTGGAATACCAATTTATGACACATCATGTGGTCCCTGAGCCACACAACAGAACATCTCCTGTCCTCAGAAGGATACCGTGCTCTTCGACCTGTGCCAAAGCCTCAGGGTAGGAGAATCCTGCATGGCACCTTAGCAACCAGCACATTCTAAGATCTCCTTGGTAACAAACCAGCATTGTGTCCAATCTGCAAGTGATTCCATGTCAATTCAAGCCTTGGTACTTTGCACCAGAGCCACCAAATAGAAACTGCCCTGTTCCTCAGCTGCAATGGTCAATGGAGGTGTGCTTTCCAGGCATCCATGCCGGAGAGTTCTTCTTCACTAACTTTCCACATGTGAGGACCTAGAGCAAAGAAAGAAACCCTACTTAATCTGCTGTGTAGAAGGAATGCTTATGTTTGGAGCCACTCACAGGCTTCAGCGTGTGAACTGCTCCATGGCCTCTTGACGTCACCCCACCATTGGTCAGTCATCATAGACACAAAATCCAGCGTGTTCTGGTGCTGGATGTCTCAAATAAAACGCTGCACATGGGAAGTGCCTTCCGCTTGGAACTCAAGTGAATCGTAGCTAGTGTTTACAATTCCATCCTCAACCGACTGGTCCCCAAGCCCTCTTGATAGGGAAATCTGAGGCCACATTGCAGCATCTGCCTTCCCCATCAAATGAAGAAATCCCAGGTGTTTCTGCCCAGAAACCCCACATGAGGATCAATCTGCTCAGCCCTCGAGTCAACTCCGATTTATATGCTGCCATGGCCACTAGTGTTGTGTCTGACAGAGCCTGAGCCCCTACCGAGTTTCAGCCACCAGAAAGAATGCCCCATATCTAGCACTTGGGATGGCCATTGCCCACGTACGTGATCTCTACCCATCCTTGGTATTCAGGCACCTGTCCCTAGACATTGGCTGGAGTCCCTGCAAATGGGGGAACCTGAATACAATAGAAAACTCCTCTTTCCCCATGACCATAAACCAGGCTGTTGGGATGGGTGTCCAACCCTCAAAGGGGGAGCCAGTTACAGGACCAATGAAACCATGCACACTCCTGAGGGACGCCCTTGGTACAAACAGGCATTGTGACCCTCAGCCTGAGCATGCTTTCAAACAATCTCTCTCAGTTGCACCACCGTGTTCCCGCATTGCAAGCCTGCTACACCTCTAGACACAAATCCTAAAACTTGGTGGGATTTTCCAAATGCCCAGACCCAGAGCTGGACTCTGGAATCTCTGTTTTGGGGCACCCATAAGATGGAAAACAGCACTCTTCCTTTCCCCGAAAAAGCCACCAAACTATGGCGAGCCACCAGGATCCAAAGAGAGGAAAAGTCTCCCATGGATCCATGAGAACACACCTGCATTCCGAGGCCATGCTGGACACACAATCCAGAGAGAAAATCCTCTGCTACCGCCTTCCAGTCACCCTAATTACAGTTCCAGACAAGCTGCCCTCCAGGTCTATGCATTGGGTCTGGGATCACCTCGCCACTCACCTCAATCCGAATTTGTGTTTGCAGACTTCTCTACCAAAACCAAGGAACACAGGCCCTCCAGGATGGGGTCTCTGGATCAAGATGAAAGCACAGTCCCTGACATCCCCAAGGAAACTGTACCCGTCACAGTGGTCCATATTCTAGATTGGGAGAATCTTGCAAGGCCCTGAAGCTTAGCCCAAAATTGGCGGCTGCGCTGAACACAAAAAAGCAGTCTGAAACCTCCTGAACACCTACATCCAGGCAGACAGCCAAATTCATGGTCCTGAGTCAGATTAGTGAACCTAACATGCCCCTAGGATGTCGTTGGAACCCTAGATTCTGTTTTCAGACATCAGTCCTCAGAGGCATGCTCTGGAATGTGAACTTATGATATGACATGTGGTCCCTGGGCCACATAACAGAACATCTCCTGTCCCCAGAAGGAACCCGTGCCCTTCCTTCTGTGCCAAAGCCCAGTTTAGTAGAATCCTGCACAGCACCTTAGCCACCAGCACATTCTAAGATCTCCCTGGTAACAAACCAGCATTGTGGCCCATCTGCAAGAGATTCCATGTCAACTCAAGGACTTGGTACTTCGCTCCAGAGACACCAGAACGAACCTGCCATGTTCCTCAGCTTCAATGGTCAATGGAGTTGAGCTTTCCATGCAACCATGTGGTAGAGCTCTGCTACCCAAACTTTCCACATGGGGGACCCTGGAGCAAATAAACCGCACTTCACCTGTCCAGGAGAACGAAACCTTGCTATCTGGAGCAGCTCATATGCCAACGTGAAAACCCCTCCATGGCTTCTTGATGCCACCCCTCCATTTTTCAGTCACCATAGGCACAAACACCAGTGTGAACAAATATCTGACATCCGCCCTTACTCAGGTGCTGGATATCTCGAATAAGTCGCTGCACATAGTAACTGTCTTCCGCTTGGCACTGAATTGAACTCTAGCTTGTTTTTACAATTCCATCCTCACCCGACTGGTCCCCAAGCCCTCTTGATAGGGAATTCTGGAGCCACAATGCAGCATTCTGCCTTCCCTATAGAAAGAAGTGCCTGGTGAGTCTGGCCATAAACCCCACATGAGGATCAAACTTCTCGGCCCTCGAGAGAACCCCGATTTATAGGTTGCCCTGGCCACTACTGCTGTGTCTGAAAGAGCCTGAGCCTGACCTATTGTCAGTCAGCAGAGACTGGGCCCCACTTCTAGCATTTGGGATTGCCATGACCCAGGTACGTCATCTCTATCCGTCCTGATTTCTGTATCACGTTCACCCCTTGGCAGGTTTTGGATTTAAAGTATAAATTCTGAAGCCTGAAAAGCTAGTTTGGGAAGATGTGACGAGCTAAGGCCATGGCAGCTCCGATGTGCTCAGTATGCTGTCAGCTGTTTGGGTGTTGGTCAGAAGGTGCAGGCTCAGGCTGTGTCAGACAGTGTATTAGTGCCCAGGTTAGACTATATAATTTGGTTACTGTAGAGTGCTGTGTAGAACTATTCTCATGTGGGGTGTCTGGGAAGCTCCATAGGGAAACATTTTTCTTCTGGAGGGCAGGCAGAGTGCTGCCTTGTGGGTCCAGAATTGACAAACTTTAGGGATTGTGGCCCAAGAGTGTGAGGATGGAAGTCTGAGAACACAAGCTAGACATAGGTTTCAGAGCAAAGGCAAGGCAGGCACACTCTGCAGAGCTGAATCGAGATCTCATGCATCTGAAGTCAGGGCGAGGATCAGACGCTGGCTAAGGTTGGAGTTCCTGTCTATGATTTTCCCTTCATAAAGGGTGGGGGCCATGACAAAGTCATCAAGGTTTTCCCACGTTGGGAGTTGTGAGATGCTCCAAAGCACAAGGATTCCTTCCGCAGGACATTTGAGACCTGTTGGATGGCTCCAGGACATCCCATATGGAACAAGGCCAGAGCAGGGTTCTAAGGATGGATGACTGGGCAGGCCGCCATGCATTCTAATTGTCTCCTAGCGACAAGACAAGTTCAATCTGCTGGCTCTGGGGGAGCAACCATGGGGGCTGAGTTGAAATGGAATCTTCTGCAGATGGGTCCTAATGTGGTTTTGTGTCCATGAGGACCTTGGAATGGGGCAGTGGTACTGGGCCCCTGAAGAATTTTCCTAACCGGAGATTCTGACACGGCTCCAAAGATCGAATTTCCCATTTGGAGACAAGATTTGCTCTAATTGGTGCCTCAGGAAACCCCCATATGCTGGTATTGGAAACCCGGCCTCTGAGGAGAGATACCTGGAAACCACAGCAATGGATCTGATTAGGGCCTAGGGGCCTGTCTGGTTCAATCTTCTTCTTTGGGTACATCTGTCTATGGTATGAGTGGGGGTAGTTGCTCAGCTGGTCTCAGACTGCCCGTTTGTCCGGGCGACCTAAACAATTGGGATAGCCTTGGGACTTTGGAGGTTTCTCCTAATTTTTACGATTATGGACAATGGAAGGGGTAGAATTCCCGTCGAGTGAGCAGGCAAAGAACTGAGGTGTGGCTCCAGGGGCCTCAGCCTGGAGGGTGTGTGGGCCAGGACTGTGGAGACAGATGTCTGAAAACACAAACTTGGCTTAGATTTGCGGACGTAGCTATGGCAGGCATGATCTACAGACCATGACGAGAACTCTTCAGGATATGAAGAAAGGGCGAGTGTGAGGCGCTTGCTCAGGCATTTGTCTCCAGATTCTGTGTCACCGATTGCTGTGGAATGTCAGGGAGGCCTCATGGGCCATGGACGTGTCTTCCTCTCTGGATTTGGCCCAATCCCAATTGCATTGGGTCAATCTGTGGGATAGGAGGAGTCCTTTCAGTTTTGTTACTTCACGTGTCCCACAAAAAGAGGATTCCAAAGAAGAGCTGTAGGAGGGGCGAATGGACAATGCGAAATATGGTTAAAATTTGGGGCCTAGGGGCATGGCAAGCCCAATATGCCATCTCTTGGTCCAGCCACTGAGAGACCTTACTTGGGGAATAGGCTAATGCTGAGGGTCACAATGCGGGTTTGTGACTAACGCAGCCCTCAAACATGGGCGGGGCCTCATGGTCCACACTGGTTTCAACTACACTGATCATTGGACAGCATGGTAACCACAAGTTCTGATTTCTGCATCATGTTCACCCCTGGGCAGTGATTGGAGATAAAGTCTAGGTTCTGAAGCCTGAAAACCGAGTTTGGGAAGAGATGAAGACCTAAGGCCATGGCAGGTCTGATGTGCTCAGTGTGCAGCCAGCTGGCTAGGTGTGAGTCGGGAGGACCAGGCTCAGGCTGTGTCACAAAGGGCATTAGTGCCCAGGGCATACTGCATAATTGGGGTAGAGTCAAGTGGCATGCAGGTTGATCCTCATTTGGGGTTTCTGGGTATTCCCAGAGGGCAATGTTTTTCTTCTGGAGGGCAGGAAGAGTGCTGTACTGTAGTTCTGTAATTGCCAGACTGAAGGGCTTGTGGGCCAGGAGTGTGAGGACGGAAGTCTGAGAACACAATCTAGGCTAAGGTTTCAGGCGAGGGCATGGCAGGCACACTCTGCAGAGCTGAATCGAGATCTCATGCATCTGAACTCATGGCGAAGATTAGACAATAGCTCAGGTTGTAGTTTCTGTCCCTGATGGCCCCTTCATGAAGGGTGGGGGCGGGATCACGAGGCCATGGATGATTTCCCATGATGGGAGTTGTGAGATGCTCCAAACCGCAAAGATTCTTCTGTGGGACCATTGAGACCTGTTGGTTGGCTCCAGGATATCTCACATGGAACGCTTCCGAGCATGGTTCTAAGGATGGATGTCTGGGCAGCCCGCCTCTCATTCCAATTTTCTCCTAGCGACAAGACAGGTTAGATCTGCTGGATCTGGGGGAGCAACCGAGGGGGCTGGGTTGAAATGGACTCTCCCAAGGATGGATCCTAATGTGGGTTTGTGTCCATGGAGACCGTAGAATGAGGCGGTGGCACTGGGGCCCTGAAGGGTTCTCCTATCCAGAGGCTTTGACACAGTTCCAACATGCAATTTTCCCATGTTTAGACGAGATTTGTTCTGATGGGTACCTCAAGATACAGCCATATGCTGTTATTGGAATCCAGGCCTCTTAGGAGAGATGCCTGGAAACCAAAGCAATGGATCCGATTAGGGCCTAGGGGCCTGTTCGTTCCAATTTACCTCTGGGGACATCTGTCTCCGGGTCTGAGTGCAGGTAGGTGCTCAGATGGTCTCAGATTCCCCCTGTTTGTCCTGGGCAACCAACACTATTGGGATGGCCTCAGGGAACTTGGAGTTTTATCCTATTTGTAGGGTTTTGGCCAATGGAATGGGCAGAATTCCATTGGAGAGGGCAGGTACAGTCCTCAGGTTCGGCTCCAGGGGCCTAAGCCTGTAGGGTGTGCGGGCCAGGGCTGTGGGGACAGTTGGCTGAAAACACAAACTCAGCTTTGGTTTCGGGTCATATGTATGGCAGGACTGATCTACAGACCATGAGGAGAACTGTTCAGGATATGAACAAAGGGCGAGTGTGAGGCGCTTGCTAAGGCTTTTTTCTCTGGATATTGTGTCACTGATGGCCATGGGATATCCAATTGACCTCAAGGGCAATGGACGATTTTTCCTTTCTGTGGAATTGGTCCGATCTCTTGATCCCAAGAGTTTGGGGTCATTCTGTGGAATGGGAGGAGTCCGTTTTGTTTTCTTACATCAGGTTTCCTACCTAAAGAGGGATTCCAGAGCAGAGCCCTGGGGAGGGGTGACTGGACCACCAGAAATCTGGTTAAAAATTGGGGCCTAGGGGCCTGGCAAGCCCATTATGACGTCTAATGGTCCAGCCACTGAGAGGACTTAGTAGAGGACAGGACTCACGCTAAGGGTCACACTGCATGTTTATGCCCTCTCTGCACTCAAGCATGGGTGGGGCCTCATTGTGAATGCTGGTTTCTCCCACACATGGTTTCTTGCCACGGGGAAGGAGGAGTTCTGATTTCTGCATCACGTTCACCCCTTGGCAGGGTTTGGAGTTAAGGTCTAAGTTCTGAAACCTGAAAAGCTAGGTTGGGAAGAGATGACGAGCTAAGGCCATGGTGGGTCAATGTGCTCCGTGAGCAGTCAGCTTTCTGGGTGTTGGTCAGGAGGTCCGGGCTCAGGTTGTTTCAGACAGTTTATTAGTGCCCAGATTAGACTATATGATTTTGGTACAGTAGAGTGCCGTGTAGGTCTATCCTCATTTGGAGTGTCTGGGATGCTCCATAGGGCAAAATTTTTCTTCTGGAGGACTGGCAGAGTGTTGCCTTGTGGGTCCAGAATTACCAAACTTGAAGGCTTGGGGACTAGGAGTGTGAGGACTGAGAACACAAGCTAGACTTAGGTTTCAGGGCGAGGGCAAGGCAGGCACACTCTGTAGAGCAGAATTGAGATCCCGTGCATCTGAAGACAGGGCGAGGATAAGACGTTGACTCAGGTTGGAGTTCCTGTCCATGATTTCCCCCATCATAAAGTGGGGGGGTTATCACAAAGCCATCGAGGTTTTCCGTGATTTTGTGTCAATGACGGCCATGGAATATTGGGGAGGCCTCATGGGCCACAAACCCTCCAGTTTGGGAATTCTGGAGACACAATGCAGCACTCTGACTGCCCTCCAGAAGAGAAACATTGCCCTATGGGGCTACCCAGAAACCCTGAAAGAGGATCAACCTTCACAATACTCGACTGTACCCCAATTACAGTCTAGCCTGGGCACTAATGCCCTGTCTGGCACAGCCTGAGACCTGACTTCCCGACCAACACCCAGACAGCTGGCCGTACACTAAGTACATCTGAACTGTCATGGCCTTATGTCCTCATCTCTTCCCAACCTTGGTTTTCAGACTTCAGAAACCTAGACCATATCTCCAGTCACTTCCCACGAGTGAACGTGATGCAGAAATCAGAACTCCTCCTTCCCCCTCGCCAGAAACTTGTGGTTGGAATGTTGTCCAACATTCAGTGTAGGAGAAACCAGCTGGCCCATGAGGCCCCGCCCAAGCTTGAGGGCCGCGATGCGCACAAACACACATTGGGACCCTCAGTGTGTGCCCTGTCCTCAAGTAAAGCACCTCAGGGGCTGGACCAAGAGCCTGCATATGGGACTTGCCATGCCCAAGTCTCCCAATCTTAATCAGAAGTCGAGATATCTAGTCACACCTACTCAGGGCTCTACTGTGGAATCCTTCTTTCTTTGTACACCTGAGGTAAATAAATACAGAAAAAACTCCTCCCATCCACAGAATGACCCCAACCACTTGGCACTGGGCCAAATCCCCAGAGAGAAAGACTCGTCCATGGCCCATGAGGCCACCCCGACATTCCACGGGCACCCTTGACACAAAATCCAGAGACATAAGCCTGAGCAAGCGCCTCACACTCACCCTTTGTTCATAGCCTGAAAATTTATTCTCACATTCCGTAAATCGGGCCTGCCATACCTATGTCCACAAACTTAAGGCGAGTTTTTTTTTTTTTTTTCAGACTTCTATACCCACAGACCTGACACAAACACCCTCCAGGCTGGGGGCCCTGGAGCCACACCTCAGGACTGTGCCTGCCCTCTTAAAGGGAATTCTGCTCATTTATTTGGACACAACCCTACAGATTAGGAGAAACCTGCAAAGTCCCCGAGGCTATCCCTATAATGTAGGATGTCCAGGACAAACAGGGGCTATCTGTCACAAGCTCAGCCACTACCTCCACTTAGATCCATAGACAGATATCCATAGAAAAGAAGATTGAACAGGACAAGCACCTAGACCCTAATCGGATCCATGGCTTTTGTTTCCAGGCATCTCTCCTCAGAGGCCTGGATTCCGATACCTGCATATGGGGGTTTCCTGAGGTACCAATCAGAACAAATCTCATCTCCACATGGGAAACTTGTGCTATGGAGCTGTGTCAAAACCTCCAGTTAGGAGAAACCTTCAGGTCACCGGATCCACTGCCCCATTCCAAGGTCTCCATGGATACAAACCCAAATTATGACCCATCCGCAGGAGAGCCCATTTCAAATCAACCCCCTCGGTTGCTCTCCCAGAGCCAGCAGATGGAACCTGCCTTGTTCCTAGGATACAATTGGAATGTGAGGCGGGCTCTCCAGGGATCCTTCCTTAGAACCCTGCTCTGGCGTCATTCCGTATGGGACGTCCTAGAGCCATCCAACAGGTCTCGACTGTCCAGCAGAAGGAATCCTTGCGGATTGGAGCATCTTACAACTCCCTTCGTGGGAAAACCTCCATGGCCACGTGATATCCCCTTCCCTTCATGAAAGGACCATCCTGGACAGAAACTTCAACCTGAGCCAACGTCTGATCCACCCCCTGACTTCTGATGCATGAGATCTCATTTCAACTCTGCAGAGTGTGCCTGCCGTGCCCTCGCCCAGAAACCTAAGCCTACTTGTGTTCTCAGACTTCCGTCCACACACTCCTGGCCCACAAACACTCCAGTTTGGGAATTCTGGAGCCACAATGAAGCACTCCGCCTGCCCTCCAGTAGAAAAACGTTGCCCTATGGGGCTATCCAGAAACCCCAAATGAGGATCAACCTGCTCGGGCCTTGACCGCACCCCAATTGGATAGGCTGCCCTGGGCACTAATGCTCTGTCTGACCTTGCCTGAGGTCAGACGTCTGACAGACAAGGAGACAGCTGGCCACACACCCAGCACATCAGACACTCCATGGCATTAGGCCATCATCTATTCCCAACCTGGGTTTACAGACATCTGAACCTAGACATTATATCAAATCCCCACACAGGTGGGTACCTGAAGCACAAATCAGAACTCCTTCCCGATGGCTGTAAAGCTTGCTGTTGGCATGGAGTCACACCTTCAGAATAGGAGAAACGTTCATGGCCCCTGAGACCACACACAAACTTGAGTGACGCCTTGGGTACAAAATCACATCGTGATCTTCAGTGTGAGCTCCATGTCAAAGTAAGGCCTCTCAGGGCTGGAACCACGAGCCCATATATGGGGCTTGTTAAGCTGCTATGCTCCCAATCCTCACCAGTGTTCTAGTTTTCCAGTCGCCCATACCTGGGGCTCTGCTCTGGAATCCCTCTCTTGGAAAGACACCTGAGCCAGACAACAGGACTCCACCCTTCCCACAAAATGACCCCAAACTCTTGAGACCTGGGCCAAATCCCCAGAGAGGGAGATTCATCCACAGCCCTTGAGGCCACCCCTATGATCCACGTCAATCTTGAACACAACATCCAGAGACAAAAGCCTGAGGGAATGCTTCCCACTCACCCTTCTTTCATAAGCTGAGGAGCTCCCCTCTAGGTCTGTAGATCCGGCCTTCAGTACCCTTGGCGCCACACCTAAACTGAGTTTATGTTTTCAGACTTCTGTGCCCACAGCCTGGACGCACACAACCTCCAGGCTAGGGCCTCTGGAGCCACACCAAAAACTTTGCCTGTCCTCTCCAAGGAAACTGTGACCAATCCATTGACCACAACCCTACAGGTTAGGAAAAACCTCCAAGGCCTCTGAGGACATACCAATAGTGTAGGCTGCCCTGGACTAAGAGGGGCACTCTGACACCAGCTGAGCAACTATCTCCACTTAGACACTCAGACAGTGTCCCCAGAGACAGAAGATTGAAATGGACAGGCCCCTATGCCCTAATCTGAACTCTAGCTTTGGTTTCCTGGTATCCCTCCTCAGAGGACTGGTTTTGAAGACCAGCATATGGGGCTTTTCTGAGGCGCCAAACTGAACCTCTCTCATGTCCACATGGGGAGCTTTCTTATTGGAGCTGTATCAAACCCTTCAGATAGACGAATTCTGCAGGGCCCCTGAACCACCAGCACATTCCAAGGTCTTCATGGACACAAACCCACATTGTGACGCATCCTCAGGAGAGTCCATTTCAACTCAGGCCCTGGCTAGCTTGCCCCAGAGCCAGCAGATCAAACATGCCTTGTCGCTAATGGACAAGATGGAATGTGAGGCATGCTGTACATGGATCCTTCCTTCGAACCCTGCTCTCCAGGCCTTCCATATGGGACGTCCTGGTGCCATACAACAGGAATTGATTATCCCGCAAAAGGAAACCTTGTGGTTTGGAGCAACCTCCAAACTCAGCGTGGGAAAACTTCCTTGGCCGCATGAGGCCCCCGCTTCATGAAGGTGCCATCATGGACACAAAGTCCAGCCTCAGCCAACGTCTGATCCTCACCCTGACTTCAGATGTAGGAGATTTCGTTTAGCCTCTGCAGAGTGGAACTGCCATACCCTTGGCTCCAAACCTCACCCTAGCTTGTGTTTTCAGATTACTGTCCTCACACTCCTGGCCCACAAGCCCTCCCGATTGGGAATTCTGGGGCTAGAACAAAGCACTCTGCCTGCCCCCCCCCAGAAGAAAAACATTGTCTATGGCACTACTCAGAAACCACAAATGAAAATCAATCTGCTCGGCCCTCGGCAACACCCCAATTGCATAGGCTACCTTAAGCACTAAAGCTCTGTCTTACATAGCCTGAGCCCAGACCTTCCGACAGACACCGAGACAGTTGGCTGCACACTCAGCACATCAGACCCGCCATGGACTTATGCCATTCATCCCTTCCCATTGACCTGTGTGTCTTCCTGGAGGTAGGTTCTGAGGCTCTGTCACACTGTGCATTTCTTCCAGAGCGGCGTATTAAATTGGGGTAGGCTTAGGGGCCTTGCAGGTTTCTCCTAATCTGCTGGGTTTGGGAAACTGATATGGGCTGAGATTCCTTGGGATAGCAGCTCCAGTAATGTGGTGTGGTCCTGGAGGCCCCATCCTGGAGATCATATGGGTCAAGACTTTGGGTCCAAAGTCTTCAGACACAAACTCGGGTAAGAGTTAGGGGAAAAATGATGGCAGACCCAATCTGCAGACCCTGAGGGCAGCTCCTCAGGATTTGAAATTCGGACGGCCGGAAGGCAGGAACACAGACTTTTCTGTCTGATTTGTTTGTCTGATTCTGTCCACGAAATGGAGGGATGGCCTCATAGGTCCATGTGAGATTCTACATTTCTGAGAATTCTGACCGGCACCCAAGAGTTTGGTATATTTCTGGGGGATGGGGGTAGCACGGTTTTTGTGTCAGGGGTCCCATCCAAACAGGCATTCCAGAGATGGGTTCTGGGTCTGGGAGACTGGATCACCCCAATAAGGCTTAGGATTTGGGCCTAGGGCCATGACAGGCCCACTCTATGTTAACCTGGTACAGCTCCCGAGTGGGCTTGTTGCAAATGGGTCTCAGGCTGAGGGTCACAATGCCTATTTGTGCTCAGATGCCCATGCTGAGTGGGCGTGGTCTCACGGGCCATGCACTTGGCTCCCACTCTGAGGGTTGGACAGCCATCTCAACATTCAGTTTTCCTGCCATGGGGAATGAGTAGTACTCTTTTGTCCTTCAGGGTCCCATATGGGCAGGAATTTTAGCTAAGTTCTGGGACAGGAACCTGAATTCCCAGGTTGGTTCGAGATGAGTTCCTCGGGCCAAGGCAGGACCCACCTGCAGGAAATGGGACCCGCTGTCTGGGTGACTGACAGGACGTCGGGGTCGAGCTGTGTCAGACAGAGAATTCATGCAGAGAGCGGCCTATGATATTGGGGTGCCGTTGAGAGCTGTGCAACTTGATCCTCATGTGGGGTTTCTGTGCAGACCCTTAGAGCACTTCTTCTTTCTAGTGAGCAGGCATATGGCTGCATTATGGCTCCAGAATACACAATATGGAGGGCTTGCAGGCGAGGAGTGTGAGGACAGAATTCTGAAAACACAATCTCCGGTTAAGCTCAGTGCCGAGCACATGTCCGTTCCAATGTACAGCAGTTGTTTCGAGATCTCCAGCACCTGGGCGAGCGTCAGATGTCTGCTCATGCTGGAGTTTGTATCCATGATGGCCAATGAATGGTGCGGTGGCCTCAATAATTCTTGGAGGTTTTTCCAAGCTAGAGCTTGCGAGCTGCTCCAAACAGCCAGGTGTCCTACTGCGGGACAGGAGAAGTCCGCTTACAGGACTCCAGGGTCCCCCATATGGAGTATTCGATAGCAGAGCTCTCTGAATGGAGGCCTGGGATGTCCATCTCGCGTTACTATTGCAGCTGAGGAACAGGGCAGGCTTGAACCAATGACACTGATTGCAATTTCCAAGTGATCTGTGTTGACGGAAGTTCTCAGTCTAAAAGGTCCCAATGCTGCTTGGTGTCCAGGGAGACCTTAGAATGTAGTGGCAGCTCTGGGACCATGCAGGATTCTCTATCCTGAGGATTAGACCCAGTACCCAGGAGCCAGGTTTCCTTCTCCAGACAGGAGGTGTTCTCTTGTATGGCTCACGGACCACAGGTTGGATCATATGTTGAATTTCCAGAACAGGCCTCTGGGGAGAGAGACCTCAAAACCTAAGCTAGGGTTCTGATGAGGTTGTAGGGGCATGGCAGGTTCAATATTCAGACTCAGTGCCACTGACCTGCATGTCATCCTGGAGGTAGGTGATGAGGCTGTGTCAGTCTGTGCATTTTTTTCCAGAGCGGCCTATGAAATTAGGGTGGACTCAGAAGCCTTGCAGTTTTCTCCTTATCTGGAAGTTTTGGGAAACTGATACAGGCAGAGTTTCTTCGGGAGAAAAGGCCCAGTGATGTTATGTGGTTCTCGAGGCCCCATCCTGGAAGGCATGTTGGTCAGGACTTTGGGACAAAGACTTCAGACACAAATTTGGGTCAGAATTAAGAGTGAGGGGATGGTAGTCCCGATCTGCAGACACTGATGGAAGCTCCTCGGGATTTGAAATTCAGGTGGCTGGGAGGGAGGAACACAGGCTTTTCTGTCCGGATTATGTGTCTAGGATGGCCACAAAATGGAGGGGTGACCTCATGGGTCCATGGGATATTCTTCCACTCTGGGGATTCTGCTTGGCACCCAAGAGTTTGATGTCTTTCTGGGAAAGAGAAAAATGCTGTTTTCCATCTCAGGGGTCCTGTCCAAATAGGGATTCCAGAGATGGGTTCTGGGTCCAGGAACCTGGAAAACCCAACCAAGGCTTCTGTTTTGGGCCTAGGTGCATGACAGGCCCTCTCTTTGGGATACTGGTCCAGCTCCCAAGGAGTTCTTTGGAAAGGGGTCTCATTCTTAAGGTCACAATGCCTGTTTGGCCCTAGCTGCCCGTCCTGTGTGGGTGTCATCTCATGGGCCATGCACTTGGCTCCCACTCTGAGGGCTGGACAGTCATCTCAACATTCAGTTTTCTGGCCTTGTGGAAGGAGGATTACTCTTTTGTGCTTCAGGGTCCCCTATGGGCAGGAATTTGAGGTAAGTCTGGGACAGGTACCTGAATACCCAGGTTGGTTCGATATGATGGCCTCGGGCCAAGGCTGGACCCAATTGCAGAATATGGGGCCCACTATCTGCATGGCTGACAGGATTTCGGGGATTGGGCTGTGTCAGACAGAGCATTTGTGCAGAGGTCTGCCTATTATATTGGGGTGCCATTGAGGGCCGTGCAGGAGGATCCTCATGTGGGTTTCTGCGAAGACCCATAGGGCACTTCTTCTTTCTGGTGGACAGGCAGAAGGCTGCATTGTGGCTCCAGAATTCCCAATATGGAGGGCTTGCAGGCGAGAGGTGTGAGGACAGAAGTCTGAAAACACAAGCCACAAATAAGCTCAGTGCCAAGCACATGGCCATTCCAATGTGCAGTGGTTGTTTCGCGATCCCCAGCACCTGAGTATGGGCGAGGGTCAGATATTTGCTCACGCTGGAGTTTGTATCGATGATGGTCAATGAATTGTGGGGTGGCCTCAAGAATTTTTGGAGGTTTTCCCAAGCAGGACCTTGTGAGCTGCTCTGAACAGCAAGGTTTCCTACTGCGGGACATGGGAAGTCTGCTTAGAGGGCTCCAGGGTTCCCCCATATGGAAAGATTCGATAGCAGAGGTCTCTGAATGGAGACCTGGGAAGACTTCCTTGCATTACCATTGTAGTGGAGAAACATGGAAGGCTTGATCCGCTGGTTCTGGTTCCAATTTCCAAGTGATCTAAGTTGATGGATATTCTCTGTCTAACGTGTCACAATGCTGCTTGGTGTCCAGGGAGACATTAGAATGTGTTGGTGGGTCTGCAGCCATGCAGGACTCTCCTACCTGAGGGTTAGACCCAGTTCCCAGAAGCCATGTTTCCTTCTCGGGACAGTAGGGGTTCTCTTGTATGGCTCAGAGACCACATGTCGGATCATATGTTGAATTTCAAGAACAGGCCTCTGGGCACAGAGGCCTGAATACCTAGGCTAGGGTTCTTATGAGGTTGTAGGGGCATGTCATGTTCAGCCTTCAGACTCAGGGCCTTTGGCCTGCGAGTCTTCCTGGAGGTAGGTTCTGAGGCTGTGTCAGACTGTGCATTTTGTCCAGAGCGGCCTATGAAATTGGGGCCTTGCCAGTTTCTCCTAATGTGGAGGGTTTGGGCAACTGAGACAGCAGAGTTTCCTCTGGAGAGGAGGCCCAGTGATGTAGTGTGGTTCTGGCGGCCCCATCCTGGAGGCCATGTGGTTAAGGGCTCTGGGACCAAAGTCTTCTGACACAAAATTGGGCTTAGAGTTACAGGCGAGGGATGGCAGGCCCGATCTGCAGACCCTGAGGGCAGCTCCTCTGGATTTTAAATTCGAGAGTGTGAGGCGCTTGCTCAGGTTTTTGTCTGGAATTTGTGTCAACGATGGCCGTGGAATGTCGGGGTGGCACCAATCAGAACAAATGAGGATCAACTTACATGCCACTCGACTGTACCCTGATTTTGCAGTCTACCCTGGGCACTAATGCCCAGTCTGACACAGCCTGAGCCCGGACCTCCTGACTGAATCCCAGACAGCTGGCTTCACACTGAGCACATCGAACCCGCCAAGGCCTTAGGTCATCATCTCTTCCCAACCTCAGTTTTCTGGCTTCAGAACCTAGACCTTATCTCTAGTCACTGCTCAGGGGCTAACATGATGCAGATATCAGTACTCTACCTTCCCCATGGCCAGAAACGTTGTGGTTTTCATATTGTCCAATGATCAGTGTAGGAGAAACCAGCGTGGCCCATGAGGCCCCCACCATGCTTGAGTGCCACGTTTTGCACAAACACGAATTGTGACCCTCAGCGTAATCCCTTTCCTCGAGTAAGACCTCTCAGTGGCTGGAACAAGAGCCCATGTATGGTGCTTCCTTGCCCCTAGGTCCCAATCCAAACCAGAGGTCGGGTTGTCCAGTTGACCCTCTCCAGGGTGCTGCTTTGGGATCCCTCTTTTGGTGGGACTCCTGAGGTGAAAAAACAGGAAGGACTCCTCCCATACCACAGAATTGCACCAAACTCTTGGGATTGGGCCAAATCCCCAGAAAGTCAGACTCGTCCATGGCCCATGAGGTGACCTTGACATTGCATGGCCATCGGTGACACAAAATCCAGAGCAAAAGCCTGAGCAATCGCCTCACAGTTGCCCTTTGTTCATATCCCAAAGAGTTCTCCTCACAGTCTGTAGATCGGGCCTGCCTAACATAGCTTCCAAACCTAAGCCGAGTTTGTATTTTCAGAATTCTGTCCCCACAGCCCTGGCCCACAAACCCTCCAGGCTGGGGCCCCTGGAGCCCCAACTCAGGACTGTGCCTGCCCTCTCCAAGGGAATTCTGCCCATTCCATTGGCCAAACCCTAATGATTAGGAGAAACCTCCAAAGTATCCGAGGCAATCCCAATAGTGTAGGCCGCCGAGGAGAAACAGGGGTGATCTGACACCAGTGGAGCAACTCCATCCACTCAGACCAATAGACAGATTTCCCCAGAGAAATAGATTGAACTGGACAGGCCCCTAGGCCTTAATTGATTCCATTGCTTTGGTTACCAGGCATCTCTCCTCAGAGGCCTGGTTTTCAATACTAGCATATGGGGGTATCCTGAGGCACTGATCAGAACAAATCTCATCTGCACCTGGGAAACTTACTCTTTGGAGCTCTCTCAAAACCGCCGGTTAGGAGAAACCTTCAGTGCTCTGGTGCCACCTCCCCATTCCAAGGTCTCCATGAACAAAAACCCACATTATGAGCCAGCCACAGGACAGTCCATTTCATCTCAGCCGACTCGGTTGCTCCCCCAGAGCCAACAGATTGAACCTGTCTTGTCGAGAGGATACAATTGGAATGTGAGGCAGGCTGTCCAGGTATCCATCCTTAGAACCCTGCTCTGGAGTCATTCCTTATGGGAGGTCCTGGAGCCATTCAACAGGTCTCAATTTTCCCATAGAAGGAATCCTTGTGGTTTGGAGATTCTCACAACTCCCATCGAAGGAAAACCTCCATGGCCTCGTGTTTCCCCGCCCCTTCATGAAGGGGCCTTCATCGACAGAGACTCCAACCTGAGCCTACGTCTGATCCTCGCCCTGACTTCAGATGCATGAGATCTCGATTCTGCTCTGCAGTGTGTGCCTGCTGTGCCCTCGCCCCGAAACCTAAGCCTAGCTTGTGTTCTCAGACTTCTGTCCTCACACTCCTGGACCATAAGCCCTTTTGTTTGGCAATTCCAGAGTCACAATGCAGCACTGTGCCTGCCATCCAGAAGAAAAACTTTGCTCTATGGGGCTACCCAGAAACCACAAATGAGGATCAACCTGCACGCCACTCGACTGTACCCCAATTATATAGTCCACCCTGGGCACTAGTGTCCTGTCTGACACAGCTTGAACCCAGACCTCCTGACCAACACCCAGACAGCTGACCACAAACTGACCACATCAAACTCGCCATGGTCTTAGCTCGTCATCTCTTCCCAACCTTGGTTTTCAGGCTTCAGAACCTAGACCTTATCTCCCATCGCTGCCCTGGGGTGAATGTGATACAGAAATCAGAACTCCTCCTTCTCCATGGCAAGAAACTTTGTGGTTGGTATGTTGTCCAACGTTAAATGTAGGATAAACCAGCGTATTCCATGAGGCCCTGCCCATGCTTGAAGGCCGTGTTTGGCACAAACAAGCATTGTGACCCTCAACGTGAGCTCTGTTTTCAAATAAGGCCTCTCACTGGCTGGACCAAGAACCCGCATATGGAGTTTGCCATACTCCTAGGCCCCCAATCTTAACCAGAGGTCGGTTTGTCCAGTGACCCCTCCCCAGGGCTCTGTTCTGGAATCCCTCTTTTGGTGGGACACCTGAGGTATAAAAAAAAAAAAAAAAAAGGACTTTTTTCATCCCACAGAATGAACACAAGCTCTTGGGATACAGCCAAATTTCTAGAGAGGAAGACACATCCATGGCCCATGAGGCCACACCGACATTCCATGGCACCGATCAGAACAAATGTCGTCTCCACAAGTTAAACGTGCTCTTTGGAGCTGTGTCAAAATCTCCAGTTAGGAGAACCCTTCAGGGCCCCAGTGCCACCGCCCAGTTCCAAGGTCTCCATGTACACAAACCCACATTATGAACCATCCGCAGAAAAGTCTATTTCGACTCAGCCCCCTCAGTGGCTCCACCAGACCCAGCAGATCGAAAATTTCTTTTTGACAGAGCTTGAGCCAAGAACCAGTGTCGGCCACCCAGAGAGCGGGTGCCCCTAATCCAGCATGTGAGATCGGCCATGGCCCAAGTCCGTCCTCTCTACCCATCCTTGGTATTCTGGCACCTTTCCCAGACTCTGCTGGAATCCTTCAAATGGGGGAACCTGAAGCACAATTGAGAGCTACTCCTTCCCTTTGGAAGGAAACCTGACTTTTGGGATGGGTGTCCAACCCTCAGAGTGGGAGCCAGGTGCATGGCCAAAGTGACCACGCCCACTCCTTCAGTCCACGCTGGGCACAAACAGGCATTGTGACCTTCAGCCTGAGCATGCTTTCAAACAAACCGTCTTAGTTGCACCACTACGATCCCGCATTGCAGGCCTGGTACTACCCTAGGCCGAAATCCTAACCCTTGGTGGGATTTTTCAGGCGCCAAGACCCAGAGCACGTCTCTGGAATCCCTGTTTTGGGGCACCCCTAAGATAGAAAACAGCACTTTTCCCTTCCATGAAAAAGCCACCAAACCATGAGGAGTCGCCGGGATCCTTAGAGAAGAGAAATCTCCCATTGAGGCAGGAGACCACACCTGCATTCCGAGGCCATCCTGCACACACAATCCAGATAAAAAAAGCCTGTGCTACCGCCTTCCAGTCACCATTACATTTCCTGATGAGCTGCCATCCAGGTCTACGCATTGGCCCAGAGATCACCTCGCCAATAACTTTAACCCAAATTTGTGTTTTCAGACTTCTCTCCCAAAAACATGTGTCACATGTCCTCCAGGATGAGGACTCTGGGGCCAAACCACAGGACTGTGCCTGCCATCCCCAAGGAAAATGTGCCCATCACAGTTGCCCAAACCTTACAGATTAGGAGAAACCTGCAAGGCCCCTGAGCCCACCCCAATATAGGGGGCTGCTCTGGATGCAAATGTGCATCTGAAAAACCATGATTACCTACATATAGGCAAACAGCCAAGTAAATGGTGTGGAGTCAGAAGACTGAAACTGTTATGCCCATAGGACTTCATTGGAACCCTAGATTAGGTTTTCAGTCATCTATCCTCTGGGGCCGTTTCTGGAATACCAACTTATGATACAACAGGAGGTCCCTGAGCCTCACAAAGGAACATCTCCCGTCCCCTGAAGGAAATTGTGCTCTTTGACCTGTGCCAAACGCTCAGTGTAGGAGAATCCTGCACGGCACCTTAGCCACCAGCACATTCTAAGATCTCCTTGTTAACAAAACATCATTGTGGCCTATCTGCAAGAGATTCCATGTCAACTCAAAGCCTTGTTCGTTCACCCCAGAGCCACCAGAATGAACCTGCCATGTTCCTCAGCTGCAATGGAGAATGGAGGTGTGCTTTTCAGGCATCCAGGCCAAAGAGCTCTGCTACCCAAACTTTCCACATGGGGTACCGTGGAGCAAACAAACCAGACTCTATCTGTCCAGTGGAAGGAAACCTTGCTGTTTGGAGCATCTCACAAGCCTCAGTGGGGGAAATCCTCCATGGGCTTTTGATGCCACCCCTGCATTTGTTTGTCATCATAGACACAAACTCTAGTGTGAGCAAACATCTGACAACCGCCTTACTCAGGTGCTGGATATCTCGAAAAAGATGCTTCACATTGGAACTGCATTCTGCTGGCACTGAATTTACATTAGCTTGTGTTTACAATTCCATCCTCACCCTACTGGTCCCCAAGGCCTCTTGATATTAAATTCTGGAGCTGCAGTGTAGCATTCTGCCTCCTCCATAGAAAGAAAAAGTGGCTGCTGAGTCTGTCCAGAATCCCCACATGATGATCAATCTACTGAGCTCTCGAGGGAACCCCGATATATGGACTGCCCTGGCCACTAGTGTTGTGTCTGACAGAGCCTGAACCCCGACCTAGTGTCTGTCACCCAGATAGTGGGCCCCATATCTAGCATGTGGGACTTCGGCCATGACCCAAGTCCATCATCTCTACCCATCCTGGTATTCTGGGACCTTTCCCCAGACTTTGCTGGAATCCTTCCAGTGGAGGAACCTGAAGCATAATTGAGTACTACTCCTTCCCCATGGAAGGAAACCTGCCTGTTGGAATGGGTGTCCAGCCCTCAAATTGGGAGCCAGATGCATGGACAATGTGACCACACCAACTACTGAGGGCTTCCCAGAGCACAAACAGGCATTGTGACCCTCACTTGATTAAGCTTTCAAACAAACACTCTCAGTTCAACCACAAAGTTCCCACACTGCAGGCCTGGTACGCCCCTAGGCCCAAATACTAACCCTTGGTGGGATTTTCCAGGTGCCCAGACCCAGACCCCATCTCTGAAATCCCTGTTTTGGGGCACCTCTAATATGGAAAACAGCACTCTTATCTTCCCTGAAAAAGTCACCAAACTATGTGGAGCCGCCAGAATCCTTAGAGCGGAAAAGTCTCCCACGGACCCATGAGACCTCACTTGGATTCAGAGGGCATTCTACACACATAATCCAGATAGAAAAGTCTGTGCTATCATCTTCCAGTCACCCAAACTGCAGTTCCAGTCGAGCTGCCCCCCAGCTGCAATCACCTCTCGACTCACCTGAACTGGAATTTGTGTTTGCAGACTTCTCTTCCAAAACCATGGCTCACATGCCCTCCAGGATAGGGTCACTCAAGGTGCACCAAAGGACTGTGGCTTCTACCTCCAAGGAAACCGTGCCCATCACAGTTGCCCAACCTTACAGATTAAGAGCATCCTGCAAGGCCTCTGAGCCCACCCCAATATTGGCGGCCACTTAGGATGCAAAAGCACAGTCTGAAACAACCTGATCCCCTCCATCCAGGCAGACAGCCACGTCAATGGCCCTGAGTCAGAAGATTGAACCTGACATGCCCTTGGACCTCATTGGAACCCTTGATTAGGTTGTCAGGTATTTGTCCTCAGGGGCCTATTCTGGAATACCAACTTATGATACAACATGTGGGCCCTGAGCCACACAACAGAACATCTCCTGTCCCCAGACGGAAACCGTGTTCTTTGACTTGTGTCAAACCCTCAGGATAAGAGAATCCTACACAGCACTTTAGCCACCAGCACATTCAAAGATCTCTCTGGTAACAAACCAGCATTGTGATCCATCTGAAGGAGATTCTATGTTAACTCATCACCCTTGTTACTTCACCTGAGAGCAAACAGAATGAACCTGCCATGTTCCTCAGCTGCAATGGTCAATGGAGGTGTGCTCTCCAGGGATCCATGTCAGAGAGTTCTGCTATCCAGAATTTCAACATGGGGGACCCTGGAGCAAACAAACCAGATTCCACCTGTCCAGTAGAAGGAAATCTTGCTCTTCGGAGCATGTCACAAGTCTCAGCATGGAAAATCCTCCATGTCGATTGATGCCACCCCTCCATTTGTCGGTCATCATAGGCACAAACTCCAGTGTGAGCAAACATCTGACATCCGCCCTTACTTAGATGCTGGATATCTCGAATAAATCCCTGCACACTGGAACTGCCTTCTGCTTGGCAATGAATTTAACCATAGTTGTGTTTATAATTCCATCCTCACCTTAATTGTCCCCAAGCCCTCTTGATAGGGCATTCTGGAGCCACTACGTAGCATTTTGCCTGCCACATAGAAAGAAGTGCCTGGTGAGTATGCCGAGATCCACCACATTAGGATCCACCAGGATGGCCCTCAACAATGCCCTAATATCACAGGCCACCATGGGCACTAAAGCTCTGTCTGACATAACCAGATGCACAACCTCCAGTCAGCCACATAGACATTGGGCCCCATATCCTGCAAATGGGACCTGGCATGGCCCGAAACTGTCTTCTCTGCTCAACCTGGTTATTCAGGCATAAGTCCCCAGAACTTAGCTGAAATCCCTGCTTATGGGGGATCCTGAAGCACAAGAATACTCCTCCTTCCCAATGGTGGGAAATCTGGCCTGTGAAATGGGTGTCCAACCCTCAGAGTGGGAACCAGCTGCATGGTCCTTGAGACCACAGTCACTCATGGGAGACGCCCTGGGCACAGAAAGGCATTGTGATGCTCAGCGTGAGCCTACTTTCAAAAAATACCCCTCAGTAACTTCACCTGGAGTCCACAGAGTCGGTCTACCAGGTTGCTATGGCCAAATCCTCTCACTCGTTGGTGTTTTCCAGGCACCCAGACCCAGAAACTGTCTCCAGAATCTCTCTTTTCAGGTTCCCCTGAGACTGAAAATAGCAGTCTTCTCTTCCTCCGGAGACACCAAACTCTTAGGGGCTGGGCAAAATACCCAGAGATGAAGAATATCCCATGGCCCCATAAAGCCACCCTTATATTTTGAGACAGTGCTGGACACAGAACTCAGACAAAATAGCCTTCACTATTACCTCCATGACACCTTAATTTCAGTACAATGTGAGCTGCCCTCAGGGCCTGCAAGATCAGGCCTGTGATCACCTCGGGCCTCACCTAAACCCTAGTTCATGTTTGCAGATTGCTGTCCCCAAAGCTCTGGCCCACATGCCTTCCAGGATGGAGGCTCTGGTGCAACACCAGATGATTGTGCCAACCCTCCCAAAGGAGTCTCTACACTTCACTGTTGCCTAAACCCTAAAGATTAAGAGCAAAGTAAAAGCCACTGAGCCGATGTCAATTTCAAAGGACACTCTGGACCGAAATGCCTATTTTGACACACAATGTGCACCTGCATCCAGGCAGACATCTAAGTAAAAGGCCCTGAGTCAGAAGATTGAACCTGACATGGCACAAGGACTTCATTGATACCCTATCATAGATTTTCAGGTGCCAGTCCCCAAAGGCCTGTTCTCCAATACCAATTTATATTCCAACATGTGGTCCCTGAGCCACACTACAGAACCCCTTCTGTCCCCAGAAGGATTCCTTGCTCTTGGTACGTTGGTCCAATACGTAGGAGAATACTGCATAGCCCCTGAGCACCCCAACATTCTAACATCTGCCTGGATAAAAACCAGCTTTGTGATCCAATAGCATGAAACTCCATGTTAATTCAAGATGGAAGGAACTTTTCCCCAGAGCCAACAGATCGAACCTGCCATGTTCCTCAGTTGCAATTGTCAATGGAGGTGTGCTTTCCAGACATCCATTCAGGAGAGCTCTGCTACCCAAACTTTCCATATGGGGTACAGTGGAGCAAAACACCAGACTCTCCCTGTCCAGTAGAAGGAATCCTTGCTGTTTGGAGCATCTCACAAGCCCCAGAGTGGGAAATTCTCCATGGTCTCGTGACGCCACCCCTCCATTTGGTGGTCATCATAAACATACACTCCAGTATGAGCAAACATCTGACATTTGCCCTTACTCATGTGCTGGATATCTCGAATCAGCCACAACACACTGGAACTGCCTTCTGCTTGGCACTGAATTTAACTGTAGCTTGTGTTGACAATTCTATCCTCACCCTCCTCATCCCCTAGCCCTATTGATAGGGAGTTCTGGAGCACAACTCAGAATTCTGCATGCCCCACAGAAAGAAGAATTGCGTGGTGAGACAGCCCAGAAACCCCACATGGGCATCCACCTTCAAGGCCCTCGATGGTACCCTGATATCATAGGATGACAAGAGCACTCAGGCTCTGTCTGACAGAGCCTGAGCCATGACCTATAGTCGGGCAAGCGGGCAGTGGGCCATATAACCTGCTAGTGGGACCTGCCTTGTCCCAAGTAGTTACATATACTCAACTTGGATATGCAGACATCTCTCACCAGATAGAAGTTCAAATCCCTGAGTATGGGGGAACCTGATGCTCAAGAGTACTCCTCATTCCAGATGGCAGGAAACCTGGCTGTTGAGATGGGTGTCCAACCCTCAGAGCGGGAACCAGCTGCATGGCCCATGAGAACATGGCCACTCTTGGTAGCCGCCCTGGGCACAAACAGGCATTGTGACCTTCAGCGTGAGCCTGCTGTCAAACAAACACCCTCGGTAGCTACACCAGGAGACCGCCGAGCATTCCTGCAAGGTCTCTAGAGCCAAATGCTCGCCCTCGTTCATGTGTCATGACTCACAAACCCCGAAACTTTCCCTGGAATCCCAAATTTGGGTATTCCCTGTGACGGAAAACAGCAATCTTCCCTTCCACCAGAGACACCAAACTCTAAGGAGCTGGGCAGAATCCCCATAGACGAAGAATCTCACATGGCCTCATGAAGCCACTGGTACAATTTGCGACCGTCCTGGAAATACAATCCTGACAGAAAAGCCAGTGCTACTGCCTCCAAGACACCATAATTTCAGTACAATATGCACTTCCCTCAGGGCCTGCATATCGGGCCTGTGATCACCTCGGCCCTCATCCTAACCCTAGTTTGTGTATGCAGATTACTATCCCAAAAGCCCTGGCCCACATGCCCTCCATGATGGGGCCTCTGGAGCCACACCAGACGACTCTGCCTAACCTCCCGAAGGAAACTCTGCCCTTCACTGTTGCCCAGATCCTGAAGATTAGAGCAATGTACAAAGGCCCTGAGCCCACCACCATTGCGAGAAAAACTCTGGACCGAAATATGCATTCTGGCACACCATGAGTACCTGCCTCCAGGCAGACATCCATATCAAAGGGCCTGAGTCAGAAGATTGACCCTGACATGCCCCTAGGACTTCATCAATATCCTCGTGACGCCACCCCTCCATTTGGTGGTCATCGTAGACACAAAGTCCAATGTGAGCAAGCATCTGACATCAGCCC
Organism: Neogale vison; assembly: GCF_020171115.1. Taxonomy (NCBI): domain Eukaryota; kingdom Metazoa; phylum Chordata; class Mammalia; order Carnivora; family Mustelidae; genus Neogale; species Neogale vison. The sequence goes on from NC_058095.1 coordinate 80,054,244, forward strand.
TTACTCAGGTGTTGGTATCTCAAATCAGCCGCTGCACACTCGAACTGCCTTCCACTTGGCACCGAATTTAACTGTAGTTTGTGTTTACAATTTTATCCTCACCCTCCTGGTCACCAAGCCCTCTTGACAGAGAATTCTGGAGCCAAAATGTAGCATTCTGCCTACCTGACAACAGAAGACGTGCCTGGTGAGTCTGCCCAGAAACCCCACATGAGGATCCACCAGCATGGCACTCGATGGCACCTTAATATCATAAACCGCGATGGGCACTCAAGATCTGTCTGACACAGCCTGAGCCTCGACCTCTAGTCATATACACAGACAGTTCACCCCATATCCTGCAGGAGGGACCTATTGTGGCCCAAAGCCATCACATCTACTCAACCTGGATATTCAGGCATCTCTCCCCAGACCGTAGTTCAAATCCCTGCCTATGGGGGAACCTGAAGCACAGGAGTACTCCTCCTACCCAATGGCAGATATGCTGGATGTTTAGATGGTTGTCCAACCCTCAGAATGGGTACCAGCTGTATGGCCCATGAGAACACGGTCACTTATGGGCGTCTCCCTGGGCACAAACAGGCATTGTGACCCTCAGCGTGAGCCTGCTTTCAAACAAAGCGCCTTGGTACCTGGACCATGAGCACACAGGGCAGGCCTGCCAAGTCCCTAAGTCCAAATCCTCACCCTCGTTCGTGTTTACCAGGTGCCCAGACCCATAAACTGTCTCTGGAATCCCTCTTTTGGGGGTCCCCTGAGACGGAAAAAGCAGTCTTCCCTTCCCCCAGAGACACCAGACTCTAGGGAGCTAAGCAGAATCCCCAGAGACGAAGAATCTCCTATGGACCTATGACGACTCCCCTACATTTTGCGACTGTCCTGGACACACAATCCAGACAAAAATGCCTGTGCTACCGCCTCCATGACACCTTAATTTCAGTACATTATAAGGTGCACTCACGCCCTGCAGATTAGGCCTGTGATCACACCAGCCCTCACCCTAACCATAGTTGTGTTTGTAGATTTCTGTCCCCAAAGCCCTGGCCCACATGCCGTCCAGGATGGGGCCTCTGGCACCACACCAGACAAGTGTGCCAACCCTCCTGAAGAACACTCTGCCCTTCATGGTTGTCAAAACCATGAATATTAGGAGCAAAGTACAAAGCCCCTGAGCCCAGCTCAATTTCGAAGAATGCTCTGGGCCCATGTGCATATTCTGACACACAATGAGTACCTGCCTCCAGACAGACATCCAAGTAAAAGGCCCTGAGTCAGAAGTTTGAACCTAACATGCCTCTAGGACTTTATCAATACCCTAGCTTAGGTTTTTAGGCTCCTGTGCCATAGGCCTGTTACCCTGTACCAGCTTATATTCCAACATGTGGTCCTCAGCCACACAACAGAACCCCTCATGTCCCCAGAAACACCTTGCTCTTCGTAGCTGTGTCCAAGATTCAGTGGAGGACAATCCTGCATGACCCCATGACCACCCAAACATTCTAACATCTCCCTGGATAACAACCAGCATTGTGACCAAAAAGCATGAAACTCCATGTCAACTTAGGCCTCTTGGAACTTCACCTCAGAGGCACCAGATCGAACCTGCCATGGTCCTCAGCTTCAATGGTCAATGGAGTTGTGCTTTCAGGCATCCATGAGGGAGAGCTCTGCTACACAAACTTTCCAAGTGGGGACCCTGGAGTAACCAAACCAGACTCCGCCTGTCCAACAGAAGTAAACATTGCTGTTTGGAGCATCTCACAAGTCACAGAGTGGGAAATCCTCCATGGTCTTGTGATGCCACCATTCCATTTGGCAGTCATCATAGACAAAAACTCCAGTGTGAGCAAATATCTAATATCCACACTTACTCCAATGCTGGATATCTCGTATCAGACGCTGCTCACTGGAACTGCCTTCTGCTTGTCACTGCATTTAACCATAGCTTGTGTTGACAATTCCATCCTCACCCTCCTGGTTCCCAAGTCCTCTTAATAGGGAATTCTGGAGCCACAACGCAGCATTCTGCATTCCCCATAGAAAGAAGAAGTGCCTGGTGAATCTGCCCATAACACCTACATGAGGATCCACCTGCATGGTCCATAATGGCACCCTAATATCATAGGCCGACATGACACTTAGACAGCCTGAGCCACGACCTCCAGTCAGGCACACAGACAGTGGGCCCCATAACCTGTTGTTGGGACCTGTCTTGGCCTGAAGCAGTCACATCTTCTCATCCTGGATATTCAGGCATCTCTCACCAGACGGTAGCTCAAATCCATGAGTATGGGGGAACCTGAGGCACAAGAGTACTCCTGCTTCATGAGGGCAGGAAACTTGGCTGTTGAGATGGGTGTCCATTCCTCAGAGTGGGAACCAACTGCATGGCCCATGAGACCACGTCCACTCATGGGAGCCGCCCTGAGCACAAACAGGCATTGTGACCCTCAACATGATCCTGCTTTCAAACAAACCCCCTCAGTAGCTGGGCCAGGAGTCTGCAGAGTGTGCCTGTGAGGTCCCTAGGGGCAAAACCTCACCCTCAGTCGTGTTTGCCAGGTGCCCAGACCTAGAACCTATCTCAGGAATCCCCCTTTTGGGGGGTCTTCTGAGACGGAAAACCGCAGTCTTCCCTTCCCCCAGAGACACCAAACTCTAGGGAGCTGAGCAGAATCCCCAGAGATGAAGAATCTCCCATGGCCCCATGAAGCCAACCCTGCTTTTTGCGACCATCTTGGACACAGTCCAGACAGAAAGGCCTGTGCTAGTGCTTCCATGACACCTTAATTTCAGTACACTATGAACTGCCCTCAGAGCCTGCAGATTGGGCCTGTGATCACCTCAGCCCTCATCCTAATCCTAGTTCTTGGTTGCATATTTCTGTCCCCAAAGCCCTGGCCCACATGCCCTCAAGAAGGGGACTCTGGGGAGGAGTCAAGATGGCGGAGAAGTAGCAGGCTGAGACTACTTCAGCTAGCAGGAGATCAGCTAGAGAGCTCATCTAAAGATTGCAAACACCTGCAAATCCATCGGCAGATTGAAGAGAAGAAGAACAGCAATTCTAGAAACAGAAAAACAACCACTTTCTGAAAGGTAGGACTGGCGGAGAAGTGAATCCAAAGCGACGGGAAGATAGACCCCGGGGGGAGGGGCCAGCTCCCTGCAGGTGGCGGAGCAACAGAGCACAAAATCAGGACTTTTAAAAGTCTGTTCCGCTGAGGGACATAGCTCCAGAGGCTAAACCGGGGCGAAGCCCACGCGGGGTCGGCGTGACCTCAGGTCCCGCGGGGTCACAGAAGGATTGGGGGTGTCTGAGTGTCGCAGAGCTTGCGGATATTGGAACGGGAAAGCCGGCTGCAGAGACAGAGCCGACAGTAAGCTCGCAGCTCGGACTTGCCTTGAACCGGTCGCAAGCTCGGTGAGCTCGGAGCGCGGCCGGAGGTTAGGCAGACGCGAGTTACTAGGAGCTGTTCGCTGAGGGCGCACTGGGGAGCGGGGCCCCGGGCTCTCAGCTCCTCTAGGCCGGAGAACAGGAGGCCGCCATTTGTATTCCTATCCTCCGGAACTCTACGGAAAGCGCTCAGGGAACAAAAGCTCCTGAAAGCAAAGCCGAGCAGATCACTCAGCCCGGCCCCTGGTAAGGGCGGTGTAATTCCGCCTGGGGCAAAGACACTTGAGAATCACTACACCAGGCCCCTCCCCCAGAAGATCAACAAGAAATCCAGGCAAGACCAAGTTCACCTACCAAGGAGTGCAGTTTCAATACCAAGGAGAGAGCAGCAGAATTCCAGAGGAGGAGAAGACAAACCACGGAACTCATGGCTTTCTGCCTGTGATTTTTTAGTCTTGCGGTTAATTTAATTTTTTTCTTTTTCATTTTTTTTCTCTTCTTCTGCTAAAATTTTTTATAACTTTTACCCTTTTCTTTTTTAACGTTTTTTAACTAGATTATCTAATATATATATATATATATATATATATATATATTTTCTTTTTTATACTTTTCTTTATTCATTTTCTTTTTTTAATTCTTTATTTTTCTTATTTTTCTTTATTTTTGAACCTCTTTTTATCCCCAAATCAGAAGAGATCTTAATCTCTTCAATCTTTTTTTTCTTTATTCTTTTTTAAATTCTTGATTGAATTTTTAATTCAATCTCTTTTTTTAATTCTTTTTTTCTTTTTTTTTCTTTCTTCTTTTTGAACCTCTTTTTATCCCCAAATCAGAAGAGATCCCAAACAGAAGAGATTGGGAGATCCCAATCAGAAGAGATTGGGAGATCCCAATCAAAGGAGATCCCAATCAGAGGAGATCCCTCACTCAATCGTGAGAGGGGAGAAATCCCCCCTCACGATTTGGGATCTCTTATGATTTGGTTAAAGCATATTTTCCTGGGATTGTTGCCACCCTTTTAGTATTTTACCTGCTCCTTCATATACTCTTAGCTGGACAAAATGACAAGGCGGAAAAATTCACAAAAAAAAAAAAAAAAAAAAGAACAAGAGGCAGTACCGAAGGCTAGGGACCTAATCAATACAGACATTGGTAATATGTCAGATCTAGAGTTCAAAATGACAATTCTCAAGGTTCTAGCCGGGCTTGAAAAAGGCATGGAAGATATTAGAGAAACCCTCTCCAGAGATATAAAAGCCCTTTCTGGAGAAATAAAAGAACTAAAATCTAACCAAGTTGAAATCAAAAAAGCTATTAATGAAGTTCAATCAAAAATGGAGGCTCTCACTGCTAGGATAAATGAGGCAGAAGAAAGAATTAGCGATATAGAAGACCAAATGACAGAGAATAAAGAAGCTGAGCAAAAGGGCGACAGCTACTGGACCATGAGGGGAGAATTCGAGAGATAAGTGACACCATAAAACGAAACAACATTAGAATAATTGGGATTCCAGAAGAAGAAGAAAGAGAGCGGGGAGCAGAAGGTATACTGGAGAGAATTATTGGGGAGAATTTCCCCAATATGGCAAAGGGAACGAGCATCAAAATTCAGGAGGTTCAGAGAACGCCCCTCAGAATCAATAAGAATAGGCCCACACCCCGTCACCTAATAGTAAAATTTACAAGCCTTAGTGACAAAGAAAAAATCCTGAAAGCAGCCCGGGAAAAGAAGTCTGTAACATACAATGGTAAAAGTATTAGATTGGCAGCTGACTTATCCAGAGAGACCTGGCAGGCCAGAAAGAGCTGGCATGATATTTTCAGAGCACTAAATGAGAAAAACATGCAGCCAAGAATACTATATCCAGCTAGGATATCATTGAAAAAAGAAGGAGAGATTAAAAGCTTCCAGGACAAACAAAAACTGAAAGAATTTGCAAACACCAACCCAGCTCTACAGGAAATACTGAAAGGGGTCCTCTAAGCAAAGAGAGAGCCTACAAGTGGTAGATCAGAAAGGAACAGAGACAATATACAGTAACAGTCACCTTACAGGCAATACAATGGCACTAAAATCATATCTCTCAATAGTTACCCTGAATGTTAATGAGCTAAATGCCCCAATCAAAAGACACAGGGTATCAGAATGGATAAAAAAACAAAACCCATCTATATGTTGCCTCCAAGAAACTCATTTTAAACCCGAAGACACCTCCAGACTTAAAGTGAGGGGGTGGAAAAGAATTTACCATGCTAATGGACATCAGAAAAAAGCAGGAGTGGCAATCCTTATATCAGATCAATTAGATTTTAAGCCAAAGACTATAATAAGAGATGAGGAAGGACACTATATCATACTCAAAGGGTCTGTCCAACAAGAAGATCTAACAATTTTAAATATCTATGCCCCCAACGTGGGAGCAGCCAACTATATAAACCAATTAATAACAAAATCAAAGAAACACATCAACAATAATACAATAATAGTAGGGGACATTAACACTCCCCTCACTGAAATGGACAGATCATCCAAGCAAAAGATCAACAGGGAAATAAAGGCCTTAAATGATACACTGGATGAGATGGACATCACAGATATATTCAGAACATTTCATCCCAAAGCAACAGAATACACATTCTTCTCTATTGCACATGGAACATTCTCCAGAATAGATCACATCCTCGGTCCTAAATCAGGACTCAACCGGTATCAAAAGATTGGGATCATTCCCTGCATATTTTCAGACCACAATGCTCTGAAGCTAGAACTCAACCACAAGAGGAAGTTTGGAAAGAACACAAATACATGGAGACTAAACAGCATCCTTCTAAAGAATGAATGGGTCAACCGGGAAATTAAAGAAGAATTGAAAAAAATCATGGAAACAAATGATAATGAAAATACAACAGTTCAAAATCTGTGGGACACAACAAAGGCAGTCCTGAGAGGAAAATATATAGCGGTACAAGCTTTTCTCAAGAAACAAGAAAGGTCTCAGGTACACAACCTAACCCTACACCTAAAGGAGCTGGAGAAAGAAGAAGAAAGAAACCCTAAGCCCAGGAGGAGAAGAGAAATCATAAAGATCAAAGCAGAAATCAATGAAATAGAAACCAAAAAAACAAGAGAACAAATCAACCAAACTAGGAGCTGGTTCTTTGAAAGAATTAATAAAATTTATAAACCCTTGGCCAGACTTATCAAAAAGAAAAGAGAAAGGACCCAAATAAATAAAATCATGAATGAAAGAGGAGAGATCACAACTAACACCAAAGAAATACAAACTATTATAAGAACATACTATGAGCAACTCTACGCCAACAAATTTGACAATCTGGAAGAAATGGATGCATTCCTAGAAACATAGAAACTACCAAAATTGAACCAGGAAGAAATAGAAAGCCTGAACAGACCCATAACCAGTAAGGAGATTGAAACAGTCATTAAAAATCTCCAAACAAACAAAAGCCCAGGGCCAGATGGCTTCCCGGGGGAATTCTACCAAACATTTAAAGAAGAACTAATTCCTATTCTCCTGAAACTGTTCCAAAAAATAGAAATGGAAGGAGAACTCCCAAACTCATTTTATGAGGCCAGCATCACCTTGATCCCAAAACCAGACAAGGATCCCATCAAAAAAGAGAGCTATAGACCAATATCCTTGATGAACACAGATGCAAAAATTCTCACCAAAGTACTAGCCAATAGGATTCAACAGTACATTAAAAGGATTATTCACCACGACCAAGTGGGATTTATCCCAGGGCTGCAAGGTTGGTTCAACATCCGCAAATCAGTCAATGTGATACAACACATCAATAAAAGAAAGAACAAGAACCATATGATACTCTCAATAGATGCTGAAAAAGCATTTGACAAAGTACAGCATCCCTTCCTGATCAAAACCCTTCAAAGTGTAGGGATAGAGGGCACATACCTCAATATCATCAAAGCCATCTATGAAAAACCAACTGCAAATATCATTCTCAATGGAGAAAAACTGAAAGCTTTTCCACTAAGATCAGGAACACGGCAGGGATGTCCATTATCACCACTGCTATTCAACATAGTACTAGAAGTCCTAGCCTCAGCAATCAGACAACAAAAGGAAATTAAAGGCATCCAAATCTGCCAAGAAGAAGTCAAATTATCACTCTTCGCAGATGATATGATACTCTATGTGGAAAACCCAAAAGACTCCACTCCAAAACTGCTAGAACTTATACAGGAATTCAGTAAAGTGTCAGGATATAAGATCAATGCACAGAAATCAGTTGCATTTCTCTACACCAACAACAAGACAGAAGAAAGAGAAATTAAGGAGTCAATCCCATTTACAATTGCACCCCAAACCATAAGATACCTAGGAATAAACCTAACCAAAGAGGCTAAGAAGCTATACTCAGAAAACTATAAAGTACTCATGAAAGAAATTGAGGAAGGCACAAAGAAATGGAAAAATGTTCCATGCTCCTGGATTGGAAGAATAAATATTGTGAAAATGTCCTTGCTACCTAAAGCAATCTACACATTTAATGCAATTCCTATCAAAGTACCATCCATCTTTTTCAAAGAAATGGAACAAATAATTTTAAAATTTATATGGAACCAGAAAAGACCTCGAATAGCCAAAGGGATATTGAAAAACAAAGCCAAAGTTGGTGGCATCACAATTCCGGACTTCAAGCTTTATTACAAAGCTGTCATCATCAAGACAGCATGGTACTGGCACAAAAACAGACACATAGACCAATGGAACAGAATAGAGAGCCCAGAAATAGACCCTCAACTCTATGGTCAACTAATCTTCGACAAAGCAGGAAAGAATGTCCAATGGGAAAAAGACAGCCTCTTCAATAAATGTTGTTGGGAAAATTGGACAGCCACATGCAGAAAAATGAAATTGGACCATTTCCTTACACCACACACAAAAATAGATTCAAAATGGATTAAGGACCTCAATGTGAGAAAGGAATCCATCAAAATCCTTGAGGAGAACACAGGCAGCAACCTCTTCGACCTCAGCCGCAGCAACATCTTCCTAGGAACATCGCCAAAGGCAAGGGAAGCAAAGGCAAAAATGAACTTTTGGGATTTCATCAAAATCAAAAGCTTTTGCACAGCAAAGGAAACAGTTAACAAAACCAAAAGACAACTGACAGAATGGGAGAAGATATTTGCAAACGACATATCAGATAAAGGACTAGTGTCCAAAATCTATAAAGAACTTAACAAACTCAACACCCAAAGAACAAATAATCCAATCAAGAAATGGGCATAGGAGATGAACAGACGTTTCTGCAAAGAAGACATCCAGATGGCCAACAGACACATGAAAAAGTGCTCCATATCACTCGGCATCAGGGAAATACAAATCAAAACCACAATGAGATATCACCTCACACCAGTCAGAATGGCTAAAATCAACAAGTCAGGAAATGACAGATGCTGGCGAGGATGCGGAGAAAGGGGAACCCTCCTACACTGTTGGTGGGAATGCAAGCTGGTGCAACCACTCTGGAAAACAGTATGGAGGTTCCTCAAAATGTTGAAAATAGAACTGCCCTATGACCCAGCAATTGCACTACTGGGAATTTACCCTAAAGATACAAACGTAGTGATCCAAATGGGCACGTGCACCCAAATGTTTATAGCAGCAATGTCCACAATAGCCAAACTATGGAAAGAACCTAGATGTCCATCAACAGATGAATGGATCACGAAGATGTGGTATATATACACAATGGAATACTATGCAGCCATCAAAAGAAACGAAATCTTGCCATTTGCGACAACATGGATGGAACTAGAGCGTATCATGCTTAGCAAAATAAGTCAAGCAGAGAAAGACAAATATCATATGATCTTCCTGATAGGAAGTGGTGATGCAACATGGGGGCTTAAGTGGGTAGGAGAAGAATCCATGAAACAAGATGGGATAGGGAGGGAGACAAACCATAAGTGACTCTTAATCTCACGAAACAAACTGTGGGTTGCTGGGGGGAGGGGGGTTGGGAGAAGGGGGGTAGGGTTATGGACATTGGGGAGGGTATGTGCTTTTGGGTAAATTGGAAGGGGAGATGAACCATGAGAGACTATGGACTCTGAAAAACAATCTGAGGGGTTTGAAGTGGCGGGGGGGTGGGAGGTTGGGGGTACCAGGTGATGGGTATTATAGAGGGCACAGCTTGCATGGAGCACTGGGTGTGGTGAAAAAATAATGAATACTGTTTTTCTGAAAATAAATAAATTGGAAAAAAAAAAAAAAAGAAGGGGACTCTGGAGCCACACCAGACGACTATGCCTAACCTCCCGAAGGAAACTCTGTCCTTCACTGTTGCCCAAATCCTGAAGATTAGGAGCAATGAACAAAGCCCCTGAGACCACCTCAATTCCAAGGAAAACTCAGGACTGAAATGTACATTCTGGCACACCATGAGCACCTGCCTCTACGCAGACATCCATGTTAAAGGGCCTGAGTCAGAAGATTGACCCTGAAATGCCCCTAGGACTTCATCAATACCCTAGCTTAGAGTTTCAGGCGCCTGTTCCCAGAGGCCTTTTCTCCAATACCAACTTGTGGTCTGTAAGCCACACAACATACCGTTTCTGTCCCCAGTAGCATACCTTACTCTTGGTAGCTATGTCCAAGACTCAGTGTAGGAGAATCCTGCATGACCCCTGACCACACCAACATTCTAACGTCTCCCTGGATACAAACCATCATTATGTTCCAACAGCATGAAACTCCATGTCAACTCAGGCCGCTTGGAACCTCGCCCCAGAGCCTCGAGATCGAACCTGCCATGTTCCTCAGCTTCAATGGTCAATGGAGGTGTGCTTTCCACGCATCCATAGGGAGAGCTCTACTACACAAACTGTCCATAAGGTGACCCTGGAGCCAACAAACCAGACTCACCCTGTCCAGTACAAGGAAAGTTTTCTATTTGGAGCATCTCACAAGCACCAGCGTGGGAAATCCTCCATGGCCTCATGACACCACCCCTCCATTTGGTGGTCATCATAAACGCAAAGTCCATTATGAGCAAGAATCTGACATCCGTGTTGGTATCTCGAATCTGCCAGTGCTCACTGGCTGCCTTCCGCTTGGCACTGAATTTAACCATAGCTTGTGTTTACAATTCCATCCTCACCCTCCTGGCCACCAAGCACTCTTGACAGGGAATTTTGGACCCCAAACAAAGCATTCTGCTTACCCCAAAGACAGAATCCGTGCCTCGTGAGTCTGTCCATAAACCCCACATGAAGATCCACCTGCATGGTCCTTGACCACACCCTAATATCATAGGCCGCCATGGGCACTCAGGCTGTGTCTGACACAGCCTGAGTCATGACCTCCAGACAGCCACGCAGACAGTGGACCCCATCTCCTGCAGGTGGGGCCTAACATGGCCCGAAGCCATCAGCTCTACTTAACATGGGTATTTAGGCATCTGTTCCCAGACCAAAGATCAAATCCCTGCCTAAGGGGGAACCTGAAGCACAAGAGTACTCCTCCTTCCCGAAGGCAGGAAAGTTGGATGTTGAAATTTGTGTCCAACACTCAGAGTGGGAACAAGTTGCATTGCCCATGAGACCACTGCCAATCATAGGAACTGCCCTGGGTCCAAACAGGCATTGTGATCCTCAGCCTGAACCTCCTTTCAAAAAATAACCCTTGGTAGCTAGACCAGGAGCCCACTGAGTGGGCCTGCCATGTCCCAAGGACCAGATTCTCACCCTTGTTCATGATTTCCTGGCACCAAGACCAAGAACCTGTCTTTGGGTTCCCTCTTTTGCAGGCCTATGAGATGGAAAACTGCAGTCTTCCCTTCCCTCAGAAACACCAAACTCTTGGGAGCTGGGCAGTATCCACAGAGACGAAGAATCTCCCATGGATCCATGAATACTCCCCTATGATTTGTGGCCATCCTGGACACACATTCAGAAAAAAAAAGCCTGTGCTACCGCTTTCATGACATCTTAATTTCAGTATACCATGAGCTGCAATGACGGCCTGCAAATCGGGCCTGCCATCACCTCGGCCCTCACCCTAACCCAGGTTCACGTTTGCAGATTTCTGTCCCCAAAGCCCTGGCCCAAATTCCTTCCAGGATGGGGCCTCTGGTGCCACAGTGACAAGTGAACCTACCCTCCCGAAGGATACTCTGCCCTTCTCTGTTGCCCAAACTGTGAAGATTAGGAGAAAATTACAAAGCACTTGAGCCGACCTCAATTTCAAAGAATGCTCTGGATCCAAATGATTGCGCTGACACACAATGAGCACCTGCGTCCAGGCAGACATCTAAGTCAAAGGCCCTGAGTCAGAAGATTGAACTTCACATGCCTCTAGGACATCATTGATACCCTAGTTTATGTTTTCAGGTGCCAGTCCTCAGAAGCCTGTTCTCCAATACCAACTTCTATTCCAACAGGTGGTCTCTGACCCACACAATAGAACCAAACCTGTCCCCAGAAGGATACCTTGCTCTTGGTAGCTGTGTCCAAGACAGAGTGTAGGAGAATCTGGCATGGACCCCTGACTACACCAACATTCTAACATCTCCATGGATAACAACCAGCATTATGATCCAACATCATGAAACTCCATGTCAATTCAGGCGGCTTGGAACTTCGCTCCAGAGTCACCATATTTAACCTGCCATGTTCCTCACCTGCAATGATCAGTGGAGTTGTGCTTTCCAGGCATCGATACGGGAGAGTTCTTCTACCCTAACATTCCATATGAGGGACCCTGGAGCAAACAAACCAGACTCCCCCTGTCCAGTAGAAGGAAACCTTGCTGTTTGGAGCATCTCACAAGCCCCAGTGTGGGAAATCCTCTATGGCCTCATGACGCCACTCCTTCATTTGGCGGTCATCAGAGACACAAACTCCAGTGTGAGCAAACATCTGACATCCACCCTTACTCAGGTACAGGATATCCCGAATAAGCCGCTATACACTGGAAATGCCTTCCACTTGGCACTGAATAACCATAGCTTGTGTTTACAATTCATCCTCATCCTCCTGGTCACCAAACCTTCTTGATATGGATTTCTGGAGCCACGACACAAAATTTGCCTGTCCAACAGAAAAAAGAAGTACCTGGTGAGTCTGCCCAGATACCCTATATGAGGATCCACCAGCATGGCCCTCGACAGCACCCTAATATCATAGGCCACCATGGGCACTCAGGCTCTGTCTGACAAAGCTGGAGCCACGACTTCCAGTCAGCCATGCAGAGAATGGTCTGCATATCCAGCAGGTGGAACTTGCCGTGACCTGAAGCCTTTACATATACTCGACCTGGATATTCAAGCATCTCTCCCCAGAATGTAGCTCAAATCCCTGCCTAAGTGGGAACCTGAAGCACAGGAGTACTCCTCCTTCCTGATGACAGGAAACCTGGCTGTTGAGATGGGTATCCAACCCTCAGAGTGGGAACCAGCTGCATGGCCCATGAGACTACGGTCACTCATGGGAGCCTCCCTGGGCACAAACAGGTTTGTGACCCTCAGCGTGAACCTGCTTTCAAACAAACCCCCTTGGTAGCTGGACCAGGATCCCACAGAATGGGACTGCCATGTCCCTAGGACTATATCTTCACCTGTGTTCGTTATCCATTCGTCCACACCCAGAACCTGTCTCTGGAATCCCTCTTTTGGGGGTCTCCTGAGATGGAAAATAGCAATCTTCCCTTCCCCCAGAGACACAAACTCTTGGGATCTAGGCAAAATCCCCAGAGATGAAGAATCTCCCATGGCACCGTGAGGACTACCCTACATTTTGCGACCGTCCTAGACACACAATCCAGACAGAAAAGCCTGCCCTACCGCCTGCATGACACCTTAATTTCAGTACTCTATGAGCTGCCTACAGGGCCTGCAGATCAGGCCTGTAATCACCATGGCCCTTACCCTAAACCTAGATTGCTTTTGCATATTTCAGTACCCAAAGCACTGGCCCACATGCCCTCCAGGATGCACACTCTGGTGCCACACCGGACGACTGTCCCTAGTTTCCCAAAGGAAATTCTGCCCTTCATGGTTGACCAAACCCTGAAGATTTGGAACAAAGTACAAAGCCCCTGAGCACAGCTCAAGTTTGAAGAATGCCCTGACCCTAATGCACATTCTGACACACAATGAGCACCTGCCTCCAGGCAGATACCCAAGTCAAAGGCCCTGAGTCAGAAGATTGAAACTGGCATGCCTCTAGGACTTCATCAATACCCTAGTTGAGATTTTCAGGCGCCTGCCCCCAGAGGCCTTTTCTCCAAAACCAACTTATTGTTCAACATATGGTCCCTGTGCCACACAACAGAACCCCTCCTGTCTCCAGAAGAATTCCTTGCTCTTGGTAGCTGTGTCCAAGACTCAGCGTAGGAGAAACCTACATGGCCCCCTGATCACCCCAACGTACTAACGTCTCCCTGGATACAAACTAGCATTGTGATCCAAGAGCATGAAACTCCATGTCAACTCACGCCACTTAGAACTTCAGCCCAGAAGCACCAGATCGACCCTGTCATTCTCCTCAGCTACAATGGTCAATGGAGTTGTGCTTTCCAGGCATCCATGAGGGAGAGCTATGCTACCTAAAGTTTCCATATGGGGGAACCTGGAGCAAACAAACCAGACTCCCCCTGTCCAATAGAAGGAAATCTTGCTGTTTGGAGCATCTCACAAGCCCCAGGGTGGGAAATTCTCCATGGCCTCAAGACACGCCCCATCCAATTGGCAGTCATCATAGACACAGACTCCAGTGTGAGCAAACTTATGACATCCACCCTTACTCAGGTGCTGGATATCTCAAATCATCTGCTGCACACTGAAACTGCCTTCTGCTTGTCACTGAATTGAACCGTAGCTTGTGTATACTATTCCATCCTCACTCTCCTGGTCACCAAGCCCTCTTGATAGGGAATTATTGAGCCACAACACAGCATTATGCCTGCCCCACAGAAGAAAAAATGCCTGGTGAGTCTGCACAGAAAACCCACATGAGGATCCACCTCCATGGCCCTCGAAGGCACCTTAATATAATAGGTCACCATAGGCACTAAGGCTGTCTGACACAGCATGGGCCATGACCTACAGACAGTCACTTAGACAATGGACCCCATATCCTGCAGGAGGGACCTGCCGTGGAACGAAGCCGGCACATCTACTCAACCTGGATATTCAGGCATCTCTCCCCATACCATAGCTCAAATCCCTGTCTATGGGTGAAACTGAAGCCCAGGGGTAGTCCTCCTTCCCAATGGCAGGATACCTGTCTAATGAGATGGGTGTCCAACCCTCAGAGTGGAACCAGCTGCATGGGCCATAAGACCACGGTCACTCATGAGAGCCGCCCTGGGCACAAACAAGCATTGTGACCTTCAGCATGAGCCTGCTTTCAAACAAACCCCCTCAGTAGCTGGTCCAGGAGCCCGCAGAGCAAGCCTCCTAGGTTCCTAGGGCCAAATCCTCACTGTCTTTCATAATTGTCCAGGCTCCCACCCCGAACCTATCTCTGGTATCCCTTTTTTGAGGGTCCCCTTAGACCGAAAACAGCAGTCTTCCCTTCCCCCAGAGAAACCAAACTCTGTGATCGAAGCAGAATCCCCAGAAATGAAGAATCTCCCATGGCCCCTGATCCACCGTTACATTTTGTGAACGTCCTGGACACACAATCCAGACAGAAAAGCTTGTGCTACTGCCTCCATGATACCTTAATTTCAGTACAATATGAGCTGCATGCAGGGACTGCAGATGAGGCCTGTGATTACCTCAGACCTCACCCTAATCCTAGTTCACGTTTGCAGATTTCTGTCCCCAAAGCCCTGGCCCACATGCCCTCAGGAAGGGGACTCTGGAGCCACACCAGGAGATGGTTCCTATCCTCCCGAAGGAAACTCTGCCCTTCACTGTTGCCCAAACCCTGATGATTAGGAGCAAGTACAAAGCCCTGAGCCCACCTCCATTTTGAAGAACGTTCTGGACCCAAATGTGCATTGTGACATACAATGAGCACCTGCCTCCAAGGAGACATTAAAGTCAAAGGCCCTGAGTGAGATGATTGAACCTGACATTCCTCTAGGACTTCATCAATACCCAAGCTTAGGTTTTCAGGTGCCTGTCCACAGGTGCCTCTTCCCCAATACCGACTTATATTCCAACACGTGGTTCCTGAGCCCCACTAAAGTACCCCTCCTGTCCCCAGTAGGATACCTTACTCTTGGTAGCTGTGTCCCAGATACAGTGTAGAAGAATCCTGCATGGCCCTCTGACCAATCAACATTCTATTTTCTCCATAGATACCAATCAGCATTGTGATTGAACAGCATGAAATTCCATGTCAACTCAGGCTGCTTGGAACTTATTCCCAGAGCACCAGATTAAATCTGCCATGTTACTCAGCTGAAATGGACCATGGAGTTGTGGTTTCCAGGCATCCATCCGGTCGAATTCTCCTACCTAAGTTATCACATGGTGGACCCTGGAGCAAACAAACCAGACTCCACCTGCCCAGTAGAAGGAAACATTGCTGTTTGGAGCATCCCACAAGCCCCAGCCTTGGAAATCCTCCATGGCCTCTTGACACCACCTCTCCATTTGTCGGTCATCATAGACACAGACTCAAGTGTGAGCAAATATCTGACATCCTCCCTTACTCAGGTGCTGGATATCTCACAGATTCTGCTGCAGATGGGTACGGCTTCCACTTGGCACTGAATTTAACCATAGCTTGTGTTTACAATTCCCTTCTCACCCTACTGGTCCCCAAGCCCTCTGGATATGGAATTCCAGAGTCACAACACAGTATTCTGCCTTCCCCATAGAAAGAAGTGCCTGGTGATCCTGCCCAGAAAACCCACATGAAGATCAATCTGCAAGGCCCTCAGGGGAACCCCAATTTATAGGCTGCCCTGGACTCTCGTACAGTGTCTCTCAGAGCCTGAGCTCTGACCTAGTGTCAGCAACAGAGAGCAGGACCGTGTCTAGCATGTGGGACTGAACATGGCCTTACTCCATCATCCCTACTCATAATTTGTATTCAGGCAACTGTCCGCAGACCTTTGCTGGAATCCCTGCCAATGGGGGAAAATGAAGCACAACAGAGAACTCCACCTTTTCTTTCTTTTTTTTTTTTAAGATTTTATTTATTTATCTGTTTTTCAACATTTCCTTAGCGATTCGGGGTCTCTTCTGATTCCATACAAATTTTAGGATTATTTGCTCCAGCTCTTTGAAGAATGCCGGTGGAATTTTGATTGGAATGGCATTAAAAGTATAGATTGCTCTAGGCAGTATAGACATTTTAACAATGTTTATTCTTCCGATCCAAGAGCATGGAATGGTCTTCCATCTTTTTGTGTCTTCTTCAATTTCTTTCATGAGTGTTCTGTAGTTCCTCAAGTACATATCCTTTACCTCTTTAGTTAGGTTTATTCCAAGGTATCTTATGGTTCTTGGTGCTATAGTAAATGGAATCGATTCTCTAATTTCCCTTTCTGTATTTTCATTGTTAGTGTATAAGAAAGCCACTAATTTCTGCGCATTGACTTTGTATCCTGCCACGTTGCTGAATTGCTGTATGAGTTCTAGTAGTTTGGGGGTGGAGTCTTTTGGGTTTTCCATATAAAGAATCATGTCATCTGCGAAGAGAGAGAGTTTGACTTCTTCACTACCAATTTGGATACCTTTTATTTCTCTCTGTTGTCTGATTGCTGTTGCTAGGACTTCTAATACTATGTTGAACAAGAGTGGTGAAAGTGGGCATCCTTGTCTTGTTCCTGATCTCAATGGGAAGGCTGCAAGCTTTTTCCCGTTGAGGATGATATTTGCTGTGGGTCTTTCATAGATAGATTTGATGAGGTTCAGGAATGTTCCCTCTATCCCTATACTTTGAAGCGTTTTAATCAGGAACGGATGTTGGATTTTGTCAAATGCTTTTTCTGCATCAATTGAGAGGACCATGTGGTTCTTCTCTCTTCTCATATTAATTTGTTGTATTTATTTATCTGACAGGGAGAAATAACAAGTGGATGGAGAGGCAGGCAGAGAGAGAGAGGGGGAAGCAGGCTCCCTGCTGAGCAGAGAGCCCAATTCGGGCCTCGATCCCAGGACCCTGAGATCATGACCCGAGCCGAAGGCAGTGGCTCAACCCACTGAGCCACCCAGGCGCCCCAACTCCACCTTTTCCATGGCAGGAATCCTAACTGTTGGGATGGGTGTCCAACTCGCAGAGTTGGATACAGCTGCATGGCCTATGAGACCACAACCACACATGAGGGCCCCCTAGGGCCCAAGCAGGCATTGAGACCCTCAACCTGAGCATGCTTTCAAACAAGCCCTCATAGTTTCACCACCAGGATCCTGCTTTGTAGGCCAGGGATGCCTCTAGGCCCATATCGTAAACCTTGGTGGGATATTTCAAGCATTCAGAGCCAGAGCCCGTCTCTGGAATCCCTGTTTTGGGGCACTCCTAAGATGGAAAACAGCACTTTTCCCTTCCCCGAAAAACCCACCAAACTATTCGGAGACGCCAGGATCCTTAGAGGGTAAAACCTCCCATGGACTTATGGTACCACTCTTGCATTCCGAGGTCATCCTGGATTCAGAATCCAGATATAAAAGCCTGTGCTACTGCCTTCGCATTGTCTTAATTACAGTTCCTGATGAGCTGCCCTCCAGGTCTACGCATTGGGACTGCAATCACCTCGCCATTATCCCTAACCCGAGTTTGTGTTTGCAGACTTCTCTCCATAACCATGGCTCACATGCCTTACAGGAAGGGATCTTGGAATCACACCACAGCACTGTGCGTGCCATCCCCTATGAAACTGTATACTTCACAGTTTCCCAAACCTCCAGATTAAGAAAAACCTGCAAATCCTCTGAGCACACTGCAAATTGGAGGCCACTCTGGACGCAAATGCGTCTGAAAAGGGCCTGAAACACTCTGAATCACTCTGATCACCTACATCTAAGCAGACACCCAAGTCAACTGTCCTGAGTCTAAAGATTGAAACTGACATGCCCCTAGGACTTCATTGGAACCCCAAATTAGGTTTTCAAGCCTCTGTCCTCAGAGGCCTGTTCTGGAATATGAACTTATGATATAACATGTGGACCCTGAGACACACAACACTACATCTCCAGTCCCCAGAAGGGGACACAGTTCTTCGACATGTGTTAAACCATCAGGGTAGGAGAATCCTGCATGACACCTTAGCTACCAGCACAATCTAAGATCTCCATAGTAACAAGCCAGCATTGTGACCCATCTGCAAGAGATTCAATGTCAAATCAAGGCCTTGGTACTTTGCCTCAAAGCCACCAGAAGGAACCTGCCATGTTCCTCAGATGTGATGGTCATTCAGGGTGTGCTTTCCAGGAATCCATGTGGAAGAGCTCTGCTATCCAAACTTACCACTTGTGGAACTCTAAAGCAAACAAACCAGACTCCACCTGAGAGTAGAAAAAACGACTTGATGTTTGGAGCATCTCACAAGCATCAGTGTGGGGAATCCTCCATGGCCTCTTGATGCCACCTCTCCATTTGTCGGTCATCATAGACACAAACTCCAGTGTGAGCAAACATTATTCATACACCATTATTCAGTTGCTGGATATATCGTTTGTTGGCCATCATAGATATCAACTCCAGCATGAGCAGACATCTGACCTCACCCATACTCAGGTGCTAGAGATCTCGAAAAAACTGCTGCAAATTGGAATGGCAATGTGCACAGCGCTGAGCTTAAATGTATATTGTCTACTCAGACTTCTGTCCTCACACTCCTCGCCTGTAAGCCATCCATATTGGGAATTTGGGAGCCACAATGCAGCCTTCTACCTGCTCACCAGAAAGAAGAAGTGACCTATGGGTCTGCACAGAAAATCCACATAAGGATCCAGCTTCACGGCCCTCTATGGCACCCCAATATAATAGACTACCCTGTGCACTAATGCTCTGTCTGACACAGACCGAGCCCCGACCGCCTGGCAGCTACGCAGATAGTGGGCCCCATATCATACAGGTGTGAGCTGCCTTGACCTGAGTCTTTCATCTCCACTCAACCTGGGTATTCAGGTACCTGTTCCAGAACATAGCTCAAATTCCTACCTGGGGGAACCCTGAAGCACAAAAGAGTATTCCTCCTTCCCCATGGCAGGAAATCTAAATGTTGAGATGGTTGTCCAACCCTCAGATTGGGATCCAGGTGCATGGAACAAGAAACAGCGCCCACTCAGGATGGGGAGCTGGGCACAAATAGTCATTGTGACCCTCACCATGAGACCTATTTCCAACAAGCCCCCACGTGAGCTAGACCGGGACCCCACAGAGTGGGCCTCTCAGGCTCCTAGGCCCAAATCCTAAGCCATGGTGGGGTTACCCAGGCACCAGGACCCAGAACTCATCTGTGGAATTCATGATTTGACAGGAACCCTGACACGGTAAAACGCGGTCTCCCCTTCCCCAGTAAGACACCAAACTCTTGGGTGCCGGGTAGAATTCCCAGATAGGAAGAAACTCCCATGGGCACATGAGGACACCCATCCATTCCGTGGCCATCCTAGACACAATCCAGACAGAAAAGCCTTTGCTCCTCCCTCCCAGCCGTCCGAATTTCAAATCCAAGGAGCTGCCCTTAGGTTCTGCAGATCGGGCCTGCCATCACCTCACCCCTAACTCGTACCCGTTTTTGTGTCTGAAGAGTTTGGTCCCAGAGCCCTGAACCACATGCCCTCCAGGATGGGGCCTTCAGAACGACAGCACATCACTGAGCCTGCTCTCTGGAGGAAACTCTGCCCGTCTCAGTTGCCCAAACCCTCCACATTAGGAGAAACCTGCAAGGCCCCTGAGCTCACCCCAATTTCTTAGGCCGCTCTGGAAAAAATGCACTGTCTGACATAGCCTCAGCACCTACCTCCAGGAAGACACGCAGGTCAATGGGGCTGAGTCTGAAGATTGAATCTGCCATGCCTCTAGGACCTCATCAGAACCCTAGCTTAGGTTTTCAGGCCTCTGTCCATAGAGTCCTGTTCTGTAAAACCAATATATGGTCCAACCTGTGGTCCCTGAGCCATACAAGAGAATTCCTCCTGTGCCATAAAGGAAACCTTTCTCCTGGGAACTGGGTCTAATCGTTCGGATAGGAGAATCCAGCATGGGCCCAGGGCCTCTGCCACATTCTAATGTCTCCCTGGACATGAAGCAGCATTGGAACCCGTTAGAATGAGAACTTCCATCAACTCAGATCACTTGGAACTTGGAACCAGAGAGAGCAGATAAAGCCTGCCCTGTTCCTCGGCTGTAATGGTAATGCGAGGTGGGCTTCCCGGGCCTCCATTCAGAGACCTGGCTGTCGAATCTTCCATATGGGGGAACCTGGAGCCCTCTAAGCGGACTTCCCCTGTCCCACAGTAGGATACCTCGCTGTTTGGAGCAGCTCAGAAGCTCAGCTTGGGAAAACCTCCAAGGCTTCTTGAGAAACCTTGGCCATCATGGATATAAACTCCAGCATGAGCAGACATCTGACCCTCAACCATACTCAGCTGCTGGAGATCTCGAAACAATCGCTGTACATTGGAACGGCCATGTGCTTGGCACTGAGCTTAACCAGAGCTTGTGTTTTCAGGCTTCTGTCCTCACAGTCCTCGCCTGCAAGCCCTCCATATTGGGGAATCTGGAGCCACAACACAGCCTACTGCCTGCCCACCAGAAAGAAGAGTGCCCTATGGGTCTGCAAAGAAACACATGAGTATCCAGTTGCATAGGTCTCAAAGGCACCCCAATATCATGGGCCGCCCTATGCCCTAATGCTCTGTCTGACACAGCTTGAGCACCGACCTCTGGTGAGCCACCCAGACAGCGGGCACCATATCCAGCAGGTGGGACCTGCCTTGGCCTGAGGCCGTCATCTTGAAGCAACCTGGGGAATCAAGTATATGTCCCAGAACTTAGCTCAAATTTCTGCCCATGGAGGAACCTGAAGCAGAAATGAGTACTGTTTCTTCCCCATGGCAGGAAAACTGAATGTTGAGATGACAGTCCAACCCTCAGAGTGGGAGCCACGTGCATGGCCCATGAGACCAAGCCCTCTCAGGATGAGCAGTTGGGCACAAATAGGCATTGTGACCCTCACCCTAAGACCCTTTCCAACAAACTCCCTTGAGAGCTGGACCAGGAGCCCACCGAGTGGGCCTGTCATGCTCCTAGGCCCAAATCCTAAGCCTTGGTGGGGTTATCCAGGTGCCCGGATGCAGAACCAATCTCCGGTATTCCTGTTTGGACAGGACCCCTGAAATGGAAAACCATGCTCTCCCCTTTCCCCAGAAAGACACCAAACTCTGGGTTGCCGGGCAGAATCCCCAGATGGATAGAATCTCCCTTGGACCCATGAGGCCACCCCTCCATTCCATGGCCATCCTAGACACACAATCCAGACAGAAAAGCCTGTGCTCCTGCCTCCCAGCAGTCCAAATTTCAAATCCCAAGCCGTTACCCTCAGGGTCTGCAGATCGGGTCTGCCATCATCTCCCCCCTAACTCTAACCCGAATTTGTGTCTGAAGACTTTGGTCCCAAAGCCCTGACCCACATGGACTCCAGGATGGGGCCTCCAGAACCACATCACTTCACTGGGCCTGCTCTTCTGAGAAACTCTGCCCATCTCAGTTTCCCAAGCTCTCCAGATTAGCAGAAACCTGTTAGGCCCCTAAGCCCACCCCAATTCCATAGGCCGCTCTGGAAAAATGCACAGTCTGACACAGCCTCAGAACATACTTCCAGGAAGACATGCATGTCAGTGGAGAGGGATGAATGCCCTAAGACCATGGTGGGTCCAAGGTGCTAGTTGTGCGGCCAGCTGTCTCGGTGTCTGTTGGAAAGTCTGGGCTCAGGCTATGTAAGACAGAGCATTAGTGCTTAGGGTAGCCTATGCAATTGGGGTGTTGCCGAGGGCCGAGCAGGTTGATCCTCCTTTTGGGTTTCTGGGCAATGCCACAGACAATGTATTTCTTCCAGTGGGCAGGCATAGTGCTTCATTTTGGCACCAGTATTCCCAGTCAGGAGGGCTTGAGGGCCAGGTGTGTGAGTACAGAAGTCTGAAAACACAACCTAGGGTGAGGTTTGGGGCCAAGGGCGCGACAGGCCCACTCTGCAGAGGCTGAATTGGGATCTCCTGCATATGAAGTCAAGGTGAGGATCAAACTTTGGCTGAGGCCGGAGTTTGTGTCCATGACGCCCCTTCATGAAGCGGGGGTCTCATGAGGCTAAGGAGGTTTTCCCACGCTGAGTTTGTGAGTTGCTCCAAAACACAAGGTTTCCTTCTGCAGGAGAGATGAGTCATGTTGGATGGCTCCAGGACATCCCATACGGAAGGAATGGAGAGCATATTATAAGGATGGATGCTTGTACAGCATACCTCACATTCCCATAGGCACTTGCAACAAGACATGTTTGAACTGCTGGCTCTGGGGCAAGCTACCCAGGGGGCTGAGTTGAAATGGACTCTCCTGAGAAGGGGTCATGATGTGGGTTTGTGTCCATGGAGACCTTGGAATGTGGCTCAGGGGCCCGGCAGATTTGGCCTACCTGAAGGGTTTGATATAGCTCCAATAAGAAAGCTCCCCATGTGAAGACAATAGAGGTTCTGTTTGGTACCTCAGAAAAGCCCCAGATGCTGGTCTTTGAAACCAGTCCTCTGAGGAGAGACACCTAGAAACCAAAGCTAGGGCCTAGGGGCCTGTCTGCTTCAATCTTCTGTCTCTGGGGACACTGTCTGAGTGTCTAAGTGGAGATAGTTGCTCAGCTAGTGTCAGAGTGCCCCCTTACTACAGGGTGGCCCGACACTATCAGAATGGCCTCAGGGGCCTTGGAAGTTTCTCCTTACCTTTAGGGTTGTGATCAAAGATTGGGCACAGTTAAATTGGATAAGACAGGCACAGTCCTTCGGTGTGTCTCCATAGGCCCTAGCCTGTAGGGCGTGTTGGTCTGGGCTGTGGGCACAGAAGTCTGAAAACACTAACTCAGCTTAGGTGTGGTGCCAAGGGTAATGCAGACCATATCTACAGACCATGAGAGGAGTTCCTTGGTTATTGAAAGAAGGGCGAGTGGACGCAGTCCCTCAGGCTTTTGTCTCTGGATGTTGTGTCCAGGATAGCCATGGATTGTAGGGTGGCCTCAGGGGCTATGGACGAGTCTCCCTCCATGGGGATTTGGCACAGCTCCCAAGAGTTTGGGGTCATTTTGTGGGAAGGGTGGAGTCCTGTTGTCTGCCTCAGGTGTCTTTCCAAGAGAGGGGTTCCAGAGCAGATCCCCAGGTACGGGCAACTGGAAAACTCGAACTCTGGTGAGGATTGGGAGCACAGGGGCTTGGTAAGCCCCTTATGCGGGCTCTTGGTCTCGGCCCTGAGAGGCATTACTTCGACATGGGGCTCACGGTGAGGGTCACCATGCGAGTTTGTGCCCAAGTTGGCACTCAAGTTTGGGCGTGGCCTCAGGGGCCATGAAGGTTTCTCCTACCCTGAAGATGTGATTCCATGCCAACAGCAAGCTTTACAGTCACGGGGAAGGAGGAGTTCTGATTTGTGCTTCAGGTACCCACCTGTGAGGGGATTTGATATAATATCTAGGTTCAGATGTCTGAAAAGCCCGGTTGGGAAGGGATGACTGCCTAAGGACATGTCGTGTTCGATGTGTTGGGTGTTAGGCCAGCTCTCTCCTTGTCTGTCGGGACGTCTGGCCTCTGGCTGTGTCAGACAGAGCATTAGAGCCCAGAACAGCCTATCCTGTTGGTGTGCGGTTGAGGCCCGAGCAGATTGATCCCCATTTGGGGTTCCTGGAGAGCCCCATTGGGCAACGTTGTTCTTCTGGTGGGCAGGCAGAGGGCTGTGTTGTGGTTCCAGAATTACCAGTCTGCAGGGCTTGTTTGCCAGGAGTGTGAGAAAGGAAGTCTGAAAACACAAGCTAGCGTGAGGTTTGGGGCCAAGCGCACAGCAGGCCCACTCTGCAGAGGCTGAATTGAGACCTCCTGCAACTGAGGTCAGGGCGAGTATCAGACCTTGCGTCAGGCTGGAGTTTGTGTCCATGATGGCCCCTTCCTGAAGGGGTTGGGGGCGTCATGAGGCCAGGGAGGTTTCCCTACGATGGGAGTTGTGAGCTGCTCCAAACCTGAAGGTTTCCTTCTGCAGGACAGTCGAGTCCTATTGGATGGTTCCAGGACACCCCATACGGAAAGACTTAAGAGCAGGTGTCTAAGCATGGATGCCTGGAAAAGCCACCTCACATTACCATTGACTGGTAAGGATAAGGCAGGCTCAATCTGCGGGATCTTGGGCGAGTTACCCAGAGGGCTGAGTTGTAATGGACTCTCCTAAGGATGGGTCATAATTTGGGTTGGTGGCCATGGAGACCTTGGAATGTGGTGGTGGCTCAGGGTCTTTGCAGGATTCCCCAACCCGAAGGGTTTGATACAGCTCCAACAAGGAGCTTCCCATGTGGATATGAGAGGTGTTCTGTTTGGTGCCTCAAAAAAGCCCCATATGCTAGTCTTCCTACCCAGGGTTTTGAGGAGTGACACCTAGAAACCAAAGCAAGTGTTTAGATTAGGACCTAGGGGCCTGTCCGGTTCAATCTTCTGTCTCTGTGGACATCTGTCTGCGTGTCTGCATGGAGGTAGTTGATCAGCTTGTGTCAGAATGCCCCTTTGTGTCCAGGGAGGATTACAGTAGTGGGATGTCCTCGGAGACCTTGGGGTTTCTCCTATTCTGTAGGGATGTGGCCAATAGAATAGGCACAGTTTCCTAGGAGAGAGCAGGCATAGTCCTGTGGTGTGGCACCAGAGGCCCCAGCCGGGAGTCTGTTGTGTCAGGGCTGTGGGGACAGACGTCCGAAAACACAAACTTGGTCAGCTTTGGGGCCGAGGTTATGGTAGGCCTGATCTACAGTCGGTTAGGGTTTATCCTCAGAATATGAAATGAGGGTGAGTGGGAGGCGGTCACTCTGGTTATTGTCTCTGGATGTTGTGTCCATGATGGCCGTTTAATGTAGGGGTGTACTCATGAGCCGAGGAAGAGTATTCCCTCTCTGGTGATTTGCCCATCTCCCTAGAGTTTTTGATCATTTGTGGGAAGGGAGGAGACCTGTATTCTGCCTCATTTGTCCTCCCAATTTTGGAATTTTATAGCGGATCAATGAGTACTGACAACTCCAATACCTGTCCTCTGGTAAGGCCTGGGAGCCTATGTGCATGGTTAGCCCCATTTCTGGGCTCTTGGTCCAGCCACTGAGAAGCGTTACTTGAATACGGGACTCACGCTCAGGTTCACAATGCGTGTCTGTGCCCAAGGAGGCCCTCAAGCACTGGCGTGGCCTCTCGGACCACACAGGTTTTCCTACACTGCATGTTGGACAACATACCAACCACAAGGTTTCTTGCCATGGAGAAGGTGGAGTTCTGATTTTTGCATCACATTCACCCCTGGCAGTGATTGGAGATACGGTCTAAGTTCTGAAGCCTGATAACCGAGGTTGAGAAGAGATGACGACCTAAGGCCATGGTGGGTCTGAGGTGTTCAGTTTGGGGCCAGCTGTCTGGGTGTCGTTTTGGATGTCTGTTCTCAGGTTGTGCCATACAGGGCATTAGTACACAGGGTAGACTGTATAATTGCTTTACAGTCAAGTGGAGTGCATTAGATCATCATTTGGTGTTTCTTATTAGCAGCATAGGGCAAAGTTTTTCTTCTGGAGGGCAGGCAGAGTGCTACATTGTGGCTGCAGAATTCCCAAACTGGAAGGCTTGTGGGCCAGGAGAGTGAGGACAGAAGTCTGAGAACACAAGCTAGGCTTAGGTTTCAGGGCAAGGGCACGGCAGGCACATTCTGCAGAGCTGAATCGAGATCTCATGCATCTGAAGTCAGGGCGAGGATCAGAAATTGGCTCAGGTTGGAGTTTCTGTCCATGTTGGAACCGTCATGAAGGGGGCGGTGCATTACAAGGCCATGGAGGTTTTCCCAAGATGGGAGATGTGAGATGCTCCAAACCACAAGGATTCCTTCTGTGGGACCATGAAGACCTATTGGATGGCTCAAGGTCGTCCCATAAGGAAGTTCTCCAGAGCAGGGTTCTAAGGATGGATGCCTGGGCAGCCGGCCTCACATTCCAATTGTCTCTTCTCGACAAGACACGTTTGATCTGCTGGCTCTGGGGTAGCAAATGAGGGGGCTGAGTTGAAATAGACTCGCCTGATGATGGGTCATAATGTGGGTTTGAGTCCATGGAGACCTTGGAATGGGGCAGTGGCACCAGGGTCCTGAAGGTTTCTCCTATCCAGAGGTTTTGACACAGTTCCAACAAGCAAGTTTTCCATTGGGAGACGAGTTTTGTTCTTATTTGTGCCTCAGGAAACCACCGTATGCTGGTATTGGAAACCAGGCCTCTGAGGAGAGATTCCTGGAAACCAAAGCAATGGATCCGATTAGGGCCTAGGTGCCTGTCTGGTTCAATTTTCTTATCTGGGTATATCTGTCTATGGGTCTGAATGGAGGTAGATGATCAGTTTCTGATAGATCACCCCTGTTTGTCCTGGGAGGCCTACACTATTGGGACGGCGTCAGGTCCTTTGGAGTTTTCTCCTAATATCTAGGGTTGTCTCCAATGGAATGGGCTTTCCTTTGAGAAGCAGGCACAGTCCTGAGATGTGGCTCCAGGGGCCCCAGCCTGGAGGGTGTGTGGGCCAAGACTGTCGTACAGAAGTCTGAAATACAAACTCGCCTTATGTTTGTGGACGTAGCTATGGCAGTCCTGATCTACAGACTGTACAGAGAATTATTCAGGCTATGAACAAAGGGTGAGTGTGAGGCGCTTGCTCAGGCTTATGTCTCTGGATTTTGTGTCAACAGTGACCGTGGAATGTCGAGGTGGCCTCATGGGCCATGGAAGAGTCTTTTTCTCTGGGGATTTGGCCGTATCTAAAGTGGTTTTGGTCATTCTGTGGATGGGAGGAGTTCCTTCTGGATTTATTTACCTCAAGTGTCCCACCAAAGAGGGATTCCAGAGCAGAGCCCTGAATAGGGGTGACTAGATATCTCGATCTCTGGTTAAGATTGGAACACTTGGGGCCCCATATGCGTGCTCCTGGTCCAGCCCCTGAGAGGCTTTACTTAAGGACAGGGCTCACGCAGAGGGTCCCAATATGTGTTTGTGCCCATCGCGGCCCTCAAGCATGGGCGGGGCCTCATAGGCCAGGTGTTTTCTACTACACTGAACGTTGGACAACATTCCAACCACAAGGTTCTGGCGAGGGGGAAGGAGGAGTTCTGATTTTTTCATCACGTTCATCCGTGGGAAGTGACTGGATATAAGGTATAAGTTTCTGAAGCCTGAAAACCGAGGTTATGAAGAGATGACGAACAAAGGCCATTGCAGTTCAGATGATCTCAGTGTACGGTCAACTGTCTGGGTGTCGGTCGGGAAGTCAGGCCTCAGGCTGTGTCAGATAGGGCATTCGTGCCCAGGCTAGATTGTATAATTGGGGTACAGTCGAGTGGCATGCAGGTTGATCCTCTTTTGTGGTTTCTAGGTATCCCCATAGGGCAACGTTTCTCTTCTGAAGGGCAGGCAGAGTGCTGCATTGTGTCTCCAGAGTTCCCAAACTGGGGGGCTTGTGGCCCACGGGTGTGATAACGGAAGTCTGAGAACACAAGCTAACCTTAGGTTTTGGGGCGAGGGCACGGAAGGCACACTCTGCAGAGCTGAATTAGGATCTCATGCATCTGAAGTCAGGGGGAGGGTCAGATGTTGGCTCAGGTTGGAGTTTCTGTCCACGATGTATCCTACATGAAGGTGGGGGCTCACTAAGCCATGGAGAATTGCTCACGGTGCGAGTGTGTGATGCTGCAAACAACAAGGATTCCTTTTGTGGGAGAGTCGAGACCTGTTGGATGGATCAAGGACGCTCCATAAGGAATTTTTCCAGAGCAGGGTTCTAACGATGGATGCCTGGGCAGCTAACTCGCATTCTAATTGTCTTTTAGCGACAAGACACGTTTGGTCTGCTGGCACTGGGTGAGCAACTGAGGGGCCTGAGTTGAAATGGACTCTCGTGAGGATGGGTCATAATTGGGTTTGTGTCCATGGAGACCTTGGAATGGGGCGGTGGCTCCAGGGTCCTGAAGTATTCTCATAACCAGAGGTTTTGACACAGCTCCAAAGTGCTAGATTCCCATGTTGAGACGCGATTTGTTCTGATTGGTGCCTCGGCAACCCCCATACACTGGTATTAGCAACAAGGCATCTGTGGAGAGATGCCTGGAAATCAAAGTATTGATCTGATTCGTGCCTAGGGGCCTGTCTGCTTCAATCTACTCTGGGCACATCTGTCTATGGTTCTGAGCGGAGGTGGTTGCTCAGCTTGTGACAGACTGACCATGTTTGTCCCTGGCGGCCTACACTACTGGGATGGTCTCGGGGACTTTGGAGGTTTCTCCTAATCTGTTGGGTTGTGGCCAATGGAATAGGCAGAATTCCCATAGAGAGTACAGGCACAGTCCTGACATGTGGCCCCAGCTGTCTGGGAGACAGTCGGGGTCCGGACTCAGGCTGTGTCATACTGGGCATTACTGCCCAGGGTAGACTGTATAATTGGGGTACAGTCGAGTGGCGTGCAGGTTGATCCTCATTTGGCCTTTCTGGGTAGCCCCATCAGGGCAACGTTTTTCTTCTGGAGGGCAGGCGATGTGCTGCATTTTGGCTCCGGAATTCCCAGACTGGAGGGTGTGTGTTCCAGGAGTGTGAGGATGGAATTCTGAGAACACAAGCAATGCTTAGTTTTCGGGGCGAGGGCACGGCAGGTACACTCTGAAGAGCTGAATCAATATCTCGTGCATCTGAAGTCAATGCAAGGATCAGCCTTTAGCTCAGGTTGGAGTTTCTGTCCATGATCCGCCTTCATGAAGATTGGGGGCATCATGTGGCCTTGGAAGTTTTCCCATGATGGGAGTTGTGAGATGGTCCATACCAAGGACTCCTTCTGCGGGATAGTCAAGACCTGTTGGATGGCTCCAGGACGTCCCATAAGGAATGACGCAAGAGCAGGGTTCTAAGGATTGATGCCTGAAGAGCCTGTCTAGCATTTCAACAGTCTCCTAGCAACAAGTCTGGTTCTATCTGCAGGCTCTGGGAGAGGAACCGAGGAGGTTTAGTTGAAATGGCCTCTCTTAAGGATGGGTCATAATGTGGGATTGTGTCCATGGAGACATTGGAATGGAGTGGTGGCTTCGGTGACCTGAAGTCACCTCCGGTGACCAAAACCAACTGAAGGTTTTGACACAGCTCCATAGAGCAAGATTCCCATGTGGAGACGAGATTTGTTCTGACTGGTACCTCCGGAAACCCCCATATGCTGGTATTAGAATCCAGTCCTCTCAGGAGAGATGCCTGGAAACAAAACCAATGGATCCTATTGAGGCCTAGGTGGTTATCCGGTTCAATCTTATTCTCTGGGCATATCTGTCTATAGGTCTGAGTGGAGGTTGGCTCAACTTGTGTCAGATCACCCTTGTTTTTCCTGGATGTCCTACACTATGGGGATGTCTGGGAACATTGGAGGTTTCTCCTAATCTGTAGGGTTTTGTCCAAAGGAATGAGCAGAATTCCCTTGGAGAGGGCCAGCACAGACCTGAGGTGTGGCTCCAGGGGCCCCACCCTTGAGGGTGTGTGGGCCAGGACAATGGAGACAGAAGTCTGAAAACACAAACTCGGCTTAGTTTTGGGTACATAGGTATGACAGCCCGGATCTACAGACTGTGAGGAGAATTTTTTGGGCTATGAACAAAGGGCGAGTGTGAGGTGCTTTTTCAGGATTTTATCTCCAGATTTGTGTCAACGGTGGCCATGTAATGTCGGGCTGGCCTCATCGGCCATGGACGAGTTTTTCTTTCTGTGGGTTTGGCCCGATTCCAAGTGTTTGGGGTCATTCTGGATGGTAGGAGTCCTTTCTCTATTTTTTTTTTTTTTTTACCTCATGTGTCCCACCAAAGAGGGATTCCAGAAAAGAGCTCTGAATAGGGTTGACTAGACTTCTCAAGCTCTGGTTAATATTGGGGGACTAGGGATATGGCAAGCCCCATATGCGGGCTTTTGGTCTAGCCCCTGAGAGGCTTTACATGAGGACATGGCTCACGCTGAGGGTCCCAATGTGTGTTTGTATCCATCGCTCAGTGTGCGGCCAGCTGTCTGGTTGTCAGTCACGAGGTCTGGGCTCAGGCTGTGTCAGACAGGGCATTACTGCCCAGGCTGGACTGTTTAATTGGGGTACAGTCTAGATGCGTGCAAGTTGATCCTCATTTGTGGTTTCTGGTAGTCCAATAAGGCAACATTTTTCTTCTGGAGGGCAGGCAGAGTGCTGCATTGTGTCTCCAGAATTCCCAAACTGGAGGACTAGTGAGCCAGGAGTGTGAGGATGGAAGTCTGAGAACACAAGCTAGGCTTAGGTTTTGGGGTGAGGGCATGGCAGAGTGAAATGGAGATCTCGTTCATCTGAAGTCAGGGAGAGGATCAGACATTGCCTCAGGTTGTAGTTTCTGTCTATGATGTCCCCTACATGAAGGTTGGGGCATCACAAGGCCATGGAGGTTTTCCCAAGGTGCGAGTCTGTGATGATGTAAACCACAAGGATTCCTTCTGCGGGACAGTCCAGACCTGTTGGATGGATCGAGGACATCTCATGAAAAATTTCTCCAGAACAGGTTTCTAACGATGGATGCTCAGTCAGCCCAACTCGTATTCCAATTTTCTCCCTGCAACAAGTCAGGTTTGATCTGCTGGCTCTGGGTTAGCAACGGAGGGGGTGAGTTGAAATGGACTCTCCTGAGGATGGGTCATAATGTGGTTTTGTGTCCATGGATACCTTGGAAGGGGTCGGTGGCTCCGGAGACCTAAATGTTTCTCCTAACTGGAAGTTTTGACACAACTCCAAAGAGCAAGTTTCCCATGTGGAGACGAGATTTGTTCTGATTGGTACCTCTGGAAAAACCCATATGCTGGTATTGGAAACCAGGCCTCTGAGGAGAAATTCCTGGAAACAAAAGCAATGGATCCGATTAAGGCCTAGGTGCCTGTCCAGGTCAATTTTCTTCTCTGGGGACATCTGTCTACGGTTCTGAGTGGAGGTCATTGCTCAGCTTGTGACAGGTCGCGCCTGTATGTTCTGGGAGGACTACACTACTGGGATGGCCGCAGGGACTTCGGAGGTTTCTCCATTTGTAGAGTTTTAGCCAATGAAATGGGCATAATTCCCTTGGAGAGGGCAGGCACAGTCCTGAGGTTTGGCTCCAGGTACCTCAGCATGGAGGCTGTGTGGGCCAGGACTGTGGGGACCGAAGCCTGAAAGTACAAACTTGGCCTAGGTTTGGGGATGTATGTATGACAGACCAAATCTACAGACTGTGAGGAGAGTTTTTCGGGCTATGAACAAAGGGCGAGTGAGAGGCACTTGCTCAGGCTTTTGTCTCCAGATTTTGTGCCAACAGTGGCCGTGGAATGTCGGGCTGGCCTCATCGGTCATGGACGAGTATTACTCTCTGGGGATTTGACCCGATTCTAAGTGTTTGGGGTCATTCTTTGGATGGTAGGAGTCCTTTATCTATTTTTTTTTTTTTTTGCCTCATGTTTCACACCAAAGAGGCACTCCAGAAAAGAGTTCTGAAACGGGGTGACTAGACTTCTCAAGATCTGGTTAAGATTGGGGGACTAGGGGCATGGCAAGCCCCATATGCGGGCTTTTGGTCTAGCTTCTAAGAGGCTTTACTTGAGGACAGAGCTCACGCTGAGAGTCCCAATATGTGTTTGTATCCACTGCAGCCTTCAATCATTGCCAGAGCTTCATTGGCCACGCTGGTTTCTCTTACACTGAACGTTGGACAACATGCCAACCACAGGGTTTCTTGCCATGGGGAAGAAGAAGTTCTGATTTCTGTATCACGTACACCACTTGGCAGTGAGTGGAGGTAAGGTCTAGGTTCTGAAGCCTGAAGACCGAGGTTGGGAAGAGAGGAAACCTAAGGCCATAGTGTGTCTGATGTGCTCCATGTGCGGCCAGCTGTCTGGGTGTTGGTCATGAGGTCCGGGTTCAGGCTGTGTCAGACAGTGCATTACTGCCAAGGCTGGGCTGTATAATTGGGGTACAGTTGAGTGGCGTGCAGTTTGATCCTCATTTGGGGTTTCTGGGTAGCCCCATAGGGCTACATTTTTCTTCCAGAGGGCAGGCAGATTGCTGCATTGTGTCTCCAGAATTCTCAAACTGGGGGGCTTGTGAGAGATGAGTGTGAGGACAGAAGTCTGAAAACACAAGCTAGGCTTATGTTTCGGGGCGAGGGCACAGCAGGCACCCTCTGCAGAGCTGAATCGAGATCTCGTGCATCTGAAGTCAGGGCGAGGATCATATATTGCCTCAGGTTGGAGTTTCTGTCCATGTTGTCCCCTATATGAATATGGGGGCATCACGAGGCCATGGATGTTTTCCCACAGTGCGAGTGTGTGATGCTGCAAACCACAAGGATTCCTTCTGCGGGACAGTCGAGACCTGTTGTTGGATCAAGGACATCTTATAAAAAATTTCTCCAGAGCAGGGATCTAACAATGGATGCCTGGGCAGCCCAACTTGTAATCTAATCTTCTCTTAGCGACAACTCAGGTTCACTCTGCTGGCTCTGGGGGAGCAACGTAGGGGGGTGAGTTGAAATGGAGTCTCCTGAAGAAGGGTCATAATGTGGGTTTGTGCCCATCGGGACCTTGGAATGGGACAGTGGTGCTGGCGCCCTGAAGGATTCTCCTAACCGGAGGTATTGACACAGATCCAAAGAGCAAGTTTCCCATGTGGAGA
This sequence comes from Neogale vison, assembly GCF_020171115.1. Taxonomy (NCBI): domain Eukaryota; kingdom Metazoa; phylum Chordata; class Mammalia; order Carnivora; family Mustelidae; genus Neogale; species Neogale vison. The sequence goes on from NC_058095.1 coordinate 80,087,521, forward strand.
CACAATTTGTTCTGATTGTTGCCTCAGGAAACCCCATAAGCTGGAAACCAGGCCTCTGAGGAGAGATGCCTGGATACCAAAGCAATCGATCCAATTAGGGCCTGTCCGCTTCAATCTTCTTCTCTGGGAATGTCTGTCTAGGGTACTGAGTGGAGGTCGTTGCTCAGCTTGCATCTAATCACCACTGTTTCTCCAGGGAGGCCTACACTATTGGGATGGTCTCAGGGTCTTTGGAGGTTTCTCATAATCTGTAGGGTTGTGGCCAATGGAATGGGCAGAATTCCCTTGGAGAGGCAGGCACAGTCCTGAGGTGTGGCCCCAGCTGTCCAGGTATCTGTCGGGAGGTCTGGGCTTAGGCTTTATCAGACAGCGCATGAGTGTACAGGGTACACTGTACAATTGTGGTACAGTCGAGTTGGGTACAGGTTGATACTCATTTGGGGTTTCCGGGTAGTCCCATAGGGCAAAGTTTTTCTTCTGTAGGTCAGGCAGATTGCTGCATTGTGGCTCCAGGATTCCCAAACTGGAGGGCTTGTGGCCCAGGAGTGTGGGGAAGGAAGTCTGAGAACACAAGCTAGGTGTAGGTTTCGGAGCGAGGGCACAGCAGGCACACTCTGCTGAGCTTAATCGAGATTTCGTGGATATGATGTCGTGGCGAGGATCAGACTTTGTCTCAGGTTGGAGTTTCTGTCCACTTCCCCCCTTCACAAAGTGGGGGGCGCCTCATGAGGCCATGGTGGTTTTCCCAAGATGGGAGTAGTGAGATGCTCCAATCCCCAAGAGTTCCTTCTGGGGGACAGTCGAGATTTGTCAGATGGCTCCAGGACGTCCATTATGGAACGATGCCAGAGCAGGGTTCTAAGGATGGAATCCTGTGCAGCTCGCCTTGCATTCCAATTATCTACTTGCAATAAAGCAGGTTCAATCGCTAGCTCTGGGGGAGCAACTGAGGGGGCTGAGTTGAAATGTACTCTCCTGAGGAGGGTTCATAATGTGGGTTTGTGTCCATGGAGACCTTGGAAGGGGGCAGTGGCAACGAGTACCTGAAGGTTTCTCCAAACTGGAGGTTTTGACACGGCTCCAAAAAGCAAGTTTCCCATGTGGAGACAAGATTTGTTCTGATTGAAACCTCTGGGAACCCACGTATGCTGGTATTGGAAACCAAGCCTCTGAGAAGATATGTGTGGAATCAAAAGCAATGGATCCAATTAGGGCCTAGGTGCCTGTCTGGTTCAATCTTCTTTGGGGATATCTGTCTACAGGTCTGAATGGAGGTAATATATATATATATATATTACCTCATGTTTCCCACCAAAGAAGGATTGCAGAGAAGAGCTCTGAGAAGAGATGACCAGACTTCTCGAGCTCTGGTTAAGATTGGGGGACTAGGGGCATGCAAGCCCCATATGTGGGCTCTTGGTCCAGCCCATGAGAGGCTTTATTGAGGACAGGGCTCACACTGAGGGTCCCAATGTGTGTTTGTGCCCATCGCGGCCCTCATGCATGGCCGAGCCTCATGGACCACGCTGGTTTCTCCTACACTGAACGTTGGACAAAATGCCAACCACAAGGTTTCTGGTCATGGGGAAGGAGAAGTTCTGATTTCTGCATCACGTATACTTTGTGGCAGTGGGTGGAGATAAGATCTAGATTCTGAAGCCTGAAAACTGAGGTTGGGAAGAGATGACGACCTAAGGCCATGGCGTGTCTGATGTACTCAGTGTGCGGCCAGCTGTCAAGGTGTCGGTCACGAGGTCCGGGCTCAGTCTGTGTCAGACTGGGCATTACTTCCCAGACTAGACTGTATAATTGGGGTACAATCGAGTGGAATGCAGGTTGATCCTCATTTGGGGATTCTGGTTAGCCCCATAGGGCAACGTTTTTCTTCTGGAGGGCAGGCAGAGTGCTCCATTGTGTCTCCAGAATTCCCAAACTGTAGGGATTGTGAGCTGGAGAGTGAAGACAGAAGTCGGAAAAGACAAGCTAGGCTTAGGTTTTGGGGCGAGGGCATGACAGGCACACTCTGCAGAGCTCAATCGAGATCTCACACATCTGAAGTCAGGGCGAGGATCAGACATTGACTCAGGTTGTAGTTTCTGTTCATGATGTACCCTTACATAAAGGTGAGGGCATCACGAAGCCATGGAGGTTTGCCCACTGTGCAAGTGTGTGATGCTGCAAACCATAAGGATTCCTTCTGTGGGACCTTTGAGACCTGTCAGATGGATCAAGGACACCCCATAAGGAAATTCTCCAGAGCGTGTTTCTAAAGATGGATGCCTGGCAGCCCAACTCGCATTCCAATTGCCTCCTAGCGACAAGGCAGGTTTGATCTGATGGCTCTGGTGAGCAACCGAGGAGGCTGAGTTGAAATGGACTTTCCTTAAAAGTGGTCATAATGGGGGCGCCTGGGTGGCTCAGTGGTTTAAGCCGCTGCCTTTGGCTCAGGTCATGATCTCAGGGTCCTGGGATCGAGTCCCGCATCGGGCTCTCTGCTCAGCAGGGAGCCTGCTTCCTCCTCTCTCTCTCTGCCTGCCTCTCTGCCCACTTGTAATCTCTGTCTGTCAAATAAATAAATAAATAATCTTTAAAAAAAAAAAGTGGTCATAATGTGGTTTTGTGTCCATGGAGAACTTGGAACGGGCCAGGGGCTCCACAGACTTGAAGTTTTCTCCTAACTAGAGGTTTTGACACAGTTCAAAAGAGCAAGTTTCCCATGTGGAGACGAGATTTGTTCTGATTGGTACCTCCGGAAACCCCCATATGCTGCTATTGTAAACCAGACCTCTGAGGAGAGATGCCTGGAAACAAAAGCAATGGATCTGATTAGGGCCTAGGTGCCTGTCTGGTTCAATCTTCTTCTCTGGGGATATCTGTCTACGTGTCTGAGTGGAGGTCATTGCTCAGTTTCTGACAGATCTCCCCTGTTTGTCCTGGGCGGCCTACACTATTGGGATGGCCTCGGGGACTTTTTAGGTTTCTCTCTTTTTTTTTATTTTATTTTTTTACTTTTTATAGTTTATTTCAGTCATCCAGTATCCAAAGAAGATCCACATATCACATTTGGTTGCAGATCTTAATTTTCTTTTAATTTACAATAGTCCCCACTCCTCTTATTTTTTCTTTGCCATTTATTTGTTTGGAAAAGAAAAGTGTGTCTCGTTTTTCATATATTCAAATTTTCCACATTTTGGATTTTGCTGATAGCATCCTTCTGGTGCTGTTTGAGATATGCCCTCTTACCTGCATTTCTTTTTTTTTTTTTCCCCAATTTATTTATTTTCAGAAAAACATTATTCATTATTTTTTCACCACACCCAGTGCTCCATGCAAGCTGTGCCCTCTATAATACCCACCACCTGGTACCCCAACCTCCCACCCCCCCCCGCCACTTCAAACCCCTCAGACTGTTTTTCAGAGTCCATAGTCTCTCATGGTTCACCTCCTTAATCTGTAGGGTTGTGGCCAATTGAATGCGAAGAATCCCCCTGGAGAGGGAAGGCACAGTTCTGAGGTGTAGCTCCAGGGGCCCCAAACTGGAGGGTGTGTGGGCCAGGACTGTGGGGACAGAATTCTGAAGAGACAAACTCGGCTTAGGTGGGGACGTATGTATGACTGACCCCATCTGCAGACAATGAGGAGAATTTTTTGTGCTATGAACAAATGGCGAGTGTGAGGCGCTTGCTTAGGCTTTTGACTCTGGATTTTGTGTCAACGGTGGCTGTGGAAAGTTGAGGCGGCCTCATGGGCCATGTACAAGTCTTTCTGTCTGTAGATTTGGATTTCTGTCTGTAGATAGATTTTGCCCTATCCCAAGTGTTTGGAACATTCTGTGTATGGGAGGCATCTTTATCTATCTTTTTACCTCAGTGTCCCACCAAAGAGGGATTCCAGAGAAATCCCTGAATAGGGGTGACTAGACATCTCAATATCTGGTTAAGATTGGGGGTCTAGAGGCTTGGCAAGCCCCATATACGAGCTCCTGGTCCAGTCACTGAGAGACTTTACTTGAAGATAGGGCTCACGCTGAGAGTCACATTGTGTGCTTGAGCCCATCGCGATCATCAAGCATGACTGGGGCCTCATTGGCCACGTTGGTTTCTTCTACACTGAATGTTGGACAAAATGCCAACTGCAAAATTTCTGGCCATGGGGAAGGAAAAGTTCTGATTTCTGCAACACGTTCTACCCTGGGCAGTGAGTGGAGATAAGGTCTAGGGTCAGAAGCCTGAAAACCGAGGTTGGGAAGAGATGACGACCTAAGGCCATGGCATGTCTGATGTACTTAGTGTGCAGCCAGCTGTCTGGGTGTCAGTCAGGAGTTCCAGGCTCAGGCTGTATCAGACTATATAATTGAGGTATAGTCGAGTGGCATGCAGGTTGATCCTCATTAGGCAGTTCTGTGTAGCCCCATAGGGCAATGTTTTTCTTCTGGAGGGCAGGCAGAGTACTGCATTGTGGCTCCAGAATTCCCAACTTGAGGGCTTGTGGGCCAGGAGTTTGAGGACAGAATTCTGAGAACACAAGATAGGGTTAGGTTTTGGAGCGAGGGCATGGCAGGCTCACTCTGAAGAGCTGAATCGAGATCTCATCTATCTGATATGTGTGAGGATCAGACATTGGCTTAGGTTGGAGTTTCTGTCCATGATGTCCCCTACATGAAGGTTGAGGGGCATCACGAGCCTATGCAGGTTTTCCCACGGTGGGATTGTCTGATGCTCCAAACCGCAAGGTTTCCTTCTTGGGACAGTCGAGACCTGTTGGATGGATTCAGGACGTTCCATAAAGAAATTCTCAAGAGCAGGGTTCTAAGGATGGATGCCTGGGCAGCCCAACTCGCATTCCAATTGTCCCCGAGCGACAAGGCAGGTTGGATCTACTGGCACTTGGGTAACATGAGGGGGCTGAATTGAAATGGACTCTCCTGAGGATTGGTCATAATGTGGGTTTGTGTCCATTGAGTCCTTGGAATGGGGCAATGGCTCCAGTGACCTGAAGGATTCTCCTAACATGAGGTTTTGAGACAGCTCCAAAGAGCAAGTTTCCCATGTGGAGAAGAGATTTGTTCTAATTGGTGCTGCAGGAACCCCCATAAACTGGTATTGGAAATCAGGCATCTGAGGAGAGATTCCTGGAATCCAAACCAATGGATCCAATTAGGGCCTAGGTGCCTGTCTGCTTCAAAATTCTCATCTGACAACATCTGTCTTCGGTTCAGAGTGGAGGTCATTGCTCAGCTTGTGTCAGATTGTCCCTGTTTGTCCCAGGAGGTCAACACTATTTGGGTGTTCATGGAGACTTTGGAGCTTTCTCCTAATCTGTAGGGTTGTGGCAAATGAAATGGGAAGAATTCCCTTGGAGAGGCCAGGCACAGTCCTGAGGTGTGGCCCCAGCTGTCTGGCTGTCGGTAGGGAGGTCCGGGTTCAGGCTGTGTCAGACAGGGCATTAGTGCCCAGTGTAGACTGTATCATCGGAGTACAGTTGAGTGGTGTGCAGGTTGATCCTCATTTGGCCTTTCTGGGTAGCCCCATAGGGCAACATTTATCTTCTGGAGGGCAGACATAGTGCTGCATTGTGGCTCCGGAATTCCCAAACTGGAAGGCTTGCAGGCCAGAAGTGTGAGGAAGGAAGTCTGAGAACACAAGCTATGCTTAGGTTTCGGGGCGAGGGCATGGCAGGCACACTCTGCAGAGCTAAATCAAGATCTCCTACATCCCAAGTCAGGGCGAGGATCAGGCTTTGGCTCAGGGTAAAGTTTCTGTTCAGGATGGCCCCTTCATGAAAGTGGGGGCATCATGGGGACATGGAGGTTTTCTCATGATGGGAGTTGTGAGATGCTCCAATCAGCAAGTATTCCTTCTGTGGGACAGTTGAGACCTGACAGATGGCTCCAGGACGTCCCATACGGAATGATGCCAGACCAGGGTTTTAAGGATGGATGCTTGGGATCCTGCCTCACATTCCTATTGTCTCCTTGCGACAAGGTAGGTTCGATCTGCTGGCTCTGGGGGAGCATCCGAGGAGTCTGTGTTGAAATGAACTCTTCTGAGGATGGGTCATGATGTGGGTTTGTGTCCATGGAGATCTTGGAATGGGGCAGTGGCACCAGGGACCTGAAGGTTTCTCTTAACTGGAGGTTTTGACACAGCTCCAAAGTGCATGTTTCCCATTTGGAGACGAGATTTGTTCTGTTTGGTACCTCTGGAAGAACCTATATGCTGGTATTGGAAACAAGGACTCTGAGGAGAGATGCCTGGAAACCAAAGCAATGGATCCGATTTGGGCCTAGGTGCCTGTCCTGTTCAAATATTCTTCTCAGGGGATATCTGTCTACAGGTCTGAATAGATCTAGTTGCTCAACTTCTGATAGATCATCCCTGTTTGTTGTGGGCAGCCTACAGTATTGGGATGGCTATGGGAATATTTTAGGTTTCTCCTAATCTGTAGGGTTGTGGCTAATGGGATGGGCAGAATTCCCCTGGAGAGGGCAGGCACAGTACTTAGGTGTGGCTCCAGGGGTGCCAGCCTGGAGGGTGTGTGGGCCAAGATGGTGGGGACAGAAGTTTGAAAACACAACCTCAGCTTGGGATTGGGGAGTATGTATGACAGGCCTGATCTACAGCCCGAGAGGAGAATTTTTTAGGCTATGAACAAAGGGCGAGTGTGAGGTGCTTGCTCAGGCTTTTGTCTCTGGATTTTGTGTCAACAGTGGCCGTGGAATGTCGGACTGGCCTCAAGGGACATTGAAGAGTCTTTGTCTTTGGTGACTTGGCCAGATCCCAAGTGTTTGGGGTCAGTCTGTGGATGAGAGGATTCCTTTCTGTATTTTTTTTTAACTCAGGTGTCCCACCAAAGAGGGATTCCAGAGCAGAGCCCTGAGTAGGGGTGACTAGACATTTCGAGCTCTGGTTAGAGATGGGGGGACTAGGGGCATGGTAAGCCCCATGTCCAAGCTTTTGTTCCAGTAACTGAGAGGCTTTACTTGAGTTTGGGGCTGATGCTGAGCGTCAAAATGAGTGTTTGTGCCCATGGTGGCCCTCATGCATGGTCGAGTGCTCATGGGCTACGCTCTTTTCTCCTACACTGAACGTTGGACAATATGCCAACCACAAGGTTTTTGGCCATGGGGAGCGAGCAGTTCTGATTTCTGCATTGCGTTCAACGCTGGACAGTGATAGGAGATAAGGTCTAGGTTCTGATGACTGGGAGCCGAGTTTGGGAACAGATGACGACTTAAGGCCATGGTGGGTCCGATGTGCACAGTGTGTGGCCAGCTATCTGGGTGTTGGTCATGAATTCCAGGCTTAGGCTGTGTCAGCAGGGCATTAGTACCCAGACTAGACTGTATAATTGGGGTATAGTCATGTGGCATACAGGTTGATACTCATTTGGGGTTTCTGGGTAGCCCCATAGGACAACGTTTTTCTTCTGGAGGGCAGGCAGAGTGCTGCATTTTGGCTCTGGAATGCCAAACTGGAGGGCTTGTGGGCAAGAAGTGTGAGGACGGAAGTCTGAGAACACAAGCTAGGCTTAGGTTTGATGCGAGGGCACACCAGGCACACTCTGAAGAGCTGAATGGACATCTCGTGCATCTGAAGTCAGGGCAGGATCAGACGTTGGCTCAGGTTGGAGTTTCTGTCCATGATGGCCCTTAATGAAACTGGGGGGGGGCATCACAAGGCAATGGATGTTTTCCCACGGTGGGATTGTCTGATGCTCCAAACCGCAAGGATTCCTTCTGTGTGACAGTTGAAACCTGTTGGATGGGTCCAGGATGTACCATAAGGAACTTATCAAGAGAAGAGTTCTATCGATGGATGCCTGGGCAGCCCATCTCACATTCCTATTGTCTCCTAGCAACAAGACAGGTTCGGATCAGCTGGATCTGGAGGAGCAACCGAGGGCTGAGTTGAAATGGACTCTCCTGAGGATCGGTCTTAATGTGGGTTTGTGTCCATGGAGACCTTGGAATGGAGCAATGACGCCAGCGCCCTGAAGGATTCTCCTAACTAGAGGTATTGACACAGCTCCAAAGAGCAAGTTTCCCATGTGGAGATGAGATTTGCTCTGATGTTGCCTCAGGAAACCCCATAAGCTGGTATTGGAAACTATGCCTCTGAGGAGAGATGCCTGGTTTTGGTGCAAGGGCATGGAAGGCACACACTGCTGAGCTGAATTGACTGAACTGAGATCTTGTGGATATGAAGTCTTGGCAAGGATCAGACTTTGGCTCAGGTTGGAGTTTCCATTTCTGTCCAGTTAGTTTACTCCTAACTGGAGTTTTTGACACAACTCCATAGATCAAGATTCCCATGTTAAGACAAGATTTGTTCTGATTGGTACCTCTGGAAACCCCCATCTACTGGTATTGAAATCCAGGCCTCTGAGGAGAGATGCCTGGAAACAAAAGCAATGGATCTAATTAGGGCCTAGGTGCTTGCCAGGTTCAATATTCTTTTCTGGGCATATCTGTCTACGGGTCTGAGTGCAGGTAGTGGCTCAGGTTGTGTCAGATTGTCCTTGTTTGTCCTGGATGCCCTACACTATTGGGATGTCCTAGGGGCTTAGGAGGTTTCACCTAATCTGTAGGGATTTGTTGAAAGTAATGAGGAGAATTCCCTTGGAGAGCACAGGCACAGTCCTGAGGTGTGGCTCCAGGGGCCCCAGCCTTGAGGGTCTCCAAGACAATGGAGACAGAAGTCTGAAAACACAAACTTGGCTTAGGTATGGGGACATAGGTATGCCAGGCCCAATCTACATAGTGTGGGAAGAATTTTTTGGGCTATGAACAAAGCGCAAGTGTGAGGCGCTTTTTCAGGCTTTTGTGTCAATGGTGGCTGTGGAATGTGGGGCTGGCCTCATCGGCCCTGGACAAATTTTTCTCTCTGTGGATTTGGCCCGATTCCAAGTGTTTGGTGTCATTCTTTGGATAGTAGGAGTCCTTTCTCAATTTTTTTTTTTTTTACCTCATTTGTCCCACAAAAGAGAGATTCCAGAAAAGAGCTCTGAGTAGGGATGAACAGACTTCTCGAGCTCTGTTTAAGATTGGGGAACTAGGGGCATAGCCAGTCCCATATGCGGGCTCTTGGTCCAGTGTGTGAGAGGCTTTACTTAAGGACAGGGCTCACGCTGAGTGTCCCAATGTGTATTTGTGACCATCGTGGCCCTCAAGCATGGCCGGGGCCTCATGGGCCACGTTTGTTTCTCCTACGCTGAACATTGGACAACATGCCAACCACAAAATTTCTGGTCTTGGGGAAGGAGGAGTTCTGATTTCTGCATCACATATACCACTTGGCAGTGATTGGAGATAAGGTCTAGGTTCTGAAGCCTGAAAACCGAGGTTGAAAAGAGATGATGACCTAAGGCCATGGTGTGTCCGATGTGCTCAGTGTGCGGCCAGCTGTCTTGGTGTCAGTCACGAGGTCAGTGTTCAGTCTTTGTCAGACTAGGCATTACTGCCCAGGCTAGACTGTATAATTGCGGTGCAGTCGAGTGGCGTGCAGGTGGATCCTCATTTGGGGTTTCTGGTAGCCCCATAGGGCAACGTTTTTCTTCTGAGGGCAGGCAGAGTGCTGTATTGTGTTTCCAGAATTCCCAGACTGGAGGGCTTGTGGGCCAGGAATGTGAGGACGGAAGTCTGAGAACACAAGCTAGGCTTAGGTTTTGGGTCGAGGGCATGGCAGGCACACTCTGCAGAGCTGAATCAAGATGTCATGCATCTGATGTCATAGCGAGGATCAGGCATTGCCTCAGGTTGGAGTTTCTGTCCATGATGTTCCCTACATGAAGGTGGTGGCATCACGAAGCCATGGATGTTTTCCCACGGTGTGAGTGTGTGATGCTGCAAACCACAAGGATTCCTTCTGCAGGACAGTTGATACCTGTCAAAAGGATCAAGGACGCCCCCTAAGGAACTTCTCCAGAGAGGGGTCCAACAATGGATGCCCGAGCAGCCCAACTCGCATTCCAATTGTCTCCTAGCAACAAGGCAGGTTCAATCTGCTGGCTCTGGGGGAGCAACCGAGGGGGCTGATTTGAAATGGGCTTTCCTGAGGATGGGTCATAATGTGCGTTTGTGTCCATGGAGACCTTGGAATGGGGAAGTGGCTCCAGGGACCTGAAGGTTGATCCTAAATAGTGGTTTTGACACAGCTCCAAAGAGCAAGTTTCCCATGTGGAGATGAGATTTGTTCTGTTTGGGTCCTCTGGAAACCCCCATATGTTAGTATTGGAAACCAGGCCTCTGAGGAGAGATGCTTGGAAACAAAAGCAATGGATCCGATTAAGGCCTAAGTGCCTATCTGTTTCAACCTTCTTCTCTGGGGATTATCTGTCTACGGGTCTGAGGGGAGGTCATTGCTCAGCTTTTGATAAATCTCCCCTGTTTTTCCTGGGTGGCCTACACTATTGGGATGGCCTCAGGGTCATTTTAGGTTTCTCCTAATCTGTAGGGTTGTGGCCAATGGTATGGGCAGAATTCTCCTGGAGAGGGCATGATGGCCCCTTCTTGAAGGTGGGGGTGCATCACGAGGCCATGGAGGATTTCCCACGGTGGGATTACGTGATGCTTCAAACTGCAAGGATTCTTTCTGCCGGACAGTTGAGACCTGTTGGATGGATCCAGGACGTCCCATAAGGACCTTCTGCAGAGCAGGGTTCTAACGATGGATGCCTAGGCAGCCCAACTCGCATTCCAATTGATCCCTAGTGACAAGGCAGGTTCAATCTGTTGGCTCTGGGGGAGCAACCGAGGGAGCTGAGTTGAAATGGACTCTCCTGAGGATTGGTCATAATGTGGGTTTGTGTCCATGGAGACCTTGGAATGGGGCAGTGGCTCTGGGTCCCTGAAGGATTCTCCTAACCAGAGGTTTTGAGACAGCTCCAAAGAGCAAGATTCCCATGTGGATAAGAGATTTGTTCTGATTAGTGCCTCAGGAACCACAATAAGGTGGTATTGGAAACCAGGCATCTGAGGAGAGATAGCTGGAAACCAAAGAAATTGATCCAATTAAGGCCTAGGGGTCTGACCATTTCAATCTTCTCTTGGAACATCTGTCTATGGTTCTGAGTGGAGGACGTTGCTCAGCTTGTGTCAGATCGCCCCTGTTTCTCCCAGGCAGCCGAAACTATTGGGATGGTCTCAGGGTCTTTGGAGGTTACTCCTAGTCTGCATTGTTGTGGCCAATGGAATGGGCAGAATTCACATGGAGTGGGCAGGCGCAGTCCTGAAGTGTGGCCCCAGCTGTCTGGGTGTTGGTCGGGAGATCTGCGCTCAGGCTGTGTTAGACAGGTCATTATTACCCAGGCTAGACTGTATAATTGGAGTACCGTTGAGTGGCGAGCATTTTTATCTTCATTGGGTTTTCTGGGTAGCTCCATAGTGCAACATTTTTCTTCTGAAGGGCAGGTGGAATGCTGCATTGTGGCTCCGGAATTCCCAAACTGGGGGGCTTGTGGCCCAGATCTGTGAGGACAGAAGTCTCAGAACAGAAGCTAGGCCAGTGTTTTGGGGCGAGGGCATGGCAGGCACGCTCTGCAGAGCTGAATCGATATCTCGTGCATCTGAAGTCAGGTCGAGGATCAGATGTTGGCTCAGGTTATTATTTCTTTCTGATCCCTCTTCATGAATGGGGGTGGCATCATGAGGCCATGGACATTTTCCCATGATGGTTGTTGTGAGATGCTCTAATCGGTAGGAATTACTTCTGCAGGCCAGTCAAGACCTGTCGGATGGCTCCACGTGTGCCATATGGAATGACGCCAGAGCAGTGTTCTAAGGTGGATGCTTGGAGAGCCCGGCTGGCATTCCTATTGTCTCCTGCAACAAGGCTCGTTTAATCTACTGGTTCTGAGGGGAGCAACCGAGTGGGTTAGGTTGAAATGGACTCTCCTGAGTATGGGTCATAGTGTGGGTTTGTGTCCATGGAGACCTTGGAATGGGGTGGGGGATCCGAGGACCTGAAGCTTTCTCCTAACTGGAGGTTTTGACACAGCTCCAAAGAGCAAGTCTCCCATGTGGAGACGAGATTTGTTCTGATTGGTATGTCCGGAAACTCCCATATGCTGGTATTGGAAACCAGGCCTCTGAGGAGAGATGCCTGGAAGCAAAAGCAATGGATCCTACTATGGCCTAGGTGCCTGTCTGGTTCAATCTTCTTCTCTGGGGACATCTGTCTATGGGTCTGAGTGGAAGTAGTTGCTCAGATTGGGATTGATCGCCTCTGTTTGTCCTGGGGTCCAACACTATTGGGATGGCCTCTGGGACTTTGGAGGTTTCTCCTAATCTGTAGGGTTGTGGCCAATGGAATGGGCAGAATTACCCTGGAGAGGGCATGCACAGTCATGAGTTGTGGCTCCAGGGGCCCAAGCATGGAGGGTGTGTGGGCCAGAGCTTTGGGGACAAAAGTCAGAAAACACAAACTTGGATTAGGTTTGGCAACGTAGGTATGGCAGGAACGATCTACAGACCGTGAGATGAATTTTTCGGGCTATTAACAAAGGGCCAGTGTGAGGCACTTGCTTAGGCTTTTGTCTCTGTATTTTCTGTCAAAGGTGAGCATGGAATTTTGGGGTGGCCTCATGGGCCATTGACTAGTCTTTCTTTATGAGGATTTGGTCCAATCCCAAGAGTTTGAAGTCATTCTGTGGGATGGGAGGAGTCCTTTCTGTTTTTATACCTCAGTTGTCCCACCAAAAGAGGGATTCCAGAGAAGAGCCTTGGGGAGGGGCGATTGGACAACCCGAACTCCGGTTAAGAATGGGGGCCTATGGGCATGAACGCCCCATATGCGGGCTCTTGTTCCAGTCACTGAGAGCCCTTACTTGAGAACAGGGCACACCCTGTGACCCACAATGCGTGTTTGTGCCCAACATGGCCCTCAAGCATGGGCGGGACCTCATGGGCAACGCTGGTTTCTCCTACACTGAATGTTGGAGAACATGCCAACCACAAGGTTTTTGGCCATGTGGAAGGAGGACTTCTTATTTCTGCATCACATTCACCACTGGGCAGTTAATGAAGATAAGGACAAGGTTCCGAAGCCAGAAAACCGAGGTTGGGAAGAGATGACGACCTAAGGCCTTGGCGGGTATGATGTGCTCAGTGTGCAGCCAGCTGTCTGGGCTTTGGAGAATTTCACAACTCCTTTCGTGGGAAAATCTCCATGGCCTCGTGAAGCACCCCCCACCTTCATGAAGGGGCCATAATGGACAGAAACTGCAACCTGAGCCAACGCCTGATCTTCACCCTGACTTCAGATGCACAAGATCTCAATCCAGCACTGCAGAGTGTGCCTGCCGTGCCCTTGCCCCGAAACCTATGCCTAGCTTGGATTCTCAAACTTCCGTCCTCACACTCTTTGCCCACAAGCCCTCAGGATGGCAATTCCGGAGCCACAAATCAGCACTCTGCCTGCCCTTCAGAAGATAAAAGTTTCCATATGGGGCTACCCAGAAACCGCAAATGAGGATCAACCTACACGCAACTCTACTGTACCCCAAATTTACAGTCTACCCTGAGCACTAATTCCTGTCTGACAGAGCCTGAGCCCGGACCTCCCGACCGACATCCATACAATTGGCTGCATACTGAGCACATTGGACCCACCGTGGCCTTAGGTCTTCATCTCTTCCCAAAACTCGTTTTTCAGGCTTCAGAACCTAGACCTTAACTCCCATCAAGGCCTAGGAGTGAACGTGATTCTTCCCCGTGGCAAGAATCCTAGTGGTTGGCATGTTTTCCAACGTTCAGTGTAGGAGAAACCAGCATGGCCCATGAGGCCGCAAACATGTGTGAGAGCTGCATTGGACACAAACACGCATTGTGACCCTCAGCGTGAGTCCTGTCCTCAAATAAGGCCTGTCAGTGGTTGGACCAAGAGCCCGCATATGGGACTGGCCATGCCCCTAGGCCCCCATTCTTAATCAGAGGTCTGTTTGTCCATTCGTCCCTCCCCAGGGCTATGCTCTGGAATCCCTCTTTTGGTGGGGCACCTGAGTTAAAAAATAAATAAATAAAAAGAACGGACTCCTCCCATTCCACAGAATCCCCCCAGACTCCTGGGATCGGACAAAATCCCCAGAGATGGAGACTCATCCATGGCCCATGAGGTCACCTCGACATTCTACGCCCATCGGTGACACAAAATCCAGAGACAATAGCCTGAGCAAGCACCTCACTCTCGCCCTTTGTTCATATCCCAAAAAGTTCTCCTCAGGGTCTGTAGATTCGGCCTGCCATAGCTACATCCTCAAACTTAAGCCATGTTTGTGTTTTCATACTTCTGTCCCCACACCATTGTCCTATACACCCTCCAGGCTGGGCTCCCTGGAGTGACACCTCAAGACTCTGTATGCCTTCCCCAAGTGTATTCTGCCCATTCCATTGGCCACAACCATACAAATTAGGATAAACCTCCAAAGTGCCTGAGACTATCCCAATAGTGTCGGCCCCATAGGACAAACAGGGTTGATGTGACACCGGCTAAGCATCTACCACCACTCAGACCCATAGACAGATATCTCCCGTGAAGCAGATTGAACCAGACAGGCCCCTAGGCCCTAATCGAATCCATTGATTTGGTTTCCAGGCATCTCCACACAGGATTAGTTTCCAATACCAGCATATGGGGGATTCCTGAGGCAACGATCAGAACACATCTCGTCTCCACGTTAGAAACTTGCTCGTTGGGGCTGCTTCAAAACCTCCGGGTAGGAGAATTCTTCAGGGCCCCAGTGCCACCACCCCGTTCCAAGGTCTCCATGGACACAAACCCATATTATGACCCATCCTTAGGAGAGTCAATTTCAACACACCCCCTCAGTTGCTCCCCCAGAGCCAGCAGATTGAACTTCTCTTGTCCCAAGGAGACAATTGGAATATGAAGAGGGCTACCCAGGCATCAAATTTTAGAACACTGTTCTGGAGTTGTTCCTTATGGGACATCCTTAAGCCATCCAACATGTCTCAATTTTCCCGTAGAAGGAATTCTAGCAGTTTGGAGCATCTCAAAACTCCCATCGAGGGAAAAAGTCCATGGCCTCCTGTTGCCCCACCCCCCTTCCTGAAGGGGCCACCATGGACAGAAACTATGTCCTGAGCCAACGTCTGATCCTCGCCTTGACTTCAGGTGTACAAGATCTCGATTCAGCTCTGTAGAGTGCGTATTCATTGCCCTCGCCCCGAACCTATGCCTAGCTTGTGTTCTCAGATTTCAGGCCTCACACTCTGGGCGCTCAAGCCCTCTAGTTTGGCAATTCCGGAGCCATTATGCAGCACTCTGCCTGCCCCCCAGAAGAAAAACATTGCCCTCTGGGTCTACCCAGAGACACCAAATGAGGATCAACCTGCACGCCACTTGTCTGTACCCCAATTATATAGTCCACCCTGGGCACTACTGCCCTGTCTGACACAGCCTGACCAGGGATCTACCGACCAACACCCAGACAGCTGACCGCACACTGACCACATTGGACCCGCCATGGCCTTAGCTCGTCATCTCTTCCGAACCTAGCTTTTCAGGCTTCAGAACTTAGACCTTAACTCCAAACCTTGCCAAGGGGTGAACGTAATGCAGAAATCAGAACTCCTCCTTCCCCATGGCAAGAAACCATGTGTTTGTTATGTTCTCCAATATTCACTGTTGGAGAAACCAGCATGGCCCTTGAGGCTCTGCCCATGCATGAAGGCAGCGTTAGGCACAAACACACATAGTGACACTCAACGTGAGCCCTGTCCTAAAGTAAGGCACCTCAGTGGCTGGATCAATAGCCCGCATGTGGGGCTTGCCGTACCCCTAGGCCCCCAATCTTAACTAGAGGTCGGGTTGTCCAGTCGCCCCAATCAGGGCTCTTCTCTGGAATTCCTGTTTTGGTGGGACACCTGTGGAAAAAAAATCCAGAACGGACTTCTCCCAATCCCCCAGAATGACACCAAACTCTTGGGATCAGGCTAAATCCACAGAGAGGGACACACGCCCATGTCACACGAGGCCACTCTAACATTCCACGGCTATCATTGACACAAAATCCAGAGACAAAATTCTGAGCAAGCGCCTCACACACGCCCTTTGTTCATATCCCAAAGTGTTCTCCTCATGGTCTGTAGATCAGGACGGCCATACCTATGTCCCAAAACCTAAGTGAGGTTTGTGTTTTCAGACTTTTGTCCACACAGCCCTGGCCCACACACCCTCCAGGCTGGGACCCCTGGAGCCACACCACAGGACTGTACCTGCCCTCTCCAAGGTAATTCTGCCCATTCCATTGGCCAAAACCATATAAATTGAGAGAAACCTCCAAAGTCCCCGAGGCCAGCCCAATAGTGTAGGCTGCCCAGGACAAACAGGGGTGATCTGACACCAACTGAGCTACTACCTCCACTCTGACCCATAGACAGATGTCCCCAGATAAGAAGATTGAACCGGACAGGCCCCTAGGCCTAATCAGATCCATTGCTTTGGTTTCAAGGTATCTCTCCCCAGAGGCCTGGTTTTCAATATCAGCATATGGGGGTTTCCAGAGGGCCCCATCAAAACACATCTCGTCTCCACATGGGAAACTAGCTCGTTGGAACTGTGTCAAAACATCCGGTTAGTAGAATCCTTCAGGGCTCCGGTGCCACCTCAAGTTCCAAGGTATCCATGGACACAAACCCACATTGTAGCACATTGCAGGATGCTCTTTACTCCCCCACAGCCAGCTGATTGAACATGTCTTGTCCCAAAAAGACAAATGGAATGTGATGCAGCCTGCCCAGCCACCCATCCTTAGAACCCTGCTCTGGAGTCATTCCGTATGAGAGGTCCTGGAGCCAAACAACAGGTCTCAATTGTCCCGCAAAAGGAATCCTTGATGCATGAAGCATCTCAAATCTCCATCGTGGGAAAATCTCCTTTGATTCGTGATGCCCTGCCCCCTTCATGAAAGGGCCATCATGGATAGAAACTCCAACATGAGCGAAGCTCTAATCCTCGCCCTGCCTTCATATGCACGAGATCTTGATTCAGCTCTGCAGAGTGTGCCGGCCGTGCTCCCGCCCTGAAAAATAAGCCTAGCTTGTGTTCTCAGACTTCCGTCATCACACTCCTGGCCCAGAAGCCCTCCAGTTTGTCAATACCAGAGCCACAATGCAGCACTCTGCCTGCCCTCCAGAAGAAAAACGTTGCCCTATTGGGCTATCCAGAAACCCCAAAAGAGGATCAACCTGCATTCAGCTCCACTAGATCGCAATTATACAGTCTACCCTGGGTACTAATGTCCTGTCTGACACAGCCTGAGCCCAGACCTCCCGACTGACACCCAGACAGCTGACTGCACACTGAGCACATCGGAACCGCAATGGCCTTAAGTCGTCATCTCTTCCAACATCGTTTTTCAGGCTTCAGAACCTAGACCTTATCTGCAATCACTGCCCAGGGGTGAACGTGATGCAGAAATCAGAACTCTTCCTTCCTCGTGGCAAGAAATCTTGTGGTGGGCATGTTGTCCAACATTCAGTGTAGGAGAAACCAGCGTACCCCATGAGGCCCCGACAATGCTTGAAGGCTGCATTGGGCACAAAAACGCGTTGCCACCCTCAGCGTGTGTCCTGTCCTCAAGTAAGTCCAGTCAGTGGCTGGAACAAAAGCCCGCATATGGGGCAACCATGACCCTAGCCTCCATTCTTAATTAGAGTTTGGTTGGTTCATTTGCCACTCCCCAGGGCTTTGCTCTGGAATCCCTCTTTTGGTGGGACACCTGAGGTAAAAAATACAAAATGAACTGCTCTCTTCCCACAGAATGGCCCCAAACTCCTGGGATCGGTCCAAATCCTCAGAGAGGAAGACTCGTCCATTGCCCATGAGGCCACTTAGACATTCCACGGCAATTGGTGACACAATATCCAGAGACAAAAGCCTGACCAAGCATCTCACATTCACCCTTTGTTTATATCCCAAAGAGTTCTCCTCACGGTCTGTAGATCAGTCCTGCCATACCTACAACCCGAAACCTAAGCCGAGTTTGTGTTTTTGGACAACTGTCCCCACAGCCCTGGACCAGAGACCCTACAGGATCAGGCCCCTGGAGCCAAATCTGAGGACTGTACTTGCCCTCTCCAAGGGAATTCTGCCCATTCCATTGCCACAACCCTAAAAATAGGATATACCTCCAACGTCCCCGAGGCCATCCCAATAGTGTTGGCTGCCCCGGACAAACAGGGGTAATCTGAGCCCATCTGAGCACCTACCTGCACTCAGACCCGTAGACAGATGTCTCCAGAGGTAAATTGAAAGGAATAGGCCCCTAGGCCCTAATTGGATCCATTGCTTTGTTATCCAGGCATCTCTCCTCAAGGACTGGATTCCAAAACCAGCATATGGCTGTTTCTTGAGGCACCCATCAGAACAAATCTCCTCTCCATATGGGAAACTTGCATGTTGGAGCTGTGTCAAAGCTTCTGGTTAGGAGATCCCTTCAGGGCCCTGGTGCCAGCACCTCATTCCAAGGTCTCCATGGCCACAAACCCACATTAGGATCCATCCGTAGGAGAGTCCATTTCAACTCACCCCCTCGGTTGCTTCCCCAGATCCAGCATATCTAACCTGTCTTGTCGTTAGGAGACAATTGGAATGAGAAGCGGGCTGCCAAGCCATCCATACTTATCACCCTGCTTGGAATCCTTCTGTATGTGAAGTCCTGGAGCCAACCAACAGGTCTCAATGGTGGCGCAGAATAATCTTTGTGGTTTGGAGCATCTCACAACTAACATCGTGGGAAAAACTCCATGGCCTTGTGATCCACCCGCCTTCATGAAGGGGCCATCAGGGACAAAAACTCCAACTTGAGTGATCGTCTGATCTTCGCCCTGACTTCAGATTCACGAGATCTCGATTCAGGTCTGCAGAGTGGGCCTGCCAGTAAACTAAGCCTAGCTTGTGTTCTCAGACTTCCGTCCTCACACTCCTGGCCCACAAGCTCTCCATTGGCAATTCCAGAACTACAAATCAGCACTCTCCCTGCCCTCCGGAAGAAAAACATTGCCTTCTGAGGCTACCCTGAAACCACAAATTAGGATCAACGTGCACACCACTTGACTGTACCCCAATTCTACTGGCTTCCCTGGGCACTAATGCTCTTTTTGACATAGCCTGAGCAAAACTCCAACCTGAGCCAAAGTCTGATCCTCACCCTGACTTCAGATACACGAGATCTCTATTAAGCTCTGCAGAGTGTGCCTGCCTTGCCCTCACCCTGAAACCTATGTCTAGCATGTGTTCTCAGACTTCCGTCCTCACACGACTGGCTCCCAAGATTTCAAGTTTGGCAGTTCTGGACCCAAAATGCAGCACTCTGCCTGCCCTCCAGAAGAAAATTGTTGCCCTATGGAGCTTCCCCGACACCCCAAGTGAGGATAGACCTACACGGCACTCTACTGTACCCAAATTATGTAGTCTAACCTGGGAACTAATGTACTGTCCAATACAGCCTGAGCCCGGAACTCCTGACCAACACCCAGACAGCTGACCACACACTGAGCACATCGGACCAGCCATGGCCTTAGCTCGTCATCTCTTCCCAACCTAGCTTTTCAGTTTTCAGAACTTAGACTTTAACTCCAAACCCTGCCAAGGGGTGAACGTGATGCAGAAATCAGAACTCCTCCTTCCCCGTGGCAAGAAACCATGTGGTTGGCATGTTGTCCAACGTTAAGGGTAGGAGAAACCAGCGTTCACCATGAGGCCCCACCCATGCTTGAGTGCTGCGAGGGCATAAACACGCTTTGTGACCCTCAGTGTGAGTCCTGTCCTCTAGTAAATCCTCTAAGTGGCTGGACCATTAGACTACATAGTGGGCTTGCCATGCCCCTAGGCCCCAATTTTTAACCAGATTTCTGGTTTTACAGTCGCCCCTCCCAAGGGCTCTGCTCTGGAATCCCTCTTTTGTGGGACACCTGAGGTCAAAAAACTAAACGGACTCCTTCCATACCACAGAATGACCACAAATTCTTGGGATCGGGCCAAATCCCAGAGAGGAAGACTCGTCCTTTGCCTTTGAGGTCACCCGGACATTCCACGGCCATTGGTGCCACAATATTCAGAGACAAAATCCTGAGCAAGTGTCTCACACTTGCCCTTTGTTCATATGCTGAAGAATTCTCCTCACGGTCTGTAGATCAGTCCTGCCATACCTATGACCCGAAACCTATGCCAAGTTTGTGTTTTCAGACACCTGTCCCCACAGCCCTGGCAGAGACGCCCTACAGGCTCAGGCCCCTAGAGCCAAATCTGAGGACTGTACCTGCCTCTCCAAGGGAATTCTGACCATTCCATTGCCACAACCCTAAAAATAGGCTAAACTTCCAATGTCCTCCAGGACATCCCAATAGTGTTGGCTTCCCAGGACAAACAGGGGCAATCTGAGCCCATCTGAGCATCTATCTGCACTCAGACCCTTAGACAGATGTCCCCAGAAATAAATTGGAATGAACAGGCCCCTAGGCCCTAATCATATCCATTTCTTTGGTTCCAGGCATCTCTCTTCAGAGGCCTGGATTCCAATACCAGCATATTGCTGTTTCTTGAGGCACCCATCAGAAGAAATCTCGTCTCCACATGGGAAACTTGCACGTTGGAGCTGTGTCAAAGCCTCTGGTTAGGAGAACCCTTCAGGGTCCCAGTGCCACTGCCTCATTCCAAGGTCTCCATGGACTCAACCCACATTAGGACCCATCCGCAGGAGAGTCCATTTCAACTCAGCACCCTCGGTTGCTCCCCCAGATCCTGCAGATCTAACCTGTCTTGTCGCTAGGACACAATTGGAATGAGAGGTAGGCTGCCTAGCCATCCATCCTTAGAACCCTGCTCAGAATCGTTCCTTATGGGAAGTGCTAGAGCCAACCAACAGGTCTCAATTGTACCTTAGAAGAATCTTTGTGTTTAGAAGATGCTTTGTGTTTAAAGCATCTCACATCTCCCATCTTGGGAAAACCTCCATGGCCTCGTGATTTTCCCTCCCCCCCTTGATGAAGGAGCCATCAGGGACAGAATCTCCAGCCTGAGTGATCGTCTGATCCTCGCCCTGACTTCAGATTCGCGAGATCTCGATTCAGCTCTGCAGAGTGTGCCTGCTGTGCCCTCGCCCAGAAACCTAAGCCTAGCTTGTGTTCTCAGACTTCCGTCCTCACTATCCTGGCCCACAAGCCCTCTAGTCTGGCAAGTCCTGAACTACAATGCAGCACTCTGCCTGCCCTCCAGAAGAAAAACATTGCCCTCTGGGGCTACCCAGAAAACCCAAATGAGAATCTATCTGCATGTCACTTGACTGTATCACAATTATACAGGCTTCCCTGGGCACTAATGCACTTTCAGACAAAACCTGAGCCTGGACCTCCCAACCCACACCCAGCCAGTTGGCTGCACACTGAGCATATCGGACCCACCATAGCCTTAGGTCGTCATCTCTTCCCAACCTCGGTTTT
The DNA here is from genome assembly GCF_020171115.1 of Neogale vison. Taxonomy (NCBI): domain Eukaryota; kingdom Metazoa; phylum Chordata; class Mammalia; order Carnivora; family Mustelidae; genus Neogale; species Neogale vison. The sequence continues at coordinate 80,108,981 of NC_058095.1, forward strand.
CAGGCTCAGAGCCTAGACCTTATCTCCAATCACTGCCCAGGGTTGAACATGATGCAGAGATCATAAATCCTTCCCCATGGCAAGAACCCTTGTAGTTGGCATGTTGTCCAATGTTCAGTGTAGTTGAAACCTGTGTGGACCATGAGGTCCCGACCATGCTTGAGGGCTGCCTTGGGCACAAACACGCATTGTAACCCTCAGCCTGAGTCCCTTATTCAAGTAATGCCTCTCAGTGGCTGAACCACAAGCCCACATATGGGTCTTGCCATGCCCATAGGAACCAAGGCCTAACTAGATGGCAGGTATTCCAATTGTCAGTACCCACTGCTCTTTTCTAGAAACCCTCTACTGGGGGGACACCTGTGACAGAAAACAGTACTCTTCCCTTCCCACAGAATGACCCCAAACACTTGGGAGCTTGGCCAATCCCCAAAGAGAGAGACTCTTCCACGGCCCATGAGTCAACCCCTACATTAAACGGCCATTTTGCACACAACACCCAGGTACAAAACCCTGACCGATGGCCTCCCACTCACCCTCCTTTCATATCCAGAGGAGATCCCTTCACAGACTGGAGATCAGGCCAGCCATAATTTTGGCCCCAAACCTAAGTTAAGTTTGTGTTTTCGGATATCTGTCTCCACAGCCCTGGCAAACACAGCCTAAAGGCTGGGTCTTCTGGAGCCATACCACAGGACTATGCCTGCTCTCTCCTAGAAAACTGTGCCCATTCCGTTGGCCACAACCCTACAGAATAGGAGAAACTTCAAATCCCTCGAGGACATACCACTACTGTAAGCTGCCCTGGACAAACAGGGGCATTATGACACAAGCTGAGCAACTATCTCCACGCAGGCATGCAGACAGATGTCCACAGAGACAGAAAATTGAAATGGAGAGGCCCCTAGGCCCTAATCTGAACTCTTGCCTTAGTTTCCAGGTGTCACACCTCAGAGGCCTGGGTTTGAAGACCAGCATATAGGGCTTTCCTGAGGCACTGAACAGAACACCTCTCGTCTCCACATGGGAAGCTTCCTTGTTGGAGCTGTGCCAAACCCTTCAAGATGGAGAGTCCTGCAGATTCCCTGAGCCACCGCCACTTTCCAAGGTCTCCATGACCATCAACGCACATTATGACCCATCCTCAGGAGAGGCCATTTCAAATCACCCCTTTGTGTAGCTCGCCCAAGAGCCCGCAGATTGAGCCTGCCTTGTCCTGACCAAACAGTGGGAATGTGAGGTGGCATTTCCAGGCATCCATGTTTAGACCCCTGCTCTAGAGTCTTTCCGTATGGGGCATTGTGGAACCATCCAATAGGACTCGACTGTCCTGCAGAAGGAAACCTTAAGGTTTGGAGTAGCTCACAACTCCAATCATAGGGAAACCTCCCTGGCCTCATAAAGCCCCTACCCCCTTCAGGAAGGAGCCTTCATGTACACATACTCTAGCCTGAGCCAACGTCTCATACTCGCCATGACCTCAGATGCAGGAGATCTCGATTTAGCCTCTGCAGAGTGGGCCTGCTGTGCCCTCGGCCCCAAACCTAATGCTAACTTGTGTTTTCAGACTTCCTTCCTCAAACTCCTGGCAAACAAGTCCTCTAGACTGGAAATTCCAGAACCACAACACAGCCCGCTGCCTCCCCATCAGAAGAAAAACTTTGCCCTATGGGACTCTCCAGAAACCCCAAATGAGGATCAACCTGCTCGGGCCTTGACCACACCCAAATTGGATAGGCTGCCCTGGGCACTAATTCCCTGTCTGACACAGTCTGAGGCCAGACGTCCTGACAGACAAGGAGACAGCTAGCCACACACCCAGCACATCAGAGAAGCCATGTTCTTAGGCCGTCATCTATTTCCAACCTCGGTTTTCAGACATCTGAACCTAGACATTATATCAAATCCCCACACAGTTGGGTATCTGAAGCACAAATCAGAACTCCTCTTTCCCCATGGCTCTAAAGCTTGCTGTTGGCATGGAGTCACACCTTCAGGGTATGAGAAACTTTCATGACCCTGAGGCCACACCCAAACTTGAGTGCCTCCTTGGACACAAACTTGCATTGTGACCCTCAGCATGAGCCCCATGTCGAAGTAAGGCCTCTAAGGGCCTGGACCAAGAGCCCACATATGGTGCTGGCCAAGTCCCTTTGCTCCCAATCCTCACCAGAGTTCGAGTTTTCCAGTCGCCCGTACTTGGGGCTCTACTCTGCAATCCCTCTCTTGGAGAAACACCTGAGCCAGACAACAGGACTCCACCCTTGCCACAAAATGACCCAAAACTCTTTGGATCTGGGCCAAATCCCCAGAGAGGGAAAATCGTCCATAGTCCCTGAGGCCATCACTATAATCCACGACTATCCTGGACACAACATCCAGAGACAAGAGCCTGAGAAAATGCCTCCCACTCGCCCTTCTTTAATAAGCTAAAGAGCTCCCCTCTCGGTCTTTAGATCCGGCCTGCCATACCCTCAGCACCAAACCTAAGCTGAGTTTGTGTTTTCAGACTTCTGTGCCCACAGGCTGGACCCACACAACGTCCAGGCTAGGGCCTCTGGAGCCACACCGAAAGACTGTGCCTGTTCTCTCCAAGGAAACTGTGACTTATCCATTGACCACAACCCTACAGGTTAGGGAAAACCTCCAAGGCCCATGAGGCCATCTCAGTAGTGTACTCTGCCCTGGACTAAGAGGGGCACTCTGAAACCAACTGAGCAACTATCTCCACTTAGACACTCAGACAGTGTCCCCAGAGAGAGAAGATTGAAATGGACAGGCCCCTAGACCCTAATCTGAACCCTAGCTTTGGTGCCCAGGTGTCCCTCCTCAGAGGACTGGTTTCAAAGACCAGCATGTGGGGCTTTTCTGAGGCACAAAACTGAACCTCTCTCGTCTCCACATGGGGAGCTTTCTTATTGGAGCTGTATCAAACCCTTCAGGTAGGAGAATTCTTCAGGGATCCTGAACCACCAGCATATTCCAAGGTCTCAATGGACACAAACCCACATTATGACACATCCTCAGGAGAGCCCATTTCAACTCAGCCCCCTGGGTAGCTTGCCCCAGAGCCAGCAGATCAAACATTTCTTGTCACTAATGGCCAATGGGAATGCGAGGCATTCTGCACTTTGATCTATCCTTCGTACCCTGCTCTCCAGTCCTTCCATATGGGACGTCCTGGACCCATCCAACAGGACTCGACTGTCCCACAGAAGGAAACCTTGTGGTTTGGAGAAACATCCAAACTCAGAGTGGGAAAACTTCCTTGGCTTCATGAGGCCCCCGCTTCATGAAGGTGCCATCATGGACACAAACTCCAGTCTCAGCCAACGTCTGATCCTCACCCTGACTTCAGATACAGGAGATTTCGATTTAGCCTCTGCAGAGTGGGCCTGCCATGCCCTTGGCTCCAGACCTCACCCTATCTTGTGTTTTCAGACTTCTGTCCTCACATGCCTGGCCCACAAGCCCTCCCGATTGGGAATTCTGGGGCCACAATGAAGCACTCTGTCTGCCACCCAGAAGAGAAACATTTCTTCTTTCTGATGAGCAGGCAGATGGCTGCATTATGGCTCCAAAATACCCAAGTTGGAGGTCTTTCAGGCAAGGAGTGTGAGGACAGAATTCTGAAAACACAAGCTACGGTTATGCTCAGTACTTAGCATATGTCCGTTCCGATATACAACAGTTGTTTCGAGATCTTTAGTACCTGAGTGAGGGTCAGATGTTAGTTCACCCTGGAGTTTGTATCCATGATGGTCAACGAATGGTGGGTTGGCCACAAGAATTCTTGAAGATTTATCCAATCTGGAGCTTGTGAGTTGCTCAAAACATCAAGGTGTCCTACTGCGGGGCAGGAGAACTCTGCTTACAGGGCTCCAGGGTCCCCCATATGAAAGATTTGATAGCAGAGCTCTCTGAATGGAGGTCTGGGAAGCCCATCTCGCCTTACCATTGCAGCTGAGGAACAGGGCAGGCTTGAACCAATGACACTGATTCCATGTTCCAAGTGATCTGCATTTACGGAATTTCTCAGTCTAACGGGTCCCCATGCTGCTTGGTGTCCAGGGAGACCTTAGAATGTGTTGGCAGCTCTTAGGCAATGCAGGATTCTCTATCCCGAGGATTAGACCCAGTACCCAGAAGCCAGGTTTCCTTCTGGGACAGGAGGTGTTCTCTTGTACGGCTCACAGACCACAGGTTGGACCATATGTTGAATTTCCAGAACAGGCATCTGGGGAGACAAGCCTCAAAACCTAAGCTAGGGTTCTGATGACGTTGCAGGGGCATGGCAGGTTCAGTCTTCAGACTCCGTGCCATTGACCAGTGTGTCATCTTGGAGGTAGGTGATGAGTCTGTGTCAGGCTGTGCATTTTTTCCAGAGTGGCCTATGAAATTGGTGTGGTTTCAGGGGCCTTGCAGTTTTCTCCTAATCTGGATATTCTGGGAAACAGATGGTCAGAGTTTCCTCAGGAGAGCAGGCCCAGTGATGTCGTGTGATTCTCAAGGCCCCTTCCTTTAGGGCATGTGGGGCAGGACTCTGGGACCAAAGTATTCAGACACAAACTCGGGTATGAGTTAGGAGCGAGGTGATGGCAGTCCAGATCTTCAGACCCTGAGGGAAGCTCCTCGGGATTTGAAATTCCGGCGGCTGGGAGGGAGGAGCACAGGCTTTTCTGTCTGGATTGTGTGACTAGGATGGCCACAAAATGGAGGGGTGACTTCATGGGTCCATGGGATATTCTTTCACTCTGGGGATTCTGCTTGGCACCCAAGAGTTTGATGTCTTTCTGGGGAAGAGGAAAACACTGTTTTCCATCTCAGGGTTCCTGTCCAAACAGGGATTCCAGAGATGGGTTCTGGGTACAGGCACCTGGAAAACCCAACCAAGGCTTCGGTTTTGGGCCTACGGGCATGAAAGGTCTGCTCTGTGGGATCCTGGTCCAGCTCCCAAGGGGGTTCTTTGGAAAGGGGTTTCATTCTGAGGGTCACAATGCCTGTTTGTGCCCAGCTGCTCATCCTGTGTGGGTGCGTTCTCATGGCCCATGTACTTGGCTCCCACTCTGAGGGTTGGACAGTCATCTCAGCATTCAGTTTTCTGGCCATGAGGAAGGAGGAGTACTCTTTTGTGATTCAGGGTTTTCTATGGGCAGGAATTTGAGGTAAGTCTGGGACAGGTACCTGAATACCCGGGTTGGTTCGATATGATGGCCTCGGGCCAAGGCTGGACCCACCTGCAGCATATGGGGCCTACTATCTGGGTGGCTGACAGGAGGTTGGGGATTGGGCTGCGTCAGGGCATTTGTGAAGGGGTCAGCCTATTATATTGTGGTGTCGTTGAGGGCCGTGCAGGAGGATCCTCATGTGGGTTTCTGCGAAGACCCATAGAGCACTTCTTCTTTCTTGTGGGCAGGCAGAAGGCTGCATTGTGGCTCCAGAATTCCCAATATGGAGGGCTTACAGGCAAGGAGTGTGAAGACAGAAGTCTGAAAACACAAGCCACAGATAAGCTCACTGCCGAGCACATGGTCATTCCAATATGCAGTGGTTGTTTCAAGATCCCCAGCACCTGAGTATGGGCGAGGTTCAGATGTCTGCGCACACTGGAGTTTGTATCCATGATGGTCAACGAATTGTGGTGTAGCCTCAAGAATTCTTGGAGGTTTTCCCAAGCAGGACCTTGTGAGCTGCTCCAAACAGCAAGGTGTCCTACTGCGGGACAGGGCAAGTCCACTTAGAGGGCTGCATGGTCTCCCATATGGAAAGATTCGATAGGAGAGCTCTCTGAATGGAAGCCTGGGAAGCCTTCCTTGCTTTATCATTGTAGCTGAGGAACATGGCAGGCTTGTTCTGCTGGTTCTGGTTCCAATTTCCAAGTGAGCTAAGTTCACGGATGTTCTCAATCTAACGAGTCACAATGCTGTTTGGTGTCCATGGAGACCTTAGAATGTGGTGGTGCGTCTGTGGCCATGCAGGATTCTCCTACCTGAGGGTTAGAACCAGTTCCCAGGAGCCAGGTTTCCTTCTTGGGACAGTAGGGGTTCTCTTGTATGTCTCAGAGACCACATATCGGATCATATGTTGGATTTCAAAAACAGGCCTCTGGGCACAGAGGCCTGAATATCTAGGCTAGGGTTCTGATGAGGTTGTTGGTGGCTTGTCATGTTCAACCTTCAGACTCAGAGTCTTTGACCTGCATGTCTTCCTGGAGATAGGTGGTGAGGCTGTGTCAGATTGTGCGTTTTTTCCAGAGTGGCCTATGAAATTGAGGTGGGCTCGGGGGCCTTGCAGGTTTCTCCTAATCTGGAGGGTTTGGGCAACTGAGACTGCAGAGTTTCCTCTGGAGAGCAGGCCCAGTGATGTAGTGTGGTTCTGGTGGCGCCATCCTGGAGGGCATGTGGTTAAGGCTCTGGGACCAAAGTCTTCAGACAAAAAAATTGAGTAAGAGTTAGGGGCGAGTTGTTGGCCGGCCCGATCTGCAGACCCTGAGTGCAGCTCCTTGGGATTTGAAATTCGTATACCTGGGAGGCAGGAGCAAAGACTTTTCTGTTTGGGTTGTCTCTAGGATGGCCTCGGAAAGGTGGGCTGTCCTCATGTGTCCATGGGATATTCTACTTCTCTGGGGATTCTGCCCAGCACCCAAGAGTTTGGTGTCTTACTGGGGGAAGGGGAGAGCGCGGTTTACAGTGTCAGGGTTCTGTCAAAACTGGTATTCCAGACATGGGTTCTGGGTCCTTGTGCCTGGATAACCCCACAAAGGCTTAGGATTTGGACCTAGTGGCATGACAGGCCCACTCTGTGGGGACGTGGTCCAGCCCCATGGTGACTTGTTGGAAATGGGTCTCAGGGTGAGGGTCACAATGCCTGTTTGTGCCCAGCTGCCCATCCTGAGTGGGCGTTGTCTCTTGTTCCATGCACCGGGATCCCAATCTAAGGGTTCGACCACCATCTCAACATTTAGTTTTCTTGCCATGGGGAAGGAGGAATACTATTTTATGCTTCAGGATCCCCCATTGCAGAATTTTGAGCTATGTTCTGGAATAAATCGTGAACACCCAGGTTGGTTTGAGATGAAGGTCTCCGGTCAAGGCAGTTCACACCTCCCAGATATAGGGGCCCATTTTCTGGGTGGCTGCCAGGAGGTTGGGGCTCTGACTGTGTCAGACAGAGCATTAGTGCACAGGCTGGCCTCTGATATTGGGGTGCCATAGAGGGCTGTGCAGTTGGATTCTCATGTGGGGTTTCATGCAGACCCATAGGGCACTTCTTTCTGGTGGGCAGGCAGAAGGCTGCATTGTGGCACCCAGCTTCCCAATATGGAGGGTTTGATGGCAAGGAGTGTGAGAACAGGAGGCTGAAAATACAAGCTATGGTTAAGCTCAGTGCAGAGCACATGGCCGTTCCAATGTTCAGCGGTTGTTTCGAGATCTCTAGCACCTAAGTATGGGCGAGGGTCAGATGTCTGCTCACGATGGAGTTTGTATCTATGATGGCCAACAAACGAAATATTCAGAACCTGAGTAAGGGTGGATGTAGATGTTTGTTCACACTGGAGTTTGTGTCTTTAATTACTGAGAAATGGAGGAGTGGCATCAAGAGGCCATAGAGGATTCCCCACGCTGATGCATGTGAGATGCTCCAAACAGCAAGGTTGCTTTTTCTACTGGACACGTGGAGTCTGGTTTATTTGCTCCACGGTCCCCCATGTGAAAAGTATGGGTAGCAGAGCTCTTCCGCATGGATGCCGGGAAAGCACACCTCCATTGACCAATGCAGCTGAGGAACATGGCAGGTTCCTTAGGGTGGCTCTGGGGTGAAGTACCAAGGACTTGAGTTGACATGGAATCTCTTGAAAATGGGTCACAATGCTGGTTTGTTATCAGGTAGATCTTAGAATGTGCTGGTGGCTAAGGTGCCATGCAGGATTCTTCTACCCTGAGGGTTTAACACAGGTCGAAGAGCACGGTTTCCTTCTGGGGACAGGAGATGTAGTGTTGTGTGGCTCAGGGGCCACATGTTGTATCATAAGTTCGTATTCAAGAACAGGCCCCTGAAGATAGATGCCTGACAACCCAATCTAGAGTTCCAATGAGGTCACAGGGGCATGAGAGGTTCAATCTTCAGACTCAGGACAGTTGACTTGGGTGTCTGCCTGGATGTAGGTGATCAGTGTGTTTCAGACTGCGCACTTTTGTCCACAGTAGCCTCCAATATTGGGGTGGTCTCGGGAGCCTTGCATGTTTCCACCAACTCTGGAGGGTTTGGGTAACTGTGACAGGCACAATTTCCATGGGGATGGCAGCCACAGTCCTGTGGTGTGACTCCAGAGACCCCATCCTGGAGGGCATGTGAGCCATGGTTTTGGGAGAGAAGTCTGTAAACACAAACTTGGGTTAGGGTTAGTGGCGTAGTTATCACAGGGCAATGCGTAGACATGGAGGGCTACTCGTCAGGAACAGTAATTTGAGTGACTGGAAGGCGGTAGCCCAGGCTTTTATATCTGGATTGTGTGTCCAGGATGGCCTCGGAATGCAGCTGTGGTCTCATGGGACCATGGGAGATTTTTCTTCCCTAAGGATCCTGGCGGCTCCCAATATTTTGATGGCTTTTCGGGATGGGAAGAGTGCTATTTTCGATCTTACGGGTGCCCCAAAACAGAGATTCCAGAGATGGGGTCTGGGTCTGGGTGCCTGGAAAATCCCACCAAGGGTTAAGATTTGGGCCTAGGGGCGTTACAGGCCTGCAATGCAGGATACTAGTGGTGTAACTGAGAGGTCTTGTTTGAAAGCATGCTCAGGCTGAAGGACACCATGCCTGTTTGTGCCCGGGGGGCCCTCAGGAGAGGGCGTGGTCTCATTGGCCATACAGCTGGCTTTCATTTTGAGGGTTGGACACCCATTGTAACATCCAGGTTTCCTGCCATGGAAAGAGGAGTTCTCTATTGTGCTTCAGATACCCCCATTGGCAGGGTTTCCAGCAAAGGTCTGGGGAAAGGTTTCTGAATACTAAGGATGTGTAGAGATGACGGACTTGGGCCATGGCCAGTCTCACATGCTGGTAATGGGGCCCGCTCTCTTGGTGGCTGACACTATGTCAGGGCTCATGCTCTGTCAGACACAGCACTAGTGGCCAGGGCAGTCTATGAATCGGGGTTCCGTTGAGGGCCAAGCATACTTATCCGCATGTGGGGTTTCTGGGCAGACTCACCACGAACCTCTTCTTTCTTTGGGTATGTCAGAATTCTGCATTGTGGATCCAGAATACCCTATCATGAGGGCTTGGGGACTAGTAAATTGACGATGGATTTATAAACACAAGCTATGGTTCAATTCAGTCCCAAGTAGAAAGCAGTTCCAATGTGTGGCGGCTTTTTCGAGATATCTAGCAGCCGAGTAAGGGCAGATGTCAGATCTTCGCTCACACTGAATTTGTGTCTATGATGACCGACAAATGAAGGGTGACACCAAGAGGCCATGGAGGATTTCCCACGCCAAAGTTTGTGAGATGCTCCGAACAGCAAGGTTCCTTCTACAGGACAGTTGGAGACTGTTTTGTTTGCTCCAGGGTCCCCCATGTGGAAAGTATGGGTAGCAAAGCCCTCCCACTTGGATGCCTGGAAAGCACAACTCCATTGACATTTGCAGCTTAGGAACATGACAGGTTCGTTCTGGTGGCTCTGGGACGAAGTACCCAGGCCTTGAGTTGAGCGGAATCTCTTGCAGTTTGGTCACAATGCTGGTTTGTTATGAGGGATATCTTAGAATGTGCTGGTGGCTAATGTGCCATCCAGGATTCTCATACACGGAGGGTTTGGCACAGGTCAAAGAGCACAGTTTCCTTCCTGGGACAGGAGAAGTTCTGTTGTGTGGCCCAGGGACAATGTGATGTATCCTAACATGGTATTCCAGAACAAGCCCCTGAGCACAGATGACTAAAATCCCAATCCAGGGTTCCAATACAGTCCTAGGGGCATGTCAGGTTCAATCTTCAGACTCAGGACCATTGACTTGGCTGTCTGCCTGGATGTAGGTGATCAGGTTGTTTCAGACTATGCATTTGTGTCCAGAGTGGGTGCCAATATTGGGGTTGGTTCCGGGGCCTTGCATGTTTCTCCTAATCTGGATGGTTTGAGCAACTGTGATGAGCATAGTTTCCTTGGTGATAGCAGCACAGTCCTGTAGTGTGGCTCCAGAGACCCCATTCTGCTGGGCATGTGATCCATGGTTTTTGGAGAGAAATCTGCAAACACAAATTCATGTTAGGGTTACTGGCATGGAGGTCACAGGCCTAATGCATAGACCTGGAAGGCAGCTCGTCAGGAACTGTAATTGAGGTGACGGGAAAGCGGTAGTAAAGACTTTTCTATCAGGATTGTGTGTCCAGGATGGCCTCAGAATGCAGGTGTCTTCTCATGGGTCCATGGAACACTTTTCCTCTCTAAGGATACTGGCGGCCCCCCATAGTTTGATGGCATTTTCGGGGAAGGGAAGAATGCACTTTTCCATTTTAGGGGTGCCCCAAAACAGGGATTCCAGAGTTGGGCTCTGTGTCTGGGCGCCTTGAAACTCCCACCAAGTGTTAGGATTTGGGCCTAGGGGTATAACAGAACTGCAATGCAGGATCCTGGTGGTATAACTGAGAGGGCTTGTTTGAAATCATGAAGAAGGGCCTGGTGATTCTACCCAGAAACACCACGTGAAGATCGATCTACTCGGGCCTCGAGGGAACCCATATTTATACTTTGCCCTGGCTACCAGTGCTGTTTCTGACAGTGCCTGAGCCCTGACTTTGTGCCAGGACCCAGAGTGCGGGGTCCATATCCAGCATGTGAGACCAGCCATGGCCCAGGTCCGTCATCTCTACCCATCCTTGCTATTCATGCAACTGCCCCACACCTTTGCTGAAATCCCTACCAATGGGGGAACCTGAAGCACAATAGAGAACTCCTCGTTCCATATGGCAGGAGTCCTGACTGTTGGGATAGGTGTCAAACCCTCAGAATGGGAATCAGCTGCATGGCCAAGAAGAGCACGCCCACTCCTGAGGGCCGCCCTGAACACAAGCAGGCATTGTGACCCTCAGTCTGAGCATGCTTTCAGACAAACGCTCTCAGTTGCAACTCCAGGATCTGGCAATGCATGACTGGTACACACCTAGGCCCAAATCCTAACTCTTGATGGGATTTTCCACGTGCCAATTCCCAGAGGCAGTCACTGGAATCCCTATGATGGAAAGAAGCACTCTTCGCTTCTCTTGGAAAGCAACCAAACTATTGGGAGCCGCCGGGATCCTTCAGAGAAAAAATCTCCCATGGACCCATAAGACAACACCTGCATTCCGAGACCATTTTGGATACAAAATCCAGATACAATAGCCTGTGCTACTGCCTTCGAGTCACCTGATTTAAAATTCCTGTCGTTCTGCCCTCCAGGTCTATGCATTGGGCCTGCGATCACCTCACCACTGACCCTACCCTGAGTTTTGTTTGCAGACTTCTCTCCCAAAACCATGGCTCACATGCCCTCCAGGATGGGGTCTCTGGAGTCACATCACAGGGCTGTGCCTTCCATCCCCAAGGAAACTGTGCCCATCACAGTTTCTCAATCCCTCCAGATTAGGATTAACCTGCAAGGCCCTTGAGTCCACCCCAATACAGGAGGCCACTCTGGATGCAAATGCACAGTCTGAAACATCCTGATCACCTCCATCCAGGCAGACACCCAAGTCAATGGTCCTGAGTCTGATGATTGTACGTGACGTGCACCTAGGACCTCATTGGAAGCCTAGATTAGTTTTTTAGGCATCTGTCCACAGAGGCCTCTTCTGGAATACCAACTTCGGATACAACATATGGTCACTGAGCCCCACAATAGAACATGTCCTGACCCCAGAGGTAATACTTGTGCTGGGACTTGTGTCAAACCCTCAAGGTAGATGAATCCTGCATGGCCCCTTAGCCACCGGCGTTTCTAAGATCTCCCTGGGAACAAATCAGCATTGTTACCCATGTGCATGAGATTCCTGTCAAAATAAGTACTTGGTACTTCACCCCAGATACACAAGAATGAACCTTCCATGTTCCTAAGCTGTAATGATCAGTGGAGGTGTGCTTTCTAGGCATCCATACGGGAGTGCTCTGCTACACAATCTTTCCACACGGGGTACACTGGAGACAACTAACCAGAATGCCCCTGTCCATTTGAAGGAAACGTTCTGTTTGGACCTTCTCCCAAGCCCCAGCATGGGAAATCCTCCATGGCCTCTTGATGCCACCCTTCCATTTGTTGGTCATCTTAGACACAAACTCCAACATGAGCAAACATCTGACATCCGCCCTTACTCAGGTGCTGGATTTTCAATTCAATCGCTGCACACTGGAACTGCCTTTTGCTTGACTGAATGTAACCATAGCTTGGGTTTACAATTTCATCCTCACCCTACTGGTCCGCAATATCTCTTGAGAGGGAATTCTGGAGCTGCTACGCAACATTCTGCCTCCACATAGAAAGAAGAAGGATCTGTTGAGTCTGCCCAGAAACTGCATATGAGGATCAATCTACTCGGCCCATGAGGCAACCCCGATTAAGAGTTTTCCCTTGCCACTAGTGCTGAGTCTGAAAGAGCCTGATCCCCGACCTCGTGTCAGCCACCCAGAGGTCGGAGCCAATATTCAGCATGAGAGATCGGCCCTGGCCCTGAGACGTCATCTCTACCTATCCTTGTTATCCAAGCAACTGTCCCTGACCTTTCCTGGAATCCCTACCAATGGGAGAACCTGAAGCACAATAGAGAACTCCTCCTTCCTCATGGCAGGAATCCTGGCTGTTGGGATGGTTGTCCAACCCACTCCATGGGAGCCAGCCGCATGGCCATGAGACTATTTCCACTCCTGCGGGCCGACCTGGGCACAAGGAGGAATAAGGATCCTCAGCCTGAGCACGCTTTCAAACTCTCTCAGTTGCTTCTCCAGTACTCACACTGCAGACCTGGTATGCCGCTAGGCCTAAATTCTAACCCATGGTGGGATTTTCCAGGTGCCCAGACCCAGAGTCCTTCTCAGAATCCCTGTTTGGGGCACACATAAGATGGAAAACAGCACTCTTCCCATCCCCTAGAAAGGCACCAAACTATTGGGAGCCGCCAGGATCTTTAGAGTGGATAAATCTCCCATGGACCCATGAGAACTAACCTGCATTCCGAGGCCATCCTGAACACACAACCCAGATAGTTTTAAAAGACTGTGCTACTGCCTTCGAGTCACCCTATTTACAGTTCCAGACGAGCTACCTTACAGACCTATGCATTGGGCCTGCTATCATCTCGCCACTAACCCTAACCTCAGTTTGTGTTTGAAGACTTCTCTCCCAAAACCATTGCTCAAATACCCACCGGGATGTGGTCTCTGGAGCCACACCACAGGAAAGTTCCTGCCATCCCCAAGGAAACTGTCACAGTTGTCCAAACCCTACAGATTAGGAGAAACCTGCAAGGACACTGAGCCCTGTACAATATTGGAGGCCACTCTGGATGCAAATGTGCAGTCTGAAACACCCTGATCACCTCCATCCAGGCAGACACCAATATCAATGGTCCTGATTCAGATGATTGAACTTGACATGCCCTTAGGACCTCATTGGAAGCCTAGATTAACTTTTCAGGCATTTCGCCTCAGAGGCCTATTCTGTAATAACAACATGATACAACATATGGTCCCTGAGCCTCACAACAGAAAATCTTCTGTCCCCAGATGGAATCCATGCTCTTCGACTTGTGTCAACCCACAGGGTATATGAATTCTGCACAGCCCCTTAGCCACCAGCACATTCTAAGATCTCCCTGGCAACAAACCAACATTGTGACCCATCTTCATTAGATTCCATGTCACATCAAGTCCTTGGTAATTTGTCCCAGAGCCCCCAGAATGTACCTGTCATGTTCCTAAGCTGCAATGGTCAGTGGCGGTGTGCTTTCCAGGCATCCATGTTGGAGTGCTCTGCTACCCAGTCTTTCCACATGTGGGAACCTGGAGCAAACAAACCAGACTGCCTCTGACCGGTAGAAGGGAAACTTCTGTTTGGAGCATCTCAGAAGCACCAACGTGAAAAATCATCCATGGCCTCTTGACACAACCCCTCCATTTGTCGGTCATCATAGACAAAAACTCCAGCATGAGCAAACATCTGATATCCCCCCTTATTTAGGTTCTGGATTTTCATTTCCAGCAATGCACACTGGAACTTCGTTTTGCATGACACTGAATTTAGCCACAGCTTGGGTTTAGAATTCCATCCTCAGCCTCCTGATTCCACAAGCCCTCTTGAGAGGGAATTCGAGAGCCACAAAGCAACATTCTGTATTCCCAATAGAAAGAAATAGGGTCTGATGAATCTGCCCAGAAACTCCACATGAGGATCAATCTGCTTGGTGATCGAGGGAACCTTGATTTATAGGCTGTCCTGGGCACTAGTTCTGTGTCTGACAGAGCCTGAGCCAAGATCTAGTGTCAGCCACCCAGAGATCTGAACCCATATCCAGCATGTGTGATCGGCCAGGGCCCAAGTCCATCACCTCTACCCATCCTTGGTATTCAGGCATCTGTCCCCAGACGTTTGCTGGAATCCCTGCCAATGGGGAACCTGAAGCACAATAGAGAACTCCTCTTTCCCCATGGCAGGAATCCTGGCTGTTGATATGGGTGTCCAAACCTCAAAGTGGGAGCCAGCTGCATGGCCAAGGAGACAACGCCCACTCATGAGGGCTGCCCTGGGTACAAGCAGCCATTGTGACCCTCAGCTTGAGCATGCTTTCAAACAAACGCTCTCAGTTGCATTCCAGGATCATGCACTGCAGGCCTGGTATGCACCTAGGACAAAATCCTAACACTTGGTGGGATTTTCCATGTTCACATACCCAGAGCCCATCATTGGAATCCTTGTTTTTTGGCACCCTTAAGATGGAAAACAGCACTCTTCACTTCTCTGAGAAAGCCACCAAACTATTGGGAGCCCCCAGGATCCTTGAGAAGAAATATCTCCCATAGTCAAATGAGTCCACACATGCATTCCGAGGCCATCGTGGATACACAATCCAGATACAATAGCCTGTGCTACTGCCTTTGAGTGACCTGATTTACAGTTCCTGACGTGCTGCCCTCCAGGTCTATGCATTGGGACTGTGATCACCTCGCCACTAAACCTATCCCGAGTTTGTGTGTGCAGATCTCTCTCCAAAAGCCATGGCTTACATGCCCTCCATGATGGGGCCCCTAGAGTCACACCACAAGACTGTGCCTGCCATCCCCAAGGAAACTCGGCCTATCACAGTTGCCCAAAGCCTACTTATTAGGAGAAACCTGCAAAGCTCCTGAGCCCACCCCAATATTGGAGGCCGCTCTGGATGCAAATGCGCAGTCTGAAACATCCTGATCACCTCCATCCAGGCAGACACCCAAGTCAATGGTCCTGAGTCAGATAATTGAAACTGACATGGCCCTAGGACCTCATTGGAAGCCTAGATTAGCTGTTCAGGCATCTGTCCTCAGAGGTATCTTCTGGAATACCCACTTATGATACAACATAGGGTCCCTGAGCCCCACAACAGAAAATCTCCTGTCCTCAGACGGAAGCCATGCTCTTGGACCTGTGTCCAACCCTCAGGGTATATGAATTCTGCACATCCCCTTAGCCACCAGAACATTCTAAGATCTCCCTGGTAACAAACCTGGATTGTGGCCCATCTTCATGAGGCTCCATGTCAAATCAAGGCCCTGGTACTTCGCCCCAGAGCAACCAGAATGATCCTGCCATGTTCGTCAGCTGCAATGGCCAATGGAGATGTGCTTTCCAGCAGAGTGCTCTGCTACACAAATTTTCCACATAAGAAACTGGAGCAAACAAACCAGACTCCCCCTGTCAGATAGAAAGAAACTTTGATGTTTGGAGCATCTCACAATCCGAGGGTGGGAAATCTTCCATGGCCTCTTGACGCCACCCCTCCATTTGTCGGTCATCATAGACACAAACTCCAGCCTGAACAAACATCTGACATCCACCCATACTCAGGTGCTAATATTGGAATCAGCCGCTCCACACTGGAACTGCCTTTCGATTGGCACTGAATTTAACCCTAGATTCGAATTACAATTTCATCTTCACCCTACTGGTCCGCCATATCTCTATATAGGGAATTCTAGAGCCACAACACAACACTTGCCTTCCTCATAGAAAGAAGGACCTGGTGAGTCTGCCCAGTAACTGCGCATGAGGATCAATATACTCAGCCCAGTAGGGAACCCCTATTTAGAGTTTGCCCTGGCCACTAGTGCTGTGTCTGACAAAGCCTGAGCCCCAACCTCGTGTCAGCCACCAGAGGGTGGGGCCCATATCGAGCATGTGAGACCGGCCACGGTCCAGGGCCATCATCACTATCCATCCTTGGTATTCATGCATCTGTCCCCTAGACCTTACCTGGAATCCCTACCAATGGAGAAACCTGAAGGACAATAGAGAAGTCCTCCTTCCCCATAGCAGGAATCCTGGCTTTCAGATTGATGTCCAACACTCAGAATGGGAACTGGCTGCATGGCCAAGTAGGCAACGCCCACTCCTGATGGCCTCCTGGGCACAAGCAGGAATTGTGACCCTCAGCTTGAGCATGCTTTCAAACAAACGATCTCAGTTACACCCCCAGGATCCCGCACTGCAGGCCTGGTATGGCCCTAGGCTTAAATCCTAACCCTTGGTGGGATTGTCCAAGAGCTTAGACCCAGAGCCCATCTCTGGAATCCCTGTTTTGGGGCATGCCTAACCTGGAAAATAGCACTCATCCCTTCCCCGAGAAATCCACCGAACTATTGGGAATCTCCAGGATCCTTGAGAGGAAAAATCTCCCATGCACCCATGAGAGCACACCTGCATTAAAGGCCATCCTGGAAATTAAATCAAGATACAATTGCCTGTGCTACCACCTTCAAGTAACCTGATTTACAGTTCCAGACTTACTGCCCACCAGGTCTATGTACAATCACCTCGCCACTAACCCAAAGCCAAGTTTGTGTTTGCAGACTTCTCTCTCAAAACCATGGCACACCTGCCTTCCAGGATGGGGTCTCTGGAGTCACACCACAGCACTGTGCCAGAAATCCCCAAGGAAACTGCCCATCACAGTTGTCCAAACCCTACAGATAAGGAGAAACCTGCAAGGACTCTGAGCCCACCCTAGTATTGGATGCCACTCTGGATGCAAATGCACATTCTGAAACACCCTGATCACCTCCTTCCAGGAAGACACCAGAGTTAATGGTCCTGAGTCAGAAGATTGAACCTGACATTCCCCTAGGACCTCATTCGAACCCTAGATTAGGTTTTCAGTCATCTGTCCTCAGAGGCCTGTTCTGGAATACCAACATATGATACAACATATGGTCGCTGAGCCCCACAACAGAACATGTCCTATCCCCAGACAGAATCCGGGCATTTGGACCTATGTTAAATCCTCAGGCTATATGAATCCTGCACGGCCCCTTAACCACCAGCATATTCTAAGATCTTCCTGGTAACAAACCAGCATTGGGCCCCATATTCATGAGGATCCATGTCCAATCCAGTCCTTGGATATTCACCTCAGAGCCACCAGAATGAACCTGCCATGTTCCTCCACTGCTATGTTCAATGGCGGTGTGCCTTCTAGGCATCCATGAGGGAGAGCTATGCTATCCAATTTTTCCACTAGGTGAACCCTGGAGCAAACAAATCTGACTGCCACTGTTCGGTAGAAGGAACCCTTCCTGTTTGGATCATCTCACAAGCCCCAGCCTGGGAAATCCTCCGTGGCCTCTTGACGCCACCCTCCATTTGTCGGTCATCATAGACACAAACTCCAACATATGCAAATATCTGACATCCGCCCTTACTAAAGTGCTGGATATTCGATTCAACCACTGCACACTGGATGTGCCTTTTGCTTGACATTGAATTTAACCATAGCTTGTGTTTACAATTCTATTCTCAGACTCCTGGTCCACAAGTCCTATTGATAGGGAATTCTAGAGCCACAACACAATATTCTGCCTTCCCAATAGAAAGAAAAAGGGCCTGGTGAGTCTGTCCAGAAACTATACATGATGATCAATCTTCTCTGTGCTCAAAGAAACCCCGATTTGTAGGCCTGCCCTTTGCCTAGTGTTGTGTCTGACAGAGTCTGAGAAAAGACCTTGTGTCAATCACCAAGAGATTGGTGCCCATATCCAACATGTGAGACTGGGAATGGCCCAAGTCTGTCACCTCTACCCATCATTGGTATCTGTCCTAGATAGGCATCTGTCCTTAAATTTGCTGTAATTCCTTCCAATGGGGGAACCTGAAGCACAATAGAGAACTCCTCATTCCCCATGGCAGGAATCCTGGCCATTGGGATGGGTGTCCAACCACAAAGTGGGCGTTGGCTGCATGGCCAAGGAGATTACACCCACTTATGAGGGCCGCCCTGGGCACAAGCAGGCAATGTGAACCTCAGCCTGAGAATGCTTTCAAACAAGCCCTCTCACTTGACGCAAAAGTTTCCCGCATTGTAGGCCATGAGTGCCCCGTGGCCCAAATCCTAACACTTAGTGGGATTATCCAGGGGTCCAGACCCAGAGCCAGTCTCTGGAATTCCCTAATTTGGGGAACCACCAAGATGGAAAACAGCACTCTTCCCTTCCCCGAGAAAGCCACCAAACTATTGGGAGCCACCAGGTAGCTTAGAGAGGAAAACCTCCATGGATACATTAGACCACACCTGCATTCCACGACCATCCTGGACACACAATGCAGATACAAAAGCCTGTGCAACACCCTTTGAGTCATCTAATTTGCAATTCCTGATGAGTTGACTTCCAAGTCTATGCATTGGACCTGCGATCAACTCACCACTAACCCTAACCCAAGTTTGTGTTTGCAGACTTCACTCCCAAAACCATGGCTCACATGCCCTTCAGATTGTGGTATCTGGAGCCCCACCTAAGGACTATGCCTGCCTTCCTCAAGGAAACTGTGCCCGTCACTGTTGCCCCAAATCTCTAGATTAGTAGAAACCTGCAAGGCCCCTGAGACCACCTCAATATTGGAGGCACTCTGGACTCAAATTGGCAGTCTGAAAAACCCTGATGACCTCCATCCAGACAGACACCCAAGTCAATGATCCTGAGTCAGAAGATTAAACCTGACATGCCCTGAGGACTTCATTGGAACACTAGATTAGGTTTTCAGGTATCTTTCCTCAGAGGCCTGTTTGGGAATACCAACTTATGATAAATATGTGGTCTCTTAGCCACAGAACAGAAGATCTCCTGGACCCAGAAGGAAGCCATGCTTGTGGACCTATGTCAAACCCTCAGGGTAGATGAATCCTACACGACCCCTTAGCAACCAGCACATTCTATGATCTCCCTGGTAACAAATTAGCATGGTGACCCATCTTCATCAGACTCCATGCCAACTCAAGGCCTTAACACTACACCCCAGAGCCACCAGAACGAACCTGCTATGTTCCTAAGCTGCAATGGTCAATGGAGGTGTGCTTTCTAGGCATCCATATGAGATTGCTATGCTACACAAACTTTCCACATGGAGAAACCTGAGCAAACAAACCAGACTCCTCCTCTCTGGTAGAAAGAAACATTGATGTTTGGAGCATCTCACAAGCCCCAGGGTGGGAAATCCTACATGGCCTCTTGATGCCACCCATCCATTTGTCGGCCATCATAGACACAAACTCCAGCCTGAGCAAACATCTGACATCTGCCCATACTCAGGTGCTGATATTGGAGTCAGCTGTTGCACACTGGAACTGCCTTTCACTTGGCACTGAATATAACCCTACCTTCGGATTACAAATCCATCCTCAACTTACTGGTCTGCAAGCCCTCTTGATAGAGAATTCTGGAGTCACAATACAGCATTCTGCCTTCCCCATAGAAAGAAAGACCTGGTGAGTCTGCCCAGAAACTGCACATGAGGATCAATCCACTCAGTCCACGAGGGTACCCTGATTTGTAGTTTGTCCTGGTCACTAGTGATGTGGCTGACAGAGCCTGAAACTCAACCTCCTGTCAGCCACCCAGAGTGGAGACCATATCCAGCATGTGAGAACGGCGATGGCCCAGGTCCGTCATTTCTACCCATCCATAATATTCAGGCATCTGGCCCCTCGACCTTTGCTGGAATCCCTACTAATGGGGGACCCTGAAGCACAATAGAGAACTCCTCCTTCCCCATGACAGGAATCCTGGCTTTGGAATGGGTGTCCAACATTCAGAATGGCATCCACCTACATGGGCAATGAGACCACACCCAATCCTGAGGACTGCCTGTGCACAAGCGGGCATTGTGGCCCTCCACTTGAACATGATTTCAAACAAATGTTCTCAGTTGCAACTCCAGACCCGCATTGCAGTCCTTGTACACCTCTAGGCCCAAATCCTAACCCTTGGTGGGATTTTCCATGCGCCCTGACCCAAAGCCTGTCTCCTGATTCCCTGTCTTGGGGCACCCCTAAGATGGAAAACAACACTCTTCCTTTCCCTGAGAAAGCCACCAAACTATTGGGACCTGCCAGGATCCTTGAGAGGAAAAATCTACCATAGACCCATGAGACCACACCTGCATTCCAAGGCCATCCTGGAAATTCAATCCAGATACAATAGCCTGTGCTACTGCCTTTGAGTCACCTGATTTAAAGTTCCTGACTTGGTGCCCTCCAGGTCTATGCATTGGGCCTGTGATCACCTCACCACTAACCCTACCCCGAGTTTGTGTTTGCAGACATCTCTCCCAAAACCATGGCTAACATGCCCTCCAGAATGGGGTCGCTGGAGCCACACTAAAAGACTGTGCCTGCCATCCCCAAGGAAAGAGTGCCCGTCACAGTTGCCAAAACCCTCCAGATAAAGAGAAAACTGCAAGGACCATGAGCCCACCCCAATATTGGAGGCCACTCTGGATGCAAATGTGCAGTCTGAAATACCATGATCACCTCCATCCAGGTAGACACCAGAGTCAATTGTCCTGAATAAGAAGATTGAACCTGACATGACCCTAGGACTTCTTTGGAACCCTAGATTAGGTTTTCAGGCATCTGTCCTCATAGGCCTGTTCTGGAATAACAACTTATGATAAAACATATGGTCCCTGAACCACAAAACAGAAAATCTCCTGTCCCCAGACGCAATCCGGGCTCTTGGACCTGTGTCAAATCCTCAGGGTAGATGAATCCTGCATGGCCCCTCACACACCAGCACATTCTTAGATCTCCCTGGTAACAAACCAGCATTGTAACCTATCTTCATGAGATTCCTTCTCCAATCCAGTCCTTGGTACATCGCCTCAGGGCCACCAGAGTGAATCTGCCATGATCCTCAGCAGCAATGGTCAATGGAGGTGTGCTTTCCAGGCATCCATGCAGGAGAGCTCTGCTACCCATTCTTTCCATATGTGGGACCCTGGAGCAAACAAACCAGACTACCCCTGTCCGGTAGAAGGAAACCTTGCTGTTTGGAGCATCTCACAAGCCCCAGCCTGGGAAATCCTCCATGGCCTCTTGATGCCACCCCTCCATTTGTCAGTTATCATAGACACAAACTCTAGTGTGAGCAAACATCTGACATCCACCCTTATTCCAGTGCTAGATGTCTTGAATAAACTGCTGCACACTGGAACTGCCTTCCGCTTGGCACTGAATTGAACCTTAGCTTGTGTTTACAATTCCATCCTCACCCAACAGGTCACCAATCCCTCTTGATAGGGAAATCTGGTGCCAGAACGCAGCATTCTGCCTTCCCCATCGAATGAAGAAGTGCCTGGTGAGTCTGCCCAGAATCCCCCACATGAGGATCAATGTGCTCGGCCCTCAAGTCAACCCTGATTTATAGGCTGCCATGGCCACTAGTGCTGTGTCTGACAGAGACTGAGGTCCAACAGTGTTTCAGCCACTAGAGAGTGGACCCCATATCTAGCATTTGGTATGGTCATGGCACAAGTACATCATCTCTACCCGTCCTTGGTATTCAGGAACCTATGCCCAGACTGTGGCTGCAAACCCTGCCAATGGGTTAACGGGAAGCTCAATAGAGAACTCCTCTTTCCCCATGGCAATAACCGTGGATGTTGGAATGGGTGTCCAACCGTCAAAGGGGGAGCCAGTTACAAGACCAATGAGACCACGCCCACTCCTGAGGACCGCCCTGGGCGGAAACAGGCATTGTGACCCTCAGCCTGAGCATGCTTTCAAACAAGCCCTCTCAGTTGCACCAACATAATTCTGCATTGCAGGCCTGGTACGCACTTAAGCCCAAATCCTAAACCTTGATTGGATTTTCCAGGTGCCCAGACCCTGAGCCCATCTCTGGAATCCCTGTTTTGGGGCACCCATCAGATGGAAAACAGCACTCTTCCCTTCCCCAAAAAAGCCACCAAACTAAAGGGAGCCACGAGGATCCATAGAGAGGAAAAGTCTCCCATGGACCCATGAGAACACCCTGCATTCCAAGGCCATCCTGGACACAGAATCCGGAGAGAAAAGCCTGTTCTACTGCCTTCCAGTCACCATAATTACAGTTCCAGATGAGCTGCCCCCCAGGTCTATGCATTGGACCTGCGATCACCTCGCCACTCACCCTAATCCGAATTTGGGTTTGCAGACTTCTCTACCTAAGACATGGCACACATGCCTTCCAGGATGGGGTCTCTGGATCCTCACCACAGGACTGTCCTTGCCATACCCAAAGAAACTGGGGCCATCACAGTTGCCCAACAATTCTAGATTAGGAGAAACCTGCAAGGTGTCTGTGCCTACCCCAATATTGGCGGCCGCTCTGAACGCAAATGCACAGTCTGAAATACCCTGAATCCCTACATCAAGGCAGACAGTTAAATCAATGGTCCTGAGTCAGAATAGTGAGCCTAACATGCCCCTAGGACGTTCTTGGAACCCAAGATTTGGTTTTCAGACATCTGTCCTCAGAGGCCTGTTCATGAATGCAAACTAAAGATACAACAGGTGGTCCCTGAGCCACACAACAGAACATCTCCTGTCCCCAGAAGGAAACCATGCCCTTCCATCTGTGCCAAAGCCCAGAGTAGTAGAATCCTGCACAGCACCTTAGTTACCAGAACAATCTAAGATCTCCCTGGTAACCAGCATTGTGGCTCATCTGCAAGAGATTCCATGTCAACTCAAGGACTTGGTACTTTGCTCCAGAGACACCAGAACGAACCTGCCATGTTCCTCAGCTGCAATGGTCAATGCAGTTGAGCTTGTCAGGCATCCATGCGGTACAGCTCTGCTACCCAAACTTGCCACATGGGGAACCCTGGAGCAAATAAAACAGCCTCCACCTGTCCAGTAGAATGAAACCTTGCTGTTTATAGCAGCTCATAAGCCTCAATGTGAAAACCCCTCCATGGACTCTTGACGCCACCCTTCCATTTCCAGTCATCATGGACACAAACTCCAGGGTGAGCAAATATCTGACATCCGCCCTTACTCAGGTGCTGGATATCTCGAATAAGCAGCTGCACATAGGAACTGTCTTCCGGTTGGCACTGAATTGAACCGTAGCTTGTGTTTGTAATTTTTTCCTCACCGGACTGGTCCCCAAGCCCGCTTGATAGGTAATCTGGAGCCACAACGCAGCATTATGCCTTCCCTATAGAAATAAGTGCCTGGTGAGTCTGGCCAGAAATCCCACATGAGGATATATCTGCTCGGCCTTCGAGGGATCCCCGATTTATAGGTTGCCCTGGCCACTAGTACTGTGTCTGACAGAGCCTGAGCACCGACCTCTTGTCAGTCACCAGAGAGTGGGTCCCACATCTAGCATTTGAGATTACCATGGCCCAGGAAAGTCATCTCTACCCATCATTTGTATTCAGACACCTGTCCCCAGATATTTGCTGGAATCCTTGCCAATGGGGGAACCTGAAGCATAATAGAGAACTCCTCCTTCCTCATGGCAGGAAACGTAGCTGTTGGGATGGGTGTCCAACCCTCAAAGGGGGAGCCAGTTAACAAGGCAAATGAGACAACGCCCACTCCTGAGGACCACCCTGGGCATTGTGACCACAGGCATTGTGACCCTAGCCTGAGCATGCTTTCAAACAATCCCTCTCAGTTGCACCAATATGATCCTGCATTGCAGGCCTCATACGCCCCTAGGCCCAAATCCTAACCCTTGATGGGATGTCCCAGATACCCAGAACCAGAGCCTGTCCCTGGAATCCCTGTTATGGGGCACCCCTAAAATGGAAAACGACACTCTTCCCTTCCCCGAAAATGCCACCAAACTATGGAAAGCTGCAAGGATCCATAAAGATTAAAAGTCTCCCATGGACCCATGAGACTACACCTGCATTCCGAGGCCATCCTGTACACACAACCCAGAGAGAAAAGCCTGTGCTACTGCCTTCCAGGCCCCTAATTAAAGTTCCTGACGAGCTGCCCTCCAGGTGTATGCATTGGGCTTGCGATCACATCGCCATTTTTCACTAACCTGAATTTGTGTTTCCAGACTTCTCTCCCAAAACCATGGCTCACATGCCCACCAGAATGTGATCTATGGAGCCACACCACAAAACTCTGGCTTTCATCCCCAAGAAAATTTTGCATATCAGAGTTGCCCAAACCTTCCAGATTAGGAGAAACCTGTAAGTCCCCTGATCCCAACCCAATATTTCCCGCCACTCTGGATGCAAATGTGCAGTCTGAAATACCCTAATCATCTACATCCAGGGAGAAAGCCAAGTCAATGATCGAGAGTTAGAAGATTGAACCTAAAATGCCGCTAGGCCTTCAATGGAACCCCATTAGGTTTTCAGGCATCTGTCCTCAGGGTCCTGTTCTGGAATACCATTTTTTGACACATCCTGTGGTTCCTGAGCCACACGACAGAACATGTCCTGTCCCCAGAAGGATAATGTGCTCTTCGACCAGTGCCAAACCCTCAGGGTAGGAGAATTCTGCATGGCAACTTAGCAACCAGTACAGTATAAGATCTCCTTTGTAACAAACCAACATTGTGGCCCATCTGCAAAGGTTTACATGTCAACTCAAGACCTTAGTACTTCTCCACATAGCCACCAGAACGAACCTGCCATGTTCCTCAGCTGCAATGGTCAATGGCGGAGTGTTTTTCAGGCATCCATGCCAGAGAGTTCTGATTCACAAACTTTCCACATAGGGGAACCTAGAGCAAACAAACCAGACTTCATCTGCCCAGTAGAAGGAAAACTTATGTTTGGAGCAACTCACAGGCCTCAGCGTGTGAACTCCTCCATGGCCTCTTGATGTCAACCCTCCATTGGTCGGTTATCATAGACACAAACTCCCGTGTGAGCAAACATCTGACATGCACTCTTATCCCGGTGCTGGATGTCTCGAATAAACCACTGCACATTGGAACTGCCTTCCGCTTGGCAATGAATTAAACCATAGCTTGTGTTTACAATTCCATCTTCACCCGACTGGTCCCCAAGCTGTCTTGATAGGGAAATCTGGAGCCACAATGCAACATTCTGCCTTCCCCATCGAATGAAGAAGTGCCTGGTGAGTCTGCCCAGAAACCCCACATGAGGATCAATCTGTTCAGTCATTGAGTTAACCCCATTTATAGTGCTGTGTCTGACAGAGCCTGAGCCCAAACCAAGTTTCAGCCACCAGAGAGGGGGCCCCATATCTAGCATTTGGGATGGTCATGGCCCAATTATGTCATCTCTACCCATACTTGATATTCAGGCACCTGTCCCCAGACCTTGGCTGGAATACCTGCCAATGAGGGAACCTGAAGCACAATAGAGAAATCCTCTTTCCTCATGGCAAAAATCCTAGCTGTTGGGATGGTTATCCAAACCTCAAAGTGGAAGCAAGTTACAACATCAATGAGACCACACCCATTCCTGAGGGCCACCATGGGCGCAAACAGGCATTGTGACCCTCAGCCTGAGCATGCTTTCAAACAATCCCTAAGTTGCACCATCATGATCCCGAATTGCAGGCCTCATATGCCCCTAGGCCCAAATACTAACACTTGGTGGGATGTCCCAGATGCCAAGAACCAGAGCCCGTCTCTAGAATCCCTGTTTCGGGGCACCCCTAAGATGGAAAACAGCACTTTTCCCTTCCCCGAAAGAGCCACCAAACTATGGAGAGCTGCCAGGATCCATAGAGAGGAAAAGACTTCCATGGACCCATGAGACCACACCTGCATTCCGAGGCCATTCTGGACACACAATCCAGAGAGAAAAGCCTGTGTTACTGCCTTCCTGTCACCCTAAATAAAGATCCTGACGAGCTCTTCTCAAGGTTTACACATTGGGCCTGCTATCACATTGCCACAAGGTCGCTAACCCTAATTTTTGTTTCTGAACTTCTCTCCCAAAACAATGGCTCACATGTCCACCAGAATGGGATCTCTGGAGCAATACCACAAACTTTGGCTGTCATTCCCACGGACACTGTGCATATCAGAGTTGCCCAAACCTTCCAGATTAGGAGAAACCTGTAATGCCCCTGAGCCCACCCCAATATTGCCGGCCACTCTGGACGCAAATGCGCAGTCTGAAACACTCTGATCACCTACATCCAGGGAGACAGCCAAGTCAATGATAGGGAGTTTGAAGATTGAACCTGAAAAGCTCCTAGGCCTTCAATGGAACCCAATTAGGTTTTCAGGCATCTGTCCTCAAGGGCCTGTTCTAGGATACCATTTTATGACTCATCCTGTGGTCCCTGAGCCACACGAAAGAGCATGTCCTGTCGCCAGAAGGATAATGTGCTCTTCGACCATTGCCAAACCCTCAGGGTAGGAGAATCCTGCATGGCCCCTTAGCAACCAGCACATTCTAAGGTCTCCATGGTAACAAACCAGCATTGTGGCCCATCTGCAAGAGATTCCATGTCAACTCAAGGCCTTGGTACTTTGCCACAGAGCCACCAGAACGAACCTGCCATGTTTCTCAATTGCAATGGTCAAAGAGGTATGCTTTCCAGACATCCATGCTGGAGAGCTCTGCTTGACAAAGTTTCCACATGGGGGCACCTATAGCAAACAAGCCAGACTTCAACTGCCTAGTAGAAAGAAACTTTAATGTTTGGAGCAGGTCACAGGCTTCAGCGTGAGAACTCCTCCATGGCCTCATGACGCCACCCTTCCATTGGACGGTCATCATAGACACAAACTCCAATGTGAGCAAACATCTGACAGGCACCCTTATCCCGGTGCTGGATGTCTTGAATAAACTAGTGCACAGTGGAAATGCCTTCCACTTGGCACTGAATTGAACTGTAGCTTGCGTTTAATATTCCATTTTCACCCTACTCGTCCCCAAGCCCTCTTGATAGGGAAAATTGGAGCAACGACGCAGCATTCTGCCTTCCCCATCGAATGAAGAAGTGCCTGATGGGTCTACCCTGAAACCCCACATGAGGATCAATCTGCTCGGCCCTCGAGTGAACCCCATTTATAGGCTGCCATGGCCACTAGTGCTGTGTCTGACAGAGCCTGAGCCCCGACCGAGTTTCAGCCACAAGAGAGTGGGCCCCATATCTAGCTTTTGGTATAGTCATGGCCCAAGTACCTCATCTCTACATATTCTTGTTATTCAGGCAACTGTCCCCAGACCTGGGCCAGAATCCCTGCCAATGGGGGAACCTGAAGCACAATAAAGATCTCCTCTTTCCCCATGGCAATAAACCTGGCTGTTGGGATGGGTGTCCAACCGTCAAAGGGGGAGCCAGCTATAGGACCAGTCAGACCTCGCCCACTCCGAGGGCCACCCTAGGCACAAACAGGTATTGTGACCATCGCAACTCACCCTAATCTGAAATTGTGTTTGCAGACTTCTCTACCAATACCATGGCACACGTGCCCTCCAGGATGGGGTCTCTGGATCCACACCACAGAACTGTCCTTGCCATACCCAAAGAAACTGGGGCCATCACAGTTGCCCAACAATTTTAGATTAGGAGAAACTGCAAGGCCCCTGGGCCTACCCCAATATTGGCGGCTGCTCTGAAGGCACATGCACAGTCTGAAAAACCTTGATCACCTACATCAGGGTAGACAGCCAATTCAATGGTCCTGAGTAAGATTAGTGAACCTATCATGCCCCTAGGACGTCCTTGGAACCCTAGATTCAGTTTTCAGACATCTGTCCTCCGAAGCCTGTTCTGTAATGCGAAATTGTGATACAACATCTAGTCCCTGGGCCACACAACAAAACATCTCCTGTCCCCAGAAGGAAACCGTGCCCTTCCTACTGTGCCAAAGCCCAGGGTAGTAGAATCCCGCACAGAAACTTAGCTACCAGCACAATCTAAGATCTCCCTGGAAACAAACCAGCATTGTGGCCCATCTTCAAGAGATTCCATGTCAACTGAAGGACTTGATATTCCACTCCAGAGACAGCAGAACGAACCTGCCTTGTTCCTCAGCTGCAATGGTTAATAGAGTTGAGCTTTCCAGGCATCCATGTGGTGGAGCTTGCTACCCAAACGTTCCACATGGGGGACCCTGGAGCAAATAAGTCAGATTCCACGTGTCCAGTAGAACAAAACCTTGCTGTTTGGAGCAGCTCATAAGCCTCAACGTGAAAACCCATCCATGGCCTCTTGAAGCCACCCCTCCATTTGTCAGTCATCAAAGACAAAAACTCCAGTGTGAGCCAATACCTGACATCCACCCCTTACATAGGTGCTGGATATCTCAAATAAGCCGCTGCACATAGGAACTGCCTTCTGCTTGGCACTGAATTGAACCATAGCTTGTGTTTACAATTCCATCCTCACCCAACTGGTCCCCAAGCCCCCTTGATAGGTAATCTGGAGCCACAACGCAGCATTTTGCCTTCCCTATAGAAAGAAGTGCCTTGTGAGTCTGGACAGAAATCCCACATGAGGATATATCTGCTCGGCCCTCGAGGCAACCCCAATTTACAGGTTGCCCTGGCCAGTAGTTCTGTGTTTGACAGAGCCTGAGCACCGACCTAGTGTCAGTTCACCACAGAGTGGGCCCCACATCTAGAATTTGGAATTGGCATGGCCCAAGTACATCATCTCTACCCATCCTTGGTATTCAGGCATCTTTCCCCAGACTGTGGCTAGAATCCCTGCCAATGGGGGACCTGGAGCACAATAGAGATCTCCTCTTTCCCCATGGTAATAAACCTGGCTGTTGGCATGGGTGCCCAACCCTCAAAGGGGGAGCCAGCTATAGGACCAATCAGACCTCGCCCACTCCGAGGGCCACCCTGGGCACAAACAGGTATTGTGACCCTCAGCCTGAGCATGATTTCAAACAATCCCTCTCAGTTGCACCACCATGATCCCGCACTGAAGGCCTGATAGACTCCAGGACCAAAACCTAACCCTTGGTGGGATGTCCCAGATATCCAGAACCAGAGCCTGTCTCTGGAATCCCTGTTTGGGGCACCCCTAAGATGGAAAACAGAACTCTTCCCTACCCCTAAAAGCAAGCAATCTATGGAGAGCCACCAGGATCCATAGAGAGGAAAAGACTTCCATGGACCCATGAGACCACACCTGCATTCTGAGGCCATCCTGGACACACAATCTAGAAGGAAAACCCTGTGCCACTGCCTTCCAGTCACTCTAATTAAAGTTTCTGATGGTCTTCCCTCCAGGTCTACGCATTGGTCCTGTGATCACCTCACCACCAATTCTCTAACCCGATCTTGTGTTTCCAGACTTCTCTCCCAAAACCATGGCTCACATGCCCACCAGAATGGGATCTCTGGAGCCACACCACAGAACTATGACTGCCATCCCCAAAGACACTGTGCATATCAGAGTTGCCCAAACCTTCCAGATTAGAGAAACCTGAAAGGCCCATGAGCCCACCCCAATATTGCCGGCCACTCTGGATGCAAATGCGCAGTCTGAAACACTCTTATAACCTACATCCAGGAAGACAGCCAAGTCAATGATTGTGAGTTAGAAGATTGAACCTGAAATGCCCCTAGGCCCTCAATGGAACCCCATTAGGTTTTCCGGCATCTGTCCTCAAAGACCTGTTCTGGAATACAAATTTATGACACATCAGGTGGTCCCTGAGCCACACGAAAGAATGTCTCCTGTCCCCAGAAGGATACCGTGCTCTTCGACCTGTGCCAAAACCTCAAGGTAGGAGAATCCTGCATGGCACCTTATCAACCAGCACATTCTAAGATCTCCTTGGTAATATACCAGCATTTTAGTCCATCTGCTGGAGATTCCATATTAACCCAAGGCCTTGGTACTTCTCCCCAGAGCCACCAAAAAGAACCTGCCATGTTTCTCAGCTGGAGTTGTGCTTTCCAAGCATCCATGCTGGAGAGCGCTACTTCACAAACTTTCCACATGGGGAAACCTAGAGCAAACAAACTAGACTTCACCTGCCCAGCACAAGGAAACCTTACTGTTTGAAGCAGCTCATAGGCCTCAGCGTGTGAACAACATGGCCTGTTGTTGCCACCCCTCCATTGGCCAGTCATCATACAAATAAACTCAAGTGTGAGCAAATATCTGACATCCACACTTATTTCGGTGCTGGATGTCTAGAATGAACTGCTGCACATTGGAACTGTCTTCCGCTTGGCCCTGAATTGAACTGTAGCTTGTGTTTACAATTCCATCCTCACCCAACTGGTCCATAAGCCCTGTTGATATGGAAATCTGGAGCCACAAAGCATTCTGCCTTCCCTATTGAATGAAGAAGTGCCTGGTGAGTCTGCCCTGAAACTGCACAAGAGGATCAATCTGCTCGGCCCTTGAGTCAACCCCGATATGTAGGCTGCATTGGCACTAGTGCTGTGTCTGACAGATCCTGAGCCCTGACCAAGCTTCAGCCACCAGAGAGTGGGACCCATATCTAGCATTTGGGATGGTCATGTCCCAAGTACGTCATCTCTACCCATTCTTGTTATTCAGGCACCTGTCCTCAGACCTTGGTTGGAATCCCTGCCAATGGGGGAACCTGAAGCACAATAGATAACTCCTCTTTCCCCATGGCAATAAACATGACTGCTGGGATGGTTGTCCATCCCTCAAAGGGGGAGCCAGCTACAGGACCAATGACATCTCGCCCATTCCGAGGGCTGCCCTGGGCCCAAACAAGCATTGTGACCCTCAGCCTGAGCATGCTTTCAAACAATCCCTCTCAGTTGCACCACCATGATCCCGCATTGCAGAACTGGTATGACTCCAGCCACAGTCCTAAAACTTGGTGGGATTTTCCAGGTGCCCAGACTGAGAGTCTATCTCTGGAATCCATGTTTTGGGGCACCCCTAAGATGGAAAACAGCACTCTTCCTTTCCCTGAAAATGACACCAAACTATGTGGAGCCACCAGGATCCATAGAGAGGAAAAGTCTCCCATGAACTCATGAGAACACCCCTGCATTCCGAGGCCATCCTGGACACACAATCCAGAGAGAAAAGTCTGTGCTACCGCCTTACAGTCACCCTAATTACAGTTCCAGATGAGCTGTCCTCCAGGGCTATGCATTGGGCCTGTGATCACCTCGCCACTCACCCTAATTCGAATTTGTGTTTGCAGACTTCTCTACCAATTCCATGGCACACATGGCCTCCAGGATAGGGGCTATGGATCCACAGCTCAGGACTGTCAATGCCATCCCCAAGGAAACTGTGTCCGTCACAGTTGCCCAAACCTTCTAGATTAGGAGAAACCTGCAAGGCCCCTGTGCCTACCCCTATATTGGCTGAATGAAAATGTGCAGTATGAAACCCCTTGATCACCTACATACAGGCATACAGCCAAATCAATGGTACTGAGTCAGATTAGTGAATCTATCATGCTCCTGGATGTCACTGGAACCCTAGATTCGGTTTTTAGACATCTGTCTTCAGAGGTCTGTTCTGGAATGCGGACTTATGATACAACATGTGGTCCCTGGGCCACACAACAGAACATCTCCTGTCCCCAGAAGGAAAGCGTGTTCTTTGACCTGTGCCAAACCATTAGGGTAGGAGAATCCTGCACAGCACCTTAGCAACCAGCACATTCTAAGATCTCCCTGGTAACAAACCAGCATTGTGACCCATCTGCAAGAGAACCCATTTCAACTCAAAGCCTTGGTACTTAGCCTCATAGCCACCAGAACGAATGTGCCATGTTCCTTAGCTGAAATGGTCAATGGAGGTGTGCTTTCCAGGCATCGATGTCAGAGAGCTCTGCTTCACAAACTCACCACATGCGGGAAACTAGAGCAATCAAACCAGACTTCACCTGCCCAGCACAAGGAAACCTTACTGTTTGCAGCAGCTCACAGGCCTCAGCGGGTCAACTCCTTCATGGCCTCTTGACGCCACCCTTCCATTTGTCAGTCATCATAGATACAAACTCTAGTGTGAGCAAACATCTGACATCCACCCTTATTCCAGTACTGGATGTCTCGAATAAATCGGTGCACATTGGACCTGCCTTCCACTTGGCACTGAATTGAACCGTAGCTTGTGTTTACAATTCCATCCTCAACTGACTGGTCCCCAAGCCGCTTGATAGGGAAATCTGAAGCCACAACGCAGCATTCTGCCTTCCCTATAGAAAGAAGTGCCTGGTGAGTCTGGCCAGAAACCCCACATGAGGATCAATCTGCTTGGCCCTCAAGGTAACCCCAATTTATAGGTTGCCCTGACCACTAGTGCAGTTTCTGAGAGAGCCTGACCCCAACCTAGTGTCAGTCACCAGTGAGTGGGCCCCACATCTAGCTTTTGGGATTGCCATGGCCCAAGTACGTCATCTCTACCTATCCTTCATATTCAGGAACCTCTTCTCCAGACCTTGGCTGGATTCCCTGCCTATGGGAAAACTTGAATAACAATAGGGAACTCCACCTTCCCCATGGCAGGAGACCTGGTTGTTGGGATGGGTGTCCAACCCCCAAAGTGGGAGACAGCTACATGGCCAATGAGACCACGGCCACTCTTGAGGGCCGCCCTGGGCACAAACAGGCATTGTGACCCTCAGCCTGAGCATGGTTTCAAACAAGCCCTCTCAGCTGCACCAACATGATTCCACATTGCACGCCTGGTCCACCCTTAAGCCCAAATACTAAACCTTGGTGGGATTTTCCAGGGACCAAATCCAGATCTCGTCTCAGGAATCCCTGTTTTAGTGCACCCCTATGATGGAAAAAAGCACTTTTCCCTTCCCCCAAAAAGCCACCAAACTATGGAGAGCCACCAGGATCCTAAGTGAGGTAATGTCTCCCATGGACCCAAGAGACCACACCTGCATTCAGAGTCCATTCTGGACACAATCTAGATTGAAAGGCCTGTGTTATATCCTTCCAGTCACCCTCTTTACAGTTCCAGACGAGGTGCACTCCAGGTCTACACAGTGGGCCTGCGATCACCTTTCCACTAACCCTAACCCGCATTTGAGTTTGCAAACTTCTCTCCCAAAACCATGGCTCATATGCCCTCCAGGATAGGATCTCTGGATCCATACCACAGGACTGTGCCTGCCATCCCCAAGGAAACTGTGCCTATCAAAGCTGTCCAATCCTTCCAGATTAGGAGAAATCTGCAAGGCCCCTGAGCCCCCCCCCCAATATTGTCGGCAGCACTGGACGCAAATGCCAGTCTGAAACACCCTGATCACCTACATCGAAGCAGTCAGCCAAGTAAATTTCCTGGGTTAGAAGATTGAACCTAACATGCTCCTAGGACTTCATCGGAACCCTAGATTAGATTTTCAGTCATCTGTCCTCAGGGTCCTGTTCTAGACTACCAACTTAGGATACAACATGTGGTCCGTGAGCCACACAACTGAACATCTCCTGTCCCCAGAACGAAACCGTGCCCTTCTACCTGTGCCAAATCATCAGGGTTGGAGAATCCTGCACCTCACCTTAGACACCAGCACATACGCTGGTTTGTGCTTTGTTCCAAAGCACAATGTTTCCATGCAGGACAGTCAAGTCCTGTTGAATGGCTCCAGGACGTCCCATACGGAAGGACTGGAGAGCAGGGTTCGAAGGATGGATGCCTGTACAGCATACCTCGCATGCCCATTGGCTCTTTGCGACAAGACATGTTTGAACTACTGGCTCTGGGGTGAGGTACTCAGGGGGCTGAGTTGAAAGGGACTCTCCTGAGGATGGGTCATAATGTGGGTCTGTGTCCATGGAGACCTTGGAATGTGCTGGTGGTTCAGAGTCCTTGAAGAATTTGCCTAACTGAAGGGTTTGAAACAGCTCCAATAAAAAGCACCCCATGTGGAGATGAGAGAGGTTCTGTGTGGTGCCTCAGAAAAGCCTCAGATGCTGGTCTTCAAACCAGTTCTCTGAGGAGAGACACCTGGAAACCAAAGATAAGGTTCAGATTAGGGCCTAGGTGCCTGTCCGTTTCAATCTTCTGTCTCTGGTCACACTGTCTGAGTGTCTAAGTGGAGATAGTTGTCCTGCTGGTATCAGACTGCCCCTCTCAGTCCAGGGCAGCCTACACTATTGGCATGGCCTCGGAGGCCTTGGAGGTTTCTCCTAATCTGTGGGGTTCTGGACAGTAGAATGGGCACAGTTTTCTGGGAGAGGACAGGCAGAGTCCTTTGGTGTGTTCCATAGGCCCTAGCCTGAAGGGTGTGTGGGTCTGAGCTGTGGGCACAGAAGTCTGAAAACACAAACTCAGCTTAGGTGTGGTACCGAGGGTATGGCAGGCGGGATCCACAGACCATGAGGGGAGCTCCTCAGCTTATGAAAGAAGGGCAACTTGGAGGCAGTCACGAAAGCTTTTGTCTCTGGATGTTGTTTCCCCATCGCCATGAACTATAGGGGTGGCCTCAGGGAATATGGAAGAGTCTCCCTCTCTGATGAGTTGGTCCAGCTCCCAAGATTTTGAGTCATTTTTTGGAAGGGTGGATTCCTATTGTCTGGCTCAGGAGTTCCTCCAGGGGAGGGACACCAGATCACAGCCCTGGGTACAAGCAACTGGAAAACTCGAACTCTGGTGAGTATTGGGAGCATAGGGGCTTGGCCAGCACCATATGCGGGCTCTTGGTCCAGGCCCTGAGAGACCTTACTTCTACATGGGCTCACACTGAGGGTCACAATGCGAGTTTGTGCCCAGGAGGCACTCAAGTTTGGGCTTGGCCTCAGGATCCATGAAGGTTTCTCCTACCCTGAAGGTGTGACTCCATGCCAACAGCAAGCTTTACAGCCAAGGGGAAGGAGGAGTTCTGATTGGTGCTTCAGGTACCCACATGTGCTGGGATTTGATATAATGTCTAGGTTCAGATGTCTGAAAACCCAGGATGGGGAGAGATGATGGCCTAAGGCCATGGCATGTCCGATGTGCTGGGTGAGAGGCTAGCTTTCTCTTTGTCTGTCGGGACGTCTGGCCTCAGGCTGTGTCAGACAGAGCATTAGTGTCCAGGGAAGCTTATCCAACTGTGGTGCGGTCGAGGCCCAAGCAGGTTGCTCCTTATTTGGGATTTCTGGAGAGCCCCATAGGGCAACGATTTTCTTCTGGTGGGCAGGCAGAGGGCTGTGTTGTGGTTCCGGGGTTCCCAGTCTGGAGGGATTGTTCGCCAGGAGTGTAAGGAAGGAAGTCTGAAAACACAAGGTAGCATTATGTTTGGGGCCGAGGGCACAGCAGGCCCACTCTATAGAGGCTGAATGAGATCTCTTGCATCTGAGGTCAGGGCGAGTATCAGACGTTGCCTCAGGCTAGAGTTTGTGTCCATGATGGCCCCTTCCTGAAGGGGGTGGGGGCATCATGAGGCCAGGGAGGATTCCCTATGCTGGGAGTTGCGAGCTGTTCCAAAACTCAAGTTTTCCTACTGCAAGACAGTCGAGTCCTATTGGATGGTTCCAGGACGCCCCATATGAAAAGACTCAAGAGCAGAGGTTTAAACATGGATGCCTGGAAACGTCACCTCACATTCCCACTGGCTGCTTGGGGCAAGGCAGGTTAAATTGCGGGCTCTTGGGCGAGCTACCCAGAGGGATGAGTTGTAATGGACTCTGCTGAGGATGAGTCATAATGTGTGTTGGTTGCCATGGAGTCCTTGGAATTCGGCGGTGGCTCAGGGACTCTGCAGGATTCTCCAACCTGAAGGGTTTGACACAGCTCTAACAAGGTAGCTTCCCATGTGGAGAAGAGAAGTGTTCTGTTTGGTGCCTCAGAAGCCCCATATGCTGGTCTTCGAACCCAGGCCTCTGAGTAATGACACCTAGAAACAAAAGCAAGAATTCAGATTAGGGCCTGGGGGCCTGTCCGGTTCAATCGTCTGTCTCTGCAGACATCTGTCTGCGTGTCTGTGTGGAGGTAGCTTCTCAGCCTGTGGCAAGATGCCCCTGTTTGTCCAGGGTAGCTTACAGTAGTGGGATGTCGTCGCGGGCCTTGAGGTTTCTCCTATTCTGTGGGGTTGTGGGCAATGGAATTTTCACAGTCTCCCAGGAGAGAACAGGGCAGTCCTGTGGTGTGGCTCCAGAGGCCCCAGCCTGGAGGGTGTGTGGGCCAGGGCTGTGGGGACAGACGTCCAAAAACACAAACTCAGCTGAGGTTTGGGGCCGAGGTTATGGCAGGAGTGATCTGCAGTCCGAGAGGGGAGCTCTTCGTGATGAGAAAGGAGGGGGAATGAGAGGCGGTCATTTAGGTTTATGTCTCTGGATATTGTATTCACGATGGTCGTTTAATGTAGGGGTGGCCTCATGGGCAGTGGAAGAGTATCCCTCTGTGGTGATTTGCCCAGCTCCCAAGAGTTTGGGGTAATTATGTGGGAAGGGAGGAGCCCTGTTTTCTGCCTCATGTGTCCCCCCAGTAGATGGATTCTAGAGCAGAACACTGGGTACAGACGACTGGAATACCCGCCCTCTGGTTAGGCCTGGGGGCTTATGGACATGGCAAGCCCCATATGTGGGCTCTTGGTCCAGCCACTAAGAGGCGTTTCTTGAATAGTGGACTAACCCTGAGGGTCACAATTCGTGTTTGTGCCCAAGGTGGACCTCAGTAATGGGGGGGGGGGGCTCATTGACCATGCAGGTTTCTCCTAAACTGAAACTTAGACATGTCAACCTCAAGGTTTCTTGCCATGGGGAAGGAGGAGTTCTGATTTCTGTATCACATTAGCCTCTGGGCAGTGGTTGAAGATAAGGTCTAGGTTCTGAAGCCTGAAAACCGAGGTTGGGAAGAGATGACGACCTAAGGCCATGGTGGGTCCGATGTGTTCAGTTTGGGGCCAGCTTTCTAGGTGTCGTTCAGGAGGTCTGCACTCAGGCTGTGCCAAACGGGGCATTAGTGCCCAGATAGGCTGTATAATTGGGGTACAGTCGAGTGGCGTGCAGAATATAATCATTTGGGGTTTCTTGGTAGCCCCATAGGGCACCTTTTTTCTTCTGGAGGGCAGGCAGTGTGCTGCATTCTGGCTCCGGAATTGCCAAACTGGAGGGCTTTGGGGCCAGGAGTGTAAGGACGTAAGTCTGAGAACACAAGCTTGTCTTTGGTTTCAGGGCGAGGGCACGGCAGGCACACTCTGCAGAGCTGAATCAAGATTTCGTGCATCTGAAGTCAGGGTGAGGTTCAGACGTTGGATCAGGTGGGAGTTTCTGTCCATGATGGCCCCTTCATGAAGGGGGGTCATCACGAGGCCATGGGGGTTTTCCCATGATGGGAGTAGTGAGATGCTCCAAACCACAAGGATTTTCTGCGGGTCCAAATGGCTCCTGGACATCCCATATGGAACAATTCCAGAGCAGGGAACTAAGGATGGATGCCTCGGTTGCCTGCCTACATTCCAATTATCTCCTAGTGAGAGGACATGTTTGATTTGCTGACTCTGGCGTAGCAACCAATGGGGCTGAGTTGAAATGGATTATCCTTAGGATGGGTCATAATGTGGGTTTGTTTCCATGGAGACCTTGGAATGGTGCGGTGGCACCGGGGCCCTGAAGGATTCTCCTAACCGGAGGTTTTGACACAGCTCCAACGAGGAAGTTTCCCATGGGGAGACAAGATTTGTTCTCATTGGTGCTTCAGTAACCGCCCCATATGTTGGTATTGGAAACCAGAACTCTGAGGAGAGATGCCTAGCAACCAAAGCAATGAATCTTATTAGGGCCTAGGTTTCTGTCCAGTTTAATCTTCTTCTCTCGAGTCATCTGTCTACGGGTCTGAGTGGAGGTAGTTCCTCAGCTGATGTCAGGTTGCCCCTGTTTGTCCCGGGTGGTCTACACTATTGGGATGGCCTCTGTGACTTTGGAGGTTTCTCCTAATTTGCGAGTTTGTGGCCAATGAAATGGGCAGTATTCATTTGGAGAGGGAAGGCACAGTCCTGCAGTGTGGCTCCAGGGGCCCAAGCGTGGAGGGTGTATGGGTCAGAGCTGTGGGGACAGAAGTCTGAAAACAGAAACTTGGCTTAGGTTTGGGGACATAGGTATGGGAGGGCCGATCTACAGACCTTGAGGAGAACTCTTCAGGATATGAACAAAGGGTGAGTATGAAGTGCTTCCTCAGGGTTTTGTCTCTAGATTTTGTGTCACTGATGGCCGTGGAAGGTCGGGGAGGCCTCATGGGCCATGGATGAGTCTCCCTCTCTAAGGATTTGGCCCATTTCCAATATTTTTGGGTCATTCTGTGGGATGGGAGGAGTCCGTTCTGATTTTTTACCTCAGGTGTGCCACTAAAAGAGGGATTCCAGAGCAGAGCCCTGGGGAGGGGCGACTGGACAAAGCTAACTCTGGTTAAGATTGGGGCCTAGGGGTATGGCAAGCCCCATATGTGGGACTTTGGTCATACTTGAGGGTAGGGCTCACACTGAGGGTCGCAATGCATGTTTGTGCCCAATGCAGCCCTCTAGTATGGGCGGTGTCTCATGGGCCATGCTGGTTTCTCCTACACTGAACTTTGGACAACATGCCAACCACAAGTTTTCTTGCCATCGGGAAGGAATTCTGATTTCTGCATCATGTTCACCCCTGGGCAGTGATTGGAGATAAGGTCTAGGTTCTGAAGCCTGAAAACCGAGGTTGGGAAGAGATGATGACTAAGGACATGGGGGGTCCGATGTGCTCAGTGCAGTCAGCTGTCTGGGTGTTGGTCAGGAGGTACGGACTCAGGCTGTGTCAGACAGTGGATTAGTGCCCAGGATAGACTATATAATTTGGGTACAGTTGAGTGCCGTTTGGTTTATCCTCATTTAAGGTGTCTGGGAAACTCATTAGGGCAATATTTTTCTTCTGGAGTGCAGGCAGAGTGCTGCTTTGTGGGTCTGGAATTGCTTTCAGACTTCTGCTCCCAAAGCCCTGGTCCATACACCCTCCATGCTTGGGCCCCTGGAGTCATACCTCAGGACTGGGCTTGCCCTCTCCAAGTGAATTCTGCCCATTCAATTGACCACAACACTAAAGGTTAGGAGAAACCTCCAAAGTCCCTGCGGCCATCCCAATTGTAGGCACCCTGGGCAAACAGGGGCTATC
Source organism: Neogale vison (assembly GCF_020171115.1). Lineage (NCBI taxonomy): Eukaryota > Metazoa > Chordata > Mammalia > Carnivora > Mustelidae > Neogale > Neogale vison. Next base: position 80,148,451 of record NC_058095.1, read on the forward strand.
TGCCACCAGCTGAGCAACTACCTCCACTGAGACCTGAGACAGATGTCCCCAAGGAAGAACATTAACCGGACAGGCCCCTAGGCCCTAATCGGATCCATTGCTTTGTTTTCCAGGCATCTCTCCCCAGAGGTCTGGTTTCCAATACCACCATATGGGGGTTTCCTGAGGCACCAATCAGAACACATCTCATACCCACATGGGAAACTTGCTCTTTGGACCTCTATCAAAAATTCTGATTAGAGAATTCCTTCAGGGTCCCGGTGCCACCACCCCATTCCAAGGTCTCCATGGACACAAGTCCACATTATTACCCATCCACAGGAGAGTCCATTTGAACTCAGCCCCTTCGGTTGCTCCTCCAGATCCAGCAGATGGAGTATGCCTTGTCACTAGGAGACAATTGGAATGTAAGTGGGCTGCCCAGGCATTCATCCCTAGAACCCTGATCCCCAGTCGTTTTATATGGGACGTCCTGGAGCCATCCAACAGGTCTCAATTGTACCACAGAAGGAATACTTGCTGTTTGGAGCATCTAACAACTCTCATCATGGGAAAACCCCCATGGTCCCGTGACGCCTGCCCGGCCCTTCATGAAGGGCCATTATGGACTGAAACTCCAACGTGAGCCAACATCTGATCCTCACGCTGACTTCAGATGCACGAGATCTCGATTCAGCTCTTCAGAGTGTGCCTGCCATGCCCTCTCCCCAAAACCTAAGCCTAGCTTTTTATCTCAGACTTCCGTTCTCATGCTCCTGGCCAACAAGCCCTCCAGTTTGGGAATTCTGGAGCCAAAATGCAGCACTCTACCTGTCCTATAGGAAAAAACGTTGCCCTATGAGGCTACCCAGAAACCACAAATGATTATCAAACTGCATGCCACTTGACTGTACCCCAATTATACAGCCTACACTGGTCACTAATGCCCTCTCTGACACAGGCTGAGCCCAGACCTCCCGACTGACACCCAGACAGATGGCCACACAATGAGCACATGGCACCTGCCATGGCCTTAGGTTGTCGTCTCTTCCCAACCTCGGTTTTCAGGCTTCAGAACCCAGACCTTATTTCCAATCAGTGTCCAGGGACGAACGTGATGCAGAAATCAGAACTCCTCTTTCCCGATGGCCAGAAACGTTGTTGTTGGCATGTTGTCCAACGTTCAATGTAGGAGAAACCAGCGTTGCCCATGAGGACTCGCCCATGCTTGACGGCCGTGTTGGGCACAAACACGTATTGTGACCCTCAGCGTGTGCCCTTTCCTCAAGTAAGGCCTCTCGTTGGCTGGAACAAAAGCCCGCATATGGGGCATTCATGCCTCTAGGCCCCCATTCTAAACCGGAGTTTGGGTTGTCCAATCTACCCTCCCCAATGCTCTGCACTGGAATCCCACTTTGGTGGGATACCTGAGGTATAAAAACAGAAAAGGCTCCTCCCATACCACAGAATGACCTCAAACTCTTGGGATCAGGCCAAATCCTGAGAGAGGGAGACTCGTCCATAGCCATGAGGCCACCCCGACATTCCACGCTCACTGCTGATACAAAATCCAGAGACAAAAGCCTGAGCAAGCACCTCACACTCGCCCTTTGTTCATAGCCTGAAAAATTCTCCTCACAGTCTGTAGATCAGGCCTGCCATACCTACACCCCCAAACCTAAGCCAAGTTTGCGTTTTCAGAATTCTGTTCCCACAGCCCTGGCCCACACACCCTCCAGGAGGGGGCCCCTGGAGCCACATCTCAGGACTGTGCCTGCCCTCTCCAGGGGAATTCTGCCCATTCCATTGGCCACAACCCTATAAATTAGGAGAAAGCTCCAAAGTCCCTGAGGCCATCCCAATAGTGATGGCCGCCCAGGACAAACAGGGGTGATCTGTCACAAACTGAGCAACTACCTCCTCTCAGACCCATAGACAGATATCCCCAGAGAAGAAGATTGAACCAGACAGGCACCTAGGCCCTAATCGGTTCAATTCCTTTTGTTTCCAGGCATCTTTCCTCAGAGGCCTGGTTTCCAATACCAGCATATGCTGGTTTCTGGAGGTACCAAACAGAACAAATCTTGTCTCCACATGGGAAACTTGCTCTTTGGAGCTGTGTCAAAACATACAGTTAGGAGAAAATTTCAGGTCCCCGGAGTCACCATCCCATTCCAACGTCTCCATGGACAAAAACCCACACTATGACCCATCAACAGGAAAGTCCATTTTTACTCAGCCCACTCGGTTGCTCCACAGAGCCAGCAGATCGAACATGCCTTGTCACTAGGAGACAATTGGAATGCCAGGCGGGGTCTCCAGGCATCCACCCTAGAAAACTGCTATGGCGTTGTTCAATATGGGATGTCCTGGAGCCATCCAACAGGTCTCCACTGGCCCGCAGAAGGTATCCTTGCTGATTAGAGCATCTTACAACTCCCATCGTGGGAAAAACTCCATGGTCTCATGAAGCCACACCCTTCATGATGGGAGATCATGGAGAGAAACTCCAACCTGATCCAATGTCTGATCCACGCCCTGACTTCAGATGCACAAGATCTCGATTCAGCTCTGCAAAGTTTGCCTACCGTGCCCTCGTCCCGAAACATAAGTCTAGCTTGTGTTCTCAGACATCCGTCCTCACACTCCTGGCCCACAAGCTCACCAGTTTGGGAATTCTGGAGACACAATGCAGCACTCTGTCTGTACTCCAGAAGAAAAACTTTGCCCTATGGGGTTAACCAGAAACCACAAATGAGGATCAACCTGCACGCCACTTGACTGTACCCCAATTATACAGTCTAGCCTGAGCATTAAAGACCTGTCTGACACAGCCTGAGTGCAGACCTCCCGATCGACACCCAGACAGCTGGCCACACACTGAGCACATAGGATTCACCATGGCCTTAGCTTGTCATTTCTTCCCAACCTCGGTTTTCAGGATTCAGAACCTAGAACTTATCTCCACTCACTCCCCAGGGGTGAAGGTGATGAAGAAATCAGAACTCTTCCTTCCCCATGCCCAGAATCCTTGTGGTTGGCATGTTGTCCAACGTTCAGTGTAGCAGATACCAGCATGCCCATGTGGCCCGACCCATGCTTGAGGGCCGCGTTGGGCACAAAAGCGCATTGTGACCCTCAGCGTGTGCCCTGTCCACAAGTAAGGGCTCTCAGTGGCTGTAACAAGAGCCCGCATATGGGGCTTGCCTTGCCCCTAGTCCCCCAATCTTAACCAGAGGTTGAGATGTCTATTCACCCCTACTCAGGGCTTTGCTCTGGAATCCCTCTATGGTGGGACACCTAAGGTAAAAAAAATACCAAAAGGAGTCCTCCCATTCAAAGAATGACCCAAACACTTGGGATCGGGCCAAATCCCCAGAGAGAAAGACTCGTCTATGGCCCATGAAGACACATCGTCATTCCATGACCACCACTGACACAAAATCCAGAGACAAAATCCTGAGCAAGCGCCTCACACTCGCCCTTTGTTCATATCACGAAGAGTTCTCCTCACTCTCTGTAGATCCTGCCTGTCATATCTACGTCCTTAAACCTATGCCGAGTTTGTGTTTTAAGACTTCTGTCCCCACAGCCCTAGCCCACACACCCTCAAAGATGGGGCCCCTGGAGACACACCTCAGGACTGTGCCTGCCTTCTCCATGGGAATTCTGCCCATTCCATTGGCCCCAACACTACAGATTAGGAGAAAACTCCAAAGACTGTGAGGCCATCCCAATAATGTGGGCCACCTGGGACAAACATGGGTGATCTGACACCAGCTGAGCAACTAGCTCCATTCAGAACCGTAGAAAGATTTCGCCAGATAAATAGATTGAAATGGACAGGTCCTTAGGTTCTAATCAGATCCATTGCCTTGATTTCCAGGCATCTCTCCTCAGAGGCCTGGATTCCAATACCAGCATATGGGGGGTTCCTGAGGCACTGATCAGAACAAATCTCATCACCACATGGGAAACTTGCTCATGGGAGATGTGTCAAAACCTCCGGTTAGGAGAATCCTTCAGAGTACATTTCAACACAGCCCCATCAGTTGCTCCCCCAGAGCAAGCAGATAGAACCTGCCTTGTCGCTAGGAGACAATAGGAATGCGAGGCCAGCTGCCCAGGCATCCATCCTTAGAACCCTGCTCTGAAGTCTTTTTATATGGGACATCCCAGAGCATTCCAAAGGTCTCAACTATCCCACAGAAGGAATGCTTGCTGTTTGGAGCATCTCAAAGCTCTCATCATGGGAAAAACTCCATGGACTCGAGATGACCGACCTCCCCTTCATGAAGGGGCTATCATGGACAGAAACTCCAACGTGACCCTACATTTGATCCTTGTGCTGACTGCAGATGCATGAGATCTCGATTGAGCTCTGCAGAGTGTGCCTGCCGTGCCCTCGCCCCGAAACCTAAGCCTAGCTTGTGTTCTCAGACTTCCGTCCTCACACTCCTGGCCCACAAGCCCTCCAGTTTGGGAATTTCAGACCCAGAATGTAGCACTCAGCCTGCCCTCCAGAAGAAAAATGTTGCCCAGTGGGGTTACCCAGATACCCTAAATGAAGATCAAACTGCAGGCCAGTTGACTGTACCACCATTATACAGCTTACCCTGAGCTCTAATGCCCTGTCTGACACAGCCTGAGCCTGGACCTCCCGACCGATACCCATAAAGCTGGCCACACACTGAACACATTGGTCCCGCCATGGCCTTAGTGTGTCATCTCTTCCCAACCTCGGTTTTCAGGCCTCAGAACCTAGACCTTATCTCCATTCACTGTCCAGGGGTGAGCGTGATGCAGAAATCAGAACTCCTCTTTCCCCATGGCCAGAAACCTTGTGGTTGGCATGTTGTCCAACGTTCAGTGCAAGAGAGACCAGCGTGGCCCAAGAGGACCCGCCCATGCTTGAAGACCACAATGGGCACAAACACACATTGTGACACTCAACGTGAGCCCTGCCTCAAGGAAAGCCTCTCAGGGACAAGAACAAGAGCATGCATCTGGGGCTTGCCATGACCCTAGTCCCTCCATCTTAACCAGAGGTTGAGATGTCTACTCACCCCTACTCAGGACTCTGTTCTGGAATCCCTGTATGGTGGGACACCTGAGGTAAAAAAATATCAAAATGACTCCTCTCATCCACCGAATGACCCCAAACACTTGAGATCCAGACAAATCCCCAGAGAAAAAGTCTCACCCATTGCCCATGGGACCACGCTGACATTCCACAACCACCGTTGACACAAAATCCAGAGACAAAAGCCTCAACAAGCACCTCACACTCGCCCTTTGTTCATAGCCTGAAAAATTCTCCTCACGGTCTGTAGATCAGGCCTGCCATACCTACGTCCCCAAACATAAGCTGAGTTTGTGTTTTCAGACTTCTGTCTCCAAAATCCTGGCCCGCAAATCCTCCAAACTGGGGCCCCTGGAGCCACACCTCAGGACTGTGCCTGCCCTCTCCAGGGGAATTCTTCCCATTGAATTGGCCACAACCTTACATATTAGGATAAACCTCCAAAGTCGCTGAGGCCATCCCAATAGTGTTCACCACCCGAAAAAACAGGGGCAATCTCTCCCAAGCTGAGAAACAACCTCAACTCAGACCCGTACACAGATATCCCAAGAGAAGAAGATTGAACCTGACAGGCACCTAGGCCCTAATAAGATCCATTGTTTTTGTTTCCAGGCATCTCTCCTCAGAGGCCTGGTTTCCATTACCAGCATATGGGGGTTCCCAGAGGTAACAATCAGAACAAATCTCGTCTCCACATGGCAAACTCGCTCTTTGGAGCTGTGTCAAAACCTCCAGTTAGGAGAAACCTTCAGGTACATGAGCCACTGCCCCATTCTAAAGTCTCCATGGACACAAACCCACATTATGACCCATCCTCAAGAGAGCCCATTTCAACTAAGCCCCTTCGGTTGCTCCCCCAGAGCCAGCGATCAAACTTGCCTTATCACAAGTAGACAATTAGAATGCGTGGCGGGCTGCCCAGGATTCCATCTTTAGGACCCTGTTCTGGTGTCCTTCCGTAATGTATGTCCTGGAGCCATCTGACAGGTCTTGACTGTCCCACAGAAGGAATCCTTGGGGATTGGAGCATCTCACTACTCCCATCTTGGGAAAACCACCATGGCCTCATGATGCACCCCCTCTTCGTGAAGGGGGGAAATGGACAGAAACTCCAACCAGAGCCAAAGTCAGATCCTCGCCCCGACTTCATATCCAAGAGATCTCGTTTCAGCTCAGAAGAGTGTGCCTGCCATGCCCTCGCTCCAAAACCTATGCCTAGCTTGTGTTCTCAGACTTTTGTCCTCACAGTCCTGACCCACAAGCCCTCCAGTTTGGGAATTCTGGAGCCACAATGCAACACTCTGCCTGCCCTCCAGAAGAAAAACGTTGCCCTAATGGGATGCCCAGAAACCCCAAATGAGGATCAACCTGCACTCAACTCGACTGTACCCAAATTGTACAATCTACCCTGGGCAATAATGTGCTGTCTGACACAGCCTGAGCACAGACCTCCCAACTGACACCCAGACAGCTGAGGCCACATCTCAGGACTGTGCCTGCCCTCTCCGAGGGAATACTGCCCATTCCATTGGCCCCAACATTATAGATTAGGAAAAACCTCTAAAGACCCCGAGACCATCCCAATAATGTAGGCCTCCCTGGAGAAACAGGGGTGATCTGACGCAAGCTGAGCAATGACCTCCACTCAACCATAGACAGATGTTCCCAGAGAAGAACACTAAAGTGGACAGGCCCCTCGGCCCTAATTGGATCCATTGCTTTGGTTTCCAGGCATCTCGCCTCAGAAGCCTGGTTTCCAATACCAGCATATGGGGGTTCCTGAGGCACCAATAAGAACAAATCTTGTCTCCACATGGGAAAATTGCACTTTGGAGCTGTGGCAATACCTCCGATTAGGAGAATCCTTGAAGGTGCCGGAGCCACTGCCCCATTCCAAGGTCTCCATGGACACAAACCCACATTATGACCGATCCTCAGGTGAGTTCATTTCAATTTAGCCCCCTTGGCTGCTCCCCCAGAGCCAGCAGACCAAACCTGCCTTGTTCCTAGAAGACAACTGGAATGCGAGTCAGCTGCCCAGGCATCAATCGTTAGAACCCTGCTCTTGAGAAGTACCTTATGTGACGTCCTGGATCCATCCAAGAGATCTTGACTGTCCCACAGAAGAAATCCTTGTGGTTTGGAGCGTTAGACAATCTTACCGTGGAAAACCTCCATTGCCTCGTGATGCCTCCCCACTTTCATTAAGAGGCCATCATGGACAGAAACTCCAACCTGAGCCAATGTCTGATCCTGCTGTGACTTCAGATACACGAGATCTCAATTTAGCTCTTCAGAGTGTGCCTGCCATGCCCTCGCCTCAAACTTAAGCCTAGCTTGTGTTCTCAGACTTCCATACTCACACTCCTCGCCCACAAGCCCTCCTGTTTGGCATTCCAGAGCCACAATGCAGCACTCTGCCTGCCCTCCAGAAGAAAAACGTTGCCCTATGGGGCAACCCAGATACCCCAAATGAGGATCAACCTGCATGCCACTCGACTGTACCCCAATTATACAGTCTAGCCTGGGCACTATTGTCCTGTTCGACACAGCCTGAGCCCGGACCTCCCGACCAAAACCCAGACAGCTGGCCGCACACTGAACACATCGGACCCACCATGGCCTTAAGTCGTCATCTCTTCCCAACTTCTGTTTTCAGGCATCAGAACCTATACCTTATCTCCACTCACTGCCCAGAGGTGAACATGATACAGCAATGAGAACTCCTCATTCCCCATGGCCAGAAACCTTGTGGTTGGCATGCTGTCCAATGTTCACTGTAGGAGTAAATAGCGTGGCCTGTGAGGACTGGACCATGCTTGAGGGCGGCCATGGGCACAAACACACATTTTGACCAGCCCTACCCTCAACTAAAGCCTCTCAGTGACCTGACCAAGAGCTCGGATATGGGGCTTGCCATGCCCCTAGTTCCCATATCTTAACCAGAGCTCAAAATGTCTAGTGACCCCTACTCAGGGCTATGCTCTGGAATCCCTCTTTGGTGGGACACCTGAGGTTAAAAAAAGGACTCATTCCATCCACAAAATGACACAAAGACTTGGGATCGGGCCAAATCTCCAGAAAGAAAGACTCGTCCATGGCCCATGACGCCAGCCTGACATTCCATAGCCACGGTTGACACAAAATCCAGAGTCAAAATCCTGAGCAAGCGCCTCACACTTGCCCTTTGTTCATACCCCAAAAAATTTTTCTCAAGGTTTGTAGATCAGGCCTGTCATACATAAGTCCCCAAACCTAAGCCGAGTTTGTGTTTTCAGACTTCTGTCCCCACAGTCCTGGCCCACACACCCTCCAGGCTGGGGCCCCTGGAGCCACACCTCAGGACTGTGCCAGTCCGCTCCTGGGGAATTCCGCCCATTCTATTGGCCATTACCCTACAGATTGGGAGAAACCTCCAAACTCCCCGAGGCCATCCTAATAGTGTCGGCCACCCAGAACAACAGGGCCGATCTGTCACAAGCTGAGCAACTACCTCCATTCAGACCCTTAGACAGATATCCCCAGAGAAGAAGATTGAACAGGACAGGCACCGAGGCCCTAATCGGATCCATTACTTTTGTTTCCAGGCATCTCTCCTTAGAGACCTGTTTTTCAATACCAGCATATAGGTTTTTCCAGAGTTACCAATCAGAACAAATCTCGTCTCCACATGGGAAACTATCTCTTTGGAGACGTGTCAAAACTTCTAGTTAGGAGAAACTTTCACGTCCCTGGATCCACAGTCCCATTCCAAGATCTCCATGGATACAAATCCACATTATGACCCATCCTCAGGAGAGTCCATTTCAACACAGCCCCCTCGTTTTCTCCCCTAGAGTCAGCATATCGAAACTGGTTAAATTCAGTGCCAAGTGGAAGGCTGTCCCCATCTCAGTGGCCTCTTCAAGATATCCAGCACCTGAGTAAGGGAGGATGTCAGATGTTTGCTCACACTGGAGTCTGTGTCTATGATGACAGACAAATGGAGGGGTGGTGTCAAGAGGCCATAGAGGATTTCCAACTTTGGGGCTTGTGAGATGCTCCAAACAGCAAGGTTTCCTTCTACTGGACAGGTGGAATCTGGTTTGTTTGCTCCAGGGTCCCCCATGTGATAAGTTAGGTAGTAGATTTCGCCTGGATGGATGTCTAAAAAGCACACCTCCATTGACCATTGCAGCTGAGGAGCATGGCAGGATCCTTCTGGTGGCTCTTAGGAGAAGTACAAGGCCTTGAGTTTATATGGAATCTCCTGAAGATGGGTATCAATGCTGGTTTGTTACCAGGGAAATCTTATAATATGCTGGTGGTTAAGGGGTCCTGCAGGATTCTCGTACCCAGGTTTTGACACCGGTCGAAGACCACAGTTTCCTTCTGCGGACAGGAGAAGTTCTGTTGTGTGGCTCAGGTATACATGTTGTATCATAAGATGTTATTCCAGAACAGGCCTCTGCTGAGAGATGCCTGAGAACATAATCTAGGTTCCAATGAGGTCCTAGGGGCATGTCAGTTTCAATCTTCTGACTCAAGACCATTAACTTGGTGTCACCCTGGATGTAGGTAATCAGTGTGTTTCAGACTGCACATTTGCATCCAGAACGGCTTCCAATATTGGGGTGGGCTCAGGGGCCTTGCATGTTTCTCCTCATGTGGAGGGTTTGCACAACTGTGGCGGGCAAAATTTACTTGGGGATGGCAAGCACAATCCTGTGGTGTGGCTCCAGAGACCCAATCCTAAAGGGCATGTGAACCATGGTTATGGAGAGAAGTCTGCAAACACAAACTTGGGTTAGGGTTAGTGGCGAGGTGATCCCAGGCCCAAAGCATAGACCTGGATGGAAGCTCGTCATGACCTGTAATTAGGGTAAATCGAAGATGGTTACACAGGAATTTATATCTGGATTGTGTGTCCAGAATGGCCTCGAAATGCAGGTATGATCTCATGGCTCCATGGGAGACTTTTCCTCTCTGAGGATCCTGGGGGATCCCAATAGTTTGGTGACTATTTCGGGTAAGGGAAGAGTGCTGTTTTCCATATGAAGGGTGCCCCAAAACAGGGATTCCAGAGATGAACTCCAGGTCCAGGTGCCTGGAAATCCAACCAAGTGTTAGGATTTGGGCCTAAGGGCATACAGGGCAACAATGCGGGATCCTGGTGGTGCACCTGAGAGTGCTTGTTTGAAAGGGTGCTCAGGCTGAGGGACACAACGCCTGTTTGATTTCAGGCCAGCCCTCATGAGTGGGCATGGTCTCATTGTCCATTCAGCTGGTTCCCACTCTGAGAGTTGGACACCCATCCAAACAGCCAGGTTTCCTGCCCTGGGGAAAGAGGACCTCTCTATTGTGCTTCAGGTTCCCCCATTGGCAGGGATTCCAGCAAAGATCTGGGGACAGATGCCTGAATACCAAGGATGGGTAGAGATGACAGAATTGGGCCATGGCCGGACTCACATGCAGGATGTGGGACCCGCTCTCTGGGTGGCTGACACTAGGATGAGACTCAGGCTCTGTCAGATACAGCACTAGCAGTCAGGGCAGCCTATAAATTGGGGTTCCATCGAGGGAAGAGCAGATGGATCCTCATGTGGCATTTCTGGACAGACTCACCAGGAAATTCTTCTTTCTATGGCAAATTCAGAATGCTGCGTTGTGGCTCCAGATTTCCCTAATGAGAGGGCTTGGGGACCAGGAAGTTGAGGATGGAATTGTAAACACGAGCTCTGGTTAAATTCAGTTCCAAGTGAAAGGCAGTCCCAATATGCAGCAGCTTATTAGAGATATCCAAAACCCGAGTAAGGGCGGATGTCAGATGTTTGCTCACACTGGAGTTTGTGTCTATGATGATCGACAAATGGAGGGGAGGCATCAAGAGGCCATGGAGGATTTCCCATGCTGGGGCTTGTGAGATGCTCCAAACAGCAAGGTTTCCTTCTACTGGACAGGTGGAGTCTGAGTTGTTTGCTCGAGTGTTCCCCATGTGATAAGTTTGGATAGCAGAGCTCTGTCGCATGGATGCCTCGAAAGCACACCTCCATTGACCATTGCAGCTGAGGAACATGGCAGGTTCGTTCTGGTGGCTCTGGGGCTAAGCACCAAGGCCTTGAGTGACATGGAATCTCTTGCAGATGGGTCGCAATGCTGGTTTGTTACCAGGGAGATCTTTGAATGTGCTGCTGGCTAAAGGGCCATGCAGTATTCTCCTAGCCTGCAACTTTGACACAGGTCGAAGAGCATGGTTTCCTTCTCGGGACAGGGGATGTTCTGTTGTGTGGCTCAGGGACCACATGTTGTATCATATGTTGATATTCCAGAACAGACCTCTGAGGACAGATGACTTAAACCTAGTCCAGGGTTCCAATGAAGTCCTTGGGGCTTGTCAGGTTCAATCTCTGACTCTGGATCATTAACTTGGGTGTCTGCCTGGATGTAGGTGATCAGGGTGTTTCAGACTGTGCATTTGCGTCCAGAGTGGCCTCCAATATAGGGGTGAGTTCAGAGGCCTTGCAGATTTCTCCTTACATGGAGTGCTCTGACAGGCGCATTTTCTTTGGGGACGGCAGGCACAGTCCTGTGGTGTGGCTCCAGAGACCCCATCCTGGAGGTTATGTGAGCCATGGTTATGGAGAGAAATCTGCAAACACAAACACTGGTTAGGGTTAGTAATGAGGTGATTCCAGGACCAAGGTGTAGACATTGAGAGCAGCTCATCTGAAACTGTAATTAGGGTGACACAAAGGCAGTAGTACAGGCTTTTTTATCTGGATTGTGTGTCCCGGATGGCCTCAGAATGCATGTTTGGTCTCATGGCTCCATGTGAGATTTTTCCTCTCTAACGATCCTGGCAGCTTCCTATACTTTGGTGGCTTCTACGGGGAAGGGAAGATTGCTGTTTTCCATCTTATGTGTGCCCCAAAACAGAGGATAGAGTCTGCCTCTGGTTCTGGGAACTTGTAAAATCCAACCAAGTGTTATGTTTGGGCCCAGGGGCGTACCAAGCCTGTAATGTGGGGTCCTGCTGGTGCACCTGAGAGGGATTGTTTGAAAGCATGCTCAGGCTGAGGGTCACAATGCCTACTTATTCCAAGGGCGGCAACCAGGAGTTGGCATTGTCTCAATTACCTTGCAGCTGGCTCTGATGCTGGGGTTGGACACCAGTCCCAACAGCCAGATTTCCTGCCATGGGGAAGGAGGAGTTGTCTATTGGGCTTCATGTTCCCTCATTGGCAGTGATTCCAGCAAAGGTCTGGGGACAGATGCCTTTATAGCAATGATGGGTTGAGATGACGGATTTGGGGCAAGGCCGGTCTCACATGCTGGATATGGGCCCAACCCTCTGGGTGGCTTATACGAGGTCAGGGCTCAGGCTCTGTCCAAGACAGCACTAGCGGCCAGGGCAGCGTATAAATCAGGATTCCTTGAGAGCCGAGCATTTTGATCCTCATGTGAGGTTTTAGGGCAGACTCACCAGGCACTTTCTCTTTCTATGGGGAAGGCAGAATGCTGCATTGTGGTTCAAGAATTTCCTATCAAGAGGACTTGGGGACCAGGAAGGTGAGGATGGAATTTTAAATACAAACTACAGTTAAATTCAGTTCCCAATGGAAGGCAGTCCCAATGTGCAGCGACTTATTCGAGATATCCAGCACCTGAGGCAGGGCGGATGTCAGATGTTTGCTCACACTGGAGCCTGTGTCTATGATGACCAACAAATATAGGGGTGGCGTCAAGTGCCATGGAGAAGTTCTCCTCTGGGGCTTGAGAGATGCTCCAAAAAGGAAGGTTTCCTTCTATAGGACAGGTGGAGTCTTGTTTGTTTGCTCCAGGGTCCCCCAGGTGGAAAGTTTGGGTAGCTGAACTATCCCACATGGATGCCTGGAAAGCACACCTTCATTTACCATTGCAGCGTAGGAACATAGTGGGTTCATTTTGGTGGCTCTGGGGCAAAGTACCAAGGCCTTGAGTTGACATGGAATTTCTTGCAGATGGATCACAATGCTTGTTTGTTACCAGGTTAATCTTAGAATGTGCTAATGGTTAAGGACCCATGCAGGATTCTCCTATCCTGAGAGTTTGACACAGGCCAAAGTGCATGGTTTCCTTCTGGGGACAGGAGATATTCTGTTGTGTGGCTCAGGTACCACATGTTGTATCATAAGTTGGTATTACAGAACAGGCCTCTAAGGACAGATGCCTGAAAACATAATCTAGGGTTCCAATGAGGTCCTAGGGGCATGTCAGTTTCAATCTTCTTACTCCGTATCATTGACTTGGGTGTCTGCCTGGATATAGGTGATCAGGGTGTTTCAGACTGCACATTTGTGTCCAGAGCGGCCTCCAATATTAGGGTGGGCTCAGAGACCTTGCATATTTCTTCTCATGTCGAATGTTTGAGCAACTTTTACGCACACAGTTTCCTTGGGGATGGCAAGCACAGTCCTGTGGTGAGGCTCCAGAGACCCCATCATGGAGGGCATGTGAACCATGGTTTTGGGAGAGAAGTATGCAAACATAAACTTGGGTTAGGGTTAGTGGCGAGGTGATCACAGGCCCAATGCATAGACCTGGAGGGCAGCTAGTCAGGAACTGTAATTAGGGTGACTTGAAGGTGGAAGCACAGGCATTTATATCTGGATTGTGTGTCCAGGATGGCCTCAGAATGCAGGTGCCGACTCATGGGTCTATGGGAGGTTTTTCCTCTCTAAGGATCTTGGCGGCTACCAATAGTTTGATGGCTTTTCAGGATGGGAAAAGTGTTGTTTTCCATGTTAGGGGTGCCCCAAAACAGGGATTCCAGAGACGGGCTCTGGGTGTGAGAGCTTGGAAAATCCCACCAAGGTTTAGGATTTGGGCCTAGGGCCGTCCCAGGCCTGCAATGCGGGACCTTGGTGGTGCAACTGAGAGGGCTTGTGTGAAAGTATGCTTAGGCTGAGGTTCACAGTGCCTGTTGTGCCCAGGCATCCCTCAACTGTGGGCGTGGTCTCATTGGCCATGCAGTTGGCTCCCACTGTGAGGGTGGGACACCCATCCCAATAGCCACGTTTCCTGCCATGAAGAAGGTGCAATTTACTATTGTGCTTCAGGTCCCCCCATTGGCAGGGATTCCAGCAAAGGTCTGGGGACAGGTGCCTGTATACCAAAGATGGGTAAAGTGGACAGACTTGGGCCATGGTCGGTCTCACATGCTGGATATGGGCCCCGCTCTCTGGGTGGCTGTTATGAGGCCAAGGCTCAGGCGGTGTCAGACACAGCACTAGTGGCCAGGCAGCCTCTAAATCGGGGTACCCTCGAGAGGTGATCAGATTGATCCTCACGTGGGGTTTTTGGGCAGACTCACCAGGCACTTCTTCTTGCTACGGGGAAGGCAGAATGCTGCATTGTGGCTCCAGAATTCCCTATCAAGAGGGCTTGGGGACCAGTGCGGTGAGGATGGGATTGTAAACCCAAGCTACATTTAAATTCAGTGCCAAGCAGATGGCAGTTCCAATGTGCAGCAGCTTATTTGAGACATCTAGCACCTGAGTAAGGGCGGATGTCAGATATTTGCTCACACTGGATTTTGTGTCTATGATGACCCACAAATGTAGAGGTGGTGTCAAGTCCATGGAGGATTTCCCACGCTGAGGATTGTGAGATGCTCCAAATAGGAAGTTTCCTACTACTGGAGAGGTGGAGTGTTGTTCATTTATTCCAGGGTCCCCCATGTAGAAAGTTTGGGTAGCAGAGCTGTCATACATGGATGATAAGAAAGCACACCTCCATTGACCATTGCAGTTGAAGAACACGGCAGTTTTGTTCTGGTGGCTCTGGGGGGAAGTACCAAGGCTTTGAGTTGAATTGGAATCTCTTGCACATGGATCACAGTGCCTCTTTTTTTATCAGGGAGATCCTAGAATGTTCTGGTGGCTAAGGTGCCATGCAGGATGCTCCTACACTGAGGGTTTGACACAGGTCATAGAGAATGGTTTCCTTCTGGGGACAGGAGATGTTTTGTTGTGTGGCACAGGGACCACATGTTGTATCCTACCTTGGTATTCCAGAACAGGCCTCTGAGGACAGAGGTCTGAAAACCTAATCTAGGGTTTGAATGAGGTCCTAAGGGCATGTCACTTTCAATCTTCTGACTCAGGACCATTGACTTGGGTGTCTGCCTGGATGTAGTTGATCAGGGTTTTTCAGACTGCACATTTGCATCCAGAATAGCCTCCAAAAGTGCGATGGGATCAGGGGCCTTGCAGGTTTCTCCTAATATGGAGGTTTTGAGCCACTCTGATGGACACAGTTTCCTTGAGGATGCCAGGCCTAGTCCTGTGGCGCAGCTCCAGAGACCCTATCCTGGAGAACGTGAGCCATGGTTTTCGGAGAGAAGTCTGCAAAAACAAACTCGGGTTAGGGTTAGTGGTGAGGTGATTGCAGCCCCAATGCATAGCCCTGGAAGGCACCTCGTCAGGAACGTAATTAGGGTGAGTAGAAGGCGGAAGCACAAGCTTTTATATCTGGATTGTGTGCCCAGGATGGTTTCGGAATGTTGGTGTGGTCTCATGGTTCTATGGGAGATTTTTCCTCTCTAAGGATCTTGGCAGCTACCAATAGTTGTGTGGCTTTTTCAAGGAAGGGAAGAGTGCTGTATTCCATCTTATGGGTGCCCCAAAACAGGGATTCCAGAGACGATCTCTGGGTATGACACTTGGAAAATCCCACCAAGGGTTAGGATTTGGGCCTAGGGGCTTCCCTGGCCTGCAATGCGGGACCCTGGAGGTTCAACTGAGAGGGCATGTTTGAAAGCAGGCTCAGGCTGAGGGTCACAATGCCTGTTTGTGCCCAGGGAGGCCCTCATGAGTGGGGGTGGTCTCATTGGCCATGCAGTTGGCTCCCACTCTGAGGGTTAGACACCCTCCCCAACAGCCAGGTTTCTGTCATGGGGAAGGAGGAGTTCTCTATTGTGCTTCAGGTTCCCCCACTGGCAGGGATTCCTGTAAAGTTCTGGGGACAGATGCCTGAATACCAAGAATAGGTAGAGAGGAAGGACTTGGGCCATGTCCGGTCTCCCATGCTGGATATGGACCCCGCCCTCTGGGTGGCTGACAGGAGGTCGAAGCTCAGGCTCTGTCAGACACAGTAATAGTGGCCAGGGCAGCCTATAAATCAGGGTTCCCTTGAGGGCAGAGCAGACTGATCCTCATGTGGGGTTTCAGGGCAAAACTCATCAGGCACTTCTTCTTTCTATGGGGAAGGCAGAATGCTGTGTTGTGGCTCCAGAATTCCCTATCAGGAGGGCTTGGGACGAGTGAGGTGAGGATGGAGTTGTTAACACAAGCTATGGTTAAATTCAGTGCCAGGCAGATGGCAGATGCGTGGAAATCAAAGCATCAGATGCGATTAGGGCCTAGGGGCCTCTCTGGTTCAAACTTCTTCTCTGTAGACATTGGTCTATGGGTCTAGGTGGAGCTATTTGATCAGCTGTAGTCAGATTGCCCCTGTTTGTCTGGGCAGCATACAACATTGGGATGGCCTCGGGGACTTTGGATGTTTCTCCTAATTTGCAAGGGTGTGGCCAATGGAATGGGCAGAATTCCCTTGTAGAGGACAGGCACAGTCCTGAGGTGTGGCTCCAGAGATGCCAGCCTCAAGGTTGTGTGGGCCAGGGCTGTGGGGTCCGAAGCCTGAAAACAGAAACTCAGCTTAGGTTTGGCGACGTAGGTATGGCAGGCCCGATCTACAGACCTTGAAAATTCTTCTGGATATAAACAAAGGGTGAATGTGAGGCACTTGCTCATGCTTTTGTCTTTGGATTTTGTGTCAACGATGGCCATGGAATGTCATGGTGGTCTCATCGGCCATGATCGAGTTTCCCTCTCTGGGGATATGGCCTGATCCCAAAAGCCTGGGATCATTCTGTGGGACGGGAGGAGTCAGTTCTGTTTTTTTTTTTTTTTTTTTTTAACCTCAGGTGTCCCACCAAAGTTGGGAATTGAGAGCAGCGCTCAGGAGAGGGTCGATGGAGAACCCGACCTCTGGATAAGAATGGGGGCCTCGACTCTACACCAACAACAAGACAGAAGAAAGAGAAATTAAGGAGTCAATCCCATTTACAATTGCACCCCAAACCATAAGATACCTAGGAATAAACCTAACCAAAGAGGCTAAGAATCTATACTCAGAAAACTATAAAGTACTCATGAAAGAAATTGAGGAAGACACAAAGAAATGGAAAAATGTTCCATGCTCCTGGATTGGAAGAATAAATATTGTGAAAATGTCTATGCTACCTAAAGCAATCTACACATTTAATGCACTTCCTATCAAAGTACCATCCATCTTCTTCAAAGAAATGGAACAAATAATTTTAAAATTTATATGGAACCAGAAAAGACCTCGAATAGCCAAAGGGATATTGAAAAACAAAGCCAAAGTTGGTGGCATCACAATTCCGGACTTCAAGCTTTATTACAAAGCTGTCATCATCAAGACAGCATGGTACTGGCACAAAAACAGACACATAGACCAATGGAACAGAATAGAGAGCCCAGAAATAGACCCTCAACTCTATGGTCAACTAATCTTCGACAAAGCAGGAAAGAATGTCCAATGGAAAAAAGACAGCCTCTTCAATAAATGGTGTTGGGGAAATTGGACAGCCACATGCAGAAAAATGAAATTGGACCATTTCCTTACACCACACACAAAAATAGATTCAAAATGGATTAAGGACCTCAATGTGAGAAAAGAATCCATCAAAATCCTTGAGGAGAACACAGGCAGCAACCTCTTCGACCTCAGCCGCAGCAGCATCTTCCTAGGAACATCGCCAAAGGCAAGGGAAGCAAGGGCAAAAATGAACTTTTGGGAATTCATCAAAATCAAAAGCTTTTGCACAGCAAAGGAAACAGTTAACAAAACCAAAAGACAACTGACAGAATGGGAGAAGATATTTGCAAACGACATATCAGATAAAGGACTAGTGTCCAAAATCTATAAAGAACTTAACAAACTCAACACCCAAAGAACAAATAATCCAATCAAGAAATGGGCAGAGGACATGAACAGACGTTTCTGCAAAGAAGACATCCAGATGGCCAACAGACACATGAAAAAGTGCTCCATATCACTCGGCATCAGGGAAATACAAATCAAAACCACAATGAGATATCACCTCACACCAGTCAGAATGGCTAAAATCAACAAGTCAGGAAATGACAGATGCTGGCGAGGATGCGGAGAAAGGGGAACCCTCCTACACTGTTGGTGGGAATGCAAGCTGGTGCAACCACTCTGGAAAACAGCATGGAGGTTCCTCAAAATGTTGAAAATAGAACTGCCCTATGACCCAGCAATTGCACTACTGGGAATTTACCCTAAAGATACAAACGTAGTGATCCAAAGGGGCACGTGCACCCGAATGTTTATAGCAGCAATGTCCACAATAGCCAAACTATGGAAAGAACCTAGATGTCCATCAACAGATGAATGGATCAAGAAGAAGTGGTATATATACACAATGGAATACTATGCAGCCATCAAAAGAAACGAAATCTTGCCATTTGCGACAACATGGATGGAACTAGAGCGTATCATGCTTAGCGAAATAAGTCAAGCGGAGAAAGACAACTATCATATGATCTCCCTGATATGAGGGAGTGGTGATGCAACATGGGGGCTTAAGTGGGTAGGAGAAGAATCCATGAAACAAGATGGGATAGGGAGGGAGACAAACCATAAGTGACTCTTAATCTCACGAAACAAACTGTGGGTTGCTGGGGGGAGGGGGGGTTGGGAGAAGGGGGGTAGGGTTATGGACATTGGGGAGGGTATGTGCTTTTGGGTAAATTGGAAGGGGAGATGAACCATGAGAGACTATGGACTCTGAAAAACAATCTGAGGGGTTTGAAGTGGCGGGGGCGGGGGTGGGAGGTTGGGGTACCAGGTGGTGGGTATTATAGAGGGCACAGCTTGCATGGAGCACTGGGTGTGGTGAAAAAATAATGAATACTGTTTTTCTGAAAATAAATAAATTGGAAAAAAAAAAAAGAATGGGGGCCTCGGGGCATGGCAAGCCCCATATGCGGGCTCTTGGCCCAGCCACTGAGAGGTCTTACTTGAGGAGAGGGCTCACACTGGGGGTCACAATGCATGTTTGTGCCCAATGCTGCCGTCAAGCATGGGCAGGCCCTAATGGGCCACGCTGGTTTCTCCTACACTTAATGTTGGACAGCATGCCGACTGCAAGTTTTCTTGCTATGGGGAAGGAGGAGTTCTAATTTCTGTATCACATTCACCCCTGCGCAGTGATTGGAGATAAGGTCTAGTTTCTGAAGCCTAAAAACCGAGTTTGGGAAGAGATGACGACCTAAAACCATGGCGGGTCCAATATGCTCAGATTGCGGCCCGCTGTCTGTGTGTCGTCGGGAGGTGTGGGATCAAGCTGTGTCAGACAGGGCATTAGTGCCCAGGCTAGACTGTATAATTGGCATATAGTCGAGTGGCGTGCAGGTTGATCCTCTTTTGGGGTCTGGGTAGCCCCATAGGGCAACGTTTCTTCTTCTGGAGGGCAGGCAAAGTGCTGCATTGTGACTCCAGAATTCCCAAACTGGAGGGCTTGTGGGCCAGGAGTGTGACGGCGGACATCTGAGAACACAAGCTAGCCTTAGGTTTCGGGGTGAGGGCACGGCAGGCATCTTTGCAGAGCTGAATCGAGATCATGCATCTGAAGTCAGGTCAAGGACAGACGGTGCCTCAGGTTGGAGATTCTGTCCATGATGGCCCCTTCATGAAGTGTGTGGGGGGGTTCATCACGAGGCCATGGAGGTTTCCCTCGATGGGAGATGTGAGATGCTCCAAATCGCAAGGATTCCTTCTGTGGGACAGTCGAGAGCTGTTGCATGGCTCCAGGACATGCCACACAGAACAACTCCAGAGCAGTGTTAAGGATGGATGCTGGGGCAGCGTGCCTTGCATTCCAATTGTCTCCTAGTGAGAAGACAGGTTCAATTTTCTGGCTCTGGGGTAGCAACTGAGTGGGCTGAGTTTAAATGGACTCTCTATGGATGGGTCATAATGTGGGTTTGTCTCAAAGGAGACCTTGAAGTGGGGCGGATGCACCAGGGCATTGAAGAATTCTCCTAACTAGAGGTTTTGACACAGCTCCAATGAGCAAGTTACCCATGTGGAGACAAGATTTCTTCTGATGGGTGCCTCAGGAAAATCCCATATGCTGGTATTGGAAACCAGGCCTCTGAGGAGATATGCGTGGAAATCAAAGCAATGGATGTGATTAGGGCCTAGGTGCCTCTCTGGTTCAAACTTCTCTGTAAACATTGATCTATGGGTCTAGGTGGAGCTAGTTGATGAGCTGCACTCAGATCGCCCCTGTTTGTCTGGACGGCATACAGTATTGGGATGGCCTCGGGGACTTTGGAGGTTTCTCCTAATTTGCAAGGTTGTGGCCAATGGAATGGGCAGAATTCCCTTGCAGAGGGCAGGCACTGTCCTGGGGTGTGGCTTCAGGGACACCAGCCTCGAGGGGGTGTGGGCCAGTACTATGGGGACAGAAGTCTGAAAACACAAAGTTGGCTTAAGTGTGGGCACATAGGTGTGGCAGGCCCGATCTACAGACCATGAGGAGAACTCTTCGGAATATGAACAAAGGGCGAGTGTGAGGCACATGCTCAGGCTTTTGTCTCTGGATTTTGTGTGTCACCGATGGCTGTGGAATGTGGGGGTTGCCTCATCGGCCATGATCGAGTTTACCTCTCTGGGGATATGGCCTGGTCCCAAAAGTCTGGGGTTATTCTGTGGGATGGGAGGAGTCTGTTCTTTTTTTTTTTTTTAACCTCAGGTGTCCCACGAAATTGAGAATCCAGAGCAGAGCTCAGGGGAGGGGTGACTAGAGAACCCGACCTCTGGATAAGAATGGGGGCCTAAAGGTATGGCAAGCCCCATATGCGGGCTCTTGGTCCAGCCACTGAGAGGTCTTACTTAAGGAGAGGGCTCACGCTGGGGGTCACAATGCATATTTGTGCCCAAGGCTGCCGTCAAGCATGGGCGGGCCCTCATGGGTCATGCTAGTTTCTTCTATACTGAACGATGGACAGCATGCCAACTGCAAGTTTTCTTGCCATGGGGAAGGAGGAGTTCTGATTTCTGCATCACGTTCACCCCCGCGCAGTGACTGGTGATAAGATCTATGCTCTGAAGCCAGAAATCTGAGGTTGGAAAGAAATGACGACCTAAGGCCATGGCGGGTCCCATGTGTTCAGAGTGCAGCCCACTGTCTTGGTGTCGGTCAGGAGGTGTGGGCTCAGGCTGTGTCAGATATTGCATTAGTGCCCAGGCTAGACTGTATAATTTGGGTACAGTCGAGTGACGTGCAGGTAGATTCTCACTTGGAGTTTCTGGTTAGCCCCATAGGGCAACGTTTTTCTTTGTAGTGCAGGTACAGTGCTGCATTGTGACTCCAGAATCCCCAAACTGGAGGGCTTGTGGGCCAGGAGTGTGAGGACAGAAGTCTGAGAACACAAACTAGGCTTAAGTTTTGGGGCGAGGGCACGGCAGGCACATTCTGCATAGCTGATAAAAGAACTCGTGCATCCAAAATCAGGGCGAGGATCAGACATTGGGCTGGTTGGATTTTCTGTCCATGATGTCCCCTTCATGAAGGGTGATGGTCTTATGAGGCCATGAATGTTTTCCCACGATGGGAGTTGTGAGATGCTCCAAACCACAAGGATTCCTTCTGTGAGAAGTTGAGACCTGTGGGATGGCTCCAGGACGTCCCATATGGAGCAACTCCAGAGCAGCGTTCTAAGGATGGATACCTGGGCAGCCCACATCCCATTCCAGTTGTCTCCTAGCGACAAGGCAGGTTCGATCTGCTGGTTCTGGGGGAGCAACCGAGGGTGCTGAGTTGAAATGGAGTCTCCTGAGAATAGGTCATAATGTGGGTTTGAGTCCATGGAGACCTTGCAATGTGGTGGTGGCACTGGGGCCCTGAAGGATTCTCCTAAACGGAGGTTTTGACATAGCTCCAAAGAGCAAGTTGTCCATGTGGAGATGATATTTTCTCTGATTGGTGTCTCAGGAAACCCCCATATGCTGATATTGGAAAGCAGACTTCTGAGGAGCGATGCCTGGAAACCAAAGCAATGGATCTGATTAGGGCCTAGTGTCCTGTCTGGTTCAATCTGCTTCTCTGGGGAGATCTGTCTACGGGTTTGATTGGAGGTATTTGCTCAGGATGTATCAGATTTTCCCTATTTGTCCCGAGTGGCCTACTCTATTGGGATGGCCTAGGGTACATTGGAGGTTTCTCCTAATCTGTAGGGTTGTGGCAAATGGAATGGGCAGAATTCCCTTGGAGAGGGCAGGCACAGTCCTGAGGTGAGGCTCCAGGGGCCCCAGCCTGGAGGGTGTGTGTCCCAGGGCTGTATGGAAGAAGTCTGAAAACACATACTCAGCTTAGGTATGGGGACGTAGGTATGGCAGTCCCAATCTACAGACCGTGAGGAGAACTCTTCAGGATGTGAAGAAAGGGTGAGTGTCAGGTGCTTGCTCAGGCTTTTGTCTCTGGATTTTCTGTCAACAGTGGCCTTGGAATGTCTGAGTGGCCTCATGGGCGATGGGCGGGACTCCTTCTCTGGAGATGTGTCACGATCCCAAGAGTTTGGGTACATTCTGTTGGATGGGAGGAGTCCTTTCTGTTTCAATACCTCACATGTCCCACCGAAGGAGGGTTTCCAGAGCTAGACCTTGGGAGGGGTAACTGGACAACCCGAATTCTGGTTAAGATTAGGGCCCAGGGGCATGGCAAGCCCCATATGCGGGCTATTGGTCCAGACATTAAGAGGCCTTCCTTGAGGACAGGACTCACGCTGAGGTTCACAATGCGTGTTTGTGCCCAATGCAGTCCTCAACATTGGCGGGGCCTTGTGGACCACGCTGGTTTTTCCTACACTGAAAGGTGAAAAATACACCAACCACAAGATTTCTGGCCATAGGGAAGGAGTTCTGATTTTGACATTACGTTCACACCTAGGCAGTGATTGGAGATAAGGTCTAGGTTTTAAAGCCTGAAAACCGAGGTTGGGAATTAATGAAGACCTAATGCCATGGCATGTCCGATGTGATCAGTGTGCGGCCAGCTGTCTGGCTGTCACTCGGGATGTCAGGGCTCAGGCTGTGTCCGACAGGGCATTAGTGCCCAGGGTAGACTGTATAATTGGAGTGCAGTCGAGTGGCGTGCAGGTTGATCCTCACTTGGGGTTTCTGGGTAGCTCCACAGGGCAAAGATTTTCTTCGGGAGGCAGGCAGAGCGCTTCATTGTGTCTCCAGAATTCCCGAACTGGATTACTTGTGGGCCAGGAGTGTGAGGATGGAAGTCTGAGAACACAAACTAATCTTAGGTTTCGGGGTGAGGGCACGGCAGGCACACTCTTCAGATTTGAATCGAGATTTCGTGCACCTGAAGCCAGGTGAGGATCAGACGATGGCTCTGGATGGAGTTTCTGTCCATGACAACCCCTTCATGAAAGGGAGGGTCTCAGGAGGCCATAGATGTTTTCCCTTAATGAAAGTTGTGAGATGCTCCAAACTGCAATGATTCCTTCTGTGGGACACTCTAGACCTGTTGGATGGCTCCCGTACATCCCATATGGAAAGACTCTAGAGCAGGTTTCTAAGGATGGATGCCTGGGCAACCCGCCTCCCATTCCAGTTGACTCCTAGCGACAATGCAGGTTGATATGCCAGCTCTGGGGGAGCAACCGAGGGGGTTGAGTTGAAATGGACTCTCTGGAGGATGGGTCATAGTGTGCCTTTGTGTCCATGGAAACCTTGGAATGGGGCAGTGGATCTGGGGCCCTGAAGGATTCTCCTATCTGGTGGTTTTTACAGAGCCCCGAAGAGTACGTTGCCTATGTGAAGATGAGATTTTTCTGACGAGTGCCTCAGGAATCCCCCATATGATGGTATTGGAGACCAGGCCTCTGAGGAGAGATGCCTGGATACAAAATCAATTGATCAGATTAGAGCTTAGGTGCCTGTCTGGTTCAATTTTCTTCTCTGGGGATATCTGTCTATGGGACTGAGAGGATGTAGTTGCTCTGCTTGTGTCAGATAACCCCTGTTTGTCCTGGGCTGCCTACACTATTGGGATGGCCTCGGGGACATTGGAGGTTTCTCCTAATCTATAGGGTTGTGGCCAATGGAATAGGCAGAATTCCCTTGGAGAGGGCAGACACAGTTCTGAGGTGTGGCTCCAGGGGCCTATGCCTGGAGGTTGTGTGTTCCATGGCTGTGGGGATAGAAGTATGAAAACACATATTTGGCTTAGTATGGGGATGTAGCTATGACAGGCCTGATCTGCAGACCGTGAGGAGAACGCTTCGGGATATGAACAAAGGGCGAGTGTGAGGCCCTTGCTCAGACTTTTGTCTCTGGAATTTGTGTCAACAATGGCAATGGAATGTTGGGGTGCCTCATGGTCCATGGACGAGTCTCCCTTCTGGGGATTTGTCCCAAGCCCAATTTTGGATACATTCTGTGGGATGGAAGGAGTATTTTCGGTTTATTTATTTATTTATTTTTTACCTCAGCAGTCCCACCAAAAATGGGATTCCAGAGCAAGCCCTGGGGAGGGGCACTTGGACGACCCGACCTCTTGTTAAGATTGATTGCCTAGCGGCATGGCAAAACCTATACGCGGGCTCTTGGTCCAGCCACTGAGAGGCCTTACTTGAGGACAGGACTCAGGCTGAGTGCTACAACGCAAGTTTGTGTCCAACGAGGCCCTCAATCATGGGCGGGACCTCATGGGCCACGCTGGTTTCTCCTACACTGAACGTTGGACAACTTGCCAACCATAAGGTTTCTTGCCATGGGAAAAGAGGAGTTCTAATTTCTGCATCACGTTCACCCCAGGGCAGTGATTGGAGATAAGGTCTAGACTATTAAGCCTGGAAACATAGGTTGGAAAGAAATGAAGACCTAAGGCCCTGGCGGGTCGGATATGCTTAGTGTGTGGCCAGATGTCTGTGTGTCGGTCAGGAGGTGCGGGCTCAGGCTGTGTCAGACAGGGCACAGTGTGCCCATGGCATTCTGTCCAATTGGGGTACAGTCGAGTGGAATGCTGTTTGATCCTCATTTGGCATTTCTGGGTTGCCCCAAAGGGCAATGTTTTTCTTCTTGAGGGAAAGCAGAATGCTGCATTGTGGCTCCCAAATTCCCAAACTGGAGGGCTTGTGGGACCAGAGTGTGAGGACAGAAGTCTGAGAACATAAGCTAGGCTTAGGTTGGGTTTCAGGGCGAGGACACAGCAGTTCCACTCTGCAGAGCTGAATCAAAAACTCGTGCATGTGAAGTCAGGGTGAGTATCAGTCATTGGGCTGGTTGGAGTCTCTTTCCTTGATGTCCTCCTCATGAAGGGGGATGGATTCATGAGGCCATGGAGGGGCATCACGAGGCCATGGATGTTTTCCCACTGTGGGAATGTATGATGCTCTAATCCACAAGGATTCTTTCTGTAAGACATTCGAGACCTGTTGGATGGCTCCAGGACATCCCATATGGAACGACGCCACAGCAGGGTTCTAAGGAGGGATTCTTGAAGAGCCTGCCTCACATTCCAATTTTCTCCTAGCAACAAGGTAGGTTCGATCTGCTGGCTCTGGGGGAGCAACCAAGGGGACTGGGTTGAAATGGACTCTTCTGAGGATGGTTCATAATGTGAGCTTGATTCCATGGAGACCTAGGAATGGGGCGGTGGCTATGGGGCCCTGAAGATTTCTCCTAACCAGAGGTTTTGACACATCTCCGACGAGCAAGTTTCCCATATGGAGATGACATTTTTTTCTGATTGGTGCCTCAGGAAACCGCCATATGGTGGTATTGGAAACCAGGCCTCTAAGGAAAGATGCCTGGAAACAAAAGCAATGAATCCGATTAGGGCCTAGGGGCCTGTCCGTTTCAGTCTGCTTCTCGGGGGACATCTGTCTACAGGTCTGAGTAGATGTAGTTGCTCAGCTTGTGTTAAATCACCCCTGTTGTCCCAGGCAGCCTACACTATTGGGCTGGCCTCGGAGATATTGGAGGTTTCTCCTATTCTGTAGGTTTGTGGCCAATGAAATGGGCTTAATTCCCTTGGAGAGGGCAGTCACAGTCTTGAATTGTGGCTCCAGGGCCCCAGCCTGGATGGTGTGTGAGACAGGGTTGTGGGGACAGAAGTCTCAGAACACAAAGTCCAGTTAGGTTTGGAGATGTAAGTATGGCAGGCCTGATCTACAGAACGTGAAGAGATTCCTTCAGGATATGAACAAAGGGTGAGTGTTAGGCACTTGCTCAGGCTTTTCTCTTTAGATTTTCTGTGAACGATGGCCATGGAATGTAGGGGTGGCCTAATGGGCTGTAGATGAGTCTCCCTCTCAGGGGATTTGGCCCGATCCCAATAGTTTGGGGTCATTCTGTGGGATGGGTGGAGTCTTCGTTTTTTGTTTTGTTTTGTTATTTTGTTATTTTTTTTTTTTTTTACTTCAGGTGTCACTCCAAAAGAGGAATTCAAGAGCAGATCCCTGGGGATGGGCCACTGGACAACCCGACCTGTGGTTAAGTTTGGGGGCCTCAGGGCATGGCAAGCCCCATATGCAGGCTCTTGGTCCAGGCGCTGAGAGGCCTTCCTTGAGGACAGGCCTCATGCTGAGGGTCACAACACGTGTTTGTGTCCAACGTGGCCCTCAGCCATGGTCGGAGTCTCAAGGACCACACTGAACGTTGGACAACTTGCCAACCTCAAGGTTTCTGACCATGGGGAAGGAGGATTTCTAATTTCTTCATCACGTTCACTCCTGGGCAGTGATTGGAGATAAGGACTAGATTCATAAGCCTGAACACCGAGGTTGGGAAGATATGAAGACCTAAGGATCTGGCGGGTCCAATGTGCTCAGTGTGCGCCAACTATCTGGGTGTCGGTCACAATGTCCTGGTTCAGGCTGTGTCAGACAGGGCATTAGTGCCCTGGGTAGACTGTATCATTGGGGTACAGTCGAGTGTCGTGCTTTTGGGGGGAGGGCACAGCAGGCACAATCTGCAGAGCTGAATCGAGATCTCGTGATTTTGAATTCAGGGCGAGGAACAGACGTTGCTCTGGTTGGAGCTTTTGTCTATGACAGCCCCTTGATTAAGGGGGAGTGTCTCACGTGGCCATGGAGTTTTTCCCACGATGGCAGTTCTGAGATGCTTCAAACCACAAAGATTCCTTCAGCTGGACAGTAGAGACCTGTGGTATGGATCCTGGATGTCACATTAGGAATGACTCCAGAGCAGGTTTCTAAGGATGGATGCCTGGGCAGCCCAACTCACATTCCAATTGTCCCCTAGCAACAAGCCAGGTTTGATCTGCTGGCTCTGGGGGAGCCACCGAGGGGGCTGAGTTGAAATGGACACTCCTGAGGTTCCATCACCACGTCATAACGTGGGTGTGTGTCCATGGAGACCTTGGAATGGGGCAATGGCGCCGGTGACCTGAAGGATTCTCCTAACCGGAGGTTTTAAGACAGCTCCAAAGAGCAAGTTTCCTACATGGAGACGAGATTTGTTCTTATTGATGCCTCAAGAACCACAATCAGATGGTATTGGAAACCTGGCATCTGAGGAGAGATGCCTGGAAACCAAAGTAATGGATCGGATTCGGGTCTGACCGGTTCAATATTCTTCTCTGGGAACATCTGTTCCCAGAGACACAGGTCTAGGCACAGGTCTAGGTTCTGTCTATGGTTCTTAGTGGAGGTCGTTGTTCAGTTGGTGTCAGATCGTCCCTGTTTGTCCCGGATGGCCGACGCTATTGGGATGGTCTTGGGGTCTTTGGAGGTTTCTCCTAATCTGTATGGTTGTGGCCAATGGAATGGGCAGAATTACATTGGAGAGGGCAGGCACAGTCCTGAGGTGTGGTTCCCGCTATCTCATTGTCAGGTGGGAGATCCGGGCTTAGGCTGTTCAGACAGGGAATTAGTGCCCAGGGTAGTCTGTATAATTGGGGTAAAGTCGATGGTGTGCATTTTGATCCTCATTTGGGGATTCTGGGTAGCCCCATAGGGCAACATTTTTCTTCTGAAGGGCAGGCAGAGTGCTGCATTGTGGCTCTGGAATTCCCAAACTGGAAAGCTTGTGGGCCAGGAGTGTGAGCACAGAAGTCTGAGATCACAGGCTAGGCCAGGATTTTGGGGCAAGAGCACGGCAGTCACACTCTGAACAGCGGAATCAAGATCCCAAGCATCTGATGTCAGGTCGAGGATGAGACTTTTGCTCAGGTTCAGTTTCTGTCCATGATCCCCCTTCATGAAGTGGGGTGGGCATCATGAGGCCATGGAGGTTTTCCCACAATGGGAGTTGTGAGATGCTCCAAACCGCAAGGATTCCTTCTGCGGGACAGTCGAGACCTGTTGAATGACTCCAGGACGTCCCATACAGAACGACGCCAGAGGAGTGTTTTAACGTGGATGCCTGGAGAGCCCACCTGGCATTCCAATTGTCTCCTAGTGACAAGGCAGGTGCAATCTGCTGGCTCTGGGGGAGCAACCGAGGGTGCTGAGTTGAAATGGACACTCCTGAGGATGGATCATAATGTGGTTGTGTGTCCATGGAGACCTTGGAACAAGGCGATAGTTGCAGATACCTGAAGGTTTCTCCTAACTGGAGGTTTTGACACAGTTCCATAGAGCAAGTGTCCCATGTGGAGACGAGATTTGTTCTGACTGGTACCTCCGGAAACCCCCATATGCTGGTATTGGAAACCAACCTCTGAGTAGAGATGCCTGGAAACAAAAGCAATGGATCCGATTAGGGCCTAGGGGCCTGTGCGGTTCAATCTTCTTCTCTGGGGATATCTGTCTATGAGTCTGACTGGAGGTCGTTGATCATCTTGTGACAGATCGCCCCTGTTTGTCCTGGGCGGCCAACACTATTGGGATGGCCTCAGGGATGTTTTAGGTATCTCTAATCTGTAGCGTTGTGGTCAATGGAATGGGCGGAATTCCCTTGGAGAGGGCAGGCACAGTCCTGAGGTGTGGCTCCAGGGGACCCAGCCTGGAGGGTGTGTGGGCCAGGACTGTGGGGAAAGAAGTCTGAAAACACAAACTCGGCTTAGGTTTGGGGATGTAGTTATGGCAGGCCTGATATACAGATCGTGAGGAGAATTTTTCTGGCTATAAACAAAGTGTGAATGTGAAGCGCTTGTTCAGGCTTTTGTCTATGGATTTTGTGTCAACGGTGAGCATGGAATGTCGGGGTGGCCTTATGGGACATGGACGAGTCTTTCTCTCTGGGGAGGTGGCCCAATTCCAAGAGTATGGGTTCATTCAGTGGGAAGGGAGGAGTCCTTTCTGTTTTTATACCTCAGGTGTCCCACCAAAAGAGGGATTGCATAGCAGAGCACTGGGGAGGGGCAATTGGAAAACCCGAACTCTGGTTAAGATAGGGGCCTAGGGCTATAAATGCCCCATATGTGGGCTCTTTGTCCAACCACTGAGAGGCCTTACTTAAGGAAAGAGCTCACGCTGAGAGTCACAATGCGTGTTTGTGCCCAGTGCAGCTGGCAAGCATGGGCAGGGCCTCATGGGCCACGCTGATTTCTCTTACACTAAACATTGGACAACATGCCAACCACAAGGTTTTTTGCCATGGGGAAGGAGGAGTTCTGATTCCTGCATCACGTTCACCCCTGTACAGTGATGGGAGATAAGGTCTAGGTTCTGAAGCCTGAAAACCGAGGTTGAGAACAGATGATTAACTAAGACCCTGGCAGGTCTGATGTGCTCAGTGTACAGCCAGTTGTCTGGGTATTGGTTGGGAGGTGTGTGCTCAGGCTGTGTAAGACAGGGCATTAGTGCCCAGGGTAGACTGTATAATCAGGGTACAGTCGAGTGGCGTGTAGGTTTATTCTCATTTGGGGGATTCTTATAGCCTCATAGAGCAACATTTTTCTTCTGGAGGGCAGGCAGAGTGCTGCATTGTGCATCTGGAATCCCAAACTGGACGTCTTGTGGGTCAGGAGTGTGAGGACGGAAGTTTGAGAATACAAGCTAGGCTTAGGTTTGGGGCGAGGGCACGGCAGGCACACTCTGCAGAGCTAAATTGCGATCTCATGCATCTGAAGTCAGGGCGAGGTTCAGACGTTGGCTCAGGTTGGAGTTTCTATCCATAATGGCCCCTTAATGAAGCAAAGGCTATCATGAGGCCATGTAGGTTTTCCCATGATGGGAGTTGTGAGATGCTCCAAACCGCAAGGATTCCTTCTGTGGGACTGTTGATAAGTTGGATGGCTCCAGGACGTCCCAAACATAATGATTCCAGAGCTGTGATCTAAGGATGGATGTGTGGGCAACCAGTCTCCCTTTCCAATTATCTCCTAGAAACAAGGTAGGTTCGATCTGCTGGCTGTGGAGGAGCAACAGAGTGGGCTGAGTTGAAATGGACTCTCCTGAGGATGGATCATAATGTGGGTTTGTGTCCATGGATTCCTAGGAATTAAGCGGTGACTACGGGGCCTTGAAAGATACTCCTAAGGGGAGGTTTTGACACAGATCTGTATAGCAAGTTTCCCAAGTAGAGATGACATTTGTTCTCATTGGTACCTCAGGAAATCGCCATATACTGGTATGGGAAACCAGGCCTCTGAGGAGCGATGCCTAGAAACCAAAGCAATGGATCCAATAAGGGCCTAGCGGCGTGTCCAGTTTAATCTTCTTCTCTGGGGACATCTGTCTATGGGTCTGAGTGGAGGTAGTTGATAAGATTGTGTCAGATCGCCCATTTGTCCTGGGCGTCCCACAGTATTGGGATGGCCTCGGAGTCTTTGGAGGTTTCTCCTAATCTATAGTCTTGGGGACAATGAAATGGGCAGAATTCCCATGGAGAGGGCAGGCAAAGTCCTGACCTTTGGCTCCAGGGGCCCCATCTTTGAGGGTGTGTGGGCTAGGGCTGTGGGGACAGAAGTCTGAAAACACATACTCGGCTTAGGTTTGGGGACATAGGTATGGCAGGCCCGATCTACAGACAGTGAGGAGAACTCTTCATGATATAAACAAAGGTCAAATGTGAGGTGCTTCCTCAAACTTTTGTCTCTGGATTTTGTGTCAAAGATAGCCATTGAATGTCAATGTGGCTTCATCGGCCATGGACGAGTATCTCTCTCTGGGGATTTAGCCCGATCCCAAGTGTTTTGGGTCATTCTTTGGGATGGGAGGGGTCCTTTCTGTTTTTTTAACTCAAGTGTCTCACCAAAAGACGGATTCCAGAGGAGAGTCCTGGGGAGGGGCGACTGGACAACCCGACCTCTGGTTTAGAATGGGGGCCTAGGGACCTGGCAAGCCCCACATGCTGGCTCGTGGTCCAGCCACTGAGAGGCCTTACTTGCAGACAGGGTTCACGCTGAGGGTCACAATGTGAGTTTGTACCCAACCTGGCCCTCAAGCATGGGTAGGGCCTCATGGGCCACACTGGTTTCTCCTATTCTGAACGTGCTACAACATGCCAACTACATGGTTTCTTGCCATGAGGAAGGAGGAGTTCGGATTTCTGCATCACGTTCACTCCTGGGCAGTGATTGGAGATAAGACCTAGGTTCTGAAGCCTGAAAGCCGAGTTTGGGAAGAGGTGATGACCTAAGGCCATGGCGGGTCAGATGTACTCAGTGTGTGGTCAGCTGTCTAGGTGTCGGTCGGGAGGTCTGGACTCAGATTGTGTCAGACAGGGCATTAGTGCCCAGCGTATACTGTATAATTGGGATACAGTCGAGTGGCATGCAGGTTGATTCTCATGTGGGGTTTCTGGGCAGCCCCATAGGGCAACGATTTTCTTCTGGAGGGCAGGCAGAGTGCTGCATTGTGGCTCCGGAATTGCCAATCTGTAGGGCTTGTGGGCCAGAATTGTGAGGATGGAAGCCTGAGAACACAAGCTAGGCTGAGGTTTCGGGGCAAGGGCACAGCAAACACACTCTGCAGTGCTGAATCGAGATCTCGTGCATCTGAACTCAGAGAGAGGATCAGATTTTGGCTCAGGTTGGAGTTTCTGTCCATGATGGCCCCTTCATGAAGGGGCAGGGTCTCAAGATGCCATGTATTTATTCTCATGATGGGAGTTGTGAGATGCTCCAAACGACAAGGATTCCTTCTGTAGGACCCTCAAGAACTGTTGGATGGCTTCCAGAGATCCCATACGGAGCGACTCCAGTGCAGGATTCTAAGGATGGATGTGTGGTGTGCCCGCCTCACATTTCAATTATTTCCTAAGAACAAGGCAGGTTCGATCTGTTGGCTCTGAGGTAGCAACCCAGGGGCCTGAGTTGAAATGGACTCTCCTGAGAATGGATCATATTGTGCGTTTCTGTTCATGGAGACCTTGGAATGGAGTGGTGGATCTGGGACCCTGAAGGATTCTCCTAACTGGAGGTTTTGACAGAGCTCCAAAGAGTACATTTCCAATGTGGAGACGAGATTTGTTCTGATGAGTGCCTCAGGAATCCCCTATATGCTGGTATTGGAAACCAGGCCTCTGAGGAGTGATGTCTGGAAACCAAAGCAATGGATCCTATTAGGGCCTAGGGGCCTGTCCCATTCAATCTGATTCTCGGGACACCAGTCTATGGGTCTTATCGGAGGCAGTTGCTGAGCTTCTGTCACATCGCCCCTGTTTGTCCTGGACGGCCTACATTATTGGGATGGCCTCGCGTCTTTAAAGGTTTCTCTTAATCTGTATGGTTGTAGCCAATGGAATGGGCAGAATTCCCTTGGAGAGAGCAGGCACAGTCCTGAGGTGTGGCTCCAGGGGCCCCTACCTGGAGGGTGTGTGTGCCAGGGCTGTGGGGACAGAAGTCTTAAAACACAAACGTGGCTTAGGTTTGGGGACGACTATATGGCAGGCCCAATATACAGAATGTGAGGAGAATTTTTTGGGCTATTAGCAAAGGGTGATGTGAGGCGCTTGCTCAGGCTTTTGTCTCAGGATTTTGTGTCAATGTTTAGCGTGGAATTTCAGGGTGGCCTTATGGGCCATGGACGAGTCTTTCTCTCTGGGGATTTGGCCCGATCCCAAGAGTTTGAGGTCATGCTGTGGGAAGGGAAGAGTCCTTTCTGGTTTTATTTTTGTTTTTTTTTTTTCCAATTTATTTATTTTCAGAAAAACAGTATTCATTATTTTTTCACCACACCCAGTGCTCCATGCAAGCAGTGCCCTCTATAATACCCACCACCTGGTACCCCAACCTCCCACCCCCCCCCCCACTTCAAACCCCTCAGACTGTTTTTCAGAGTCCATAGTCTCTCATGGTTCACCTCCCCTTCCAATTTACCCAAATTCCCTACTCCTCTCTAACGCCCCTTGTCCTCCATGCTATTTGTTATGCTCCACAAATAAGTGAAACCATATGATAATTGACTCTCTCTGCTTGACTTATCTCACTCAGCATACTCTCTTCCAGTCCCGTCCATGTTGCTACAAATGTTGGGTATTCATCCTTTCTGATGGAGGCATAATACGCCATAGTGTATATGGACCACATCTTCCTTATCCATTCATCCGTTGAAGGGCATCTTGGTTCTTTCCATAGTTTGGCGACTGTGGCCATTGCTGCTATAAACATTGGGGTACAGATGGCCCTTCTTTTCACGACATCTGTATCTTTGGGGTAAATACCCAGGAGTGCAAGTGCAGGGTCGTAGGGAAGCTCTATTTTTAATTTCTTGAGGAATCTCCACACTGTTCTCCAAAGAGGCTGCACCAACTTGCATTCCCACCAACAGTGTAAGAGGGTTCCCCTTTCTCCACATCCTCTCCAACACATGTTGTTTCCTGTTTTGTTAATTTTGGCCATTCTAACTGTTGTAAGGTGATATCTCAATGTGGTTTTAATTTGAATCTCCCTGATGGCTAATGATGATGAGAATTTTTTCATGTGTCTGATAGCCATTTGTATGTCTTGATTGGAGAAGTGTCTCTTCATATCTTCTGCCCATTTTTTGATGTGTTTGTCTGTTTCGTGTGGGTTGAGTTTGAGGAGTTCATTATAGATCCTTGATATCAACCTTTTGTCTGTACTGTCATTTGCAAATATCTTCTCCCATTCCGTGGGTTGCCTCTTTGTTTTTTTGACTGTTTCCTTTGCTGTGCAGAAGCTTTTGATTTTGATGAAGTCCCAGAAGTTTATTTTCGCTTTTGTTTCCTTTGCCTTTGGAGACGTATCTTGAAAGAAGTTGCTGTGGCTGATATCAAAGAGATTACTGCCTATGTTCTCCTCTAGGATTCTGATGGATTCCTGTCTCACGTTGAGGTCTTTTATCCATTTTGAGTTGATCTTTGTGTACGGTGTAAGAGAATGGTCGAGTTTCATTCTTTTACATATAGCTGTCCAGTTTTCCCAGCACGATGTATTGAAGAGACTGTCTTTTTTCCACTGTATATTTTTTCCTGTTTTGTCAAAGATTAATTGACCATAGAGTTGAGGGTCCATATCAGGGCTCTCTACTCTGTTCCACTGGTCTATGTGTCTGTTTTAATGCCAGTACCATGCTGTCTTGGTGATCACAGCTTTGTAATAAAGCTTGAAATCAGGTAAGGTGATGCCGCCAGCTTTATTTTTGTTTTTCAACATTTCCTTAGCGATTCGGGGTCTCTTCTGATTCCATACAAATTTTAGGATTATTTGCTCCAGCTCTTTGAAGAATGCCGGTGGAATTTTGATCGGAATGGCATTAAAAGTATAGATTGCTCTAGGCAGTATAGACATTTTAACAATGTTTATTCTTCCGATCCAAGAGCATGGAATGGTCTTCCATCTTTTTGTGTCTTCTTCAATTTCTTTCATGAGTGTTCTGTAGTTCCTCAAGTACAGATCCTTTACTTCTTTAGTTAGGTTTATTCCCAGGTATCTTATGGTTCTTGGTGCTATAGTAAATGGAATCGATTCTCTAATTTCCCTTTCTGTATTTTCATTGTTAGTATATAAGAAAGCCACTGATTTCTGCACATTGACTTTGTATCCTGCCACGTTGCTGAATTGCTGTATGAGTTCTAGTAGTTTGGAGGTGGAGTCTTTTGGGTTTTCCATATAAAGAATCATGTCCTCTGCGAAGAGAGAGAGTTTGACTTCTTCACTACCAATTTGGATACCTTTTATTTCTCTCTGTTGTCTGATTGCTGTTGCTAGGACTTCTAATACTATGTTGAACAAGAGTGGTGAAAGTGGGCATCCTTGTCTTGTTCCTGATCTCAATGGGAAGGCTGCAAGCTTTTTCCCATTGAGGATGATATTTGCTGTGGGTCTTTCATAGATAGATTTGATGAGGTTCAGGAATGTTCCCTCTATCCCTATACTTTGAAGCGTTTTAATCAGGAACGGATGTTGGATTTTGTCAAATGCTTTTTCTGCATCAATTGAGAGGACCATGTGGTTCTTCTCTCTCCTCATATTAATTTGTTGTATAACATTGATTGATTTGCGAATGTTGAACCATCCTTGTAGCCCAGGGATGAATCCCACCTGATCATGGTGGATAATCTTTTTAATGTGCTGTTGGATCCTGTTGGCTAGGATCTTGTTAAGAATCTTAGCATCCATATTCATCAGTGATATTGGTCTGAAATTCTCCTTTTTGGTAGGGTCCTTGCCTGGTTTGGGGATCAGGGTAATGCTGGCTTCATAGAAAGAGTCTGGAAGTATTCCTTCTGCTTCAATTTTTTGATACAGCTTCAGGAGAATAGGTGTTATTTCTTCTTGGAAGGTTTAGTAGAATTCCCCAGGGAATCCGTCAGGTCCTGGGCTCTTGTTTTTTTGGGAGGTTTTTGATCACTGCTTCAATCTCGTTATTAGATATCGGTCTATTCAGGTTGTCGATTTCTTCCTGGTTCAATTTTGGTAGTTTATATTTTTCCAGGAATTCATCCATTTCATCTAGGTTGCTAAGCTTATTGGCATATAACTGTTCGTAATAACTTCTGATGATTGTTTCTACTTCCTTGGCGTTAGTTGTGATCTCTCCCTTTTCAATCATAATTTTATGAATTTTGGATTTCTCTCTTTTCTTTCGGATTAGTGTAGCCAGTGGCTTATCGATCTTATTGATTCTTTCAAAAAAACAGCTTCTAGTTTCATTGATACGTTCTACTGTATATATGGTTTCTCCCTCATTGATCTCAGCTCTAATCTTGATGATTTCCCTTCTTATGTGTGGAGTTGGCTTGATTTGTTGTTGATCCTCCAGTTCTTTAAGGTGTATAGACAGCTGGTGTGTTCTGGATTTTTCAATTTTTTTCAGCAAGGCTTGGATGGCTATATATTTTCCCCTTAGGACCGCCTTTGTTGTATCCCATAGGTTTTGGACCGAAATGTCTTCATTCTCATTGGTTTCCATGAATTGTTTCAGTTCTTCTTTGATCTCCTGGTTGATCCAAGCATTCTTAAGCAAGGTGGTCTTTAGCTTCCAGGTGTTTGAGTTCCTTCAGTACTTGTCCTTGTGATTGAGCTCCAGTTTCAAAGCTTTGTGATCTGAGAATATGCAGGGAATAATCTCAGTCTTTTGGTATCGGTTGAGTCCTGATTTGTGAACAAGTATGTGGTCTATTCTGGAGAAGGTTCCGTGTGCACTTGAAAAGAATGAGTATTCTGCTGTTTTAGGGTGGAATGTTCTGTATATGTCTATGAGGTCCATCTGGTCCAATGTGTCATTCAATGCTCTTGTTTCTTTATTGATTTTCTGCTTCGATGATCTGTCTAATTCTGAAAGAGGTGTGTTAAGATCTCCTACGATTAGTGTATTCATATCAATATGACTCTTTATCTTGATTAACAGTTTTCTTAAGTAATTGGCTGCTCCCATATTGGGAGCATAGATATTTACAATTGTTAGATCATCTTGGTGGATAGTCCCTTTAAGGATTATGTAGTGTCCTTCTGTATCTCTGACTACAGTCTTTATTTTGAAGTCGAATTTATCTGATATGAGAATCGCTACCCCAGCCTTCTTTTGAGTCCCATTGGCATGAAAGATGCTTCTCCACCCCTTCACTTTCAGTCTGCGTGTATCTTTAGGTTCAAAATGGGTCTCTTGTAGACAGCATATGGGTGGGTCCTGTCGTTTTATCCAATCTGCAACCCTGTGCCATTTTATGGGTGCATTTAGGCCATTCACATTGAGAGTGATTATTGATAGATATTTTTTATTGACATCGAGTTACCTTTGAAGTCTTTTTGTTGCCTGTCTCTATATTTCTGTTCAATGCTATTCTTGGGATTTTTCCTCTTTTATGGAACCCCCCTTAATATTTCCTGCAGTATCGGCTTGCTGGTTGCATAGTCTTTTAAGCCTTGCCGGTCTTGGAAACTCTTTATCTCTCCATCCATTTTGAATGTCAGTCTTGCTGGATAAAGTATTCTTGGCTGCATGTTCTTCTCATTTAGGGCCCTGAATATATCTTGCCAGCCTCTTCTGGCTTGCCAGGTCTCTGTGGACATGTCTGACGATATTCTGATGGGCTTCCCTCTGTAACTAAGGAGCCTCTTTGCCCTGGCGGCTTTCAAGAGATTATACCTACAATTATAATTTCTCAATTTGACTATCAGGTGTCGTGATGTTTTTTTGGAGTGTATAATCTTGGGTGGAGACCTTTCAGCCTCTAGTACATGAACGCTGGTTTCATTCGCGAGATTCGGAAAATTTTCATGAAGGACTTGTTTCACGATATCTTCTAGACTTCTTTCTTTCTCCTCCCCTTCAGGAATTCCAATAATTCTGACGTTGGAACGCTTCATGGCATCATTTATTTCCCTGATTCTGCTTTCGTGGGATCTAAGCTGTTTGTTCCAGGCTTCCTCCTGATCCTTTCTCTCTATCTGTTTGTCTTCCAGATCACTAATTCTATCTTCTGTCTCAGTTACCCTAGCTTTGAGAGAGTTTAGATTAGATTGGAACTCATTGAGAGCATTGTGGACCTCCTCCCTGGTAGATTTAAGCTCCGCCCTAACATTGTGAACATCCTGTCTGGTCGCTTTCAGTTCGGCCCTAATCAATTCTGTTTGGTCATCCATGGCTTTCTCCAACCTAGCTATTTCCTGGAAAATTGTTAGCCTGAATTTTCTTTCTGACATATTGTCTATGTTGATAGCCATTAGTTCTGTTGCAGAAGGTCCATCCACTGTATTTTTCTTCTGTTGGGCATTCCTCCTCCTAGTCATTTTGGTGGGAGAAGACTGAACAGATGTAGCTGGATGTATCAACTCTGGTGCAGTCAAGGTGCACCCTGGAACACTTCCTGATCTTCATCTCAGAGAGAAGCCTCAGTCTGGGTGCAGAAGCTGAATAAATTCCCCCTTGGACGCTGGCAGCGCAGGTTCCAAGTTGCAGACCCTGGGGGCAGGATCTTTTGCTCGTTCCCAAAGCCAAGGCAGTGGCGGCTGTTTGGGAGCTCCTGACTGCCAGAGAGGTTCCAAGCAGCGATCGCACACTGAGATTTTGCCGCCGGCCCGGGCTGGGAGTGCCCGGCTTGCGCGCACCTCTTTTCAGAGGGGGCTGTGGTTCGGGCGCGCGTCTGGGGCACTGAGAACGGGGCGCTGGTCCGTAAGCCACAGGCTGGGCTCTTGCACACCTCTGTCCGGGGAAGAGTTTCGCGCGCGCGCGGCTTAGACTTTGAAACAATGGCGCAGGTCAAGAAGTGCCCCCGGGCCTTAGTAACCCAGGAGAGCTCGATGGACGTGTGCACGCATCTCACGCTTTGTGGTAGGGCTAGCGCGCGTTCTGCAGACCGGCGCAGCTCCCATCCCCTCACAGGAGCCAGAACCCACGCGCTCTGGGGCACGCTGGTGGCTTAGGGACCAGGTGCTTGTTTCTCCGCCGCACTCTCTCTGCCTCCGCGCCGGGGACGCCGTCTCGTCCTTTCTGTTTTTATACCTTAGGTATCCCACCAAAAGAGGGATTCCAGAGCAGAGCACTGAGGAGGGGCGATTGGAAAACCCGAACTCTGGTTAAGAATGGGGACCTAGGGGAATGAACGCCCCATATGCAGTCTCTTGTTCAAGCCACTGAGTGGCCTTACTTGAGGTCAGGGCACACGCTGATGGTCACAATGCATGTTTGTGCCTAACAAGGCCGGCAAGCATGAGCAGGGCCTCATGGGCAACTCTGGTTTCTCCTACACTGAACGTTGGACAACATGCCAACCACAAGGTTTCTGGCCTTGAGGAAGGAGAAGTTCTGATTTCTGCATCATGCTCAACCCTGGTCAGTGGATGGAGATAAGTTCTAGGTCCTGAAGCCTAAAAACTGAGGCTGGGAAGGGATTACGAACTAAGGCCCTGGCGGGTCTGATATCCTCAGTGTGCGGCCAGAAGTCTAGGTGTGGATTGGGAGGTCCGGGCTCAGGCTGTGTCAGACAGTGCATTAGTGCTCAGTGTATGCTGTATAACTGGGGTACAGTCAAGTGACCTGCAGGTTGATCCTCACTTCGGGTTTCTGGGTAGCCCCATAAAACACGTTTTTCTTCTGGAGGGCAGGCAGAGTGCTGCCTTCTGGCTCTGGAATTCCCAAACTGGAGAGCTGTGGGCCAGAAGTGTGAGGAAGGAAGTATGAGAACACAATCTAGGCTTAGGTCTTGGGGCAAGGGCACAGCAGGCACACCCTGCAGAGTTGAATTGTGATCTCGTGCATCTCAAGTCAGGGCGAGGATCAAATGTTGGCTCAGTTTCGAGTTTCTGTCCATGATAGCCCCTTCATTGAGGGGGGCGGGCATAGCGGGGACATGGGGGTTTTCCCATGATGAGAGTTGTGAGATGCTCCAAACAGCAAGGATTCCTTCTGCAGTAGAGTCAAGACCTGTTGGATGGCTCCCGGACTTCCCATATAAAACGACTCCAGAGCAGGGTTCTAAGGATGGATTCCTGGGCAGCCTACCTCTAATTCTAATTGTCTCCAATGACAAGGCTGGTTCCATCTGCTGGCTCCAGGGGAGCAACCAAGGGGCCTGAGTTGAAATGGCCTCTCCTGTGGGTGGGTAATAATGTGGATTTTTGTCCATGGAGACCTTGGAAATGGGTTTTGGCACCAGGGACCTGAAGGACTTCTCTAACCGGAAGTTTTGATAGGGGTCCAAAGAGCAAGTTTCCCATGTGGGTACGAGATTTGTTCTGATTGGTGCCTCAGGAAACCCCAATATGGTGGTATTGGAAACCTTGCCTTTGGGGAGAGATGCATGGAAACAAATTAATGGATCCAGTTAGGGCCTAGGGGCCTGTCCAGTTAATGTTCTTCTCTGGGGACATCTATCTCTGGTCTGAGAAGAGATAGTTGCTCAGCTGGTGGCAGATCGACCCTGTTTGTCCTGGGGAGCCTATGCTATTGGGATGGCCAGGGGAATTTGGAGGTTTCTCCTAACCTGTAGGGTTGTGGCCAATTCAATGGGCAGAATCCCCTTGGGGAGGACATGCAGAGTCCTGAGGTGTGGTCCCAGGGTTCCAAGCATAGAGAATTTGTAGGCCAGTGCTTTGGGGACAGAAGTCTAAAAACACAAACTCAGCTTAGGGTTGGGGATGAAGTTATGGCCAGCCTGAAATACAGACCATGAGGAGAACTCTTTGGGATATGAAGAAATGGCAATTGTGAGGCACTGGCTCAGGCTTTTTTCTCTGCATTTTGTGTCACCAATGGCCGTGCAATGTCGAGGTGGCTTCACTGGCCATGGATGAGTCTCCCTCTCTGGGGATTTGGCCTGATTCCAAAATTTTGGGGTCATTCTGTGGGATAGGAGGAATCCTTTCTGTTTTTTTTACCTCAGGTGTCCCACCAAAGAGGGATTCCAGAGCAGAGCATTGGGGAGGGGCGATTGGACAACCCGAACTCTGGTTAAGAATGGGGGCCTACTGGCATGAACATTCCATATGCGGTCTCTTTGTCCAACCTCTGGGAGGCCTTACTTGAGGACAGGACACACGCTGAGGGTCACAATGCTTGTTTGTGCCCAACGCGGCAGACAAGCATTCGCAGGGCCTCCAGGGCAACACTGGTTTCTCCTACACTGAACATTGGACATGTAAACCACAATGTTTCTAGCCATGGGGTAGGAGGAGTTCTGATTTCTGCATCATGTTCACCCCTGGGCAGTGAATGGACATAATGTCTAGGTTCTGAAACCTGAAAACCGTGGTTGGGAAGAGATGATGAGCTAAGGACATGGCGGGTAAAGTGCTCAGTGTGTGGCCAGCTAGCTGTCTGGGTGTCAATTGGGAGGTCCGGGCTCAGGCTGTGTCACAGAGAGCATTAGTGCTCAGGGTAGGCTGTATAATGGGGGTATAGTCAAGTGGCCTGCAGGTTGATCCTCATTTAGGGTTTCTGGGTAGCTCCATAGTGCAACATTTTTCTTCCGGAAGGCAGGCAGAGTGCTGCATTGTGGGAATAAATTCCCAAACTGGAGGGCTGAGGGCCAGATGTGTGATTTCAAAAATCTGAGAACACAAGCTAAGCTTAGGTTTTGGGGCGAGGGCACAGCAGGAACACGCTGCAGAGCTGAATCGAGATCTCGTGCATCTCAAGTCAATGTGAGGATCAAATGTTGGCTCAGGTTGGAGTTTCTGTCCATGAAGGCCCCTTCATGAAGGGGTGGCGGGCATCATGGGGCCATGTGGGTTTTACCATGATGAGAGTTGTGAGATGCTACAAACAGCAAGGATTACTTCTGCGGGACAGTGAAGACCTGTTGGATGGCTCCCGGATGTCCCATATAAAACTACTCCAGAGCAGGGTTCTAAGGATGGATGCCTGGGCAGCCTGCTCGCATTCCAATTGTCTCCTAGTGACAAGGCAGTT
Organism: Neogale vison; assembly: GCF_020171115.1. Classification (NCBI taxonomy): domain Eukaryota; kingdom Metazoa; phylum Chordata; class Mammalia; order Carnivora; family Mustelidae; genus Neogale; species Neogale vison. Next base: position 80,190,334 of record NC_058095.1, read on the forward strand.
TTGATCTGCTGGTTCTGGGGGAGCAACCAAGGGTGCTGAGTTGAAATGGACTCTCCTGCAGATGAGTAATAATGTGAATTTGTGTCCATGGAGACCTTGGAATGGGGCGGTGGCACCAGGGCCCTGAAGGATTGCTCTAATTGGAAGTTTTGATACAGCTCCAAAGAGCAAGTTTCCTATGTGGGGACGAGATTTGTTGTGATTGGTGCCTCAGGAAATCTCATATGGAGGTTTTGGGAACCAGACCTCTCTGGAGAGATGCCTGGAAAACAAAGCAATAGATCTGATTGGGGTCTCGGGGCCCCTCCGGTTAACGTTCTTCTCTGGGGACATCTGTCTCCCGGTCCGAGGGGAGGTAGTTGCTCACCTGGTGGCAGATCGTCCCTGTTTGTCCCGGGGTGAATACACTATTGGGATGGCCACAGGGAGTTTGGAGGTTTCTCCTAACCTGTAGGGTTGTGGTCAATTGAATTGGCAGAATTCCCTTGGAGAGGGCAGGCACAGTCTTGAGGTGTGGCTCCAGGGGCCCATGCATGGAGGGTTTGTTGGCCAGGGCTTTGGAGACAGAAGTCTGAAAACACAAACTAGGCTTAGGTTTGGGGACAAATCCATGGCCGGCCCAAAATACAGACCATATGGAGGACTCTTCGGGATATGAAGAAAGGGCGAGTGTGAGGTGCTTGCTCAGGCTTTTGTCTCTGGATTTAGTGTCAAAGGTAGCAGTGGAATGCTGGAGTGGCCTCATGGGCCATGGACAAGTCTCCCTCTCTGGGGATTTGGCTCGATCCCAAGTCTTTGGGATCATTCTGTTCGATGAGAGGAGTCCTTTCTGGGTTTTTTTTTTTTTTTTTTTTTTTTTTTTTTTACCTCAGAAAAAGGTGTCCCATCAAAAAGAGGGATTCCAGAGCAGAGCCCTGCGGAAAGGCAACTGGACAACCCGACCTCTGGTTAAGAATGGGGGCCTAGGTTTATAGCAAGCCCCATATGCAGGCTCTTCTTACAGCCACTGAGAGGCCTTAACTCTGGTGGTCTCATTCTGATGGTCACAATGCGTGTTTGTGCCCTTTGCGGCCCTCAAGCATGCATGTGTACTCCTGAGCACGCTGGTTTTTCCTACTCTGAACATTGGACTACATGCCAACCACAAGGTTTCTGGCCATGAGGAAGGAGAAGTTCTGATTTCTGCATCACGTTCATCCCTGGGCAGTGACTGGAGTTAAGCTCTAGGTTCTGAAGCCTGAAAACCCAGTTTGGGAAGAGATGATGACCTAAGGCCATCAAAGGTCTGATGTGCTCAGTGTGCGGCCAGCTGTCTGGGTGTCAGACAAGAGGTCCGGGCTCAGGCTGTGTCTGACAGAGCAGTAATGTTCAGGTTAGACTGTATAATTGGGTATAGTCGAGTTGCATGCAGGGTGATCCTCATTTGGGGTTTCTGGGTAGCCCCATATGGCAACGTTTTTCTTCTGGAGGGCAGGCAGAGTGCTGAATTGTCACTCTGGAATTACAAACTGGAGGACTTGTGTGTCAGGAGTGTTAGGACGGAATTCTGAGAACACAAGCTAGGCCAAGTTTTGGGGCGAGGGCAGAGCAGGCACACCCTGCACAGCTGAGTCGAGATCTCATGCATCTGAGGGCAAGGATCAGACGTGTTCTCAGGCTGGAGTTTCTTTCCATGTTTGCCCCTTCATGAAGGGGGAGCATCACAATTCCATGGCGGTTTTCCCACGATGGGCGTTTTGAGATGCTCTCAAATGCAAAGATTCCTTCTGTGGGACAGTTGAAACCTGTCACATCATTCCAAGACATTCCATTTGGAACTACTCCAGAGCAGGGTACTAAGGATGGATGCCTGGGCAGCCCGCCTCGCATTCCAATTGTCTCCTAGTGACAAGACAGGTTCTATCTGCTGGCTCTAGGAGAACAACAGAGGGCACTGAGTTGAAATGGACTCTTATGCAGATGGGCCATAATGTGGGTTTGTGTGCATGGAGACCTTAGAATGGGGAGGTGGCATCTGGGCCCTGAAGGATTCTCCTAACTGGATGTTTTGAAATAGCTCCAACGAGCAAGTGTCCCATGTGGAGACAAGATTTCCTCTGATTGGTGCCTCAGGTAACACCCATATGCTGGTATTGGAAACCAGGCCTCTGAGTAAAGATGCCTGGAATCCAAAGCAATGGATCCGATTAGGGTCAAGGGGCCTGTACGGTTCAAACTGCTTCTCTGTGGACATGGTTCTATGGGTCTGAGTGGAGCTACTTGCTCAGCTGTGGTCAGATTGCACCTGTTTGTCCCTGTCGGCCTACACTGTTGGAATGGCCTCGGGGACTTTGGATGTTTCTTCTAATTTGAAAGTCTGTGGCCAATGGAATGGGCAGAATTCCCTTGAGGAGGGAAGGCACAGTCCTGAGGTGTGGCCCCAGGGGCCCGAGCCTGGAAGGTGTGTGGGCCAGGGCTGTGGGGACAGAAGGATGAAAAAATAAACTTGGCTAAGTTTGGGGACATAGGTATGGCAGGTCCAATCTACAGACCATGAGGAGAACTCTTCGGGATATGAACAAAGGGCGATTGTGAGGCGCTTGCTCAGGCTTTTATCTCTAGATTTTGTGTCACTGATGGCCATAAAATATCAGTGTGGCACCAATCAGAACAAATTAGGAGAAAGCTCCTGGTGAGTCATTTTGTTTATGTAGTGAACTTAGATTGACCCTATGCAGTAAACTTAGATTGACCCTGCCCTTCCCAGAGGAACTTACTTGCAAAGCCTAGTTACAAGGGTGGGTCAGGCCAGGTGAAGACATCCAATCAGTGCGGCATGCATATATCTACTTGGGTAAATTGAAATTCAGTTGGGCACACACGTGTTACCTAGTATTTTTTTTCTGTATGTGGCAGACTTAGCATGACTGTGCAGTGTTCTCTGTGTACTGCAATCTCATTGGCCACCTGTGTATAGCCCAGGTAAACTACCTGTATAAAAGTTCATCTGTGAGGCCAGGTGGGGTTGCCACATTGCAAGAGAAAGCCCTGACCGGTCATTTTGATTCTCGATGCTTGATGCGAAATAAAGCTTTGCTTGACCTTCGCTTTGTATCAGTATTGCTCCTTTGATTATGGACCCTAACATTGGAGGGGGCACTCCATCGGATTCAAACGATGAGAACTGAGCCAGCAATGGAATTTTTGCGAAAAGCCTCTGGAGGTAAGATCACAGGATCCTATATGTCTGTCTGGTTGGAGATCCAGGGTATGGCCCACCAGGGAGAAGAAGGAAACATCCTTGCTCCCCAGGGCTGGAGTATATGTGGGGAAAGCCCTTTCCCTCTGCTGGTAGATCGACTCGGGGTTCGAGTCCCCCTGGGCGGTTGGGGGTTTTGAGTCCCCCTAGGCAGTTGGGGGGTTCAAGTTCCCCTAGATGGTCAGGGTGTTTGAATCCCCTTAGATGTTCAAGGGGTTCGAGTCCCCCTGGGTGGTTGGGGGGTTCGAGTCCCCCCTGGGTCATTGAGGGGTTTGAGTCCCCCTAGGTGGTCGGGGGATAAAGCCCCTACAAGTGGCAGGTTATGGGTAAGAATCCTTGGACCTGTGGTTGTCTTTGCCTGGTCCTTTTGTTGTCTGTTGTGTTGTTTGTTATGATTGAAGGAATGGAGCATGCAGAGAGTAAGGGGACTCTGACATTCATCTCTCCCTTCTTCATAATAGATGTGAGATTTCTCGCTCACTCATTTTGTTTTTTAAGGGCTATGACTGGAGCCAACTGGGGTTAATCCCATGCCGGGTTAAGGTTCCCAATGCTGGCTCATTGGAGCCAGGTGTGGAATATGAGTGCCTAGTGGGCCAATTTGGTAAGCAGAACTGGCACTGCGGGATGAACCAAACGCAAGACAGAGACTTTAATGAATATTCCCAAGCAGCTGCCGAAACTCCCTTTGTTTTGGGGAATTCCTTGCCTTTTCTGGCCCAACGTGGACTGCATAGCCCCTCCCCCTTACTGGCGGGAGGGCATGGCATCCGAAGTGGAGATGGTTATTTGTCTGTCTCAAGGTTTTAATGGATAATTGTTAAAGTGGCTTCTGAAATCTTTGGTAACCTGAAACTCTGAAGGGTTGCTTGAATGACAAATGGAATTAAATTTGTTGGACATGTAAGTCTTAGCCAAATGGGATAAAATGCTAGAGTGTTGGCTGCTGCAACTGGGTTTGTGCTTTTGAAATCAGCTGGTGAACACATTCTGTGCTTAACTGATTGATAAATTTGTCATCTAACGAATTCTGTTTTAATAACTCACAATTGGTTTATATTTAGTCTTCAGTAGAGATTCAGGTATTTCTAAGAGCACAAAATTCTGTGACGTGTAATTAAGGCTGATGGAAATGAGAAAAGCAACTCTGTATGTAAAAAGTAGGAGATACGTAAAAGTTTGAATGAAGAGTGCCTGACTGTGTAAATGTGCCTGTATGGCTCCACTTCTGCTACGGAGTCTGAGTGGGCTGCACCCTGAGTCTAGCGGGGCATCATATGGCATAACGGTCATGTACTCCATGGAGTATCCTGGTCCAGGGTTTATACGGAGAGACCCTAGCTAAGACGCTCCTAAGTTCCCAAGAGGGACGCCAGCAGGACAGCATCTGAAAGAACCCCCCCCCCCTTTGTCTGCGACATCATTCACAGTGGGAGGGAAACCTAGTAAACTCACTATCTGCATACTTAAAGAAAAGACACTGGTATAGAAAATCTGGTTTTCTCTCTGTTTAAAAAGACAAAGTTTTCTTTAGTTAATCAGTCTATTATGGTTTTCTTTTTGCCTGCCCAGAAAATTCAGTTTCTATGTTTTGTTTTATCAGGCGTTTAACATCCCTAATTATATTTAGGCATGCGTTGTAAAACTTTTTAAGGTTTTAGCAATTGTTGACAGGATTTAAACCAATGATCAACATTGGATTACATGTGGGAAAATGCCATGCATTTCCTAAAGCTTTAATTGATAAATCACCACTTGATATTGTGATTATGGAAATGTTACATGTCACAGAAGTAACGTGATTTTCTTGCCAGTTACATTGTAAATTCTCATGTCACCAGCTCTTTACCATATCTATTCTGAGTTTTTGTCATTTGTAGTTGTTTTAATTCTCTTGTAAGATAAATTCCATCTCAAAGAAAATTCATATGGGAGACTTTCAGGACAAATACAGGTTTCTGATATGCTGAAATTCTGGAACTGAAATGGGTAAGAATTTACAGAAGTAAAAACTGCATTCAGACTAAACCAGAATTATTAACATGGGACTAGGTGAACTAAAAGACTGTAATGTTGTATCTCTTGATGTTTTGTCTTATGTTTGCTCTTCCAGACTAGGGAAACTTATTCTTAAGTTATCTGTAACTTACAGAAGTAAAATGCTGTCATTTGTAAACAAATCAAAGTATTCAACCCTTTCTCTCTATTTGAACCCTCTGAAATCAAAAGGCCTCAGCAACTATTTTTTCTCCCATGGCAATCAGTCATTTGCAGAAGTTCAATAAGAATCCATTCTCCTTGTAACATGACACTATTGGAAACATTGGTTATTTTATTTTACCATGGCTTTAACTGGAATGCCATATTAGAAAAGACTCAGATATGACTAGACACCTTAAAGGAAATAAGGTTGACTTTATAAAACCTGGAACCATAAAGCCCTTTGGAACTGTTGGCCTGATACCTTGCTTACAGTATTCCCAGAAGCCTCACCAGGTGAGTAAAGGATGTTACTTCCTGGCAGGTGCAGGAACCTCAGGATTCTTTGGGGGCATGGAAGAAGAATTTCAGGAAGAAGAATCCACACAAATCGACAGGTATTTCAGGCATGTCTGATGGCAAGTATGTAGCTTGGCTTCTGGACTGGAGAGGCTATCATAAGTTCAACCTAGAGATTCCTTACGAGAAGTTCCAACAGAGCAGATTCTAAAAGATTTATGTGATCCTTCACTGTTCTTGCTGAGCTTATGTAAGTAATTAGGCCAAGCTTATTAAAACTGCACTTGTTTTTCAAATAAATTAGTCCTGATTTAGCGATCTCTGAAAACGAGGGTTATTTTAGAGAGAAAAATTACGTTTTAATAACACACCTTTATGGATGTTAAATTCTAGATTTGATTGTCTTTACATGTTTTTTTTTACTTAAGCTAGACAACTTAAGTTAAACTTCAGGGAAGTTGCAAGATAGCTCACTTAGACGATCTTGCTTTCAGTCAGTCAGTCAGCCCCAGATATAGGAAACTTCAGAAAATTGAAGGATTTGAAGGGAAGAATATAACTGAGTTATTGGGAATAGCAGAAAAGGTGTTTTAACAAGAGGGGTGCACAGGAGGATGAAAAACAGAAAAAAAAACTGGTTAAGGTTTTGGTATTACATGAGGCAGAGAGGAAATGGGTAGGGGATAGTAAATGGAAGGAAAAGTCTAAGCATAGAGAAGGCAGGCAGAAAGACTTAGATTCAGATCAGTGTGCTTACTGTAAGGAAAGAAGAAATTGGGCCAGAGAGAACCCCAAAAGGAAGACAATAATGCTTGCCACCAGAGACTGAAAGGGTCATGGTTCAGAGCCCCTCCCCAAACCTCGGGTAAAAATTTAAGTGGAGGGGAAATCAGTTGATTTTTTGGTGGACACGGGAGCCCAATTTTCATCATTACTTAAACCTATGGGAAAACTGCCTGGAGAGGAATTCTGGGTACAAGGAGCAAATGGCACAGAGAGACATAAATGGGCAACAGAAAGGATTTTAAATTTGGCCTTGGGAATAGTTAAACATCATTTTTTGGTCCTCCAAAATGCCCCATATAACTTGATGGGAAGTGATCTCCTCCAGAAATTAAGAGCTGGCATTCAGTTCTCAGAAGGAGGCCTGACTGTAACCTTGAGACAACCCCCTGTACAAGTGCTTATGGCAGCAGTAGATGAATACCTCCTTTATGAGCCAGTCTCAAAACCGGAGGAAACCAAGTCAGGGGAGCCTTCTCCAAATCCTACAGGAGGATTTTCCAGAGGTCTGGGCAGAAGGGAAGCCCCCTGGTTTTGCCAAGGAACAGCCTCCAGTGGTGGTACAATTAAAGGCAACAGCTACAGTTGTTCGTGTTCGGCAATACCCCCCTTCCCTGGGAAGCAAAGGAAAAGATCAGAAAACACATTAACCACCTCCAAGGAGAGGGGATCCTAGTTACTTAAAAATCTCCATGGAACACACGTTTGCTGCCCATCAAAAAGGCCGAGACTGGAGAGTACCGACCAGTTCAGGACTTGTGGGAAGTTAATCAATGGGTTGAAGATATCCACCAAACGGTGCCTAACCCCTATACCCTACTCTCCCTCCTCAGCTCCAAAAGAATTGTGTATATCATCTTAGAGCTCAAGGATGCATTTTTTCTGCATGTCTTTAACAAAGGAATTCTCAGCACGTTTTTGCTTTTGAGTGGTCTGACCCACAGGAAGGATTCCAAGGCTAGCTCACCTGGACAAGACTTCCCCAAGTTCAAGAATTTTCCCACTATCTTAGATGAGGCCTTACATGAGGATTTGTATGAGTACAGAACCTCCAACCCAGGACTCACTCTGTTACACTACGTTGATGACATGCTAGTAGCCACTGAGGACTATGAGTCATGTTTGTGGGGGACGAGAGCTCTCTTACAGACTCGGCAGGAAAAACAGTATTGGGTGTCGGCGAAGAAAGCATAGCTCTGTCAGAGCCATGCCACTTAAATGCTTTTATTTCCACGAGGGAGTGTGTTCACTGTCTGAGTGCAGGAAACAGGTGATCACCCGATACCCCCCGCCCCACCTCGTCCCGACAAGAAAGGGAGTTTCTTGGGACAGTGTGCTACTGTAGGCTGGGGATACTGCGGTTTGGGGAGATTGCCTGACCTCTCTACGAACTGGCCAAAGGAGGGCTCACTAGGATAGAGTGGACAGCTGAGGCAGAAGGAGCATTTCAGGAATTACAAATAGCCTTACTCAGTGCCGCAGCATTGGCCATCCCAGATGTTACCAAGCCCTTCCACATTGCCCGGGACACCAAAAGGGGACTGATCTGATTTCAAAAGGAAACCACTAAGCAGATCAAGCTGCAAATCAAGTAGCCTGAGAAACAGTGCAAGAGCTGGTTACACTCCCAGCTCTAGCCCTACCAGAAAAACCAGACTATTCAGAGGAAGATTTAAACTATTTACCAAAATGGGATAAATTAGACTACAAAGGAGACTGAGCTAAGACTAAAAGAGGAAATTTAATTCTTCTTCAAAGACTAGGTAAGAAGTTAGTAGACCAGATGCATCAGGGTACTTATTTGGAGATACGCAAATCCAAGGACCATATAGGCAAGCAATTCCAGGTTTCTAAATTAGGGCATATGGTTCAGTATGTAGTTGATAGATGTGCTCAGTGACAGGCAGTTGAGGTGGGAAGAACTAGAATTGGAAGAGGGAAAAGAGAAAGAGATAAGGATCCAGGAATTTATTAGGAAATTGATTTTACAGAAATGAAACCTTTAAAATATGGACACAAATATATGTTAGTTTTTGTAGATACATTTTCAGGCTGGGTAGAGGCTTTTTCCACCAAACGTGAGGTGGCAGGAGTGGTTAGGCAAAAAAAAAAAAAAAAAAAAAAAATGGTTACTAAAAGAAATAATTCCTAGGTTTGGACTGCCTCTCGCGATTGGGTCAGACAATGGCCCTGCATTTGTGAGCTCAGTCTCACAGACATTGGCCAAGGCCGTGGGCACAAATTGGAAACTACATTGTACCTATCCACCCCAGAGTTCCAGGCAAGTACAGAGAATGGACCGTAATCGTAAAGAGACCTTGACAAAACTAATTCTGGAAACTGGCAGTGGATGGGTGGATCTCGTTCCTTCACCCTCCTCAGGGCATGGTGTACACCCTATTTAAACAAGGTGACCCCATTTGAAATAATGTTTGGGAGACTGACCCCCACCCCCGCTCTGTCCTCAGCTACAATAGGTTGCCCTAGCAGAAATTACTGATCAGTCTGTACTCCAGTCACTGCAGGCATTACAGTCTGTTTTTTAAAAAAAAGCCCATGCCGGGATCCAGACTGCCCACACTTGAATGGAGACAGAGGTGGAACCACATCCTTACCAACCCAAGGACTTGGATTGGACATGTCGCTATCAAGTGGAGAACTTGAAGTCTCGCTGAAACGGACCGTTTACTGTTATCCTGACCACCCCCACAGCAATAAAAGTGGAAGGCATCAGGGCCTGGATTCACGAGGGTCACGTCAATTGAGCTGAGGATGAAGATGCCCCCAGAGGTAGAAGCCTCAGCCAATGGACCCCACTGACAGGGACTAAAGCTAAGACTCTAAAGACTATGAGTTTATTGTTGCTCTTATTGTTACCTGTTTATGTAAAGTATAGGTAGGAAATTAGATAAAGCGGTAAATGGCTAACTCATCAGCTGACTGTGCATTAGTGTCATTTGTACAAAAGAAAACTAGAGCGATAAAAATGTTAGACTTACATGCTTAATATAACCCCTTACAACCAGAGAACATAGAACTGGATGAAAATCAAGGATTTGACTAATTTCCAAAGAAAAGAGGGAATGTAAGGGCCTGGTTGGCCATAGGGCGTCATTTTGTGTTTATGTAGTGAACTTAGATTGAACCTATGCAATAAACTTAGATTAACCCTGCCCCTCCCAGAGGAACTTAATTGCAGAGCATAGATACAAGGGCAGGTCAGGCCAGATGAAGACATCCAATCAGTGGGGCATGCATATATCTCCTAGGGTAAACTGAAATTCAGTTGTGCACAAGTGTGTTACTTAGCATTTTTTTTTTTCTCTGTGAAGCAGACATACCATGCATGTGCAGTATTCTCTGTGTACTGAAATCTCATTGGCCACTTGTGCATAGCCTGGCTAAACTTCTTCTATAAAGGTTAGTCTATGAGGCTGGGAGGGGTCACCTCTTTGCAAGAGACGGCCCTGACCAGTCAGTTTGATTCTTGATGCTTGGCACGAAATAAGCTTTGCTTGACCTTCACTTTGTATCAGTCCTACTTCTTTGATTATGGATCCTAACACCCCAATTTGCAGAGATTCCAAGAAAGGACTGGGGAGAGATGCCTGAATAACAAGGATGGGTATAGATGAGGGACTTGAGCCATCACCGGTCTCACATGCTGTGTATGGGCCCCGCTCTCTAGGAGGAGGGCACTAGGTAGGGGCTCAGGCCCTATCAGACAAAGAACTAGTGGCCAAAGCATCCTATAAATCAGGGTTCCCTCAAGGGCCGAGCAGATTGATCCTCAAGTGGGGTTTTGGGACAGAATCACCAGGCACTTCTTCTATCTATTGGGATGGCAGAATGCTGTGATGTGGTTGGAGAATTCACTTGACTTCACATGGAATTTCTTGCTGATGGATCTCAATGCTAGTTTGTTACCAGGGAGATCTTAGAATGTGCTGGTGGCTAAGGGGTCATGCAGGGTTCTTGCACCTTGAGGGTTTGACACAAGGTGAAGGGCACAGTTTCCTTCTTGCAACAGGAGATGTTCTGTTGTGTGGCTCAGGGAACATATGTTGTATCCTAAGTTGGTTTTCCAGAATAGACCTCTGAAGACAGATGCCTGAAAACCTAATCTAGGGTTCCAATGAGGTCTTAGGGGCATGTCAGTTTCAATCTTCTGACTCAGGACCATTGACTTGGGTGTCTGCCTTGATGGAGGTGTCACGGTGTTTAAGACATGCATTTGCGTCCAGACTGGCCTCCAATATTGGGATGGGCTCAGGGGCCTTGCAGGTTTCTCCTAAACTGGAGGGTTAGGGCATATGTGACGCCCACATTTTCCTTGGAGATGGCCGGCACAGCCATCTGGTGTGGCTGTAGAGACCCCATCCTGGAGGGCATGTGAGCCATGGTTTTGGGAGAGAAGTCTGCAAATATGAACTCAGGTTAGGGTTAGTGGCGAGGTGATTGCAGGCCCAATGCATAGAACTGGAGGACAGCTAATCATGAACTGTATTTAGGGTGACTCAAAAGTTGTAGTACAGGCTTTAATATCTGGATTGTGTGTCCAGGATGGCTTCAGAATGCAGGTGTTGTCTCATGGGTCCATGAGAGATTTTTTTTTCTCTCTAAGGATCCCAGTGGCTCCCAATACTTTGGTGGCTTTTTTGTGGAAGGGAAGAGTGATGGTTTCCAACTTAGGGGTGTCCCAAAATAGGGATTCCAGAGATTGGCTCTGGGTCTGGGCACTTGTAAAATCCTACCAAGGGTTAGGATTGGGGCCTAGGAGCATACCAGGCCTTCAATGCCCTATCCTGGTGGTGCAACTGAGAGGGCTGTCTTGAAAGCATGCTCAAGCTGAGTGTCACAATGCCTGTTTGTGCCCATCTCGGCCCTCAGGAGTGGGCAAGGTCTCATGGCCATGCAACTGACTCCCCCTCTGAGGGTTGGAAACCCATCCCATAAGCCACGTTTCCTGCCTTGGTGAAATAGGAGTTCTCTATTGTGCTTCAGGTTCCCCCATTGGCAGGGATTCCAGCAAAGGTCTGGGGACAGATGCCTGAATACTAAGGATGGGTAGAAATGACGGACCTGGGACATGGCCGGTCTAACATGCTGGATGTGGGCCCAGCTCCTTGGGTCGCTGACAGGAGGTCGAGTCTCAGGCTCTGTCAGACACAGAACTAGTGGCCAGGGTATCCTATAAATTGAGGCAGCCTATAAATCCCTTGAGGGCCAAGCAGATTGAACCTCATTTGGGATTTCCCGGCAATCTCACCAGGCACTACTTCTTTCTGTGGGGGAAGGCAGAATGCTGCGTTGTGGCTCCAGAATCCCCTATCAAGAGGGCTTGGCGCCCAGTAGGGTGAGGGTGGAATTGTAAACACACCCTATGGTTAATTCAGTACCAAGCGGAAGGCATTTCCAGTGTGCAGCAGCTTATTCGAAATATCCAGCTACTGAGTAAGGGCGAATGTCAGATATTAGCTCACACTAGAGTTTGTGTTGGTGATGACCAAGAAATGGAGGGGTGGCATCAAACGGTCATGGAGGATTTCCCAAGCTGAGGCTTGTGAGATGCTCCAAAGTGCAAGCTTTCCTTCTACTGGACAGGTGGAGACTGGTTTGTTTGCTCCACAGTCCTCCATGTGGAAAGTTTGGGTAGCAGAGCTCTACCACATGGATGCCTGGAATGCACACCTCCATTGACCATTGCAGCTGAGGAACATGCCAGGTTCATTCTGATGGCTCTAGGGCGAGTACCAAGGCCTTGAGTTGAGAGGTAATCACTTGCAGATGGGTCAAAATGCTCGTTTGTTACCAGGGAGATCTTAGAATGTGTGGGAGGCTAAAGGGCCATGCAGGATTCTCCCACCCTGAGGCCTTGACACAGGTCTAAGGGCACGGTTTCCTTATGGGGATAGAAGATGTTCTGTTATGTGGCTCAGGGACCACATGTTGTATCATACGTTGGTATTCCAGAACAGGCCTCTGAGGACAGAGGCCTGAAAAACTAATCTAGGGTTCCAATGAGGTCCTAGGGAAATGTCAGATTCAATCCTCTGACTCAGGAACATTGACTTGGGTGTCTGCCTGGATGTAGGTGATCCGGGTGTTACAGACTACACATTTGCATCCTGAGAGGCCTCCAATATTGGGGTGGGCTCAGGGGCCTTGCAGGTTTCTCCTAATCTGGAGCGTTTGGGCAACTGTGACGGGCACATTTTTCTTGGGAATGGCAGGCACAGTCCTGTGGTGTGGATCCAGAGACCCAATCCTGGAGGGCATGTGAGGCATGGTTTTGGGAGAGAAGTCTGCAAACACAAACTTGGGTTAGGGTTATTGGTGAGGTGATCGCATGCCCAATGCATAGACCTGGACGGCAGCTCATCAGGAACTGTAATTACGGCTACTCGCAGTCTGTAGCACAGGATTTTCTATCGGGATTGTGTGTCCAGGATGGCTTGGAATGCAGGTGTGGTCTCATGGATCCATGGGAGATTTTTCCTCTCTAAGGATCCCAGCAGTTACCAATATTTTTTGGCTTTTTCAGGGAAAGGAAGAGTGCTGTTTTCCATTTAGGGGTGTCCCAAAAAAGGGATTCCAGAGACAGGATCTGTGGCTGGGTGCCTGGATAATCCAACCAAGTGTTAGGATTTTGGCCTAGGGGCGCCCAAGGCCTGCAATGCGGTATCCTGGTGGTGTAACTGAGAGGGCTTCTTTGAAAGCATGCTCAGGTTTATGGTCACAATGCTGGTTTGTGCCCAGGGCGGTTCTCAGGAGTGGGCGTGGTCTCATTGGCCATGCAGCTGTCTCTCACTTTGAAGGTTCGACACCCATCCCAACAGTCAGGTTTCCTGCCATGGGGACGGAGGAGTTCTCCATTGTGCTTCAGGTTCCCCTATTGGCAGGGATTCCAGCAAAGGTCTGGGGACAGATGCCTGAATACCAAGGATGGGTAAAGATCATGGCCTTGGGCCATGGACGGTCTTCCTTGCTGGATTAGGGCCCCGCTCTCTGGAAGGCTGACATGAGTTCGGGGCTCAGTCTCTGTCAGGCACAGCACTAGTGGCCAGGGCAGTCTATAAATCAGGGTTCCCTCAAGGCAGGAGTAGATTGATCCTCATGTGGGGATCCTGGGCCGTCTCACCAGGCAGTTCTTTTTACGGGGAAGGTAGAATACTGAGTTGTGGCTTCAGAATTCCCTATCAAGTGGGCTTGGGGACCAGTAGGGTGAGGATGGAATTGTGAACACAAGCTATGGTTAAATTCAGTACCAGGTGGAAGACAGTTCCAATGGGCTGCTTCTTATGTGAGATATCCAGCATGTGAGTAAGGGTGGGTGTCAGATGTTTGCTCACACTGGAGTTTGTGTCTATGATGACCGACAAATAGAGGGTGGGTATTCAGAGGCCATGGAGGATTTCCCACGCTGAGGCTTGTGAGATGCTCCAAACAGCAAGGTTTCTTTCTACTGGACAGTTGGAGTTTGGCGTGTTAGCTCCAGGGTCTCCAATATGGAAATTTTGGGTAATAGAGCTCTCCTGCATGGATACTCGGAAAGCATATCTCAATGGACCATGCAGCTGAGGAACATGGCAGTTTTGTTCTGGTGGCTCTGGGGTGAAGTACCAAGCCCTTGAGTTGACATGGAATGTCTTGCACAGGGGTTACAATGCTGGTTTGTTACCAGGGAGATCTTAGACTGTGCTGGTGGATAAAATTCCATTAAGGAGTCTCATACCTTGAGGGTTTGACACAGGTCCAAATGCACGTTTTCTTTCTGGGGACAGGAGTTTTTCTGCTGTGTAGCTTAGGGACCACATGATGTATCAAAAGTTGGTATTCCAGAACAGGCCTCTTAGGACAGATGCATGAAAACCTTATTGGGGTTCCAATGAGGTCCTAGGGGCATGTGTTTTTCAATCTTCAGACTCCAGACCATTTACTTGATTGTCTGCCTAGATGTAGGGACTAAGGGTGTCTCAGTCTACACATTTGCATCTAGATCGGCCTCCAATATTGGGGTGGGCTCAGGGGCCTTGCAGGTTTTTCTAATCTGGAGGGTTTGGGCAAGTGGGTTAGGCAAAGTTTCCTTGGGTATGGCAGGCAAAGTCCTGTGGTGTGGCTCCAGAGACACCATTCTGGAGGGAATGTGATCCATGGTTTGAGAGAGAAGTCTGCAAACACAAACTTGGTTAGGTTTAGTGGCAAAGTGATCGCAGGCCCAGTGCGTAGACCTGGAGGGCAGTTCGTCAAGAACTGTAATTAGGGTGATGCGAGGCAGTAGCACCAGCTTTTATATCCAGGATCTTGTCCTCGAAGGCCTCAGAATGCAGATGTCTCATGGATACATGGGAAATTTTTCCTCTATTAGGATCCTAGTGACTCCCAGTAGTTTGGTGGCTTTTTTGGGAAGGTAAAGAGTGCTGTTTTCCATCTTAGGAGTGACCCAAAACAGGTATTCCAGAAACAGGCTCTGGGTTTGGGACCCTGGAATATCCCAACAAGGGATAGTATTTGGGACTAGGGTTATACCAGGCCTTCAGTGTGGTATCCTGGTGGTGCAACTTAGAGTGCTTGTTTGAAAGCATGCTAAGGCTGAGGGTCACAATGCCTGCTTGTGCCCACGGTGGCTCCCACGAGTGACCGTGGACTCATGGGCCATGCAACTGGTTCCCACTCTGAGGGTTGAACACCCATCCCAACAGCCAGGCTTCCTTCCATCGGGAAGGAGGAGTACTCCTGGGCTTCAGTTTCCCCCAAAATCAGGGATTTGAGCTATGGTCTGGGCAGAGATGCCTGAATATCCAGGTTGAGTAGATGTGACAGCTTCAGGCCCTCAGGTTTCGGGTCAACAGTTCCCACCTGCAGACTATGGAGCCCACTGTCTGCGTGTCTGAATGTAGATCGTGGCTCAGGCTGTGTCAGACAGAGCCTGAGTGCCCATGGTGGCCTATGCTATTAGGGTTCTGTCAAGGATCATGCAGGTGGATCCTCATGTGGGTTTTCTTGGCAGACTCACCAGGCACTTCTTTCTGTGGGATAGGCAGAATGCTGCATTGTGGCTCCAGAATTCCCTATCAAAAGGCCTTGGGGACCAGGAGGGTGAGGATGGAATGGTAAACACAAACTACAGTTCAATCCAGCGCCAATAAGAAGGCTGATTTGAGCTATCCAGCACCTGAGTAATGGCGGATGTCAGATGTTTGCTTACACTGTACTTTATGTCTATGATTACCAACAAATGGAGGGGTGGAACAAGAGGCCATGGAGGATTTCCCATTTTGTGACTTGTGAGATGCTCCAAACAGCAAGGCTTCCTTTTACTAGACAGGGGGATTTTGTTTTTTTGTTTTTTTTTTTTTTTCTGTGCTCGAGCGTCCCCCATATGGAAAGTTTGGGTAGCAGAGCTCTCCCGCATCGATGCCTAGAAAGCACACCTCCATGCACACCTAGGCATTGCAGCTGAGGAAATGACAGGTTCTATCTGGTGGCTTTGGGGCTAAGTTCTAAGCAGCCTGAGTTGACATGGTGTTTCATGCTGTTGAATCACAATGCTGGTTGGGATCCATTGAGAAATTAGAATGTTGGTGTGGTCAGAGGGCCATGTAGGATTCTCCTACACTGTGACTTGGACACAGCTACCAAAAACAAGGTATACTTCTGGGGGCAGGAGGGGTTTTGTAGTGTGGCTCAGGGACCACATGTTGGAATATAAGTTGGTATTGTGTAACAGGCCCCTGGGGATAGGCATCTGAAAATCTAAGCTCTGGTATCGATGAAGTCCTAGAGGCATGTCAGGTTAAATCTGCTGACTCAGGGCCTTTGACTTGGATGTCTGCCTGGTGGCAGGGTCTCATTGTGTGTCAGAATGCACATTTGGGTCCAGAGCGTTCTTCAAAATGGAGGTGTGCTAAGGGGCTTTGTACTTTGCTCCTAATCTTCAGGGTTTTGGCAAAAGTGAGGATAGAGTTTCCTTCAGGAGGGTAGGCACAGTCGTAGGTGTGGCTCCAGAGGCCCCGTCCTGAGGGCATGTGGGCCAGGACTTTCGGGACAGAAATATGGAAATGCGAACTAGGGTTAGGGTGAGGACCGAGGTGATCACAGGCCCGATCTGCAGGCCCTGAGTGCAGCTCATACTGTACTGAAATTAAGGTGTCATAGATGCTGTATCACATGCTTTCCTGTCTGGATTGTGTGTCCAGGATGGTCGCAAAATGTAGGAGTGTTTCATGATGCCGTGGGAGATTCCTCGTCTCTGGGGATTCTGCCTAGCTCCCAAGAGTTTGGTGTCTCTGGGGGAAGGGAAGAATGTTGTTTTCCATCTCAAGGGACACCCACAAGAGGGATTCCAGAGATAGATCCTTGTCCTGGGAACCTGGTAAACATGAATGAGGGTAAGGATTTGGACCTAGGAACCTGGCAGGCCCACTCTGCAGGCTCCTGGTCCAGCTACTGAGGGAGTTTGTTTGAAAGTAGGCTCACGCTGAGAGTCACAATGCCTCTTTGTGCCCAAGGCGGCTCCCATGAGTGGCTGTGGTCTCATGGGCCATGTAGCTGGTTCCCACTCTGAGAGTTGGACACCCATCTCAACAGTCAAGTTTCCTGCCATCGGGAATGAGGAGTACTCTTGTGCTTAAGGTTCTCCTATAGGCAGGGATTTGAGCTACGGTCTGGTGAAACACCTGAATGCCCAGGTTGAGTAGAGTTGATGACTTCGTGCCACAGCATTTCCCACATGCAGAATACGTGGACCACTGTCTGCAGGGCTCTCTGGAGGTTGTGGCTCAGGATGTGTCAGATAGAGACTGAGTGCCCATTGCAGCCTATGATATTAGTGTGCCGTCGAGGGACATGCAGGTGGATTCTCATGTGGGGATTCTGGGCAGAATCAACAGGCAGGACTTCTTTCTGTGTAGTAGGCAGTATGCTGTGTTGTGGCTCCAGAATTCCCTATCAAGTGGGTTTGTGGACCAGGAGGTTGAGGATAGAATTGTAAACACAAGCTATGGTTAAATTATGTGCCAAGGGGTAGGCAGTTCCAGTGTGCAGTGGATGATTTGAGATATCCAGCACCTGACTAAGGGTGGATGTCAGATGTTTGCTCACACTGGAGTTTGTGTCTATGATGACCGACAAATGGAGGGGTGGCATCCTGAGGCTATGGAGGATTTCCCATGCTGGGGTTTGTGAGATGTTCCAAAAAGCAAGGTTTCCTTCTACTGGACAGGGAGAGTCTGGTTTCTTTGCTCCAGGGTTACCCATGTGGAAAGGTTGGCTAGCAGAGCAATCCCGCATGGATGCCAGGAAAGCACAACTCCATTGACCTCTACAGCTGAGAAACATGGCAGGTTCCATCTGGTGCCTCTGTGGTGAAGTTCCAAGAGGCCTGAGTTGACATGGAGTTTCATGCTGTTGGATCACAGTGCTGGGTTGCATCCAGGGAGACGTTAAAATGTTGGGGTGGTCAGGGGCCATGCAGGATTCTCCAACACGGAGTCTTGGACACAGCTACCAAAAGCAACATATCCTTCTGGGGACAGGAGAGGTTCTGTTGTGTGGCTCAGGGACCACATGTTGAAATATAAGTTGGTATTGGAGAACAGGTCTCTGGCAACAGGCACCTGAAACCTAAGCTTGGGTATAGATGAAGTCCTAGAGGCATGTCAGGTTTAATCTTCTGACTCAGGGCCTTTGACTAGGATGTGTACCTGGAGGCAGGTCCTCATTGTGTGTCAGAATGTGCATTTGGGTGAAGAGTTTTCCTTTGAATTGAGGTGGGCACAGGGGCTTTGTACCTTGCTCCTAATCTTCAGGATTTTGGCAACAGTGAAGGGCAGAGTTTCCTTTGGTAATGTACACATATTTCTCTGGGGCTCCAGAGGCCCGATTCTGGAGGGCACATGGACCTGGGTTTTTGGGACAGAAATCTGCAAACTCAAACTAGGGTTAGGGTGAGGGCGGAGGTGATCACAGGCCGGATATGCAGGCCCTGAGAGCAGCTCATAGTGTACTGAAATTAAGGAGTCAAGGAGGCAGTAGCACAGGCTTTTCTGTCTGGATAGTGTGTCCAGGATGGTTGCAAAATGTATGGGAGTCTTCATGGGGCCATGGGACATTCTTTGTCTCTGGGGATTCTACCCAGCTCCCAAGAGTTTGGTTTCTCGAGGGGAAGGAAAGATTGCTGTTTTCCGTCTCAGGGGACTGCCAAAAGAGGGATTCCAGAGACAGTTTATGGGTCTGGGAGCCTGGAAAAGACAAACGAGTGTGAGGCTTTGGCCCTAGCGATCTGGCAGGCCTGCTCTGCAGGCTCCTGGTCCAGCTACTGAGGTGGTGTGTTTGAAAGCAGGCTCACGCTGAGGGCCACAATGCCTGTTTGTGCCCAGGGAGGCTCCCATGAGTGACCGTAGTATTATGGGCCATGCAGCTCGTTCCCACTCTGAGGGTTGGACACCCATCTCAATAGCCAGGTTTCCTGTCATCGGGAAGGAGTACTCCTGGGCTACAATTTCCACCATAGGCAGGGATTTGAGCTGCGGTCTGAAGAGAGATGCCTGAATAACCAAGTTAAGTAAATGTGATGGCTTCTGGCCATGGCAGGTCCCACCTGAAGTTTATGAGGTCCACTGTCTGTGTGGCTGAATGAAGGTTGTAGCTCGGCCTGTGTCAGACAGAGCCTGAGTGCCCTGATGGCCTAAGATATTAGGGTCCCATCAAGGGCCATGCTGGTGGATCCTAATGTGGGGTCTAGGAGTACTCAGCAGGCACTACTTCTTTCTGTGGGGCAGGCAGAATGCTGTGTTGTGGCTCAAGAATTCCCTATCAAGAGGGCATGGGCAAAGGAAGGGTGATGATGGAATTGTAAACACAAGCTAAGGTTAAATGCAGTGACAAGCAGAAGGCACTTCCAGTGTGCAGCAGCTGATACGAGATATCCAGCACCTGAGTAAGGGTGGATATCAAATGTTTGCTCACACTGGAGTTTGTATCTATGATGACTGACAAATGGAAGGGTGGCATCACGAGGCCATGGAGGATTTCCCATGCTGTGATTTGTGAGATGCTCCAAACAGCAATGTTTCCTTCTACTGGACAGGTGGTGTCTGGTTTGTTTGCTACAGGGTACACATTATGGAACATTTGTTTAGCAGAACTCTCCCTCATGGATGCCTGAAAGCACAACTCCATTGACCATTGCAGCTGAGGAACATAGCAGGTTTGATCTGGTGCCTCAGAGGCGAAGTTCCAAGAGTCCTGTGTTGACATGGAGTTATATGCTGTTGGGTCACAATGCTGGTTGTTATCCAGGGAGATGTTAGAATGTTGGGGTTGTCACGGGGTCATGCAGAATTCACCTGCACTGATTCTTGGGCACAGCTACCAAGAGCAAGGTACCCTTCTGGGGACAGGAGGGCTTCTGTTGTGTGGCTGAGGGACTGCATGTTGAAATATAAGTTGGTATTGCAGAACAGGCCTCTGGGTACAGGATCCTGAAAACCTAAGGTAGGGTATCGATGAAGTCCTAGAGGCATGTCAGGTTCAATCTTCTGACTCAGGGCCTTTTACGTGGATGTCTGTCTGGAGGCAGGTGCTCATTGTGTATCAGAATATGCACTTAGGTCAAGAGCATGCCTTGAAATTGAGCTGGGCTCAGGTTCTTTGTACTTTGCTCCTAAGATTCATGGTATTGGGAAACGTGAAGGGCAGAATTTTCTTAGGGAGTGTAACCACACTCGTCCAGTGTGGCACCAGAGGCCCCACCATGGAGGGCATCTGGGCCAGGGCTTTGGGGACAGAAATCTGCAAACACAAACTATGGTTAGGGTGAGGGTGGGTGTGATCACAGGCCGAATCTGCAGGGGTGAGTGCACCTCATAGTGTACTGAAATTAAGGTGTCATAGAGGCCATACCACTGCCTTTTCTATCTGGAATGTGTGTCTAGGACAGTCACAAAATGTAGGTTATTCTTCATGGGGCCATGGGAGATTCTTTCACTCTGGGGATTCTTCCCAGCTCCCTAGAGTTTGTTGTGTCTGGGGGAAGGAAAGACTGCTGTTTCCCGTCTCAGGGGACCCCCAAAAGAGGGATTCCAGAGACAGGTTCTGGGACTGGGCATCTGGAAAACATCGGGGGTTAGGATTTGGCCCTAGGGACTTGGTAGGCCTTCCCTGTGTGCTCCTAATCTAGCTACCAAGGAGGTTTTCATGAAAGTAGGCTCACGCTGAGGGTCACAATGCCTGTTTGTGCCCAGGGTGGCTCCCATGAGTGACCATGGTCTCATGGGCCATGCAGCTGGTTCCCACACTGAGGGTTGGGCACCCATCTAATCATGGATTCCTGCCATCGGTTAGGAGGAGTATTCTTGTGCTTTAGGTTCCCCCATAGGCAGGGATTTGAACTACAGTCTGGGGAGAGATGCCTGAATATCCAGGTTGAGTAGAAGTGACGTATTCGGGCCATGACAGGTACCACCTGCAGGATATGGAGCAAACGGTCTGTGCGGCTGACTAGAGGTCGTGGCTCAGGCTGTATCAGACTGAGCCTGAGTGCCCATGGTGGCCTATGATATTAGGGTGTTGTTGAGGGCCATGCAGTTGGATCCACATGTGGGGTTCCTAGGCAGACTCACCAGGCACTTCTTCTGTCTGTGAGGTAGGCAGAATGCTGGGTTTTGGCTCCAGAATTCCCTGTTCAAGAAGACTTGGTGACGAGGAGGGTGAAGATAAAATTGTAAACCCAAGCTACAGTTAAATTCAGTGCCAAACGAAAGGCAGTTCAAGTGTGCTGCGGCTGATTTGAGATACCAGCACCTGAGTAAGAGTTGATGTAAGATGTTTCCTTACACTGGACTTTGTGTCTATGTTGGCCACCAAATGGAGGGGTGGCATCACAAGGCCGTGGAGGATTTCCCACACAGGGGCTTGTGAGATGCTCCAAACAGCAAAGATTCCTTGTACTGGACAGGGCGAGTCTGGTTTGTTTGCTCCACCGTACCTCATATGGAAAGTTTGGGTAGCAGAGCTCTCCAAAATGGATGCCTTGAAAGCACACCTCCATTGACCATTGCAGCTGAGGAACATGGCAGGTTCGTTCTGGTGGCTCTGGGGAAAAGTTCCTTCTGGCCTGAGTTGACATGGAGTTTCATGCTGTTGGATCACAATGCTGGTTTGTATCCAGGGAGATGTTAGAATGTTGGGGTGGTAAGGGGTCCTACAGGATTCTCCAACATGAGACTTGGACAATGCTACCAAGAGCAAGGTATCCTTCTGGGGATTGGAGGGGTTCTGTAGTGTATCTCAGGGACCACATGTTGGTATATAAGTTTTTATTGGAGAACAGATCTCTGGGGCTGGCACCTGAAAATCTAATTTATGGTATCGATGTAGTCCTAGGGGCATGTCAGGTCAAATCTTCTGACTCAGGGCATTTGACTTGGATGTCTGCTTAGAGGCAGGTGCTCCTTGTCTGTCAGAATGCGCATTTCAGTCCAGTGTGTCATTCGAAATTGACATGGGCTCAGGGGCAATTACTTTGCTCTTAATCTTCAGGGTTTAGGCAACAGTGAAGTGCAGAGTCTCCTTCAGGAGGTTTGGCACAATAATCTGGTGTTGCATCAGAGTCCCCATCCTGGAAGGCATGTGGGTCGGGGCTTTGGGGACAGATCTGTAAACATGAACTATGGTTATGGTGAGGGCCTAGGTGATCACAGGCCCAATCTGCAGGCCCTGAGGGCACCTCATAGTTTACTGAAATTAAGGTGTCATGGAGGCGGAAATGCAGGCTATTTTGTCTGGATCCTCTGTCTAGGACGGTCACAAAATATAGGGGTGGCTTTATGGGGCCATGGGAGATTCTTCGTCTCTGGGTATTCCGCCCAGTTCCCAAGAATTTGGTATCTCTGGGGGAAGAGGAGACTGCTGTTTTCAGTCTCAGGGGAACCAGAAAACAGAGATTCCGGAGACAGTTTCTGGGTCTGGGTGCCTGGAAAACACAAATGAGGGAGAGGATTTTAGAGGATAGCAACGTTGTAGGCCTGCTCTGAGGACTCCTGGTGCAGCTACTGAGGGTGTTTGTTTGAAAGCAGGCTCACGCTGAGGGTCACAATGCCTGTTTGTGCCCAGGGCATCTCCCATGAGTGACCGTGGTCTCAAGGGCCATGCAGCTGGTTCCCACTCTGAGGGTTGGACACCCATTTCACAGGCCAGATTTCCTGCCATCGGGAAGGAGGAGAACACTTGTGCCTCAAGTTCCCCCATAGGAAGGGATTTGAGCTACGTTCTGGGGACAGATGCCTGAATAACCAGGTTGAGTAGAGATGATGGTTTGTAGGTCCCACCTGCAGGATATGGGTCCCAATGGCTAGGTGGCTGACTGGAGGTCGTGGATCAGTCTATGTCAGACAGAGCTTTAGTGCCCATGGTGGCCTATGATATTAGGACGTTGTCAAGGGCCATGCAGGTGGATCCTCATGTGGGGGATCTGGGCACTCACCAGGCACTTTCTTTTTCTATGGGGCAGGCAAAATGCTGCGTTGTGCCCCCATAATTCTCTATTAAGGGGGGTTGGGGACAAGTAGGTTGAGGATGGAATTGTAAACACAAGCTACGGTTAAATTCAGTGCCAAGAGGAAGGTAGTTACAAAGTGCACCGGCTGATTCAAGTTATCCAGCACCTGAGTAAGGGCGGATGTCAGAAGTTTGCTCACACTGGAGTTTGTGTCTATGACGATGTACAAATGGTGGGGTGGCGTCTAGAGGCCATGGAGGATTTCCCACTCTGTGGCTTGTGAGATGCTTGAAACAGCAAGGTTTCCTTCTACTGGACAGGGGGTCTGGTTTGTTTGCTCCAGTGTCCCCCATATGGAAAGTTTGGGTAGCAGAGCTCTTCGGCAAAGTTGCATGGAAAGCACACCTCCATTGAGAATTGCAGCTCAGGAACATGGCAGGTTCAATCTGGTGGCTCTGGGACAAAGTTTTAAGGGGGCTGAGTTGACATGGAGTTTTATGCTGTTGGATCACAATGCTGGTTCGTATCCAGGGAGACGTTAGAATGTTGGGGTGGTCAGGGGCCCATGCATGATTCTCCTACACTGAGTCTTGGACACAGCTACGAAGAGAAACATATCCTTCTGGGGACAGCAGGGGTTCTGTTGTATGGCTCAAGGACCACATGTTGTAATATAAGTTGGTATTGAAAAACAGGCCTCTGTGGACAGGCACCTCAACATCTAAACTAGGGTATTGATGAAGTCCTATAGTCATGGCAGGTTCAAACTTCTGACTCAGGGCCTTTGACTTGGATGTCCGCCTGGAGGCAGGTGCTCATTATGTGTCAGAATGTGCACTTGGGTCTGGAGCATATTGGGAAATTGAGGTGGGCTCAGGGGCTTTGTACTTTGCTCTTAATCTTCAGGGTTTGGGCAACAGTGAAGAGCAGAGTTTCCTTTGGTAGGGTAGGCACAGCATTCCGTTGTGGCTCCAGAGGCCCCATCCTGGAGGGCATGAGGGCCAAGGTTTTGGAGACGGAATCTGCAAACGCAAACTAGGGTTAGGGTGAGGGTCGAGGTGATTACAGGCCCAGTCTGCAGGCGCTGAGGGCAGCTCATAATGTACTGAAATTAAGGTGTCATGGAGGCAGTAGCTCATCCTATATTGTCTGGATTCTGTGTCCAGGATGGTCGCAAAAAGTAGGGGTGGCTTCATGGGGCCATGGGAGATTCTTCATCTCTGGGTATTCTGCCCAGCTCCCAAGAGTTTGGTGCCTCTGGGGGAAGGGAAGACTTCTGTTTTCAGTCGCAGTTTAACCACAAAAGAAAGATTCTGGAGACAGTTTCTGGGTCTGGGTGTCTGGAAAATACCAATGAGGGAGATGATTTGGCCATAGTAACCTGGATGGCTTGCTCTGAGGACTCCTGGTCCAGCTACCAAGGGTGTTTGTTTGAAAGCAGGCTCATGCTGAGGGTCACAATGCCTGTTTGTGCCCAGGGCGACTCCCATGTGTGACCATGATCTTAAGGCCCATGCAGGTGGTTCCCACTCTGAGGGTTGGACACCCATCGCACAGGCCAGATTTCCTGACACAGGGAAGGAGGAGAACTCTTGTGCTTTAAGTACCCCCATAGTCAGGGCTAATGTCTGGAGACAGATGCCTGAATAACCAGGTAGAGCAGAGATGTTGATTTTGGGCCACGGAAGGTCCCATTTGCAGGATATGGGAACCACTGTATGCATGGCTGACTGGAGGTCGTGGCTCAGGCTGTTTCAGACAGAGCCTTAGTACCCATGGCGGCCTATGATATTAGGGTGCCATTGAGGGTCATGCAGGTGGATCCTCATGTGTGCATTCTGGGAATACTCACCAGGTACTTCTTCTTTCTATGGGGCAGGCAGAATGCTGCGCTGTGGCTCCAGAATTCCCTATCAAGAGGGCTTGGGGACCAGCATCGTGAGGATGGAATTATAAACACAAGCTATGGTTAAATTCAGTGTCAAGCGGAAGGCTGTTCCAGTGTACAGCGACTGATTTGAGACATCCAGCTCCTGAGTAAGGGCGGATGTCAGAGGTTTGCTCACACTGGAGTTTGTGTCTATGGTGACATCCAATGGTGGGGTGGCGTCAAGAGGCCATGGAGGATTTCCCATGCTGCGGCCTGTGAGATTCTCCAAAGAGCAAGGTTTCCTTCTACTGGACAGGGAGAGTCTGGTTTGTTTGCTCCAGTGTTCCCCATATGGAAAGTTTGGGTAGCAGTGCTCTCCCGCATAGATGCCTGGAGATCACAACTTCATTGACCATTGCAGCTCAGGAACATGGCAGCTTCAATCTGGTAGCTCTGGGACGAAGTTCTAAGGGGGCTGAGTTGACATGGAGTTTTATGCTGTTGGATCACAATGCTGGTTTGTATCCAGGGAGACGTTAGAATGTTGGGGTGGTCAGGGGCCCATGCATGATTCTCCTACACTGAGTCTTGGACACAGCTACGAAGAGAAACGTATCCTTCTGGGGACAGCAGGGGTTCTGTTGTGTGGCTCAAGGACCACATGTTGTAATATAAGTTGGTGAAAAACAGGCCTCTGTGGACAGGCACCTAAACATCTAAACTAGGGTATCGATGAAGTCCTATAGTCATGGCAGGTTCAAACTTCTGACTCAGGGCCTTTGATTTGGATGTCTTCCTGGAGGCAGGGGCTCATTGTGTGTTAGAATGCATATTTTGGTCCAGAGCCTTCTTCAAAAATGAGGTGGGCTCAGAGGCTTTGTACTTTGCTCCTAATCTTCAGGGTTTGGGCAACAGTGAAGGCATTTTCCTTCAGGATTGTAGGCACACTCGTCCGGTGTGGGACCGGAGGCCCCATTCTGGAGGGCGTGTGGGCCAGGACTTTGGGAACAGAAATTGCAAATGAGAACATGGGTTAGGTTGAGGGCCGAGGTGTTCACAAGACCGATCAGCAGGACCTGAGGGAAGCTCATAGTGTAATGAAATGAAGGTGTCATGGAGACAGTAGCACAGGCTTTTCTGCCAGGACTGTGTGTCCAGGATGGTCGCAAAAGGTAGGGGTAGCTTCATGAGTTCATGGGATATTCTTTGTCTCTGGGGATTCTGCCCAGCTCCCAAGTGTTTGGTGTCTCTCAGAGAAGGGAAGACTACTGTTTTCCATCTCAGGGGACCCCCAAAAGAGGGATTCAGATTCTGGATTCAGGTTCTGGGTCTGGGCGCCTGGAAAGCACAAACGAAGGTGAGGATTTGGCCCTAGGGACCTGGCAGGCCCACTCTGTGGACTCCGGGTCTAGCTACCGTGGGTGTTTGTTTGAAAGGAGGCTCACACTGAGGATCACAATGCCTGTTTGTGCCCAGGGCATCTCCCATGAGTGGCCGTGGTCTCATGGGCCATGCAGCTGGTTCCCATTCTGAGGGTAAGACACCCATCTCAACAGCCAGGTTTCCTGCCATCGGAAAGGTGGAATAATCATGTGCTTCAGGTTCCCCCATAGGCAGGGATTTGAGCTATGGTCTGGGGACAGATGCCTGAATATCCATGTTTGTTGAAGATGACGGCTTTGGGCCATGGAAGGTCCACCTGCAGGATATGGGGCCCACTCTCTGTGTGGCTGCCTGGAAGTAGTGGCTCTGGGGGTGTGAGACAGAGTCTTAGTGCCCGTGGCAGCCTACGATATTATGGTTCTGTCAAGGGCCATGCAGGTGGTTCCACATGTGGGGTTTCTGGGCAGACTCACCAGGCACTTCTTCTTTCTATGGGACAGGCAGAATGTTGTGTTGTGGCTCCAGAATTCCCTATCAAGAAGGCTTAAGGAAAAGGAGGGTGAGGGTGGAATTGTTAACACAAGCTATGGGTAACTTCAGTGCCAAGCAGAAGGGACTTCCAGTGTGCAGCGGCTGATTCGAGACATCCAGCACCTGAGTAAGGGCAGATGTCATATGTTTGCTCACACTGGAGTTTGTGTCTATGACGACCGACAAATGGAGGGGAGGCATCATGAAGCCATGGAGATTCTCCCATTCTGGGGCTAGTGAGATGCTCCAAACAGCAAGGTTTCCTTCTAATGGACTGATGGAGCCTCATTTGTATGCTGCAGGTTCCCCCATGCGGAACGTTTGGGGAGCAGAGTGCTCCTGCATAGATGCCTGGAAAGCCCACCTCCAGTGTCCGTTACAGATGAGAAAATGGTAGTTTCGTACTGGTGACGCTGGGGCGAAGTTCAAAGTCGCTGGTGTTGACATGGAGTTTCATGCTGTTGGTTCAGAATGCTGGTTTGTTTCCAGGCAGATGTTAGTATGTTAGAGAGGTCAGGGGCCATGCAAGATTCTCTTACACTGAGTCTTGGACACATCTACCAAGAGCAAGATATCCTAAGGGACAGGAGGGTTTCTGTAGTGTGGCTCAGGGACCACATGTTGGAATATAAGTTGGTATTGAAGAACAGGCCTCTGGGGACAGGCACCTGAAAATAGCTAGGGTATTGATAAATCCTAGAGGCATGTCAGGTTTAATCTTCTGGCTCGGGGCCTTTGACTTGGATGTCTGCCTGGAGGCAGGGGCTCATTGTGTGTCAGAATGCGCCTTTGGATCCAGAGTTTTCTTCAGAATTGAGGTGGGATCACGGGCTTTGTACTTTGCTCCTAATCTTCAGGGTTTGGTCAACAGTGAAGGGCAGAGTTTCCTTCAGTTGTGTAGGCACAGTCGTCTGGTGTGGCTCCAGAGACCCCATCCTGATGGGCATGTGGGCCAGGGCTTTGGGTCAGAAATCTGCAAACGTGAACTAGGGTTAGGTTGAGGGCTGAAGTGATCACAGGCCCGATCTGCACACCCTGTGGGAAGCTCATAGTGTACTGAAGTTAAGGTATCATGGAGGCGGTAGTGCAGGCTTTTCTGTCTGCATTGTTTGTCCAGGACGTTTGCAAAATGTAAGGGTGGCTTCATGGGGCCATGGGAGATACTTCGGTTCTGGGGATTCTGCTCAGCTCCCAAGTTTGTTGTCTCTGAGAGAAGGGAACACTTCTGTTTTCCGTCTCAGGGAACCGTCAAAAGAGGTATTCCATAGACAGGTTCTGGGTGTCGGTGCCTGGAAAATTCCTACGAGGATGAGTGTTTGGCCCTAGGGAGGTAGGCATGCTCTGGGGGCTCCTGGTTCAGCTACCGAAGGGTTTTGTTTGAAAGCAGCCTCACACGGAGGGTAAAAATGCAAGTTTGTTCCCAGAGTGGCTCGCATGGGTAGCTGTGGTCTCATGGGCCATGCAGCTGGTTCCCACTTTGAGGGTTGGACACCTACCTCAATAGCCAGGCTTCCTGCCTTCAGGAAGGAGGAATACTCTTGTGCTTCAGGTTCCTCCATAGTCAGGGATTTGTGCTACAATCTGGGAAGAGTGTTTGAATATCCAGGTTGAGTAGAGATGACGGCTTTGGGCCATGACAAGTCCAACCTGCAGGATATGGGGCCCACTATCTGCATGGCTGATGCTAGGTCATGCCTCAGGCTGCGTCAGACAGAGTCTTAGTGCCCATCTCAACCAGGTTTTCTGCCATCGGAAATAAGGATACTCCTGTGCTTCAGGCTCCCCCATAGGCAGGGATTTGAGCTATGGTTTGGGAAAGATGCCTGAATACCAAGGTTGAATAGAGATGACGGCTTCTGGCCATGGTATGTCCCACCTGCAGGATACGGGGCCCACTGTCTGCATGGCTCCGGCTGTGTCAGACAGAGCTTGAGAGCCCATGGCGGCATAAGATTATTAGGGTGCCATCGAGGGCCATGCAGGTGGACCCTAATGTGGGGTTTCTGGGCATAATCACCAGGCACTTCTTTCTATGGGGAAGGCAGAATGCTGCATTGTGGCTACAGAATTCCCTATCAAGAGGGCTTGGGGACCAGGAGGGTGAGAATGGAATTTAAAACACAAGCTACGGTTCAATTAAGTGACAAGCGGAAGGCACTTCCAGCGTGCAGCAGCTGATTCGAGACATCCAGCAGCTGAGTAAGGGCGGATGTCAGATATTTGCTCACACTGGTGTTTGTGTCTAGGATGACAGACAAATGGTGGGTTTGCGTCAAGAGGCCATGGAGGATTTCCCACTCTGCAGCTTTTGAGATGCTCCAAACAGTAAGGTTTCCTTCTACTGGACAGGAGGAGTCTGATTTGTTTGCTCCAGTGTCCCCCATACGGAAAGGTTGGTAGCAGAGCTCTCCCTCATGGATGCCTGGAAAGCAATACTTCATTGACCTTTGCAGCTCAGGAACATGGCAGGTTCGATCTGGTGGCTCTGGGGCGAAGTACCAAGCCTGGAGTTGACGTGGAATCTCTTGCAGATGTTTCACTATGCTGGTTTTTACCAGAGAGATCTTAGAATGTGCTGGTGGCTAAGAGGCCATGCAGGATTCTCCCACCTTGAGGGTTTTATACAGGTCTAAGGGCACGATTTGCTTCTAGGGACAGGAGATATTTTGTTTTGTGGCTCAGGGACCACATGTTGTAACCCAAGTTGGTATTCCAGAACAGATGACAAATGCCTGAAAACCTAATCTAGGGTTCCAATGAGGTCCTAGGGGCATTTCAGGTTCAACTGTGACTCAGGCCCATTGACTTGGGTGTCTGCCTCGATGGAGGTGATCAGGGTGTTTCAGACTGTGCCTTTGCAACCAGACCGGCTTCCAATACTGGGATGGGCTCAGGGGCCTTGAAGGTTTCTCCTAAACTGGAAGGTTTGGGCAAATGTGATGGCCATAGTTTCCCTGAGGATTGTAGGCACAGTCCTCTGGTGTGGCAACAGAAACCTCATCCTGGAGGGCATGTGAACCATGGTTTTGGGCGAGAAATCTGCATACACAAACTCAGGTTAGGGTTAGTGGAGAGGTGATCACAGGCCCAATGCATAAACCTGGAGGGAAGCTCATCAGGAACTGTAATTAGGGTACCTCGAAAGCAGTAGCATAGGCTTTTATATCTGGATTGTGTGTCCAGGATGGCCTCGTAATGTAGGTGTGGTCTCATGGGTCCATGGGAGACTTTTCCTCTCTATGGAAAATGCTGGCTCCCTGTAGTTTGGTGGCTTTTTCGTGGAAGGGAAGAGTGATGGTTTCCAACATATGTGTGTCCCAAATTAGGGATTCCAGAGATGGGCTCTGGGTTTGGGCGCCTGAAAAATCCCACCAAGGGTTAGGATTTGGGTCTAGGGGCATACCAGGCCTTCAAAGCCTGATCCTGGTGATGCAACTGAGAGGGCTGGCTTGAAAGCATGCTCAAGGTTCACCTCCCCTTCCAATTTACCCAAATTCCCTACTCCTCTCTAACCATGAGAGACTATGGACTCTGAAAAACAGTCTGAGGGGTTTGAAGTGGCGGGGGAGTGGGAGGTTAGGGTACCAGGTGGTGGGTATTATAGAGGGCACGGCTTGCATGAAGCACTGGGTGTGGTGAAAAAATAATGAATACTGTTTTTCTGAAAATAAATAAATTGGAAAAAAAAAAAAAAGAAAGCATGCTCAAGCTGAGGGTCACAATGCCTGTTTGTCCCCAGGGCAGCCCTCAGGAGTCGGCGTGGTCTCATTGGCCATGCACCTGGTTCCCACTCTGAGGGTTGGACACCCATCCCAAAAGCCACATTTCCTGCCTTGGGGAAATAGGAGTTTTCTATTGTGCTTCAGGTTTCCCATTGGCAGGGATGCCAGCAAAGGTCTGGGGACAGATGACTGAATACTAAGGATGGGTAGAGATGACAGACGTGGGCCATCTCTGGTCTCACATTCTGGATATGGGCCCAGCTCTCTGGGTGGCTGACAAGAGGTCGGGGCTCAGGCTCTGTCAGACATAGCAGTAGTGGCCAGTGTACTTATAAATTGGGGTTCTCTTGAGGGCCGAGCAGACAGATCTTCATGTGGGATTTTCTGGCAGTCTCACCAGGCACATCTTCTTTCTATGGGGAAGACAGAATGCTGCGTTGTGGCTCCAGAATTCCTCATCAAGAGGGTATGAGGACAAGTACGGTAAGTATGGAATTGTAAACCCAAGCCACGGTTATATTCAGTGCCAGGCGGAAGACACTTCCAATGTGCAGAGTCTTATTTGAGATATACAGGGCGTGAGTAAGGGCGGATGTCAGATGTTTGCTCACACTGGAGTTTGTGTCTATGATGACCAACAAATGGAGGGGTGGCATCAAGAGGCCCTGTAGGATTTCCACGCTGAGGCTTGTGAGATGCTCCAAACAGAAAGGTTTCCTTCTACTAGACAGATGGAGTCTGGTTTGTTTGCTCCAGGGTCCCCCATGTGGAAAGTTTGGGTAGCGGATCTCTCCCGCATGGATGCCTGGAAAGCACACGTCCACTGAGCATTGCAGCTGAGGAACATGGTAGGTTCATTCTGGTGGCTCTGGGGCCAAGTACCAGGGCCTTGAGTTGACATTGAATGTCTTGCAGAAAGGCCACAATGATGGATTGTTACCAGGGAGATTTTCGATTTTACTGGTGGGTAAAGTGCTGTACAGGATTCTCCTACCCTGAGGGATTGGCACAGTTAGAAGAGCACGGTTTCCTTCTGGGGACAGGCGATGTTCTCTTGTGTGGTCCAGGGCCTAAATGTTGTATCATAACTTGTTATTCCAGAACAGTCCCCTGAGGACAGATTCCTGAAAACCTAATCGAGCATTCCAATGTGGTCCTAGGGGCATGTCAGGTTTAATCTTCTGACTCAGGACAATTGACTTGGCTCTCTGCCTGGATGTAGGTGATCAGATTTTTTCAGACTGTGCATTTCCGTCCAGAATGGCCGCTGATATAGGGGTGGGATCAGGGCCTTGCTGCTTTCCCCTAATCTGGAGGGTTTGGGCAACTGTGATGGGCACAATTTCTTTGGGGATGGCAGGCACAGTACTGTGGTGTGGCTCCAGAGACCCCATCCTGGATGACATGAGAGCCATGGTTTTGGGATTAAAGTCTGTATACACAAATTCGGGTTAGAGTTAGTGGAGTGGTGGTCGCAGGCCCAATGCATAGACCTAGAGGGAAACACATCAGGAAAAGTAAATAGGGTGACTGGAAGGTGGTAGCACAGGGTTCTCTATCTGGATTGTGTGTCCAGTATGGGTTGGGAATGCAGGTGTGTTCTCATTGGTCCATGGAAGACATTTCCTGTCTAAGGATCCTGGTGGCTGTCCATAGATTGGTGTCTTTTTCAGAGAAGGGAAGAATGCTCTTTTTCATCTTAGGGGTGCTGCAAAACAGGGATTCCTGAGACGGTCTCTGGGTCTGGGACCCCGCAAAATCCCACCATATGTTAGGATTTGGGCCTAGGGCGTACCAGGCAAGCATTGCAGGATCCAGGTAGTGCAACTGAGAGGGCTTATTTGAAAGCATGCTCAGGCTGAGGGTCACAATGCCTGTTTGTGCCCAGGCTGGCCCTCAGGAGTGTGCATGGTCTTACTGTCCATGCAGCTTTCTCCCACTTTGAGGGTTGGACAACCATTCCAACAGCCAGACTTCCTGCATTGGAAAAGAAGAGTTCTCTATTTTTCTTCAGATGCCCTCATTGGCAGTGTTTCTAGCAAAGGTCTGGGGACAGGTGCCTGAATACCAAGGATGTGTAGAGATGACGGACCTGGGCCATGGCCGTTCTCTTATGCTGGTAATGGGACCCACACTCTGTGTGGCTGACACTCTTTCAGGACTCATGCTCTGTCAGACACAGCACTAGTGGCCAGGGCATCCTTTAAATTGGGGTTCCCTCGAGGGCCAAGCAGATGATCCTCATGTGGCGTTTCTGGGTAGATTCACCAGGCCCTTCTTCTTTCTATAGGGCAGGCAGAATGTTACGTTGTGACTCAAGAATTCCCTATCAAGAGGGCTAGGGACCAGTAGGGTGAGGATGGATTTGTAAACACAAGCTATGGTTCAATTCAGTGCCATGCAGAATCCACTTCCAATGTGCAGCAGGTTATTCGAGATATCCAGC
Organism: Neogale vison; assembly: GCF_020171115.1. NCBI lineage: Eukaryota > Metazoa > Chordata > Mammalia > Carnivora > Mustelidae > Neogale > Neogale vison. The sequence goes on from NC_058095.1 coordinate 80,223,307, forward strand.
AGCCGAGTAATGGCGGATGTCAGTTTGCTCACACTGGAGTTTGTGTCTATGATGACCGTGAAAAGGAGGGGTGGCATCAATATCCCATGGAGGATTTCCCACGCCGAGGCCTGTGATATGCTCCAAACCGAAAGGTCCTTCTCCTTGACAGGTGGAGTCTGGTTTGTTTGCTTCAGGGTCCCCCATGTGGAAAGTATGGGGAGCAGAGCTCTCCCACATGGATACCTGGAAAGCACACCTCTACTGACCTTTGAAGCTGAGGAACATGACAGGTTCGTTCTGGTGGCGCTGGGGCAAAGGTCCAAGGCCTTGAGTTGACATGGAATCTCTTGCAGATGGGTCACAATGCTGGATTGTTACCAAAGAGATCATAGAATGTGCTGGTAGCTAAGGTGCTGTGCAGGATTCTCCTACTCTGAGGGTTTGCAAAGGTCGAAGAACAAGGTTTCCTTGTGGGGACAGGAGATGTTCTGGGGTATGGCTCAGATAAAACCTGTTGTATCATTAGTTGATATTCCAGAACAGGCCTCTGAGGACAGATGCCTAAACACCTAATCTAAGGTTCCAATGAGGTTTTAGGATTATGTCATGATCAATCTTCTGTCTCAGGAGCTTTGGCTTGGTTGTCTGCCTGGATGTACATAAGCAGGGTGATTCAGACTGTGCATTTGCATCCAGAGTGGCCGACAATATTGGGGAGGACTCAGGCGCCTTACAGGTTTCTCCTAATTTGGAATGTTTGGGCAATTGTGATGGGCACAGTTTTCTTGGGGATTGCAGTCACAGTCCTGTGGTCTGGCTCCAGGGACCCTATCCTGGAAGGCATGTGAGCCATGGTTTTGAGAGTGAAGTCTGTAAACAAAAATTCGGTTTAGTGTTAGTGGTGAGGTGATCACAGGCCCATTGCATAGACATAGAAGGCAGCTCCTCAGGAACTCTAAATCGGATGACTTGAAGGTGGTAGCACAGGCTTTTCTATCTTATTTATGTGTCCAGGATGGACTCCGAATGCAGGTGTGGTCTCTTGGGACCATGGAAGATTTTTCCTATGTTTCCTGGCAACTCCCAATAGATTGGTGGCTTTCTCTGAGAAGGGAAGAGTGCTGTTTTCCATCTTAGGTGTGCCCCAGAACAGGGATTCAAGGAAGGGCTCTGGGTCTGGTCCCTTGGAAAATCCCACCAAGTGTTAGGATTTGGGACAAGGGGCATACCAGGCCTGCAATGCGGGATTCTGAAGGTGCAACAGAGAGCGTTTGTTTGAAAGCATGCTCAGGCTTCGGGTCACAATGCCTGTTTGTGCCCAGGGTGGCCCTCATCAGTGGGTGTGGTCTCATTGGCCATGCAGCTGGCTCCCACTCGGAGGTTTGGACACCCTTCCCAACAGCTAGGATTCATGCCATGGGGAAGGAGGAGTTCTCTATTGGGCTTCAGGTTCCCCCATTGGCAGGGATTCTAGCAAAGGTCTGTTGACAGATGCATGAATACCAAGGATGGGTAGAGGTGATGGTGTAGAGCCATGGCCAGTCCTACATGCTAGATATGGGTCACACTCTCTGGGTGGCTGAAACTAGGTCGGGGTTCAGGCTCTGTCAGACAGCACTAGTGACCAGGGAAGCCTATAAACTGGGATTCCCTCGAGGTCTGAGCAGATTGATCCTCATGTGGGGTTTCTGCACAGACTAACCAGGCACTTCTTCTTTCATGAGGAAGTCAGAATGCTGTGTTGTGGCTCTAGAATTCCCTATCAGCAGACCTTTGGTACCAATAGGGTGAGGATGGACATTTAAACACATGCTATGGTTCAACTCAGTGCTAAGCCAGAGGCAGTTCCAATGTGCAGCAGCTTATTCGAGATATCCATCACCTGAGTATGGGTGGCTGTCAGATATTTGCTCACAATGGAGTTTGTGTCTATGATGACTGAGAAATGGAGGGGTGGCGTCAAAATGTCATGGAGGTTTCCCATGCCAAAGTTTCTGAGATGTTCCAAACAGCAAGGTGATTCTCCTGGACATGTGGAGTCTGGTTTGTTTGCTCCAGTGTCCCACAGGTGGAAAGTATGGATAGGAGAGCTCTCCCATATAGATGCCTGGAAAGCACACCTCCATTGTCCTTTGCATCTGAAGAACATGACAGGTATGTTATGATGGCTCTGGGGCGATGGAGCAAGGACTTGAGTTGACATGGAAGCACGTACAGATGGGTCACAATGCTGGTTTGTTACCAGGGAGGTTTTAGAATGTGCTGGTGGCTAAGGTGCCTTGCAGGATTCTCCTGCCCTTAGGGTTTGGTACAGGTCAAAGAGCACGGTGTCCTTCTGGGGAAAGGAGATGTTCTGTTGTGTGGCCCAGGGACAACATGTTGTATTCTAAGTTGGAATTCCGGAAAAGACCACTGAGGACAGTTGCCTTAAATCTTAATCTAGGGCTCCAGTGCCTTTCTAGGGGCATGTCAGTTTCAATCTTCTGACTCAGTACCATTGACATGGGTGTCTGTCTGGATGTAGGTGATTAGGTTGTTTCAGACTGTGCATTTGCTTCCAGAGCAGCCGCCAATATTGAGGTGGGCTCAGGGGACTTGCAGGTTTCTCATAATCTGGAAGGTTTGGGCAACTGTGATGCACACAGTTTTCTTGGGGATGGCAGCAATCTTATGGTGTGGCTCCAGAGACCCCATCCTGGAGGGCGTATGAGCCATGATTTTTGGAGAGAAATCTGCAAACACAAATTCGGGTTAAGGTTAGTGGCGTGGAGGTCAGAGGCCCAATGCATAGACCTGGAGGGGACCTTATCAGCAACTGTAATTAGGGTGTCAGGAAGGTGGTAGCACAGGCTTTTCCATCTGGATTGTGTGACCAGGATGTCCTCGGTATGCAGGTGTGGTTTTATGAGTCCATGGGACACTTTTCCTCTCTAAGGATCCTGGTGGCTCCCCATAGTTTTGTGGCTTTTTTGGGGAAGGGAAGAATGCTGTTTTGCATCTTAGGGTTGCCCCAAAACAGGGGTTCCAGAAACGGGTTCTGGGTCTGGGCCCCTGGAAAATCCCACCCTATGTAAGGATTTAGGTATAGGGGCGTACCAGTACTGCAATGCGGGATAGTGGTAATGCATCTGAGAGGGATTGTTTGAAAGCATGCTCAGGCTGAATGTCACAATGCCTGTTTGTGCCCAGGGCGGCCCTCAGGAGTGGGCGTGGTCTAATTGGCCATGCAGCTGGCTCCCACTTTGAGGATTGGACACCAATCCCAAAAGCCCGGTTTCTTGCCACAGAGAAGGAGTCGTTCTCTATTGGGCTTCAGGTTCCCTCACTGGCAGGGATTCCAGCAAAGGTCTGGGGAAATATGCCTGAATACCAAGGATGGGTAGAGATGAGGAAGTGGAGCCATGGACCATCCCACATGCTAGATATGGGTCCAGCTTTGTAGGTGGCGTACACTAGGTCGGGGCTCATTCTTTGACAGACACAGCACTAGTGGCTAGGGCAGCCTATAAATCGGAGTTCCCTCGAGGGCCGAGCAGATTGATCCTCATGTGGGGTTTCTCTGAAAACTTACCAGGCACCTCTTCTTTCTATAGAGAAGGCAGAATGCTGCATTGTGGCTCCAAAATTATCTATCAAGGGGCCTTGTGGACCAGTAGAGTGAGGATGGAATTGTAAACACAAGTACGGTTCAACTCAGTACCAAGCAGAAGGCAGTTCCTATGTGCAGCGGCTTATTCGAGATATCCAGCACCTGAGTAAGGTGGATGTCAGATATATGCTCACACTGGAGTTTGTGTCTATGATGACTGACAAATGGAGGGTTGGCATCAAGAGGCCATGGAGGATTCCCCACACTGAGGATCCTTAGAGAGAAATGTCTCCCATGAACCCATGAGAGCACACCTGCATTTGGAGTCCATCCTGGACACACAATCCAGATAGAAAAGCCTGTGCTACCGCCTTCTCATCACGCTAATTACAGTTCCTGATGAGCTGCCCTCCAGGTCTATGCATTGGGCCTGTGACCTCCACGCCACTAACCCTATCCCAAATTTGTGTTTTCAGATTTCTCTCCAAACCCATGGCCCACATGTCCTCCAGGATATGGGTCTCTGGATCCACACCACAGGACTGTGTTGGCCATCCCAAAGGAAACTGTACCCATCACAGTTGCCCAAATCTTCCAGATTATGAGAAACCTACAAGGTCCCTGAGCCTACCTCAATACTGTCAGCCGCTCTGAATGCAAATACACAATTCGAAACACCCTGATCACCTACATCCACTCAGACAGCCACGTCAATGATCCTGAATCAGATGATTGAACCTGACATGCCTCTATGACGTCATTGGAACTGGGATTAGGTTTTCAGGCATCTGTCCTCAGGAGTCTGTCCTGGAATACCAAATTATGATACAACAGGTGGTCCCTGAGACAAACGACAGAACATCTCCTGTCCCCAGAAGAAAACTGTGCTCTTCGACCTGTGCTAAACCCTCAGGTTAGCAGATTCTTGCTCGGCACCTTAACAACCAGCACATTTTAAATTCTTTCTGGTAACAAACCACCATTGTGGCCAATCTGCAAGAGATTCCATGTCAACTCAAGGCATGGTCCTTCGCCCCAGAGCCACCAGAATGAACCTACCATGTTCCTCAGATGCAACGGTCAATTGAGGTGTGCTTTCGAGAGATCCTTGCGCGAGAGCTCTGCTACCCAAACTTTCCACATGGGGGACCCTGGAGCAAACAAACCAGTCTTCACATGTCCAGTAGAAGAAAACCTTGCTGTTTGGAACATCGCACAAGCCTCAGCGTGGGAAATCCTCCATGGCCTCTTGACAGCATAGCTCCATTTGTCGTTCATCAAGACACAAACTCCAGTGTGAGCCAATATCTGATATCTGCCCTTACTCTGGTGCTGTCTATCTGAAATAAGCCTATGCACTTTGGAACTGCCTTCTGCCTCACACTGAATTGGACCATAGCCTCTGTTTACATTTCCATCCTCATCCTACTGGTCCCCAAGGCCTCTGGATAGGGAATTCTAGAGCCACAATGCTGCATTCTGCCTTCCCTATAGAAAGAAGATGTGCCTGGTGAGTCTGCTCAGAAACCCCATATGAGGATCAATCTGCTCGGCCCTCGAGGGAAACCCGATTTATATGCTGCCCTCGACACTAGTGCTGTGTCTGACAGAGCCTGAGCCCCGACCTAGTGTCAGCCACCCTGAAAGCGGGCCCCATATCTAGCATGTGGTACTGACCATGGCCTTTCTCCATCATCTCTACCCATGCTTGGCATTCAGGCACTGTCAACAGACCTTTGCTGGAATCCCTGCCAATGGGGGAACCTGAAGCCCAATAGAGAACTCCTCCTTTCCCAAAGCAAGAAATCCTGGCTATTCGGATGGGTGTCCAACCCTCAATGTGGAAGCCAGCTGCATGGCCAGGGAGAGCACGTCCTCTCCTGAGGGCCGCCATTGAAACAAAGAGGCATTGTTATCCACACCTTGAGTACGCTTTCAAACAATCCATCTCAGTTGCCCCAGCAGGATCCTGCATTGCAGGCCTGGTATGCCCCTAGGCCCAAATCCCAACCCTTGGTGGGATTTTCCAGCCACCCAGTCCCAGAGCCTTTTTCTGGCATCCCTGTATTGGGGCACCCCTAAGATGGTAAACAGCACTCTTCTTCCCCCGAAAAAGCCACCAAACTATGGAGAGTCGCCAGGATCCTTAGAAAGGAAATGTCTCGTATGGACCCAAGAGACCACACCTGCATTCCGAAGCCATCTTGGACACATAATCCAGATAGAAAAGCCTGTGCTACAGCCTTCCAGTCACCCTAATTACAGTTCCTGATGAGCTGTCCTCCAGTTCTATGCATTGAGCCTGCAATCACCATACCTCTAACCCTAATCCAAATTGATGTTTACAGAATTCTCTCCCAAATCAATGGCTCAGATACCCTTCAGGGTAGGGTCTCTGGATCCATACCACAGGACTGTGCCTGTCATCCCCAAGGAAACTGTGCCCGTCACAGTTTTCCAAACCTTCCAGATTAGGAGAAACATACAAGGGCCCTGAGCCCACCACAATATTGGAGGCCACTCTGGACTCAAATGTGCAGTCTGAAACACCCTGTTCACCTACATCCAGGCAGACAGCCACATCAACAGTCCTGAGTCAGAAGATTGAACCTGACACACCCCTAGGACCTCATTGGAACCCTAGACTAAGTTTTCAGGCATCTGTCCTCAGAGGCCTGTTCTGGAAGACCAACTTACGATAGAACATGTGGTCCCTCAGCCATACTACAGAACATCTCCTGTCTCCAGAAGGAAACCTTGTTCTTCGACCTTTGCCAAACCCTCAGGATAAGAGAATCCTGCATGGCACCTTAGACACCACCATATTCTAAGATCTCCCTGGTAACAAACCAGCATTGTGACCCATCTGCAAGAGATTCCATGTCAACTCACAGCCTTGGTACTTCGCCCCAGAGCCAGCTGAACGAACCTGCCATGTTCCTCAGCTGCAATGCTCAATGGAGGTGTGCTTTCCAGGCATCCATGCGGGAGTGCTCTGTTACCTAAACTTTCCACATGGGGGACCCTGCAGCAAACAAACCAGGTTCCACCTGTCCAGTAGAAGGAAACCATGCAGATTGGAGCATCACACAAGTCTCAGCATGGGAAATCCTCTAAGGCCTCTTGACGCCACCCCTCCATTTGTCAGTCATCAAAGTCACAAACTCCAGTGTGAGCAAATATCTGACAACCGTTCTTTACTCAGGTGCTAGATATCTCCAATAAGCCGCTGCACATGGGAACTGCCTTCCCCTTGGTACTGAATTGAACCGTAGCTTGTGTTTACAATTCCATCCTAACCCTGCTGTTCCCGAAGCCCCCTTGATAAGGAATTCTGGAGTGAAAACGCTGCATTCTGCCCTCCCCATAGAAATAACAAGTGCCTGGTGAGTCTTCCCAGAAACACCACACGAGAATCAATCTGCTCTGCCCACAAGGGAACCCCAATTTATAGGCTTCTCTGGCCACTAGTCCTGTGTCTGACAGAGCCTGAGTCCCGACCTAGTGTCAGCAATCCAGAGAGTGGGCCCCATTCCATCATGAGAGACCCGCTGTGGGACAAGTCAATCATTTCTATCCATCCTTGGTATTCAGGCACCTGCAGATTAGGCCTGTGATCACACCAGCCCTCACCCTAACCATAGTTTGTATTTCAGATTTCTGTCCCCAAAGCCCTGGCCCACATGCCCTCCAGGATGGGGCCTCTGGTGCAACACCGGATGAGTTTGCCTACCCTCCTAAAGAAAATTCTGCCCTTCACGGTTGCCAAAACCATGAATATTAGGAGCAAAGTACAAAGCTTCCGAGCCGAGCTCAATTTCGAAGAATTCTCTGGAACCAAGTGCATATTCTGACACACAATGAGCACCTGCCTCCAGACAGACATCCAGGTAAAAGGCCCTGAGTCAGAAGATTGAATCTGGCATGCCTCTAGGACTTTATCAATACCCTAGCTTAGGTTTTTAGGCTCCTGTACCCAAAGGCCTGTTACCCAGTATCAACGTAGATTCCAACATGTGGTCCCTGAGCCACACAACAGAACCCCTACTGTCTCCAGAAGGACACCTTGCTCTTAGTAGCTATGTCAGATACAGTGCAGGACATTCCTGCATGGCCCCATGACCACCCAAACATTCTAACGTCTCCCTGGATAACAACCAGCATTGTGACCCAATAGTATATAACTCCATGTCAACTCAGGCCTCTTGGAACTTCGCCTCAGAGGCACCAGATCGAACCTGCCATGCTCCTCAGCTGCAATGGTCAATGGAGTTGTGTTTTCAGGCATCCATGAGGTAGAGCTCTGCTACACAAACTTTCCATGTTGGGGACCAAGGAACAAACAAACCAGACTCCACATGTCCAGTAGAAGTAAAAATTGTTGTTTGGAGCTCCTCAGAAGTCACAGAGTGGGAAATCCTCCATTGCCATGTGACGCCACCATTCCATTTGGCAGTCATCATAGACACTAACTCCAGTGTGAGCAAACATCTGATATCCACACTTACTCCAGTGCTGGATATCTCGTATCAGCTGCTGCACACTGGACTGCCTTCTGCTTGTCACTGCATTTAGCCGTAGCTTGTGTTTACCATTCCATCCTCACCCTCCTTTTGCACACGCCCTCTTGATAGGGAATTCATGAGCCACAACACAGCATTCTGCCTGCCCCACAGAAGAAAAAGTTCCTGCTGAGTCTGAACAGAAAACCCAGGGGATCCACCTGCATGGCTCTTGACGGCACCCTTGTATCATAGGCTGCCATGGGCACTGAGGATCTGTCTGACACAGTCTGGGCTATGACCTCAATATAGCCACTTAGATAGTGGACCCCATATAGTGCAGGAGGGACCTGCCGTGGAACGAAGCCGTCACATCTACTCAACGTGGATATTCAGGCATCTCTCCCCAGACCGTAGCTCAAATACCTGCCTATGGGGGAACCTGAAGCCCAGGAGTACTCCTTTTTCCCGATGGCAGGAAACCTGGCTATTGAGATGGGTGTCCAACCCTCAGAGTGGAGCCAGATGCATGGGCCATAAGACCATGGTCACTCATGGGAGCCACCCTGGGCACAAACAAGTGTTGTGACCCTCAGCATGAGCCTGCTTTCAAACAAACCCCCTCAGTAGCTGGGCCAGGAGCCTGCAGAGCAGGAATCCCGGGTTCCTAGGGCCAAATCCTCACAGTCTTTCATTATTTCCAAGCTCCCACCCAGAACCTGTCTCTGGTATCCCTCTTTTGGAGGTCCCTTGAGACCAAAAACAGCAGTCCTCCCTTCCCCCAGAGAAACCAAACTCTTGTGATCCGAGCAGAATCCCCCGAGTAGAAGAATCTCCCATGGCCCCATGATCCACCCCTACATTTTGCAACCATCTTGGACACACAATCCAGACAGAAAAGCCTGCCACCACGACACCTTACTTTCAGTACAATAAGAGCTGCACTCAGGACTGCAGATCGGGCCTCTGATTACCTCGGCCCTAACCCTAACCCTAGTTCGCGTTTGCAGATTTCTGTCCCCAAAGCCCTGGCCCACATGCCCTCAGGTAGGGGACTCTGGAGCAACACGGGACGACTGTGCCTATCCTTCCGAAGGAAACTCTGCCCTTCACTGTTGCCCAAACCCTGAAGATTAGGAGCAAAGTACAAAGCCCCTGAGCTCACCTCCATTTTGAAGAAAGTTCTGGACCCAAGTGCGAATTCTGACCCACAAGAGCACCTGACTCCAAGCAGACATTCAAGTCAAAGGCCCTGAGTCAGAAGATTGAACCTGACATTCCTCTAGGACTTCATTGATACCCGAGCTTAGGTTTTCAGGTGCCTGTCCACAGGTGCCTGTTTCCCAATACCAACTTATATTCCAACATGTGGTCCCTGAGCCACACTAAAGAACCCCTCTTGTCCCCAGTAGGATACCTTGCTCTTGGTAGCTGTGTCCCAGATACAGTGTAGTAGAATCCTGCAAGGCCCTCTGACCAAGCAACATTCTAATTTCTCCATGGATACCAACCAGCATTGTGATCCAACAGCATGAAACTCCATGTCACTTCAAGCCGGAAGGAACTTTTCCCCAGAGCCAACAGATCAAACCTGCCATGTTACTCTGCTGAAATGGACCATGGAGGTGTGTTTTCCAGGCAGCCATCCAGTTGAATTCTACTACCTAACTTATCACATGGGGGACGGTGGAGTAAACAAACCAGACTCGCTCTGTCCAGTAGAAGGAAACATTGCTGTTTGGAGCATCTCTCAAGCCCCGGCGTTGGAAATCCTCCATGGCCTCTTGACACCACCTCTCCATTTGTCAGTCATCATAGACACAGACTCAAGTGTGAGCAAACATCTGACATCCTCTCTTACTCAGGTGCTAGATATCTCACAGAATCCGCTGCAGATGGGGACAGCCTTCCACTTGCCACTAAATTTAACCATAGCTTTTGTTTACAATTTCATTCTCACCCTATTGGTTCCACAAGCCCTCTGGATACGGAATTCTAGAGTAACAACATGGTATTCTGCCTTCCCCATAGAAAGTAGTGCCTGGTGAGTCTGCCCAGAAAACCCACATGAGGACCTACCTGCAATGCCCTCCAGGGAACCCAATTTATAGGCTGCCTAATCTCTCATACAGTGTCTGTCAGAGCTTGAGACCCGACCTAGTGTCAGCAATCCAGAGAGCGGGACCCGTATCTAGCATGTGGGACTGAACTTGGTCGTAGTCCTTCATCTCTACTCCTCCTTGGTTTTCAGATATATGTCCCCAGACCTTTGCTGGAATCCTTGCCAATGGGGTAACCTGAAGCACAACAGAGAACTCCACCTATTCCACGGCAGGAATCCTAACTGTTGGGATGGGTGTCCAACTCGCAGAGTTGGAGCCAGCTGCATGGCTAATGAGACCACAACCACACATGAGGGCTGCCTAGGGCCCAAACAGGCATTGTGACCCTCAGCCTGAGCATGCTTTCAAACAGGCCCTCTCAGTTGCACCACCAGGACCCCACTTTGTAGGCCAGGGACACCCCTAGGCCCATATTCTGACCCTTGTTGGAATATTCCAAGCATTCAGAAGCAGAGCCCGTCTCTGGAATCCCTGTTTTGAGGCACCCCTAAGATGGAAAACAGCACTTTCCCTTCCCCAAAAAACCCACCAAACTATTGGGAGACGCCAGGATCCTTAGAGAGTAAAATCTCCCAGGGACTCAAGGGACCACACTTGCATCTGAGGCCATCCTGGATACAGAATCCAGATATAAAAGCCTGTGCTACTGCCTTCTTGTTGCCCTAATTACAGTTCCTGATGAGCTGCCCTCCAGGTCTATGCATTGGGACTGCGATCACCTCGCCATTATCCCTAACCCGAGTTTGTGTTTGCAGACTTCTCTGCATAACCATGGCTCACATGCCCTCCAGTGTGGGGTCTTGGAATCTCACCACAGCACTGTGCGTGCCATTCCCTAGGAATCTGTACATTTCACAGTTTCCAAAACCTCCAGATTAGGAGAAACCTGGAAATCCCCTGAACACACCCCAATATTGGAGGCTGCTCTGGACGCAAATGCACAGTCTGAAACACTCTGATCACTTATATCTAGGCAGACACCCAAGTCAACTGTCCTTAGTCTGGAAATTGAAATTGACATGCCCCTAGGACTTCATTGGAATCCTAGATTAGGTTTTCAGGCATCTGTCCTCAGAGGCCTGTTCTGGAATATGAACTTATGATAAAACATGTGGTCCCTGAGCCACACAACACTACATCTCCTGTCCCCAGAAGGGGACACAGCTCTTCGACCTGTGTTAAACTCTCAGGGTAGGAGAATCCTGCATGGCACCTTAGCTATAAGTACATATTAAGATCTCCCTGGTAACAAACCAGCATTGTGACCCATCTGCAAGAGACTCAATGTCAACTCAAGGCCTTGGTACTTTGCCCCAGAGCAACCAGAAGGAACCTGCCATATTCCTCAGCTGCAATGGTCATTCGGGGTGTGCTTTCCATGTGGACAAGTCCTGCTATCCATACTTTCCCAGTGGGGGACTCTGGAGCAAACAAACCACACTCCACCTGTCAGTAGATAAAACAACCTTGCTGTTTGGAGCATCTCACAAGCATCAGCATGGGGAATCCTCCATATCCTCTTGACGTCACCTCTCCATTGTCGATCATCATAAACACATACTCCAGTGTGAGCAAACATTCATCCGCCCTTATTCAGGTGCTGGATATCTCATTCGTTGGCCATCATAGATACAAATTCCAGCATGAGCAGACATCTGAACTCGCCCATACTCAGGTGCTGGAGATCTCGAAAAAACTGCTGCACATTGGAAATGCCATGTGCTCGGCACTGAGATTAAATGTAGCTTGTCTATTCAGACTTCTGTCCTCACACTCTTCAACTTTAAGCCCTCCATATTGGGAATTTGGGAGCCACAATGCAGTCTTCGGACTGCCCACCAGAAAGAAGAAGTGCCCTATGGGTCTGTGAAGAAAATCCATATGAGGATCCACATGCACGGCCCTCTATGGCACCCCAATATAATAAGCCACCCTGTGCACTAATGCTCTGTCTGACACAGCCCAAGCCCCCACCACCTGTCAGCCACACAGATAGTGGACCCCGTATCCTACAGGTGTGAGCTGCCTTGACCTGGGTCTTTCATCTTGAACCAACCTGGATATCCAGGTACATATTCGAGAACATAGTTCAAATTTCTGCCCATGGGGGACCCTGACGCGCAAAAGAGTACTCCTCCTTCCCCATGGCAGGAAAACTAAATGGTGAGATGGTTGTCCAACCCTCAGATTGGGATCCAGGTGCATGGAACAAGAGACAGCGCCCACTCAGGATGGGCAGCTGGGCACAATCAGGCAGTGTGACCCTCACCTTGAGAACCATTTCCAACAAGGCCCTGCTTGAGCTGGACCAGGACCCAAGAGAGCGGGCCTGTCAAGCCCCTAGACCAAAATCCTAAGCTTTGGTGGGGTTACCCTGGGACCAGGACCCAGAACCCATCTCTGGAATCCATGTTTTGACAGGAACCCTGACACGGTAAAACGTGGTCTCCCCTTCCCCAGTAAGACACCAAACTCTTGGGTGTCGGGCAGAAACCTCAGATAGGAAGAATATCCCATGGACACATGAGGACACCCCATCCATTCCGCCATTCCATGGCCATCCTAGACACAATCCAGACAGAAAAGCCTTTGCTCCTGCCTCAAAGCAGTCCTAATTTGCAATCCTGAAGAGCTGCCCTCAGGGTCTGCAGATTGGGCCTGCCATCACCTCGCCCCTAACTCGTACCTGATTTTGTGTCTGAAGATTTTGGTCCCAGAGCCCTGAACCACATGCCCTCCAGGATGGGGCCTCCAGAACCACAGCACACCACTGGGCCTGCTCTCCAGAGGAAACTCTGCCCGTCTCAGTTGCCCAAACCCTCCACATTAGGAGATACCTGAAAGGCCCCTGAGCTTACCCCAATTTAATTGGCCACTCTGGAAAAAATGCATTGTCTGACACAGTCTCAGCACCTACCTCCAGGAAGACATGTAGGTAAATGACGCTGCATCCTAAGATTGAATCTTCCTTGCCCCTAGGACCTCATAAGAACCCTAGCTTAGGTTTTGAGGCCTCTGTCCCCAGGGGCCTGTTCTGGAAAACCAATATATGGTCCAACCTGTGGTGCGTGAGCCATACGGGAGAGCCCTCCTGTCCCGAGAAGGAAACATTTCTCCTGGGAACTGGGTTTAACCCTTAAGATAGGAGAATTCAGCATGGCCCCAGGGCCTCCACCACATTCTAAGGTCTTCCTGGACATGAAGCAGCTTTGGGACCCATTAGACTGAGAACTTGCATCAACTCAGATCATTTGGGACTTGGAACCAGAGACAGCGGATCAAGCCTGCCTCATTCCTCAGCTGTAATGGTGATGCGAGGTGGGCTTCCCAGGCCTCCATTCAGAGACCAGTGCTATCAAATCTTCCATATGGCGGAACCTGGAGCCCTCTAAGCGGACTTCCCCTGTCCCACATTAGGTCACTTTGCTGTTGGGAGCAGCTCACAAACTCCAGCTTGGGAAAACCTCCAAGACTTCTTGAGACCACCCCACCGTTCATTGGCCATAATGGATACAAACTCCAGCGTGATCAGACATCTGACCCTCGACCACACTCAGGTGCTGGAGATCTCAAAACAACCGCTGTACATTGGAATGGCCATGTGCTTGGCACTGAGCTTACCCATAGCTTGTGTTTTCAGGCTTCTGTCCTCACAGTCCTCGCCTGTAAGCCCTCCATATTGGGAATTCTGGAGCCACAACGCAGCCTACTGTCTGCCCACCAGAAAGAAGAAGTGCCCTATGGGTCTGCGCATAGGATCCAGTTGCACAGCCCTCAACGGTACCCCAATATCATAGGCCGCCCTCTGCCTGAATGTTCTGTCTGACACAGCTCGAGCCCCGACCTCCAGTCAACCAACCAGACAGCTGGCCCCATATCAGGCAGGTGGGTCCTGCCTTGACCCGAGGCCTTCATCCTGAAGCAACCTGGGTAATCAGGTACCTGTCCCAAAACTTAGCTCAAATTCTTGCCCATGGGGGACCCTGAATCAGAAATGAGTACTACTCCTTCCCCATGGCAGTAACACTGAATGATGAGATGACAATCCTACCCTCAGAGTGGGAGCCAGGTGCATGGCCCATGATACCACGCCGACTCAGGATGGATATCTGGGCACAAACAGGCATTGTGACCCATAACCTAAGACCCTTTCCAACAAGCCCGATCACGAGCTGTACCAGGAGGCAACAGAGCGGTTCTGTCATGGTCCTAGGCTCAAATCCTAAGCCTTGGTGGGGTTATCCAGGTTTCTGAACCCAGAACCAATCTCTGGAATCCCTGTTTGGATGGGACCCCTGATATGGAAAATTGTGTTCTCCCCTTACCCCAGAAAGACACCAAACTCTTGGTTGCCATGCAGAATCCCCAGAGAGGTAGAATCTCCCACAGAACCATGAGGCCACCCCTCCATTCCATGGCCATCCTAGACACAAAATCCAGACAGAAAAGCCTGTGCTCCTGCCTCCCAGCTGTACGAATTTCAAATCCCGAGCAGCTTCCCTCAGGGTCTGTAGATCTGGCCTGCCATCACCTCCCCCCCTGACTCTTACCTGAGTTTGTGTCTGAAGACTTTGGTCTCAAAGTCCTGACTAACATGCATTCCAGGATGGGGCCTCCAGAACCACATCACATCACTGGGCCTGCTCTTCTGAGGAAACTCTGTCCGTGTCAGTTTCCCAAACCCTCCAGATTAGCAGAAACCTGTTAGGCCCCTAAGCCCACCCCAATTCCATAGGCCGCTCTGGAAAAATGCACAGTCTGACACAGCCTCAGAACATACCTCCAGGAAGACAGGCAGGTCAATGGGAAGGGATGAATGCCCTAAGACCATGGCAGGTCCGATGTGCTGGGTGTGCGGACAGCTGTCTCGGAGTCTGTTGGAAGGTCTGGGCTCAGGCTATGTAAGACAGAGCATTAGTGCTTTGGGTAGCCTATGCAATTTGGGTGTTGCCAAGGGCCGAGCAGGTGATCCTCCTTTTGGGTTTCTGGGCAACGCCATAGACAATGTATTTCTTACAGTGGGCAGGCAATGTGCTTCATTTTGGCCCCAGTATTCCCAATCAGGAGGGCTTGTGGGCCAGGAGTGTGAGGACGGAAGTCTGAAAACACAGCTAGGGTGAGGATTGGGGCCAAGCGCACGACAAGCCCACTCTGAAGAGGCTGAATTGGGATCTCCTGCATCTGAAGTCAGGGTGAGAATCAAACATTGGCTGAGGCTGGAGTTTGTGTCCATGATGCCCCTTCATGAAGCGAAGGCCTCATGAGGCTAAGGAGGTTTTCCCACGCTGAGTTAGTGAGTTGCTCCAAACCACAAGGTTTCCTTCTGCAGGACAGTCGAGTCATTGTGGATGGCTCCAGGACGCCCCATACGGAACGACTGGAGAGCAGGGTTCGAAGGATGGATGCCTGTACAGCATACCTCGCACTCCCATTGGCTCTTTGCGACAAGACATGTTTGAACTGCTGGCTCTGGGGAGGGCTACCCAGGGGTCTGTGTTGAAATGGACTCTCCTGAGGATGGGTCATAATGTGGGTTTGTGTCCATGGAGACCTTGGAATGTGCTGGTGGTTCAGAGGCCCTGCAGACTTCGCCTACCAGAAGGGTTTGATACAACTCCAGTAAGAAAGTTCCCCATGTGGAGACGAGAGAGGTTCTGCTTGGTGCTTCAGAAAAGCCCCAGATGCTAGTCTTTGATACCAGTCCTCTGAGGAGAGACACCTGGAAATCAAAGCTAGGGTTGAGATTAGGGCTTAAGGGCCTGTGTTTTTCAATCTTCTGTCTCTGGGGACACTGTCTGAGTGTCTAAGTGGAGATAGTTGCTCAGATGCTCTCAGAGTGCCCCTCTTAGTCCAGGGCAGCCCACACGATCGGGATGGCCTCGGAGGCCTTGGATATTTCTCTTAATCTGTAGGGTTTTGGCCAATGGATTGGGCACAGTTCCTTGGAGAGGACAGGCTCAGTCCTTCGGTCTGGTTCCATAGGCCCTAGCCTGGAAGGTGTGTGGGTCCGTGCTGTGAGCATGAAATCTGAAAACAGAAACTCGGGTTAGGTGTGGCAATGAGGTATGGCAGGCCGGATCTACAGACCGTAAGGGGAGCTCCTTGGCTATTGAAAGTAGGGCGAGTAGGAGGTGATCCCTCGGGCTATTGTCTCTGGATGTTGCATCCAGGATAGCTGTGGATTGTAGGTTGGCCTCAGGGGCTACGGACAAGTCTCCCTTTCTGGGCATTTGGCCCATCTCCCAAGAGTTTGGGGTCATTTTGTGGGTAAGGTGGAGACCCATTGTCTGGCTCTGGTGCCTCTCCAAAAGAGGGATTCCAGAGCAGAGCCGCAGGTACAGAGACTGGAAATCTCGAACTCTGGTGAGGATTGGGAACATAGGGGCTTGGCAAGCCCCATAAGTGGGCTCTTGGTCCAGGCTCTGAGAGGTCTTACTTCAACATGGGGCTTATGCTGAGGGTCACAATGCGAGTTTGTACTCAAGTCGGCACTCAAGTTTGGGCGTGGACTCAGGGGCTATGAAGGTTTCTCCTACCCTGAAAGTGTGACTCCATGCCAACAACAAGATTTACAGCCATGGGGAAGGAGGAGTTCTGATTTGTGCTTCAGGTACCCTCCTGTGTGGGGATTTAATATAATGTCTAGGTTCAGATGTCTGAAAACCCAGGTTGGGAAGAGATGATGGTCTAAGACCATGGCTTGTCCAATGTGCTGGATGTGAGGCCAGCTGTATCCTTGTCTGTCGGGACCTCTGGCCTCAGGCTGTGTCAGACAGAGCATTAGTCCCCAGGGAAACCTGTCCAGTTGGGGTGTGGTCAAGGCCCGAGCAGGTTGACCCTCATTTGGGGTTTCTGGAGAGCCCCATAGGGCAACGTTTTTCTTCTGGTGGGCAGGCAGAGGGCTGCGTTGTGGTCCCGGAATTCCCAGTCTGGAGGGCTTGTCTGCCAGGAGTGTGAGGAAAGAAATCTGAAAACACAAGCTAGCATAAGGTTTGGGGTCGAGGGCATGGCAGGCCCACTCTGAACAGGCTGAATCGAGATCTCCTGCATCGGAGGTCAGGGCGAGTATCAGACCTTGCCTCCGGCTGGAGTTTGTGTCCATGATGGCCCCTTCCTGAAGGGGGTGGGACTGTCATGAGGCCAGAGACGTTTCCCTACGTGGGAAGTTGTGAGCTGCTCCAAACCTCAAGGTTTCCTTCTGCAGGAGAGTCGAGTCCTATTGGATGGTTCCAGGACACCTCATACGGAAAGACTCGAGAGCTGGTGTCTAACCATGGATGCCTGGAAACGCCACCTCACATTCCCATTGACTGGTCCGGTTAAGGCAGGCTCAATCTGCAGATCTTGGGCGAGCTACCCAAAGGGCTGAGTTGTAATGGACTCTCCTAAGAATGGGTCAAAATGTGGGTTGGTGGCCATGGAGACCTTGGAAAGTGGTGGTGGCTCAGGGTCTTTGCAAGATTCTCCAACCTGAAGGGTTTGACACAGCTCCAACAAGGAAGCTTCCCATGTGGAGACGAGAGGTGTTCTGTTTGGTGCCTCAAGAAAGCCTCATATGCTGGTCGTCGAACCCAGGCCTCTGAGGAGTGACACCTGGAAGCCAAAGCAAGAGTTCATATTAGGGCCTAGGGGTCTGTTCAGTTCAATCTTCTGTCTCTGTGAATATCTGTCTGTGTGTCTTCATGGAGGTAGTTGCTCAACTTGTGTCAAAATGCCCCTATGTGTCCAGGGTGGCTACAGTAGTGGGATGCCCTCGGGGACCTTTAGGTTTTTCTTATTCTGTAGGGTTGTGGCCAATGGAATGGGCACAGTTTCCTAGCAGAGAGCATGCACATCCTGTGGTATGGATCCAGAGGCTCCAGCCTGGAGGATGTGTGGGCCAGGGTTGTGGGGACAGATGTCCATAAACACAAACTCGGCTCAGGTTTGGGTCCGAGGTTTTCGTAGGTCTGTTCTCCAGTCCGTTAGGGGATATCCTTGGCATATGAAATGAGGCGAATGGGAGGCAGTCGCTCTGGCTTTTGTCTCTGGATGTTGTGTCCACGATGGCCATTTAATATAGGGGTGGCCTCATGGGCCAAGGAAGAGTATTCCCTCTCTGGTGATATGCCCAGCTCCCTAGAGTTTGGGGTCATTCTGTGGGACAGGAGGAGACTTGCCTTCTGTCTCAGGTGTCCCAATAGAGGGATTTTAGAGTGGAGCAGTGGGTACTGACAACTGCAATACCTGCCCTCTGGTAAGGCATGGGGGCCTATGTGCATGGCAAGCCCCATATGCAGGCTCTTGGTCCAGCCACTGAGAGGCGTTACTTAAATACGGGACTCACGCTGAGTGTCACAATGCGTTTCTGTGCCCAAGGCGGCCTTCAATCACTGGCGTGGAGTCTGGTACTATGCAGATTTTCCTACACTGTACGTTGGACAACATGCCAACCACAAGGTTTCTTGCCATGGAGAAAAAGGAATTCTGACTATTGCATCACGTTCACCCCTGGGCAGTGATTGGAGATAAGGTCTAGGTTCTGAAGCCTGAAAACCGAGGTTAGGAAGAGATGACGACCTAAGGCCATGATGGGTCTGATGTGTTCAATTTGAGGCCAGCTATCTGGGGTCGTTTGGGATGTCGGGTCTCAGGTTGTGCCAGACAGGGCATTAGTACACAGGGTAGACTGTATAATTGCAGTACAGACAAGTGTCTTGCTGATTAGATAATCAGTTGGGGTTTCTTACTAGCAGCATAGGACAAAGTTTTTATTCTGGAGGGCAGGCAGAGTGCTGCATTGTGGCTCTGGATTTCCCAAACCGGAGGGCTTGTGGGCCAGGAGAGTGAGGACGGAAGTCTGAGAACACAAGCTATGCTTAGGTTTTGGTGCAAGGGCACAGCAAGCACACTCTGCAGAGCTGAATCGAGATCTCATGCATCTAAAGTCAGGGCGAAGATCAGACGTTGGCTCAGGTTGAAGTTTCTGTCCATGCTGGCCCCTTCATGAAGGGGGGGGTGCACATTACAAGGCCATGGAGGTTTTCCCACAATAGGAGTTGTGAGATGCTCCAAACCACAATTCCTACTGTGTGACAATTAAAACCTGTTGGATGGCTCAAGGACTTCCCTTAAGGAAGTTATCCAGACCAGTGTTCTAAGGATTGATGCCTGGGCAGCCGGCCTCATATTCCAATTCTCTCCTAGCAACAAGACACATTTGATCTGCTGGCTCTGGGGTAGCAAATGAGGGGGCTGAGTTGAAATGGACTCTCCTGAGGATGGGTCATAATGTGAGTTTGTGTCATGGAGATCTTGGAATGGGGCAGTGAACCAGGACCCTGAAGGATTCACCTAACCAGAGGTTTTGACACAACTCCAACAAGCAAGTTTTCCATGGGGAGATGAGATTTGTTCTTATTTGTGCCTCAGGAAACCACCGTATGCTGGTATTGGAAACCAGGCCTCTGAGGAGAGATGCCTAGAAACCAAAGCAATGGATCTGATTAGTGCCTAGGGGTCTGTCCGTTTCAATCTTCTTCTCTGGAGACATCTGTCTATGGTATGAGTGGAGGAAGTTGCTCAGCTTGTGTCAGATCACCCCTTTTTGTCCTGGGCGGCCTACACTATTGGGATGGCCTCGGTGACTTTGGAGGTTTCTCCTAATTTGCAAGGTTGTGGCCAATGGAATGGGAAGAATTCCCTTGGAGAGGGAAGGCTCAGTCCTGAGGTGTGGCTCCAGGAACCCAAGCATGGAGGGTGTGTGTGCCAGGGCTGTTGAGACAGAAGCCTGAAAACACAAACTCCGCTTAGGTATGGGGACGTAGTTATGGCAGACCCGATCTATAGACCGTGAGGAGATCTCTTTAGGATATGAACAATCGGCGAGTGTGAGGCACTTGCTCAGGCTTTTGTCTCTGGATTTTGTGTCACCGATGGCTGTGGAATGTCCGGGTGGCCTCATGGGCCATGGACGATTCTCCCTCTCTGGGGATTTGGCACGATCCCAAGAGTTTGGGTCATTCTGTGGGAAGCGAGGAGGCCTTTCTGATTTTTACCTCAGAAATACCACCAAAAGAGCGATTCCAGAGCAGAGACCTGGGGAGGGGCGACTGGAAAACCCTAACTCTGGTTAACATTGGGGATCTAGGGGCATGGCAAGCCCCATATGCGGGTTCTTGGTCCATACACAAGAGGTATTCCTTGAGGATAGGGATCCCGCTGAGGTTCACAATCGTATTTGTGCCCAACGAGCCCCTCAAGCCTGGGTGGGGTCTAATGTACCATGCTGGTTTCTCCTACACTGAACATTGCACAACATGCCAACCACAAGGTTTCTGGTGATGGGGAAGGAAGAGTTCTGATTTCTGTAACATGTTCACCCCTGGACAGTGATTGGAGTTAAGGTCTAGGTTCTGAAGCCTAAAAACAGAGGTTGGGAAGAGATGAAGACCTAAGGCCATGGCGTGTCTGATGTGCTCAGTGTTCTGCCAGCTGTTGAGTGTGGGTTGGGAGTTGCACACTCAGGCTGTGGCAGACAGGGAATTAGTGACCATGCTAGACTGTATCATTGGGGTGCTGTCAAGTTTCGTGCAGGTTAATACTCATTTGTGGTTACTGGGTAGACCCAGAGCGCAACAATTTTCTTCTGGAGGGCTGGCACAGTGCCGCATTGTGGCTCCAGAATTCCCAAACTGGAGGGCTTGTGGGCTAGGAGTGGGAGGACGAAATTCTGAGAATACAAGCGAGACTTAGTTTTCGGAGCGAGGACAGGGCAGGCACCCTCTGCAGAGATGATTCGAGATCACATTCACCCGAAGACAGAGCTAGGATCAGACGTTGGCTCAGGTTGGAGTTTCTGTCCATGAGGGCTGATTCATGATGGGGAGGGTCTCACGAGGCCATGGAGGTTTTCCCACGATGGGAGTTGTGAGATGCTCCAGTCCTCAATGATTACTTCTGTGGGACACTTGCGAGCTGTTGGATGGCTCCAGGATGTCCCATATGGAACAACTCCAGAGCAGAGTTCTAAGGATGGATGCCTGGGCTTGCTGCCTCCCATTCCAGTTGTCTCCTAGCAACAAGGAAGGTTCGATCTGCTGGCTCTGGAGGAGATTCCAAGGGGGTTTAGATGAAATGGACTCTCCTGATGATGAGTCATAATGTGGGTTTAAGTCCATGGAGATCTTGGAATGGTGTGCTTGATCCGGGGCCGTGAAATAGTCTCTTAACCTGAGGTCTTGAAAGAGCTCCAAAGAGTACATTTCTTACGTGAAGATGAGATTTTTTTTTTCTGATGAGTGCGTCAGTAATCCCCCATATGCTAGTATTGGAAACCAGGCCTCTGGGGACAGATACCTAGAAACAAGAAATGGATCTGATTAGGCCCTAGGTGCCTGTCCGATTCAATCTTCTTCTACGGGGATATCTCTCTCTGGGTCTGAGTGGAGGTAGTGGCTTAGCCTCTGACAGATCATCCCTGTTTGTCCTGGGCGGCTGACACTATTGGGATGGCCTTGGGGAGTTTGGAGGTTTCTCATAATTTGTACGATTGTGGCCAATGGAATGGGCAGAATTCCCCTGGTGAGGGCAGGCACAGTCCTGAGGTGTGGCTCCAGGGGTCCAAGCTTGGAGGGTGTGTGGGCCAGGACTGTGGGGACAGAAGTCTGAAAACACAAACTCAGTTTAGGTTTGGGGCTGTATGTATGAAAGGCCCGATCTACAGACCGTGAGGAGAATTTTTTGGGCTATGAACAAAGGGTGAGTGTGAGGCACTTGCTCAGGATTCTGTCTCTGGATTTTGTGTCAAGAGTGGCCGTGGAATGTCGGGGTGGCCTCAAGGGCCATGGATAAGTCTTTCTCTCTGGGGATTTGGCCTGATCCCAAGCGGTTGGGGTTATTCTGTAGATGGGAGGAGTCCTTTCTGTATTTTTTTTTACCTCATGTGTCCCACCAAAGATGGATTCCAGAGCAGAGCCCTGAGTAAGGGTGACTAGACATCTCAAAATCTGGTTGAGATTGGGGGAATAGCGGCTTGGCAAGCTCCATATGTGGGCTCTTTTTCCAGTCACTGAGAGGCTTTACTTGAGGATAGGGCTCACTCTGAGGGTCACAATGTGTCTTTGTACAAATTGCGGCCCTCAGGGATAGGCGGGACCTCATGGGCCACGCTGCTTTCTCCTACAATGTAAGTTGGACAACATGCCAAACACAAGGTTTCTGGCCATGGGGAAGGAGGAGTTCTGATTTTTGCATACGTTCACTCCTGGGCAGTCAGTGGAGATAACATCTAGGTTCTGAAGTCTGAAAACCGAGGTTGGGTAGAGATGATGAACTAAAGCCATTGTGCGTGCGATGGGCTCAGTGTATGGCAAGCTGTCTGGGTGTCGTACGGGAGGTCTGGGCTCAGGCTATGTCAGACAGGGCTTTAGTGCACAGGCTAGACCTTATAATTGGGGTACGGTCGAGTGGCATGCAGGTTGTTCCTCATTTGGCTTTTCTGGTTAGCCCTATAGAGCAATGTTTTTCTTCTGGAGGGCAGGCAGAGTACTGCATTGTGTCTCCAGAATTGTCAAACTGGAGGGCTTGTGGCCAGGATTGTGAAGACAGAAGGCTGAGAACACAAGCTAGGCTTAGATTTCAGGGAGAGGATTTCCCACGTTGGGATTGTGTGATGCTCCAAACCTCAAGGATTCATTCTGGGGGACAATTGAGACCTGTTGGATGGATCCAGGACGTCCCATAAGGATATTCTCCAGAGCAGAGGTCTAAGGATAGATGCCTGGGCAGCCCACCTCACATTCCAATTGTCTTCTAGAGACCAGGCAGATTTGATCTGCTGGCTCTGGGGGAGCAACTGAGGGGGCTGAATTGAAATGGACTTTTCTTAGGATCAGTCATAATGTGGGTTTGTGTCCATGGAGACCTTGGAATGGGGCCGTGGTGCCAGCGTCCTGAAGGATTCTCCTAACCAGAGGTTTTCACACAGCTCCGAAGAGTGAGATTCCCATGTGGAGATGAGATTTGTTCTGATTGGTGACTCAGGAACCCCCATAAGCTGGTTTTGGCAACCAAGAATCGAGGAGAGATGCCTGAAATCCAAAGCAATAGATCTGATTCGTGCCTAGGGGCCTGTCTGCTTCAATCTTCTCTGGGCATCTCTGTCTATGGTTCTCAGTGGAGGGCATTGCTCAGCTTGCATCAGATAGTCCCTGTTTGTCCCAGGTGGCCTACACTACTGGAATGGTCTCAGGGACTTTGGAGGTTTCTCCTAATCTGTAGGGTTGTATTCATTGGAATGGGCAGAATTCACATGGAGAGGGCAGTCACAGTCCTGATGTGTGGCCCTAACTGTCTGGGTGTCGGTCGGGAGGTCTGGGCTCAAGTTGTGACAGACAGGGCATTAGTGCCCAGTCTAGACTATATATTTGGGGTATAGTCGAGAGGCGTACAGGTTGATCCTCATTTGGCATTTCTGGGTAGCCCCGTAGGGCAACGTTTTTCTTCTGGAGGGCAGGCAAAGTGCTGCACTGTAGCTCTGGAGTTCCCAGACTGGAAGGCTCATGGGCCAGGAGTATGAGGACGGAAGTCTGAGAACACAAGCTAGGCTTAGGTTTCAAAGCAAGGACACGGCAGGCACACTCTGCAGAGCTGAATGGATATCTGGTGCATCTGAAGTCAGGGCGAGGATCAGACATTGGTCCAGGCTGGGGTTTCTGTCCATGATGGCCCCTTTATGAAGGTAGGGGGGCATCTCGAAGCCATGGAGGTTTTCCTATGATGGGAGTTGTCAGATGCTCCAATCTGCAAGGACTCCTTCTGCGGGACAGTCAAGACCTGTTGAAAGGCTCCACGATGTCCCATATGGAACAACGCTAGAGCAGGGTTCTAAGGATGGATGCCTGGAAAGCCCGCCTTGCATTCCAGTTGTCTCCTAGGGACAAGGCAGGTTTGATATTCTGGCTCTGGGGGAGCAATTGAGGGGGCTTTGTTGAAATGTACTCTCCTGCAGAATGGTCATAATGTGGGTTTGTTTCCATGGAGACCTTGGGATAAGGTGGTGGCTCCGGGTACCTGAAGGTTTCTTGTAACTGGAGGTTTTTATACAGCTCTGAAGGAGAAGTTTACCACGTGAAGACAAGATTTGTTCTAATTGGTACCTCTGGAAACCCCCATATGCTGGCATTGGAAACCAGGCCTTTGAGGAGAGATGCCTAGAAACAAAAGAAATGGAACCAATTATGGTCTAGGGGCCTGTTCGGTTCAATCTTCTTTTCTTGGGATATCTGTCTATGTGTCTGAGTTGAAGTCGTTGCTCAGCTTGTGACAGATCTCCCCTCTTTGTCCTGGGCGTCCTACACTATTGGGATGGTCTCGGGGACTTTGGAGGTTTCTCCTAATCTGTCAGTTTGTGTCCAATGGAATGGGCAGAATTTCCTTGGAGATGGAAGGCACAGTCCTGAGGTGTGGCTCCAGGGTCCCCATCCTGGAGGGTGTGTGAGCCAGGACTGTGGGGGACAGAAGTCTGAAAATACTAACTTGGCTTGGGTTTGGGGACATAGGTATGGCAGGCCCGATCTGCAGACCATGAGGAGAATTTTTCGGGCTCTGAACAAATGGTGAGTTTGAGGCAATTACTCAGGCTTTTGTTTGCCGGATTTTGTGTCAACGGTAGCCGTCGAATGTTGGGCTGGCCTCATGGGCTGTGGATGAGTCTTTCTTTCTGGAGATTTGCACCAATCCCAAGTGGTTGGTTTCATTCTGTGGATGGGAGGAGTCCTTTCCATACTTTTTTTTTTTTTTTTTTTTACCTCAGGTGTCACACCAAAAAGGGATTCTGATCCGAGTCCTGAGTAGGGTGACAAGACATATTGAACTCTGGTAGAGATTGGGCGACTAGGAGCATGGCAAGCCCCATATGCAGGCTCTTGTTCCAGCCACTGAGAGGCCTTACTTGAGGACAAGGCTCACGCTGAGGGTCCTAATATGTGTTTGTGCCCATAGAGGCACTCAAGCATGACCAGGGCCTCATGGGCCACGCTGGTTTCTCCTACACTGAACGTTGGACAACATCCAACCATGAGGTTTCTTACCACGGGGAAGGAGAATTTCTGATTTCTGCATCTCGTTCACCGCTGGGCAGTGAGTGGATATAAGGTCTAGGTTCTGATGCCTGAAAAACGAGGTTGGGAAGAGATGATGACCTAAGGCCATGGCGGGTCCAGTGTGCTCAGTGTGCGTTCAGCTGTCTGGGTGTCGGTCATGAAGTCCAGGCTCAGGCTGTGTCAGACAGTGCATTACTGCCTAAGCTGGACTGTGTAATTGGGGTACAGTTGAGTAGCATGCAGGTTGATCCTCATTTATGGTTTCTATGTAGCCCCACTGAGGCAAACTTTTTCTTCTGGAGCACAGGCAGAGTGTTGCATTGTGGCTCCAGAATTGCCAAACTGGAGGGCTTGTGTGGAGGAATTTGAGGACAGAATTCTGAGAACACAAGCAGGCTTAGGTTTTGGGGCGAGGGCATGGCAGGCACACTCTGCAGAGCTGAATCGAGATCTCATGCACCTGAAGTCAGGGTGAGGGTAGACGTTGGCTTAGGTTGAAGTTTCTGTCCATGATGGCCCTTTAATGAAGGTAAGGGGACATCACGAGGCCATGGAGATTTTCCCATGATGGGAATGTGTGATGCTCCAAACCGCAAGGATTCGTTCTTGGGACAGTCGAGACCTGTTGGATGGATCCAGGACGTCCCATAAGGAAGTTCTCCAGAGCAGGGTTCTAAGGATGGATGCCTGGGAAGCCCACCTCGCATTCCACGTTTCAACAAGGCACGTTCGATCTGCTGGCTCTGGGGGAGCAACTGAGGGGATTGAGTTGAAATGGACTCACCTGAGGATAGGTCATAATGTGGGTTAATTCCATTGAGACCTTGGAATGGGCGGTGGCTCCAGGGACCTGAAGTTTTCTCCTAACTGGAGCTTTTCACAAATCTCCAAAGAGGAAGATTCCCATGTGGAGATGAGATTTGTTCTGATTTGTACCTCTGGAAACCCCCATATGCTAGTATTGGAAACCAGGTCTCTGAGGAGAGATGCCTAGAAACAAATGCAATGGATCCAATTAGGGTCAAGGTGCCTGTCCGTTTCAATCTTCTTCTCTGGGGATATCTGTCTATGGGTCTGAGTTGAGATAGTTGCTCAGCTTGGGACAGATTGTCCCTGTTTGTCCTGGGAGGCCTACACTATTGGAACAGTGTTGGGTACTTTGGATTTTTCTCCTAATATCTAGGTTTTTATCCAATGGAATGGGCAGGATTCCCTTGGAGAAGCAGGCATAGTCCTGAGATGTTGCTCCAGGAGCCCCAGCCTGGATGGTGTGTGGGCCAAGACTGTCGTACAGAAGTTGAAACACAAACTCGCCTTATGTTTGTGGATGTACGTATGGTAGGCCCGATCTACAGACCATGAGGAGAATTATTCAGGCTATGAACAAAGGGTGAGTGTGAGGCACTTGCTCAGGCTTATGTCTCTGGATTTTGTGTCAATGCTGTCCATGGAAAGTCAGGGTGGCCTCATGGGCCATGGAAGAGTCTTTTTCTCTGAGGATTTGGCCCGATCCCAAGTGGTTGGAGTCATTCTGTGGATGGGAGGAGTCCTTTCTGTATTTATTTACATCAGGTGTCCCACCAAAGAGTAATTCCAGAGCAGAGCCCTGAGTAGGAGTGACTAGACATCTCGACCTCTGGTTAAGATTGGGAGACTTGGGGCATGGCAAGCCCCATGTGCAGGCTTTTGGTCCAGCCACTGAGAGGCTTTACTTGAGGACAGGGTTCACGCTGAGGGTCACAATGTATGTTTGTGCCTATCGTGGCCCTAAAGCATGGGCCGGGACTCATGGGCCAGCTAGTTTCTCCTACACTGAACGTTGGACAACATGCCAACCACAATGTTCTGGCCACGGGGAAGAAGGAGTTTGATTTCTGCATCACCTTCCCCCTGGGAAGTGAGTGAAGATATAGTCTAGGTTTCTGAAGCCTGAAGACTGAGGTTGGGAAGAGGTGACGACCTAAGGCCATGGAGGGTCTCATGTACTCTGTGTATGGCTAGTTGTCTGCGTGCCAGTCAGGAGGTCTGAGCTCAGGCTGTGTCAGACAGGGCTTTAGGGCTCAGGATAGACTGTATAATTTGGGTACAGTTGAGTGGCTTGCAAGTTGTTCCTCATTTTGCATTTCTGGGTAGCCGCATAGGGCAAAGTTTTTCTTCTGGAGGGCAGGCGAAGGGCTACACTGTGGGTCCAGAATTCCAAAATTGGAGGGCTTGTGGGCCAGGAGTGTGTGGAAAGAATTCTGGGAACACAAGCTAGGCTTGGGTTTCAGGGCAAGGTCACGGCAGGCACACTTTGTAGAGTTGAAACGAGATCTCGTGCATCAGAAGTCACGGCATGGATCAGACGTTGGCTCAGGTTGGAGTTTCTGTCCAGGATGGCCCTTTCATGAAGGGAAGGGGGCATCATGATCCCATGGAGGATTTCCCATGATGGGAATTGTGAGATGCTCCAATCTGCAAGGATTCCTTCCGCTGGACAGTCCAGACCTGTTGGATGGCTCTAGGATGTCCCATATGGAATGATGCCAGAGCAGGGTTCTAAGGAAGAACCCCTGGAGAGCCCGCCTGACATTCCAATTGTATCCTAGGAACAAGGCAGGTTCCATCTGCTGGCTCTGGGAGAGCATCCGAGGGGACTGATTTGAAATGCACTCTCCTGCGGATGGGTCATAATGTGGGTTTGTATCCATGGAGACGTTGGAATCGGGCAGTTTTTCAGGCAACATTAATATTTGTTCGAACTGGAGGATTTGACACAGCTCCAAAGGACAAGTTTCCCATGTGGAGATGAGATTTCTTCTGATTGGTACCTCAGGAAACCCCCTTATGCTGGTATTGGAAACCAGGCCTCTGTGGAGAGATGCCTGGAGACAAAAGCAATGGATCCAATTGGGGCCTAAGTGCCTGTCCAGTTCAATCTTCTTCTCTAGGCATATCTGTCTATGGTTCTGAGGGGAGATAGTTGCTCAACTTGTGACAGATCACCCCTGTTTGTCCTGGGCGACCTACACTATTGGGATGGCCTCGGGGAGTTTGGAGGTTTCTACTAATCTGTACAGTAGTGGCCCTTGGAATGGGCAGAATTCCCTTGGAGAGGGCAGGAACTGTCCTGAGTTGTGGCTCCATGGGACCCACCTGGGAGGGTGTGTGGACCAGGGCTGTTGGGACTGATGTCTGAAAACACAATCTCAGCTTAGGTTTGGGGACGTAAGATCAGATGTTGGCTCAGTTTGTAGTTTTTGTCCATGATGGTCCCATCATGAAGGTCGTTGGGCATCATGAGCCATGGACGTTATCCCACGGTGGAGTATGTGATGCTCCAAACCAAAAAGATTCATTCTGCAGGACAGTCGATACCTGTTGGATGGATCCAGGATTTCCCATAAAGAACTTCTCCAGAACAGGGTTCTAACGATGGATGCCTGTGCGGCCTACCTTGCGTTCCAATTCTCCAAGTGACAAGGCTGGTTCGATCTGCTGGCTCTGGGTAGCAACCACGGGGGCTGAGTTGAAATGGACATGCCAGAGGATCGGTCATAATGTGGGTTTGTGTCCATGGATACCTTGGAATGGGGCAGTGGCTCTGGGGCCCTGAAGCATTCTCATAACTGGAGGTTTGACACAGCAAGATTCCCATGTGGAGAAGAGATTTGTTCTGATTGGTGCCTCAGGAAGCCCCATAACCTGGTATTGGAAACCGGGCATCTGAGGAGAGATGCCTGGAATCCAAAGCAATCGATCCCATTCACTCCTAGGGGCCTGTATGCCTCAATCTTCTCTGGGCACATCTGTCGATGGTTCTGAGTGTAGTTCGTTTCTCAGCTTATGTCAGATTGACCCTGTTTGTCCCAGGTGGCCTACACTAGTGGGATGCTCTTGGGGACTTTGGAGGTTTCTCCTAATCTGTAGGGTTGTGGCCAATGGAATAGGCAGAATTCCCTTAGAGAGCGCAGGCACAGTCCTGATATGTGGCCCCAGCTGTCTGGGTGGTGGTCAGGATATCCAGGCTCAGGCTGTGTAAGACAGGGCATTAGTGTCCAGGGTAGACTATATAATTGGGATACAGTCGAGTGGCGTGCAGGTTAATCCTCATTTGTCATTTCTGGGTAGACCCATAGGGCAATGTTTTTCTTCTGGAGTGCAGGTAGAGTGTTGCATTGTGGCTCCGGAATTCCCAAACTGGAGGGTGTGTAGTCCAGGAGAGTGAGGACGGAAGTCTGAGAACACAAGCTATGCTTAGGTTTTGGGAAAAGGACACGGAAGGCACACTCTGAAGAGCTGAATCGAGATCGCGTGCATTTGAAGTCAAGGCGAGGATCAGCCATTAGCTCAGGTTGGAGTTTCTGTCCATGATCCACCTTCCTGAAGACTGGGGACATCAAGTGCCCATAGAAGTTTTCCCACGATGTGAGTTGTGAGATGCTCTAATCCACAAGGACTCCTTCTGCAGGACAGTCGAGACCTGTTGGATGGCTCCAGGATATCCCATAAGGAACCACGCAAGAACAGTGTTCTAAGGATGGATGACTGAAGAGCCCACCTCTCATTTCAATTGTCTCCTAGCAACAAGGTAGGTTCGAACTGCTGGCTCTGGGGAAGCAACCAAGGGGGTTTAGTTGAAATGGACTCTCCTAAAGATGGGTCATAATGTGGGATTGTGTCCATGGAGACCTTGAAATGGGGCAGTGGCTCCGGGGACCTGGAGGTTTCTCCTAATTGGAGGTTTTGACACAGCTCCATAGCAGAAGTTTCCCATGTAGAGACGAGATTTTTTCTGACTGGTACCTCCGGAAACCCCCATATGCAGGTATTGGAATCCAGGCCTCTGAGCAGAGTTGCCTGGAAACAAAAGCAATGGATCCAATTAGGCCTAGGTGATTGTCCTGTTAAATCTTCTTTTCTATGGATATCTGTCTACAGGTCTAAGTGGAGGTAGTGGCTCAGCTTTTGTCAGATCGCCCCTGTTTGTCCTGGATGTCCTACACTATTGGGATGACCTCGGGGACTTTAGAGGTTTCTCCTAATCTGTAGGGTTGTGTCTAAAGGAATGAGCAGAATTCCCTTTGAGAGGGCAGGCATAGTCCTGAGTTGTGGCTCCAGGGGCCCCAGCCTGGAGGGTGTGTGGGCCAGGACTGTGGGTATAGAAGTCTGAAAAAAAAAAAAAAACAACTTGCCTTATGTTTATGGACATAGGTGTGGCAGGCACAATCTACGGACCGTGAGGAGAATTTTTCAGGCTCTGAACAAAGGGCGAGTGTGAGGCGCTTGCTCGGGCTTATGTCTCTGGATTTTTTGTCTACAGTGGCTGTGGAATGTCGGTGTGGCCTCATGGGCCATGGAAGAGTCATTATCTCTGGGGATTTGGCCCGATCCCAAGTGATTGGGGTCATTCTGTGGATGGGAGGAGTCCTTTCTGTATTTATTTACATCAGTTGTCCCACCAAAGAGGGATTCCAGAGCAGAGCCCTGAGTAGGGGTGACTAGATATCTTGACCTCTGGTTAAGATTGGGAATTTTGGGGCATGGCAAGCCCCATATGCGGGCTCTTGGTCCTATGCCCCGAGAGGATAGGGCTCACACTGAGGGTCCTAATGTGTGTTTGTGCCCATCGATGCCGTCAAGCATGGGAGGGGCCTCATGGTCCAACTGGATTCTCCTGCACTGAACGTTGGACAACATTACAACCACAAGGTTCTGGTGAGGGAGAAGGAGGAGTTCTTATTTCTGCATCACGTTCACCCGTGGGGAGTGAGTGGAGATAAGGTCTAGGTTTCTGAAGCCTGAAAACCGAGGTTGGGAAGAAATGATGACCTACGGCCATGGCGGTTCAGATGTTTTCAGTGTATGGCCAGCTGTCTGGGTGTCGGTTGGGAAGTCAGGCCACAGGCTGTCAGATAGGGCAATAGTTCCCAGGCTAGACTGTATAATTGGGGTACAGTCAAGTGGTGTTCAGGTTGATCCTCATTTGGCGTTTCTGTATAGCCCCATAGGGCAACATTTTTATTCTGGAGGGTAGGCAGAGTGCTGCATTGTGTCTCCAGAATTCCCAACTTGAGGGCTTGTGGGCCAGGAGTTTGAGGACGGAATTCTGAGACACAAGTTAGCTTAAGTTTCAGAGTGAGGGCACGGCAGGCACACTCTGCAGAGCTGAGTTGAGGTCTCGTGCATCTGAAGTCAGGCCGAGGATCAGACTTTGGCTTACGTTGGAGTTTCTGTCCTTGATGTCTCCTACATGAAGGTGGGGGGGCATCTTGAGGCCATGGAGCTTTTCCCATGGTAGGATTGTCTGATGCTCCAAACTGCAAAGATTCCTTCTCTACTAAAGTCGAGACCATATGGATGGATCCAGTACGTCCCATAAGTAACTTCTCAAGAGCAGGGTTCTAACGATGGATGTCTGGGCAGCCAAACTCGCATTCCAATTGTCTCTGAGCGACACAGAAGGTTCGATCTGCTGGCATGGGGGGAACGACCGAGGGGACTGAATTGAAATGGACTCTGCTGAGGATCGGTCATAATGTGGGTTGGTGGCCATGGAGACCTTGGAAAGTGGTGGTGGCTCAGGGTCTTTGCAAGATTCTCCAACCTGAAGGGTTTGACACAGCTCCAACAAGGAAGCTTCCCATGTGGAGACGAGAGGTGTTCTGTTTGGTACCTCAAGAAAGCCCCATATGCTGGCCTTCACCCCCAGGCCTCTGAGGAGTGACACCTGGAAACCAAAGTAAGAGTTCATATTAGGGCCTAGGGGCCTGTCCGGTTCAATCTTCTGTCTCTGTGGACATCGGTCTGCAGGTCTGCATGGAGGTAGTTACTCAGGTTGTGTCAGAATGCCCCTGTTTGTCCAGGGTGGCTTACAGTAGTGGGATGTCCTCGAGGGCTTTGAGGTTTCTCCTATTCTGTAGGGTTGTGGCCAATAGAATGGGCAAAGTTTCCTAGGAGAGAGCAGGCACAGTACTGTAGTTTGGCTCTAGAGGACCCAGCCTGGAGGCTATGTTTGCCAGAGCTGTGGGGACAGATGTCCTAAAACACAATCTCAGCTGAGGTTTGGGACCGAGGTTAAGGCAGGCCTGATCTACAGCCCGTGAAGGGGTCACCTCGGAATATGAAAGGAGGGCGAGTGGGAGGTGGTCGCTCAGGTTTTTGTCTCTGGATGTTGTGTCTACAATGGCCATTTAATGAAGGGGTGGCCACATGGGTCGAGGAAGAGTATTCCCTCTCTGGTGATATGCCCAGCTCCCTAGAGTTTTGGGTCATTCTGTGGGAAGGGAGCAGTCCTGTTTTCTGCCTCAGGTGTCCCCCCAGTAGAAGGAGTCTAGAACAGAGCAGGGGGTACTGACAACTGGAATACCCCCACTCTGGTTAAGCTTGGGGGCCTATGGGCATGGTAAACCCCATATGCAACCTATTGGTCCAGCTACTGAGAGGCGTTACTTGAATACAGGACTCCTGCTGAGGGTCACAATGTGTGTGTGTGCCTAAGACGGCCCTCAAGCATGGGCGTGGTCTCATGGGCCATACAGGTTTCTCCTACACTGAAGGTTTGACTCCCTACCAACAGCAGGTTTTTGCCTTTGGGAAGGCGGAGTTCTGACTTGTGCGTCAGGTTCCCCCCTGTGCAGGGATTGGAGATAAGGTCTAGGTTTTGATGCCTGAGAACCCAGATTGGGAAGGGAAGATGGCCTAAGGCCGTGGCGGGTCAGCTGTGCGGTGTGCAGTCCGCTGTCTCGGTGTCTGTTGGAAGGTCTGGGTTCAGGCTATGTAAGACAGACCATTAGTGCTTAGGGTAGCCTATGCAATTGGGGTATTTCCGAGGGGTGAGCAGGTTGATCCTCATTTGGGGTTTCTGGGGAAAACCATAGGCAATGCTTTTTTTTTTTTTTTTTTTTTTTTTTCTGGTGGGCAGGCAGAGTGCTTCTTTGTGGCCCCAGAATTCCCAATCGGGAAGGCTTGTGTGTCAGGAGTGTGAGGATGGGAGTCTGAAAACACAAGCTAGGGTGAGGTTTGGGGCCAAGGGCATAGCAGACCCACTCTGCAGAGGCTGAATCGGGATCTCCTGCATCTGAAGTCAGGGTGAGGATCAAACGTTGGCTGAGGCTGGAGTTTGTGTCCATTATGGCCTCTTCATGAAGTGGGGGCCTCATGAGGCTAAGAAGGTTTGCCCATGCTGAGTTTGTGAATTGCTCCAAATCACAAGGTTTCCTGCTGTGGGACAGTCGAGTCCTATTGGATGGCTCCAGGACGTCCCATACAGAAGGACTGGAGAGCAGGGTTCGCAGGATCGATGCCTGTAGAACATGCCTCGCATTCCCATATGCTCTTTGCGACAAGACATGTTTGAACTATTGGCTCTGGATCAAGCTATCCAGGGTGCTGAATTGAAATGGACTCTCCTGAGGATGGGTCATAATGTAGGTTTGTGTCCATGGAGACCTTGGAATGTGCTGGTGCCTCAGGGGCCCTGCAGAATTCGCCTACCCGAGGGGCTAGATACTTCTCCAATAAGAAATCTCCCCATGTGGAGATGAGAGAGGTTCTGTTTGGTGCCTCAGAAAAGCCCCAGATGCTGGTTTTGAAACCAGTCCTCTGAGGAGAGACACCTGGAAACCAAAGCTAGGGTTCAGACTAGGGCCTAGGGGCCTGTCCTTTTCAATCTTCTGTCTTTGGGGACACTGTCTGAGTGTCTAAGTGGAGATAGTTGCTCAGCTAGTTTCAGAGTGCCCCTCTTTGTCCAGGGTGGCCTAAACTATCGGGATGGCCTCGGGGACCTTGGAGGTTTCTCCTTATCTTTAGGGTTGTGGTCAAAGATTGGGCACAGTTAACTTGGATAGGATAGGCACAGTCCTTTGGTGTGTCTCCATAGGCCCTAGCCTAGAGGGTGTGTTGGTCTTGGCTGTGTGCACAGAAGACTGAGAACAAAAACTCTGCTTAGGTGTGGCACCAAGGGTATGGCAGGCTGGACATACAGACCATGAGGGGAGCTTCTCGACTATTGAAATATGAGTAAGTGGGAGACAGTCCCTCAGACTTTTGTCTCTGGATGTTGTGTCCAGGATAGCCTTGGATTGCAGGGCGGCCTCAGGGGCTATGGACGATTCTCCCTCTCTGGGGATTTGGCCCAGCTCCCAAGAGTTTGGGGTCATTTTGTGGGAAGGGTAGAGTCCTCTTTTCTGGCTCGGGTGTCTCTTCAAGAGAGAGATTCCAGAGCAGTGCCCCAGGTACGGGTGACTGGAAAACTCAAACTCTGGTGAGGATTGGGAGCATAGGGGCTTGGCAGGCCCCATATGTGGGCTCTTGGTCCAGGCCCTGAGAGGCCTTACTTCGACATGTGGCTCACGCAGAGGGTCACAATGCGAGTTTATGCCCAAGTTGGCACTCAAGTTTGAGCGTGGCCTCAGGGGTCATGAAGGTTTCTCCTACCCTGAAGGTGTGACTCCATGCCAACAGCAAGCTTTCCAGCCATGGTGAAGGAAGAGTTGTAATTTGTGCTTCAGGTACCCACCTTTGCAGGGATTTGATATAATGTCTAGGTTCAGATGTCTGAAAACCCAGGTTGGGAAAAGATGACAGCCTAAGTCCTAGGGTCCTGTCTGGTTCAATCTGCTTCTCTGGGAACATCTGTCTACAGTCTAAGTGGAGGTAGTTGCTCAGCTTGTGTCAAATTGCTGAGTGTCACAAAGCGTGTTTGTATTCAAAGCGGCCCTCAGCATGGCCGGGGCCTCATGGGCCACACTAGTATCTCCTATAATGAACTTTGGACAACATGCAAACCATTGGTTTTTTGGCATGGGGAAAGAGGAATTCTGATTTCTGCATCACGTTCACCGCTAGGCAGTGATTGGAGATAAGGTCTAGGTTCTGAAGCCCGAAAACCGAGGATGGGAAGAGATGATAACTTAAGTCCCTGGCAGGCCTGATGTGCTCATTGTGTGGCCAGCTGTCTGGGTGTCAGTCGGGACGTCTAGGCTCAGGCTGTTTCAGGCAGGGCTGTGTTCCCTAAGGTAGACTGTATTATTGGGGAACAGTCGATTGGCATGCAGGTTGATCCTCATTTGGGATTTATGTGTAGCCCCATAGGGTAACGTTTTTCTTCTGGAGGGCAGGCACAATGCTGCATTGTGGCTCCGGAATTCCCAAACTGGAGGGCTTGTGGGCCAGGATTGTGAGGACAGAAGTCTGTGAACACAAGCTAGGCTTAGGTTTCAGTGCGAGGACATGGCAGGCACACTCTGAAGAGCTGATTCAAGATCTCGTGCTTCTAAAGTCAAGACGAGGACCAGTCGTTGGCTCATGTTGGAGTTTCTGCCCATGATCCACCTTCATGAAGAATGGGGGCATCATGTGGCCTGGGAAGTTTTCCCATGATGGAAGTTGTGAGATGCTCCATGCACAAGGATTTCTTCTGCGGGACAGTCGAGACCTGTTAGATGGCTCCAGGATGTCCCATAAGGAAAGACGCCAGAGCAGGGATCTAAGGATGGATGCCTGGGCAGCCCGCCTCGCATTCCAATTGTATCCTCTCGACAAGACAGGTTGGATCTGCTGGCTCTGGGGGAGCGACCGAGGGGGCTGAGTTGAAATGGACTCCCCTAAGGATCAATCATAATGTGGTTTTTGGTTCATGGAGACCTTGGAATGGGGTGGTAGTAGCGATGCACTGAAGGATTCTCCTATCCAGAGGTTTTGACACATCTCCATCGAGCAAGTTTCCCATGTGGTGATTAGATTTGTTATGATCGGTGCCTCAGGAAACCCCCATATGCTGGTATTGGAAACCAGGACTCTGAGGAGAGATGCCTGGAAACAAAACAATGGATATGATTAGGGCCTGGGGGCTTGTCCCGTTGAATCTTCTTCTCTGGGGGAAATCTGTCTATTGGTCTGAGTTGAGGAAGTTGCGCAGCTGGTGTCATATTGCTCATGTTTGTCCTGGGTGGCTCACAGAATTGGGGTGGCCTCGGAGTCTTTGGAGGTTTCTCCGAATCTGTAGTGTTGGGGCCAATGAAATGGGCAGAATTCCCATGGAGAGAGCAGGCACAGTCCTGAAGTGTGGCTCCAGGGGCACCATCCTGGATGTGGGTGGACTAGGGCTGTGGGGACGGAAGTCTGAAAACGCAAACTCGGCTTAGGTTTGAAGACATAGGTACGGAAGGCATGATCTACAGATGGTGAGGAGAACTCTTTATGATATGAACAAAGGGCGAATGTGAGGTGCTTCCTCAAGCTTTG
The DNA here is from genome assembly GCF_020171115.1 of Neogale vison. Classification (NCBI taxonomy): domain Eukaryota; kingdom Metazoa; phylum Chordata; class Mammalia; order Carnivora; family Mustelidae; genus Neogale; species Neogale vison. The sequence continues at coordinate 80,259,812 of NC_058095.1, forward strand.
TCTCTGGATTTTGCTTCAGTGATAGCCGTTGAATGTCCAGGTGACTTCATCAGGCACGGACGAGTATCCCTTTCTGGGGATATAGACAGATTCCAAGAATTTGGGGTCGTTCTTTGGGATGGGAGGTGTCCTTTCTGTTTTTTTTTTTTTAACCTCAAGTGTCAAACCAAAAGACTGATTCCAGAGGAGAGCGCTGGGGAGGGGCAACTGGACAACCCGACCTCTGGTTTAGAATGGGGGCCTAGGGGCATGGCAAGTCCCATATGCTGGCTCCTGGTCCAGCCACTGAGAGGACTTGCTTGAGGACAGGACTCACGCTGAGTATCAAAATGCGAGTTTGTGCCCAACCTGGCCCTCAAGCATGGGTGGGGCCTCATGGGCCAAACTGGTTTCTCCTACTCTGAACGTTCTTCAACATGTCAACTACATGGTTTCTTGCCATGTGGAAGGAGGAGTTCTGATTTCTGCATTGTGTTCAACCCTGAGCTGTGACTGGAGATAAGGTTTAGGTTCTGAAGCCTGAAAACCGAGGGTGGGAAGAGATGACGACCTAAGGCCATGGCGGGTCAGATGTGCTCGGTGTGCGGCCAGATTTCAGAGTTTTGGTCGTGGGGTCCGAACTCAGGTTGTGTCAGACAGGCCATTAGTGCCCAGCGTAGACTGTATACTTGGGGTACAGTCGAGTGTGCAGGTTGATCCTCATTTGAGGTTTCTATGTAACCCCATAAGGCAATGTTTTTCTTCTGGGGTGCAGGCAGAGTGCTGCATTGTGGCTCTTGAATTGCCAATCTGGAGGGCTTGTGGGCCAGGAGTGTGAGGACGGAAGTCCGAGAACAGAAGCTAGGCTTAGGTTTCAAGGCGAGGTCATGGCAGGCACACTCTGCAGAGCTATAAAGAGATCTTGTGCAACTGAACTCAGAGCGAGCATCTGACTTTGGCTCAGGTTGGAGTTTCTGTCATTAATGGTCCCTTCATGAAGTGGGAGGGTCTTAAGAGTTCATGTAGGTATTCCCATGATGGGAGTTGTGAGATGCTCCGAACTGCAAGGATTCCTTCTGTAGGATCCTCAAGAACAGTTGGATGGCTTCCAGAGGTCCCATATGGAACAACTCCAGAGCAGGATTCTAGATTTCCTAGAGACAAGGCAGGTTCAATTTGCTGGCTCTGGGGAAGCAACCGAGGGGGCTGAGTTGAAATAGACTCACCTGAGAATGGGTCATATTGTGCATTTGTGTCCATGGAGACCTTGGAATGAGGAGGTGGATCTGGGGCCCTGAAGGATTATCCTTACCAGAGGTTTTGACAGAGCTCCAAAGATTACGTTTCCAATATGGAGTCAAGATTTTTTCTGATGAGTGCCTCAGGAATCCCCCATATGCTGGTATGAAAACCAGGCCTCTGAGGAGAGATATCTGGAAACCAAAGCAATGTATCTGATTAGGGCCTAGGGGACTGTCCGGTTCAATCTGATTCTCTGGGGACATCAGTCTACGAGTCTTATTGGAGGTAGTTGCTCAGCTTGTGTCACATCGCCCCTGTTTGTCATGGACGGCCTACACTATTGGCAAGTCCTCGGGGTCTTTGGAGTTTTCTCTTAATCTAAATGGTTGTGGCCAATGGAACGGGCCGAATTCCCTTGGAGAGAGCAGGCACAGTCCTGAGTTGTGGCTCCAGGGGTCCCAGCCTGGAGGTTGTGTGGGCCAGGACTGTGGGGACAGAAGTCTGAAAACAGAAACTCTGCTTAGATTAAGGGACGTAGGTATGGCAGGCACGGTCTACAGACCTTGAGGAGAACTCTTTGGGAAATGAACAAAGGGCGAGTGTGAGGCTCTTGCTCAGGCTTTTGTCATTGGATTTTGTGTCAACGATGGCCGTTGAATGACAGGGTGGCCTCATAGGCCATGAACAAGACTCCCTCTCGAGGATTTGGCCAGACTCCAAGAGTTTGGGTTCATTCTGTGGGATGGTGGAGTCCTTTCTGGTTTTTCAGGTTTGGGGATGTAAGAATGGCATCATCAATCTACAGACTGTGAAGAGAATTTTCGGACTATTAACAAAGGGCGAGTGTGAGGCACTTGCTCAGGCTTTTGTCTCTGTATTTTGTGGCAGCGGTGAGCGTGGAACTTCAGGGTGGCCTCATGGGCCATGGACAAGTCTGTTTCTCTGGAGATTTGAGCCAATCCTAAGAGTTAGAGGTCATTCAATGGGATGGGAAGAGTCCTTTCTGTTTTTATACCTCAGTTGTCCCACCAAAAGGGGGATTCCAGAGAAGAGCATTGCGGAGGGGCGATTGGACAACCCGAACTCCAGTTAAGAATAGGGACCTATGGCCATGAATGCCCCATATACAGGCTCTTGTTCCAGCCACTGAGAGGCCTTACTTGAGGACAGGACTCACTCTGAGGGTCACAATGCATGTTTGTGCCCAACGCAGTCCTCAAGCATGGACGGGTCCTCATGGTCCACTCTGCTTTCTCCTACACTGAACGTTGGACAACATGCCAACCACAAGGTTTCTTGCCATGGAGAAGGAGGAGTTCTCATTTCTGCTCACTGTGCCTCCAACTGTCTGGGTGTCGGTCCAGAGGTCTGGGCTCGGCCTGTGTCAGACAGGGCATTAGTGACCATGGTAGGCTCTATAATTGGGGTACAGTCGAGTGGCATGCAGTTTGATAATCTTTTGGGGTAGGGGTAGCCCCATAGGGCAACATTTTCTTCTGAATTATGACTAGCAGAGAGCAGGCAGAGAGCTGAATTATGGCTCCAATATTCCCAAACTGGAGGGTTTGTTGGCCAGGAGTGTGAGGACAAAACTCTGATACCACAAGCTAGTCTTAGGTTTCGGGCAAAGGGCAGGGCAGGCACAATCTCCAGAGATGAATCGACATCTCATGCATCTGAAGTCAAGGAGAGGGTCAGACGTTGGCTCAGGTTCTAGTTTCAGTTCATGATGGCTCCTTCATGAAGGGAGGGTCATCAGGAGGCCATTGAGGTTTTCCCATGATGGGAATTGTGAGATGCTCCGAACCTCAAGGATTCCTTCTGTGGTACAATTGAGACCTGCTGGATGGCTCTAGGACATCCCATAGGAAACGACTCCAGAGCAGTGTTCTAAGGATGGATGCCTGGGCAGACCACCTCGGATCCCAATTGTCTCCTAGTAAAAAGACAGGTTTGATGTGCTGGCTCAGGTGGAGCAACTGAGGGGACTGAGTTGAAGTGGACTCTCCTGTGGATGGGTCCTAATGTGGATTTGTGTCCATGGAGACCTTGGAATGGGGCATTAGCACCGGGACCCTGAAGGATTGCTCTAATTGGAAGTTTTGATACAGTTCCAAAGAGGAAGTTTCCCATGTGGAGATGAGATTTGTTCTGATTGGTGCCTCAGGAAACCCCTATATGGTGGTATTGGAAACCAGACCTCTGGGGAGAGATGCCTGGAAAACAAAGCAGTGGATCCGATTAGGGCCTAGGGGCCTGTATGGTTAATGTTCATCTCTGGGGACATCTGTCTCCGGGTCTGAGTGAAAGTAGTTGCTCAGCTGATGGCAGATTGCCCCTATTTGTCGCAGGGTGCCTACACTATTGGGATGGCCACAGGGACTTTAGAGTTTTCCCCTAACCTGTAGGGTTGTGGTCAATTGAATGGGCAGAATTCCCTTGGAGATGGCAGACACAATCTTGATGTGTGTCTCCAGGGGCGCAAGCATGGAGGGTGTGTGGGCCAGGGCCATGGGGACAGAAGTCTTAAAAAACAAACTTGGCTTAGGGTTGGGGATGAAGGTATGGAGGGCCTGAAATACAGACCAAGAGGAGAACTCTTCAGGATATGAGGAAAAGGCGACTGTGAAGCGCTAGCTCAGGCTTTTGTCTCTGGATTTAGTGTCAAAAATAGCCCTGGAATGTCAGGATGGCCTCATGGGCCATGGACGAGTCTCCCTCTGTGGGGATTTGGCCCAATCCCAAGAGACTGGGGTCATTTTGTGGGATGCAAAAATGCTTTCTGTTTTTTATTGTTTGTTTTTTTAACCTAAGGTGTCCTACCAAAAGAGGGATTCCAGAGCAGAGCCTTGGGGAGGGGCAACTGGAAAATTCACCCTCTGGTTAAGACTGGGGGACTTGGGGCATGGCAAGCCCCATATGTGGGATCTTGTTCCTGTCACTGAGTGGCCTACTTGAGGACAGGGCTCACTCTTAGGGTCATAATGCGTGTTTGTGCCCAATGCGGCCCTCAAGCATGGGCGGGTCCTCATGGTCCATGCTGTTTTCTCCTACACTGAACATTGGACAACATGCCAACCACAAGGTTTCTTGCCATGGGGAAGGAGGAGTTCTGATTTCTGCATCACGTTCACCACTGGGTAGTGATCAGAGATAAGGTCTAGGTTCTGAAGCCTGGAAACCAAGAGTGGGAGGAGATGATGACCTAAGGACATGGCGGGTGCCATGTGCTCAGTGTGCGGCCAGATGTCTGGGAGTCGGTCGGTCGGTCCGGGCTCAGGCTGTGTCAGACAGGGCATTAGTGACCAGGGTAGGCTGTATAATTGGGGTACAGTTGAATGGCCTGCAGGTTGGTCCACATTTGTGGTTTCTGGGTAGCCCCATAGGGCAACGTTTTTCTTCTGGCTGGCAGGCAGAGTGCTGCACTGTGGCTCCAGAATTCCCAAAATTGAGGGCTTGTGGTCCAGGATTGTGAGGATGGAGGTCTGAAAACACAAGTTAGGCTTAGGTTTAGGGGCGAAAGCACGGCAGGCACACTCTGCAGAGCTGAATCGAGATCTCGTGCATCAGAACTCAGGGCAGGGATCAGTCTTTGGCTCAGATTGGAGTTTCTGTTCATGATGACCTATTCATGATGGGGGAGGTTCTCAAGAGTCCATGTAGGTATTCCCATGTTGGGAGTTGTGAGATGCTACAAACAGCAAGGATTCCCTCTGTAGGACCCTCGAGAACTGTCGGATGGCTTCCGGAGGTCCCATACGGAACGACTCCAGAGCAGGATTCTAAGGATGGATGTGTGGTATGCCTGCCTCACATTCCAATTATTTCCTAGCAACAAGGCAGGTTCGATATGCTGGCTCTGGGGGAGCAACCGAGGGTGGTGAATTTAGATGGACTCTCGTGAGGATGGGTCATATTGTGCGTTTGTGTTCATGGAGACCTTGGAATGGAGCAGTGGATCCGAGACCCTGAAGGATTTTCCCAACCAGGGGTTTTGACAGAGCTCCAAAGATTATGTTTCCAATGTGGAGACGAGATTTTTTCTGATGGGTGCCCCTGGAAATCCCAATATGCTGGTATTGAAAACCAGGCCTCTGAGTAGAGATGTCTGAAACCAAAGCAATGGATCTGATTAGGGCCTAGGGGCCTCTCTGGTTCAATCTTCTTCTCTGGGGACATCTGTCTATGGCTCTGTGTGGAGCTAGCTGCTCAGCAGGTGTCAGATCACCCCTGTTTGTCCCGGGAGGCCTATACTATTGGGATGGTCCAGGGGACTTTGGAGGTTTCTCCTAATTTGTAACGTTGTGGCCAATAAAATGGGCAGAATTCCCTTTGAGAGGTAAGGCACAGTCCTGAGGTGTGGCTCGAGGGGCCCCAGCCTGGAGGGAGTGTGGGCCAGGGCTGTGGGGACAGACGTCTGAAAACAGAAACTCGGCTGAGGTTTGGGGATGTAAGTATGGAAGGCCCGAACTACAGATCGTGAGTAGAACTCTTCGGGATATGAACAAAGGGTGAGTGTGAGGTGCTTGCTCAGGTTTTTGTCTGGAATTTGTGTCAACGAGGGCCGTGGAATGTTGGGGTGGCACCAATCAGAACAAATTAGGAGAAACCTCCAACGTCCCCAAGGTTATCCTGAGTGTAGGCCACCCGGGACAAACAGGGGCTATCTGGCACCAGCTGAGCAACTACCTGCACTCAGACCCGGAGACAGATGTTCCCAGAGAAGAAGATTGAGCCGGACAGGCCCCTAGGACCTCATCAGATCCATTGCTTTGGTTTCCAGCCATCTCTCCTCAGAGGCCTGGTTTCCCATCCAAGTACTAACCAGGCCCGACCCTGCTTAGCTTTCGAGATCAGACGAGATCAGGCGCGTTCAGGGTGGTATGGCCGTAGACGAGGCCTGGTTTCCAATAGATGTATATGGGGCTTTCCTGAGGCACCCATCACAACAAGTCTCGTCTCCATATGGGAAACTTGGACATGGGAGCTCTATCAAAACCTCTGGTTTGTAGAAACCTTCAGCACGCTGGTGCCACCGATCCATCCAAGGTCTCCTTGGACAAAAACTCATATTAGGACCCATCTGCAGGAGATTCCATTTCAACTCAGTCCCCATGGTTGCTCCCCCAGAGCCTGCAGATCGAACCTGTCTTGTTGATAAGAGACAATTGGAATGCGAGGCTGGCTGCCCTGGCATCCATCCTTACAACCCTGCTCTGGTGTCATTCCATATGGGACATCTTGGAGCCATCCAACAAGTCTCAAATGTCCTGCAGAAGAAATCCTTGCTTTTGGAGCATCCCACAACTCCCAACGTGGGAAAACCTCGATGGCTTTTTGATCCCCCACCTTTATGAAGGGCAAATCATGGTCAGGAACTCAAACCTGAGTCAACGTCTGATCCTCGCCTTGACTTCAGATGCACGAGATCTCGATTCATATTTGCAGAGGGTGCCTGCCGTGCCCTCACCCTGAAACCTAAGTCTAGCTTGTGTTTTCAGACTTCCGTCCTCACACTCCTGGACCCCAAGACCTCAAGTTTGGTAGTTCCAGACCCACAAAGCAGCACTCTGTTTGCCCTCCAGAAGAAAAATGTTGCCCTATGGAGCTTCCCAGACACCCCAAATGAGGATAGACCTACATGGCACTCTACTGTAACCAAATTATATAGTCTAACCTGGGCACTAATGCACTGTTTGACACAGCCTGAGCCCGTACCACCTGACGAACACCCAGACAGCGGACCGCACACTGAGCACATCGGACCCGCCATGGCCTTAGCTTGTCATCTCTTCCCAACCTAGCTTTTCAGGCATCAGAACGTAGACCTTAACTCCAAACCCTGCCAAAAGGTGAACGTGATGCAGAAATCAGAACTCTTCCTTTCCCATGGCAAGAAACCTTGTGGTTGGCATGTTGTCCAACATTCAGTGTAGGAGAAACCAGCATTCACCATGAGGCCCCGCCCATGCTTGAGGGCTGCAAGGGCATAAGCACGCATTGTGACCCCCAGTGTGAGTCCTGTCCTCTAGGAAGTCCTCCAGTGGCTGGACCATTAGACATCATAATGGGCTTGCCATGTCCCTAGGCCCCAGCTTTTAACCAGATTTCTGGTTTTCCAGTCGCCCCTCCCCAGGGCTCTGCTCAGGAATCCCTCTTTTTTTGGGACATCTGAGGTAACAAAAGAGAAAGGACTCCTCCCATCCCACTATTGACCCCAAACTCTTGGGATCGGGCCAAATCCATAGAGAGGAAGACTCATCCATGGCCCATGAGGCCTCCCCAACATTCCACGGCCTCGTTGACACTAAATCCAGAGACAAAAGCCTGAGCAAGCGCCTCACACTCACCCTTTGTTCATATCCTGAAGAGTTCTCCTCACGGTCTATAGATCCGGCCTGCCATACCTACATCCCCAAACCTAAGTGGGGTTTGTGTTTTCAGACATCTGTCACCGCAGTCCTGGCCCACACACCCTCCAGGCTGGGGCCCCTGGAGCCACAAATCAGGTCTCTGCCTGGCCACTCCACGGGAATCCTGCCCATTCCATTGTCCATAATCATACAAATTAGGAGAAACCTCCATGGTCCCTGAGGCCATCTCAATAGTGTAGGCCACCTGGACAAACAGGGGAGGTCTGACACCAGCTGAGCAACTACCTCCACTCATACCATAGACAGATGTTGCCAGAGAAAATGATTGAACCGACAGGTCCCTAGGCCCTAATCAGATCCATTGCTTTGGTTTCCAGGTATCTCTCCTCAGAGGCCTGGTTTCCAATACCAGCATATGGGGGATTCCTGAATTACCAGTCAGAACAAATCTCATCTCCACATGGGAACCTTGCTCTTTGGAGCTGTCTTAAAACATCCAGTTAGGAGAATCCTTCAAGGCCCCGGTGCCACTGCCACATTCCAAGGTCTTCATGGACACAAACTCACATTAGGACCCATCCGTAGGAGATTCCATTTCAACTCCGCCGCCTTGGTTGTTCCCCCATAGCCAGCGTATTGAACCTGTCTTGTCGCTAGGAGAAAATTGGAATGCGAGGCAGTCTGCCCAGGCATCTATCCTTAGAACTCTGCTCTGGCCTGTTCTGTATGGGACGTCCTGGAGCCATCCACCAGGTCTCAAGTGTCCTGCAGAAGGAATCCCTACATTTTGGAGCATCTCACAAGTCCCAACGTGGGAAAATCTCGATGGCTTTGTCTCTCTCCCCTGCTTCATGAAGGGGCCATCATGTACAGAAACACCAACCGGAGCCTACGTCTGATCCTCGCCCAGACTCCAGATGCACGAGATCTGGATTCAGCTCTGCAGAGTGTGCCTGCCTTGCCCTCTCCCTGAAACCTAAGTCTAGCTTGTGTTGTCAGACTTCCGTCCTCACACTCCTGTTCCCCAAGCTCTCACGTTTGGCAATTCGAGCCACAACAGCACCCTGATGCCCTCCAGAAGAAAAATATTGCCCTGTGGAGCTTCCCAGACACCTTAAATGAGGATAAACCTACAAGGCACTAATTATATCGTCTAACCTGGGCACTAATGCACTGTCTGACACAGCCTGAGTCTGGACCTCCTGACTAACACCCAGACAGCTGACTACACACTGAGCACATTGGACCCTCCATGGCCTTAGGTCATCATCTCTTCCCAACCTCAGTTTTCAGGCTTCAGAACTTAGACCTTATCTCCAATCACTGCACAGGGGTGAACGTGGTGCAGTAATCAAAAACCTCCTTCCATATGTCAAGAAATATTGCGGTTGGCATGCTGTCCAACGTCATTGTAGGAGAAACAAGAGTGGCCCATGAAGCCCCGCCCATGCTTGAGGGCTGTATTGGGCACAAACATGCATTGTGACCTCAGTGTGAGCCCTGTCATTAAGTAAGGCCTCTCAGTGGCTGGACCAAGAGCCTGCATATGGGACTTGCCATGTCCCTAGGCCCCCAATCTTAACCACAGTTCTAGTTGTCCAGTCGCCCCTCCCCAGGGCTCTGCTCTGGAATCCCTCTTTTGGTGGCATAACTGAGGTATAAAAACAGAAGGGTTTTCTTCCATCCTACAAAAGGACCCCTAATTCTTGGGATGGGGCCAAATCCCCAGACAGGGAGACTCGTCCATGGCAACTGAGGCCACCCGGACATTCATGGCCATTGGTGACACAAAATCCAGAGACAAAACATAAGTATGTGCCTCACACTGGCCCTTTGTTTATATCCTGAAGAGTTTTCCTCATGGTCTGTAGATCAGGTCTGCCGTACCTACGTTTGAAACCTAAGCCAAGTTTTTGTTTTCAGACAACTTTCCCCATAGCACTGCCCTAACACCCTATAGACCGAGGCCCCTGGAGCCACACCTCACGACTGTGTATGCCCTCTCCAAGGGAATTCTGCCCATTCCATTGGCCACAACCGTACAAATAGGAGAAACCTCCAAAGTCCCCGAGTCCATTCCAATAGTGTATGCTGCCCAGGACAAACAGGGGCGATCTGACACCAGCTGAGCAACTACCTCCATCAGACCCATAAACTGATGTCCCCAGAGAAGAACATTCAACCAGACAGGTCCCTAGGCTATAATCAGATCCATTGCTTTGGTTTCAGGCATGGCTCCTCAGAGGCCTGGTTTCCAATACCAGCATGGGGGGGGGCGGTTTCTGAGGCACGATCAGAACAAACCTCGTCACCACATGGAAACTTGTGCATTCGAGTTGTGTCAAAGGCTTAGGAGAATCCTTCAGGTACCCGGTGCCACTGCCCATTACAAGGTCCTCATGGACACAAACACACATTAGGACCCATCATCAGGAGAGTCCATTTCAACTCAGCCCCGCCCCCCAGGTTGCTCCCACAGAGCCATTAGATCGAACCTGTCTTGTTGCTAGGAGACAATTGGAATGCGAGACAGGCTGCCCAAGCATCCATTCTTAGAACGGTGCTCTGGAGTCATTTCATATGGGACATCCTGGAGCCATCCAAAAGGTCCCAATTGTCTCGCAGAAGGAATCCTTGCAGTTTGGAGCATCCCACACCTCCCAACGTGGGAAAACCTCCATGGCCTCGAGATTCCACCCCCTTCACTAAGGGGCCATCATGGACAGAAACTCCAACCTGAGTCAAAGTTTGATCCTCGCCCTGACTTCAGATGCACGAGATCTCGATTCAGATCCTAGAGGTTGCCTGCCGTGCACTTGCCTTGAAACCTAAGTCTAGCTTGTGTTCTCAGACTTCCATCCTCACACTCCTGACCCACAAGCCCTCAAGTTTGGCGATTCCAGACCCACAATGCAGCACTCTGCCTGACCTCCAGAAGAAAAATGTTGCCCTAATGAGCTTCCCAGTCACCTTAAATGAGGATAAACCTACACGGCACTCGACTGCATACAAATTATATAGTCTAACCTGGGCAGTAATGCACTGTCTGACACAGCCTGAGTCTGGACTTCCTGACCAACACCCAGAGAGCTGACCACACACTGAGCACATCGGTCTCGCCATGGCCTTAGGACATCATCTCTTCCCAACCTCGTTTGTCAGGCTTCAGAACTTAGATCTTATCTCCAATCACTGCCCAGGGGTGAACGTGTTGCAGAAATCAGAATTCCTCCTTCCCCATGGCAAGAATCCTTAAGGTTGGCATGTTGTCCAAATATCACTGAAGGAGAAACCAGCGTGGCCCATGAGTCCCCTCTATGCTTGAGGGCTGCGTTTGGCACAAACATGCATTGTGACCCTCAGTGTGAGCCCTGTCCTCAAGTAAGACCTCTCAGTGGCTGGACCAAGTTCCTGCATATGGGGCTTTTCATGCCCCTAGGCCCCCAATCTTAACCAGAGATTGGGTTTTCCAGTTGCACCTCCCCAGGGCGCTACTCTGGAATCCCTCTTTTAGTTGCACACCTGAGGTTAAAAAAAAAAAAAAAAAAAAAAAAAAACAAAAAACAAAACAAAACAAAAACAACAAAACAGAACGGACTCCTCCCGTCTCTCAGATTGACCTCAAAATCTTGGAATTGGGCCAAATTCCCAGAGAGGGAGACTTGTCCATGGCCCATGAGGCCACCCCGACATTCCATGGCCATCGGTGACACAAAATCCAGAGACGAAAGCCTGATCAAGTGCCTCACACTCGCACTTTGTTCATATCCTGAAGATATCCTCAAGGTCTGTAGATCAGGCTTCTCATACCTACATCTCCAAACCTAAGCCGAGTTTTTGTTTTCAGACTTCTGTTCCCACAGCTCTGGCCCAGACACCCTCCACGCTTGGGCCCCTGGAGCCACACTTCAGGACTGTGCCTTCCCTCCCCAAAGGAATTCTGCCCATTTCATTGGCCACAAACTTGAAATTTAGGAGAAACCTCCAAATTCACTGAGGCCATCCCAATAGTGTATACCGCCCAGGATGAACAGGGGTGATCTGACACCAGCTGAGGAACTACCTCCACTCAGACCCGTAGACAGATGACCCAAGAGAAGATGATTATACCGGACAGGACCTTAGGCCCTAATCAGATCCATTGCTTTGGTTTCTAGGCAACTCTCCTCAGAGTTCTGGTTTCCAATACCAGCATATGGGGGTTACTGAAGCACCAATGAGAACAAATCTTGTCTCCCCACGGGAAACTTGCTCATTGGAGCTTTGTCAAAACCCCCAGTTAGGAGAATCCTTCAGGGCCCTGGTGCCACCACCCCATTCCAAGGTCTCCATGGACACAAACCACATTATGACCCATCCTCAGGAAAATTTATTCCAACTCAGACCCATTGATTGCTACGCCAAAGCCAGCAGATCAAACGTGTCATTTTGCTAGGAGACAATTAGAGTGAGAAGCTGGCTGCCCAGGCATCCATCCATCCTTAGAATCCTGCTCTGGAGTTATTCCATATGGCATGTCCTGGAGCCATCCAATAGGTTTCAATTGACTCACAGAAAATCCTTGTGGTTTGGAGCTTCTCACTACTACAATCATGGGAAAACCCCCATGGCCTCGTGATGACCCCCCTTAATGAAGGGGCCATCATGGACAGAAACTCCAACCTGAGCCAATGACTGAACCTCGCCCTGATTTCAGATGCACGAAATCTCGATTCAGCTCTGCAGAGTGTGCTTACCATGCCCTCGCCCCGAAACCAAAGCCAAGCTTGTGTTCTCAGATTTCCGTCCACATACTCCTGGCCCAAAAGCCCTCCAGTGTGGCAATTCTGAAGACAGAACACAGCACTCTGCCTGCCCTCCAGAAGAAAAACGTTGCCCTATGGGGCTACCGAGAAACCTCAAATGATTATCTTCTACATGCCACTCAACTGTACCCCAATTATACAGCCTATCTGTGCACTAATGCCCTGTCTGGCCCGGCCTGAGCACAGATCTCCTGAATGATACCTAGAAAGTTGGCCCCAAACTGAACACATCAGACACGCCACGGTCTTAGGTCGTCATCTCTTCCCAACCTCGGTTTTCAGGATTCAGAACCTAGATCTTATCTTCAGTCACTGCCGAGAGGTGAACGTGATGCAGAAATCAGAACTCCTCCTTCCCCATGGCAAGATACCTTGAGGTTGGCATGTCCAAGGTTCAGCGCAGGAGAAACCTGCATGCTCAATGAGGCCCCGCCCATGATTGAGAGCCACCTTGGGCACAAACATGCATTATGACCCTCAGCGTGAGTCCCCTATTCAAGTAACACCTCTCAGTGGCTGGACCAAGAGCCCACGTATGGGACTTGCCATGCCCATAGGCCCCCAGGCCTAACCAGATGGTGGGTATTCCAGTTGTCTATACCCAGTGTTCTGCTCTAGGGTCCCTCTATTGGTGGGACACATGAGGTAGAAAACAGGACTCCTTCCTTCCCACAGAATGACCCCAAACTCTTGGGACCTGGGCAAATAACCAGAGAGGGTTATTTGGTCCATGAGGCCAACCCTAGATTAAAAGACCATCATGAATACAACATCCAGACACATAAACCTGAACGACTGCCTCCCACTCGCCGTCCTTTCTAATCGCAAGGAGCTCCCCTCACGGACTGTAGATCACTCCTGCCATAACCTTGGCCTCAAACCTCAGCCAAGTTTGTGTTTTTGGGCCTCTGTCCCCCCAGCCCTGACCCACACACTCCCCAGGCCGGGGCCTCTGGAGCCATACCACAGGACTGTCCTGCTCTCTCCTAGGAGACTGTGCCCATGCCATTGCTCACAACACCACAGAATAGGAGAAACCTCAAGGCCCCCGAGGACATTTCACTACTTTAAGCCACCCTGGAAAAAAACAGGGGCATCCTGACACAAGCTGAGCAACTACCTTCACACAGACACGCGGACAGATGTCCACAGAGACAAAAGATTGAACCGGACGGACCCCTAGGCCCTAATCTGAACTCTTGCTTTGAATTCCAGGTGTCACTCCTCAGAGACCAGGGTTCAAAGACCAGCATATGGGGCTTTCCTGAGGCACCTAACAGAACACCTCTCGTCTCCACATGGAAAGCTTCCTTGTTGGAGTTGTGTCAAACTTTTCGGGTTGGAGAGTCCTGCAGAATCCCTGAGCCACCACCACATTCCAAGGTCTCCATGGCCAACAACCCACATTATGATTCATACTCAGGACAGTCCATTTCAACTCAGCCCTCTGGGTTACTCGCCCAAGACCCCACAGATTGAGCCTGCCTTGCCCGAGCAGCCAATGGGAATGTGAGGAGGCGTTTCCAGGCATCCATGCTTAGACCCCTGCTCTCGAAACTTTCAAAATGGGGCGTCCTGGAACCATCTAATAGGACTCAACTGTCCTGCAGAAGGAAACCTTGAAGTTTGGAGCAACTAACAACTCCCAGCGTAGAGAAACCTCCCTGGCCTCATGATAGCCTCACCCCCTTCATGAAGGGGCCATCATGGACACAAACTCCAGCCTGAGGCAACATCTGATACTCGTCCTGACCTCAGATGCAGGAGATGTCTATTCAGCCTCTGCAGAGTGGGCCTGCCGTGCCCTCGGCCCCAAACCTAATGCTAGCTTGTATTTTCAGACTTCCTTCCTCACACTCCTGGCAGACAAGCCCTCCAGATTGGGAATTCCGGAACCACAATGCAATCCTTTGCCTGCCCACCAGAAGAAAAACGTTGCCCTATGGAGCTCCCCAGAAATCCCAAATTAGGATCAACCTGCTCGGGCCTCGACCACACCCCAATTGGATAGGCTGCCCTGGGCACTAATGCTCTGTCTGACACAGCCTGAGGCCGGACGTCCCGACAGACAAGGAGACAGCAGGCCTCACAACCAGCACATCGGACACTCCATGGCCTTATGACGTCATCTCTTCCCAAACAGTGTTTTCAGGCATCTGAACCTAGACATTATATCAAATCCCCGCACAGGTGGGTACCTGTAGCACAAATCAGACCTCCTCCATCCCCATGGCTTGAAAGCTTGCTATTGGCATGGAGTCACACCTTCAGGGTAGGAGAATCCTTCATGGCCCCTGAGGCCAAGCCCAAGCTTGAGTGCTGCCTTGGGCACAAACTCGCATTGTGACCCTCAGCGTGAGCACCATGTCGAAGTAAGACCTCTCAGGGCCTATACCCAGAGCCTGCATGTGGGGCTTGCCAATCTCCTATGTTCCCAATCCTCACCGGATTTCGAGTTTTTCAGTGGCACGTATCCAAGGCCGTAATCTGGAGTCCCTCTCCTGGAGAGACACCTGAGCCAGACAACAGGACTCCACCCTTCCCACAAAATGACCCACAATCTTGGGAGCTGGCCCAACTCTTCAGAGAGGGAAACTCTTCCATAGCCCCAGAGGCCACCCTACATTTCACAGCTATGGGGGACACAACATCCAGAGACAAAAGCTTGTGCAACAGCCTCCCATTTGCCCTTCTTTCATAAGCCAAGGAGCTCCCCTTATGGTCTGTGGATCCAGCCTGCCATAAACTCGGCGCCACTCCTAAGCCGAGTTTGTGTTTTCAGACTTCTGTGCCCACAGCCCAGACCTACACACCCTCCAGGCTAGGGCCTATGGAGACACACCAAAGGACTGTGCCTGCCCTCTCCAAGAAAAATGTACCCAATCCATGGACCACAACCCTACAGATTAGGAGAAACCTCCAAGGCCTCCGAGGCCATGCCAATAGTGTAGGCTGCCCTGGACTAAGAGGGGCACTCTGACACCAGCTGAGCAACTATATCCACGTAGACACTCAGAAAGTGTCCCCGGAGACAGAAGATTGAAACGGACAGGCCCCTAGGTCCTAATCTGAACCCTAGCTTTGGTTTCCAGGTGTCTCTCCTCAGAGAACAGGCTTAAATACCAGCATCTGTGGCTTTTCTGAGGCACCAAACAGAACCTCTCTTATCTCCACTTGGGGAGCTTTTATATCAAAAGGGTTTGATAGGGGGAGCCATATCAAACCCTTCAATTAGGCAAATTATTCAAGGACCCTGAGCCACCAGCACATTCCAAGGTCTCCTTGGACACAAACCCACATTATGTCCCATCCTCAGGAGAGTCCATTTCAACTCAGCCCCCGGGTAGCTTGCCCCAGAGCAGGCAGTTCAAACATGTCTTGTCACTAATAGCCAATGGGAATGCGAGGTATGGTGTACAGGCATCCATCCATCAAACCCTGCTCTCCAGTCCTTCCGTCTGCAAGGTCCTGGAGCCATTCAACAAGACTCGACTCTCCTGCCAATGGAAACCTTGTGGTTTGGAGCAATGCAAAAAATTGTGTATGTGCTGGTGTCTAAGGTGATGTGCAGGATTCTCCAACCCTGAGGGTTTGGCACAGGTCGAAGGGCACGGTTTCCTCTGGGGATAGGAGATGTTCAGTTGTGTGGCTCAGGGACCACATGTTGTATCCTAAGTTGGTATTCCAGAACAGGACCCTGAGGACAGATGGGTCCTAGGGAGACATTACTTCACTTAGGATCCTGGTGGATGTCCAGAGTTTGGTGACTTTTTCAGGGAAGGGAAGAGTGCTGTTTTCCATCTTATGGGTGCCCCAAAACAGGGATTCCTGAGATGAGCTCTGGATCTGGGTGGCTGGAAAATCCCACCAAGCTTTAGGATTTGGGCTTAAGGGCATACCAGGCCTGCAATGCGGGATCATGGTGGTGCAACTGAGAGGGCTTGTTTGAAAGCATGCTCAGAATGAGGGTCACAATGCCTGTTTGTGCACAGGGCAGCCCTCAGGAGTGACCATGGTCTCTTTGGCCATGTAGCTGGCTCCCACTTTGGGGGTTGGACACATATCCCAACAACTAGTTCTCCTGACAATTGGGAAGGAGGAGTTCTCTATTGTGCTTCATGTTCCCCCATTGGCAGGAATTCCAGCAAAGGTCTAGAGACAAGTGCCTGAATACAAAGGATGGGTAGAGATGACGTACTTGTGCCATGACCATCCCAAATGCTCCATGTGGGGCCCACTCTCTGGTGACTGACACTAGGTCGCGGCTCAGGCTCTCTCAGACACAGCAGTAGTGGCCAGGGCAACCTATAAATCGGACTTCCCTCAAGGGCCGAGCAGATTGAACCTCATGTGGGGTTTCTGGCCAGACTCCCCAGGCACTTCTTTCTATAGGGAAGGCAGAATGCTGCCTTGTGACTCTGGAATTCCCTATCAAGAGGGCCTGGGGACCAGTCGGGTGAAGATGGAATTGTAAACACAAGCTACGATTCCATTCAGTGCCAAGTGGAAGGTAGTTCCTATGTGCAGCGGTTTATTCAAGACATCCACCACCAAAATAAGGGTGGATGTCAGATGTTTGCTCACACTAGAGTTTGTGTCTATGATGTCTGACAAATGGAGGGGTGGTGTCAAGAGGCCATGGAGGAGTTCACACAATGAGGCCTGTGAGATGCTGTAAACAGAAAAGTTTCCTTCTACTGGGCAGGTGAAGTCTGGTTTGTTTGCTCTATGTTCTCCCATTTGGAAAGTTTATGAAGCAGAGCTCTCTGGCATGGATGCCTGGAAAGCACACATCCATTGACCATTGCAGCTGAGGAACATGGGAGGTTCGTTCTCGTGACTCTGGGGTGAAGTAACAAGGCCTTGATTCGACATGGATTTATGCACATGGGCCACAATGCTGGTTTGTTATCAAGGAAATATTAGAATATGCTGGTTGCTAAGGTGCCATGCAGGATTCTCCTACCCTGAGGGTTTGGCACAGGTCGAAGAGCACGATATCCTTCTGGTGACAGAAGATGTTCTGTCGTGTGGCACAGGGAACACATTATGTGTCATAAATGGGATTGCAGAACAGGCCTCTATGGACAGATGCCTGAAAACCGAATTTAGGGCTCCAATTACGTCCTAGGGGCATGTTAGGTTTACTATTCTGATTAAGGACCATTAATTAGGCTGTCTGCCTGGATGTAGGTGATAAGGGTGTTTCAGACTGTGCATTTGCATTCAGAGCAGCCTCCAATATTGGGGTAGGCTCAGGGGCCTTGCAGGTTTTTCCTAATCTAGAGGGTTTGGGCAACTGTGACTGGCACAGTTTCCTTGGGGATGGCAGGGACAGTCCTGTGGTGTGGATCCTGAGAACAAATCCTGGAGGGCATGTATGCCATGGTTTTGGTAGAGAAGTCTGCAAACACAAATTCCGATTAGGGTGAGTGGCGAGGTGATCACAGGTCCAATGCATAGACCTGGAGGGAAGCTCATCTGGAAGTGTAATTAGTGTGACTGGAAGGCGGTAGCAGAGGCTTTTCTCTCTGGATTGTGTCCAGGATTGCCTCGGAATGCAGGTGGGTTCTCATGGCTCCATGGGAGACTTTTCCTCTCTATGGATCCTGGTGGCTCCCATAGTTTAGTGGCTATATCGGGGAAGGGAAGAGTGCTATTTTCCATCTTAAGGGTGCCCCAAAACAGGGATTCCAGAGACAGGCTCTGGGTCTGTGCAAATGTAAAATGCCACCAAGTTTTAGGATTTGTGTCTAGGGGCGTACCAGGCCTGAAATGCGGAATTGTGGTGGTGCACCTGAGAGGGATTGTTGGAAAGGATTCTCAGTCTGAGGGTCACAAGCTTGTTTGTGCCCAGGTCGTCACTCAGGAGTGATCATGGTCTCATTACTGTTGTAACTGGCTCCCCCTTTGAGGGTTGGACACCCATCCCAACAGTCAGGTTTATTGCCATGGGGAAAGAGGAGTTCTCTATTGTGCTTCAGGTTCCCCCATTTGCATGATTCCAGGAAAGGTCTGCGGACAGGTTCCTGAATACCAAGGATGGGTAGAGATGACGTACTTGGGACATGGCCATCCCAAATGCTAGATATGGGGCCTGCTCTCTGGTTGCTGAAACTCGGTCAGGGCTCAGGCTCTGTCAGACACAGCACTAGTGGCTGTGGCAGCCTATAAATTGGAGTAGACTCGAGGGCCTAGCAGATTGATTCTCATGTGGAGTTTCTGGCCAGACTCACCAGGCACTTCTTTCTATAGGGAAGGCAGAATGCTGCGTTGTGGCTCCAGAATTCCCTATCATGAGGGCGTGGGGACCAGTCGGGTGAGGATGGAATTTTAACACAAGCTATGGTTCAATTCAGTGTCAAGCGGAAGGCAGTTCCTATGTGCAGCGGCTTATTGGAGATATCCAGCACCTGAATAAGGGTGGATGTCAGATATTTGCTCACACTGGAGTTTGTGTCTATGGTGACTGACAAATGGAGGGGTGCCATCAAGAGGCCATGGAGGGGTTTTCACGTTGATGCTTATGAGTTGCTCCAAATAGCAATGTTTCTTTCTACTGGACAGGTGGCATCTGGTTTATTTGCTCCAGGGTCCCCCATGTGGAAAGATTGGGTAGCAGAGCTCTACCGCATGGAAAGCTCAACTCCATTGACCATTGCAACTGAGGAACATGCCAGTTTCGTTCTGGTGTCTCTGGAGCAAAGTACCAGGTTCTTGAGTTGACGTGGAATCTCTTGCAGATGGGCCACAATGCTGGGTTGTTACCAGGGTGATCTTAGAATGTACTGGTCGCTAAGGTGCTGTGCATGATTCTAACAACCTGGGCTTTGGCACAGATGGAAGGGCACGGTTTCCTTCTGGGGACAGGAGATGTTCTGTTGTGTGGCTCAGGGACCACATGATGCGTCATAAATTGGTAATCCAGAACAGGTCCCTGAGAACAGATGCCTTAAATCCTAATGGGGTTCCTTTGAGGGCCTAGGGGTATTTCAGGCATTTCAATCTTCTAACTCACGATCATTGACTTGGCTGTCTCCCTGGATGTAGGTGATCAGGGTGTTTCAGACTGTACATTTGAGTCCAGAGTGGCCGAGAATATTGGGGTGGGGTCAGGTGCCTTCCAGGTTTCTCCTAATCTGGAAGGTTTGGGCAACTCTGATATGCACAGTTTCCTTGGGGATGGCAGCCAGCGTTCAGTGGTGTGACTCCAGAGATCCCATTCTGGTGGGCATGTGAGCCATAGTTTTGGGAGAGAAGTCTGGAAACACAAATTCGGGTTTGCGACTTTCTGGCGATGTGATCACAGGCCCAATGTGTAGACTTGGAGGGCAGCTCGTCAGGAACTATATTTAGGGTGACTGGAAGGCAGTAGCACAGGCTTTTCTCTCTGGATTGTGTATCCAGGATGGCCTCGGAATGCAGGTGTGGTCTCGTGGGTCCATGGGAGACATTTCCTCTCTATGGAACCTGGCAGCTCTCCATAGTATGGTGCCTTTTTCGGGGAATAGAAGAGTGCTGTTTTCCATCTTAGGGGTGCCCAAATCAGGGATCCAGAGATGGGCTCTGGTTCTGGGCATCTGGGAAATCCCACCAAGGGTTAGGATTTGGGCCTAGGGTCATACGAGGCCTGCAATGTGGGAACATGGTGGTGCGACTGAGAAGGATTATTGGAAAGCATTCTCAGGCTAAGGGACACATTGCCTGTTTGTTCCCAGGGTGGCCCTCAGGAGAGGTCATCGTCTCATTGGTCCATAACTGGTTACCCTTTATGGGTTGGACAACCATCCCAACAGCTAAGTTTCCTACCATGAGAAAGGAGGAGTTCTCTATTGTGCTTCAGGTTCCCCCATTGGCAGGGATTCCAGCAAAGGTCTGAGGACAGGTGCCTTAAAACCAAGGATGGGTAGAGGTGATGGAGTTGGACCCTGGCCGATCTCACATGCTGGATATGGGCTCAGATCTCTGGGTGGCTGAAACAAGGTATTGGCTCAGGCTCTGTCAGACACAGAACTAGTGCCCAGGACAGCATATAAATCAAGGTTCCCTCAAGCACAAAGCAGATTGATCCTCATGTGGAGTTTCTGGGAAGATTCACCAGGCCCTATTTCTTTATATTGAGAATACAGAATGTTGCTTTGTGGCTCCCGAATTCCCTCTCAAGAGGGCTGCAGACCAGGAGGCTGAGGATGGAATTCTAAACCCAAGCTATGGTTAAATTCAGTGTCAAGTGATACGAATTTCCAGTGTGCAGCGGTGGAAAAGAAAATCCAGAACCTAAATAAGGGCAGATGTCAAATATTTGCTCATGCAGGAGTTTGTGTCTATGGTGACTGACAAAAGGAGGGGTTGTGTCAAGAGGCCATGGAGGATATCTCACGCTGGTGCTTCTGTGATGCTCCAAACAGAAGGTTGCCTTCTACCGGTCAGTGGCAGTCTGGTATGTTTGCTCCAGTGTCCCACATGTGGAAAGACTGGGTAACAGAGCACTCCCACATGGATGCCTGGAAAGCACACCTCCACAGACCATTGAAGGTTAGGAACATGGCAGGTTCATTCTGGTGGCAATGGGGCAAATTACCAAGGACTTGATGTGACATGGAATCTCATGAAGATGGGTCCCAATGCTGTTTTGTTACAAGGGAGATCTTAGAATGTGCTGGTGGCTAAGGGGCTGTGGAAAATTCATATACCTTGAGGGGTGACACAAGATGAAGAGCACGGATTCCGTCTGGTGACAGGAGATATTCTACTGTGGGGCTCAGGGACCATATGCTGTATCATATTGTTATTACAGAATAGGCCTCTGAGGTGAAATGCCTGAAAAGCTATTTTGGCTTCCAATGAGGTTCTAGGGGCATGTCAGCTTCAATCATCTGACTCAGGACCATTGACATGGGTGTCTGCCTGGATGGAGGTGATCAGGGTGTTTCAGAATGCACATTTGAATCTGGAGTGGCCTCCAATATTTCACTGGGCTCAGGGGACTTGCAGGTTTCTCCTAATCTGTAGGATTTGAGCAACTGTGATGGACATAGTTTCCTTGGGGATGGCAGGAATTTTCCTGTGGTGTGGCTCCAGAGTACCATTTTGGAGAGCGTGTGAGCCATGGTTTTGGGAGAGAAGTTTTCAACATAAACATGGGTTAGTGTTAATGGTGAGGTGGTCACAGACCCAATGCATAGGTCTGTAGGGCTGCTTGTCTGAAATTGTAAATCAGGTGACTCAAAGGCAGGAGCACAGGCTTTTCTCTCTGGATTGTGTGTCCAGGATGGCCTCGGAATGCAGGTGTGGTCTCATGGGTCCATGGAAGATTTTTCCTCTCTAAGCATCCTGGCGGCTCCCAATAGTTTGGAACCTTTCTTGGGGAAGGGAAGAGTGCTGTTTTCCATCATAGGGGTGCTCCAAAACAGAGATTCCAGAGACGGACTCTGGGTATGGTGGCATGGAAAATCCCACCAAGTGTTAGGATTTGGTCTTAGGGCCGTACCAGGCCTGCAATGCAGGTTCCTGGAGATGTAACTGAGAGCGTTTGTTTGAAAGCATGCTCAGGCTGAGGATCACCGTGCCTGCTTGTGCCCAGATCAGCTCTCAGGACTGGGCATAGTCTCATTGGCCTTGAATCTGCCTCCCACGCTGAGGGTTGGACAACCATCCCAACAGCCATGATTCCTGCCATGGGGAAGGAGGAGTTCTCTACTGTGCTTCAGGTTCATTGGTAGGAGTTCCAGCAAAGGTCGGGGGACAGATGCCTGGATACCAAGGATGGGTAGAATTGATGGCCCCAGGCCATGGCTGATCACTCATGCTAAATATGGGCCTTGACCTCTGGGTGGTTGACACAAGGTCAAGGTCAAGGCTCAGGCTCTGTCAGACACAGCACTAGTGGCCAGGGAAAGCTATTAATCGGTGTTGCCTCGTGGGCCAAGTAGATTGATCCTCAGGTGCAGTTTCTGGGAAGACTCAACAGGTCTTTCTTCTTTCTATGTGGAAGACAGAATACTGCATTGTGGCTCCAGAATTCCCTATCAAGAGATATTGCGGATGAGCAGGGTGAGGATGGAATAGTAATACAAAGCTATGGTTAAATTCAGTGCAAAGTGAAAGGCAGTTCCAGTGTGCTGCTGCTGTTTTGAATATCTAGCACCTGAGTAAGGGAGGATGTCAGATGTTTGCTCATGCTGGAGTTTGTGTCTATGATTACCCAAAAATGGAGGGGTGGCGTCAAAAGACCATGGAGGATTTCTCATGCTGCGGATTGTGAGATGCTCCAAATAGCAAAGCTTCTTTCTACCAGACAGGGGGAGTCTGGTTTGTTTTCTCCGGTTTCTCCATGTGGAAAGCTTGTGTAGCAGAGCACCCCACATGGGTGCCTGGAAAGCACCCCTCCATTGACCATTGCAGCTGAGAAACATGGCAGGTTCAGTCTGGTGGCTCTGGGGCATTGTATCGAGGCCTTGAGTTGACATGGAGTCTCATGAAGATGGGTCACCATGCTCGTTTCTTAGGAGGTAAATCATAGAATGTGCTGGTTTCTAAGGGGCCATGCAGGATTCAACTACCCTGAGGGTTTGACACAGGTCCAAGAGAACGGCTTCCTTCTCGGGGAGGAGATGTTCTGTTCTTTGGCTCAGGGACCATATGTTGCATCATAAGTTGGTATTCCAGAACAGGCCCCTGAGGAAAGATACCTGAAAACTAATATAGTGTGCCAATGAAGTCCTCGGGGCATGTCAGGTTCAATCTTATGACTCAGGACCATTGACATGGGTGTGTTCCCAGAAGGAGGTGATCAGGGTGTTTTAGACTGTGCATTTGCATCCAGAGCAGCCTCCATTATTGGGCTGAACTCAGGGCCTTGCAGGTTTCTCCTAATCTAGAGGTATTGGGCAAAAGTGATGGGCACAGTTTCCTTGAGGATCGCAGGCACAGTCCTGTGGTGTGGCTTCAGATACCAGAACCTGGAGGTCATGTGAGCCATGGTTAGGAGGAAAGTCTGCAAACACAAACTCGGGTTAGGGTCAATGGCGAGGTGATAACAGGCCCGATGCATAGACCTGGAAGGCAGCTCGTCAGCTCGTCAGGATGACTTGAAGGTGGTAGCACATGCTTTGTATCTGGATTGTACGTACAGGATGGCCTCGGAATGCAGGTGTGGTCTCATAGGTCCATGGCAGATTTTTCCTCTCAAGGATCCTGGTGGCTACCAATAGTTTGGTGGCTTTTCGGGGAAGGGAAGAGTGCTGTTTTCCATCTCAACGGTGCCCCAAAATAGGGATTCCAGAAACGGGCTCTGTGTCTGGGCCCCTGGAAAATCCCACCAAGGGTTAGGATTTGGGCCTAGGTGTGTACCAGGACTGCAATGCAGTATCCTGGTGGTGCAACTGAGAGTGTTTGTTTGAAAGCATGCTCAGGCTGAGGGTCACAATGCCTCCTTGTGTCTAGGGAGGCCCCCATGAGTGGGTGTGATCTCCATGACCATGCAGCTGGCTCCCACGCTGAGGGTTGAACGCCCATCCCAACAGCCAGGATTCCTGCCATGGGAAGGAGGAGTTCCCTATTGTGCGTCAGGTTCTCCCATTGGAAGGGGTTCCAGCAAAGGTCTGGGGACAGATGCCTGAACACCAAGGATATGAAGAGATGATGGACTTGGGCCATAGCCGGTATCACATGCTGGATATGGGCCCGATCTCTGGGTTGTTGACACTAGGTCTTGGCTCAGGCTCTGTCAGACACATCACTAGTGCCCAGGGAAGCCTATAAATCAGGGTTCCCTCGAATGCTGAGCAGATTGATCTTCATGTGGAGTTTCCGGGAAGACTCACCAGGTCCTTCTTCTTTCTGTGGGGAAGGCAGAATGTTGCTTTTTGGCTCCAGAATTCCCTCTCAAGAGGGCTTGCTGACCAGGAGGTTGAGGATGGAATTGTAAAGCCAAGCTATGATTAAAATCAGTCAAGCGAAAGGCAGTTCCAGTGTGCAGCAATTGAATCGAAAATCCAACACCTGAGTAAGGGCGGATGTCAGATGTTTGCTCATGCTGGAGTTTGTGTCTATGTTGGCGGACAAATGGAGGGGTGGTGTCAAGAGGCCATGGGGAATTTCCCACGCTGGGGCTTGTGAGATGCTCCAAACAGAAGGTTTCCTTCTATCAGACAGGGGCATTCTGGTTTGTTGTCTCCAGGATCCCCCATGTGGAAAGTTAGTGTAGCAGAGCACTCCCGTATGGATGCCTGGAAACCACACTTCCACTGACCATTGCAGCTTAGGAACATGGCAGGTTAATTCTGGTCGTTCTGGGGCGAAGTACTAAGGGTTTATTTTGACATGGAATTTTATGAACATGGGTAACAATGCTGGTTTGTTACCAGGGAGATCTTAGAAACACCAATGGCTAAGGGGCCATGCAGGATTCATCTACCTTGAGGGTTTGACACAAGTCCAAGAGCACGTATTCCATCAGGGGTCAGGAGATGTTCTATTGTGGGGCCCAGGGACCATATGTTGCATCATATTGGTATTTCAGAACAGGCCTCTCAGGCCAGATACCTGAAAATCTAATCTATGGTTTCAATGAGATCCTAGGGGCATGTCAGATTCAATCTTGTCACTCAGGACCACTGACTCATCATCTGCCTGGAAGGAGGTGATCAGGGTGTTTCAGATTGTGCATTTGCGTCCAGAGTGGCCTCCAATATTGGGCTGAGCTCAGGGTCCTTGCAGCTTTCTCCTAATCTGGAGATTATTGGGCAACTGTGATGGACACTTTTTCCTTGGGAATGGCAGGCACTCTCCTGTGGTGTGGCTCCAGAGACCCCATCCTGGAGGGCATGTGAGCCATGGTTTTGGGAAAGAAGTCCTCAAACATAAATTCAGGTTAGGGTTAATGGCAAGGTGAGTGCAGGCCCATTGTGTAGACCTGGAGGGAAGTTCGTCTGGAACTGTAAATCGGATGATTCAAAGGCAGAAGCACAGGCTTTTGTGTCTGTATAATGTGTCCATGATGGCCTTGGAATGCAAGTGTGGTCTCATGGGTCCATGGGAGATGATTCCTCCCTAATGATCCTGGCAGCTCCCAATATTTTGGACCTTAAATGAGGAAGGGAAGAGTGCTGTTTTCCATTATAGGGGTTCCCCAAATGAGGGAATCCAGAGACGGGTTCTTGGTCTGGGCACCGGGAAAATCCCACCAAAATTTAAGATTTGGGCCTAGGGGCCTACCACGTCTGCAATGCAGGTCCTGGATGTGCAACTGAGAGCATTTGTTTGAAATAATGCTGAGGTGGAGAGTCACAATGCCTTCTTGTGCCCAGGGCATCCTCCAAAGTGGGCGTGGTCTTGGACATGGGCGGGGTTGGACATGCAGTTAGCTCCAACTCTGAGAGTTGGACACCCATCCCAACTTCCAGGAATTCTGCCATGGGGAAGGAAAAGTTCTCTATTGTGCATTAGGTTCCCCCATTGGTAGGGATTCCATGAAAGGTCTGGAGACAGATCCCTGAATACCAAGGATGGGTAGAGATGATAGCCCTGGGCCATGGCCATTCTCACCTGCTGGATATGGGCCCCGCCCCCTGGGTGGCTGACATGAGGTTAGGGCTCAGGCTCTGTTACACAGCACTAGTGACCAAGGCAGCGTATAAATCGGGGTTCCCTTGAGGGCTGAGCAGATCTATCCTCATGTAGAGTTTCTGGGCAGATGCACCAGGCCCTTCTTTCTATGCATATGGCAGAATGTTGGGTTGTGGCTCCAGAATTCCCTATCAAGAGGGCCTGCAAACCAGTAGGGTGAGGATGGCATTTTAAACACAGGCTACGGTTCAAGTCAGGGCGAAGTTGAAGGCACTTCCAATGCACAGCTCCTTATTCGAGATATCCAGCACCTGAGTAAGGGTGGATGTCAGATGTTTGCTCATGCTGGAGTTTGTGTCTATGATGACCGACAAATGGAGGGGTGGCATCAAGAGGCCATGGAGGTTTCCCCCGATGAGGCTTTTGAGATGCTCCAAACAGCAAGGTGTCCTTCTCCTGGACAGGTGAAGTCTGTTTTTTTTTGCTCTAGCTTCCCCCATGTGGAAAGTCTGGATAGCAGAACTCTTCAACATGGATGCCTGGAAAGCACACCTGCATTGACCTTTACATCTGAGGAACATGGCAGTTTTGTTCTTGTGGCTCTGGGTCGAAGTACCAAGGCCATGAGTTGACATGGAGTCTCATGAAGATGTGTCACAATGCTGGTTTGTTACCAGGGAGATCTTAGAATGTTCTGGTGGTAAGGGGCCGTGCAGGATTCATATACCATGAGGGTTTGACAAAGGTCCTGAGTACGGCTTTCATCTGATGACAGGAGATGTTCTGTTGTGGGGCTCAGGGACAATATTTTCCCTGTTTTGGGGTACCCCTAATATGGAAAAAAAGCACTCTTTTCTGCTCCAAAAAAGCTACCAATCTATGGAGAGCCACCAGGATCCTTAGAGAGGAAAAGTCTCCCATTGAACAATGAGACCACACCTACATTCTGAACCCATCCTGGACACACAATCCAGAAAGAAAAACCTGTGCTACCAGCTTCCAGTCACTCTAATTACAGTTCCTGAGGTGCTGCCCTCTAGGTCTGTGCATAGGACCTGCCATAACCTCACCACTATCCCTAACCCAAATTTGTGTTTACAGACTTCCCTCACAAAACCATGGCTCTCATGCCTTCCAAAATGGGGTCTCTGGAGCCTTACCACAGGACTGGGCCTGCCATCCCCAAGGAAACTGTGCCCATCACAGTTGCCCAAAGCCTCCAAATTAGGAAAAACCTGCAAGGCCCCTGAGACCACCCCAATATTGGAAGTGACTCTGGATGCAAATGCAGTCTGAAACACCTACATCCAGAGAGACACCCATGTCAATGGTCCTTAGTTAGAAAATTGAACCTGACGTGCACCTAGGACATCATTGCAACCCTAGATTAGGTTTTAAGCATCTGTCCTCAGAGGCCTGTTCTTGAATACCAAGTTAGGATACAACATATGTACCCTGAGCCACAAAAGAGATCATCTCCTCTCCCAAGAAGGAAACAGCACATAGATCTCTGCCAGACCCTCAGGGTAGGAGAATCCTTCATGGCCCCTTAGCCACCAGCACATTCTAAGACCTCCCTTGTAACAAACCAGTATTAGAACACCTCTGCAAAAGATTCCAAGTCAACTCAAGGCCTTGGTACTTGGCCCCAGAACCACCAAAACGAACCTGTCATGTTCCTCAGCTGCAATGGTCATTGGATGTGTGCTTTCCAGTCATCCATGCGGGAGGGCTCTGCTACCCAAACTTTCCACATGGGGGACCCTGGAGGAAACAAACCAGACTACTCCTTCCCATTAGTAAAAAACCTTGTTGTTTGGAGCATCTCACAATCCTAAGCATGGGTAATCCTTCATGGCCTCTTGAAGCCACCCCTCCATTTGTCGGTCATCATAGATACAAATTCCAGTGTGAGCAAAATCTGACATCTGCTTTTACTCAGCTGTTTGATGTCTCATATAAACTGCTGCACATTGGAACTGACTTCTGCTTGGCACTCAGTTTAATCATAGCTAGTGTTTACAATTGCATTCTCACCCTACTTGTCCCCAAGCCCCCTTGATAGGAAATTCTGGAGCCACAACACAGCATTCTGCCTGCCCCATAGAAAGAAGTGCTTCCTGAGTCTGTGCAGAAACCCCACATGAGGATCAATCTGCTCGGCCCTCGAAAGATCCCCAATTTATAGGCTTCTCTGGCCACTAGTGCTGTTTCTGAGAAAGCCTGAGCCCAGACCTCGTGTCAGCCACACAGAAAGCAGGGCCCGTATCCAGCATGTGAGAACGGCCATGGCCCAAATCTGTCATCTCTACGCATCCTTGGTATTCAGGCATCTGTCCCCAGACCTTTGCTGGAATCCCTGCAAATGGGGAAACCTGAAGCACAATAGAGAATTCCTCCTTCCCCATGGTTGGAAACCTGGCCATTGGAATGGGTGTCCATCCCTCAGGGTGGGAGCCAGCACATGGACAATGGGACCACGCCCACTCCTGTGGGCTGCCCTGAGCACAAACAGGCATTGTAACACTCAGCCAGAGCATGCTTTCAAACAAGCCCTCTCAGTTGTACCACCAGGATCCCACAGTGAAAGCATGGTATGCTCATAGGCCCAAATCCTAACCCTTGGTGGGATTTTCCAGGTGCCCAGAGCCAGAGCCCGTCTCTGGAATCCCTGTTTTGGGGCACCCCTAAGCTCGAAAATAGCACTCTTCCCATCCCGCAAAGCCATCAAACTATTGGGTGCCGCAAGGATCCTTAGAGAGGAAAAATCTCCCATGGACCCATGAAACCACAGCTGCATTCCGAGGCCATCCTGGACACACAATCCAGATATAAAAGCCTGTGCTTCCGCCATCGGGTCACTCAAATTACTGTTACTGACGAGTAGCCCTCCAGGTCTACACATTGCCCTGTGATAACCTCGCCACTAACCCAAACCCGAGTTTGTGTTTGCAGACTTCTCTCCCAAAACCATGGCTCACATGCCCTCGGGGATGGGGTCTCTGGAGCCACACCACAGGACTGTGCCTGCCATTTCCTTGGAAATTGTGCCTGTCCCAGTTACCCAAACCGTCCAGAGTAGGTTGAAACATGCAAGTCCCCTGAGGCCACCCCAATATTGGAGGCTACTCTGGACACACGTGCTCAGTCTGAAACATCCTGATCATCTACATCCAGGCAGACACCCAAGTCAACTGTCCTGAGTCTGAAAATTGAACCTCTCATGCCCCTGGGACCTCATTGGAACCCTAGATTAGGTTGTCAGGCACCTGTCTTCACAGGCCTGTTCTTGAATACGAACTTATGATACAACATGTGGTCCCTGAACCACACAACAGTACATCTCCTCTCCCCAGAAGGAAACCATGCTCTTCAACCTGTATTAAACCCTCAGGGTAGGAGAATTCTGCATGCCACCTTAGCCACCAAAACTTTCTAAGATCTACCTGGTAACAAACCAGCATTGTGACCCATCTGCAAGATATTCCATGTCAACTCAGTGCTTTGGTACTTCGCCCCAGAGCCACCCTAAAAAAAACCTGCCATGATCCTCAGCTGCATTGGTCAATGGAGGTGTGATTTTCAGGCCTCCATCCAGAAGGAAACCTGGCTCCTGGGTACTGGACCTAATCCTCAGGATAGAGAATCCTTCATGGACCGATAGCTGCCACTACATTCTAAGGTCTCCCTGGACACCAAGCAGCATTGGGATCCGTTAGACTGAGAATTTCAATCAACGCAGATCACTTGGAACTTGGAATCAGTGTCATTGGATCAAGTCTGCCCTGTTCCTCAGCTGCAATGGTGATGCGAGATGGGCTTCCCAGGCCTCAATTCAGAGAGCTCTGCTATCGAATCTTCCATATGGGGTACCCTGGAGCCCTGTAAGCCGACTTCTCCTGTCCCGCAGTAGCACACCTTGATTTTTGGAGCAGCTCACAAACTCCAGCTTGGAAAAACCTCCAAGAATTCTTGAGGCCACCCCACCATTCTTTGGCCATCATGGATACAAACTCCAGCATGAGAAGACATCTGATCCTGGCCCAGGTGCTGGATATCTCGAAACAACTGCTGTACATTGGAATGGACACGTGCTTGGCACTGAGCTTAACCGTAGTTTGTGTTTTCAGACTTTTGTCCTTACACTCCTCATCTGAAAGCCCTTATCTTGGGTATTCTGGAGCCATAATCCAGCCATCTGCCTGCTCACCAGAAAGAAGAAATGCCCTAAGGGTCTGTGCAGAAACCCCACATGAGGATCCATTTGCACAGCTCTCAGTGGTACCCCAATATCATAGGCTGCCCTCTGCAAGAATTCTTTGTCTGACACATCTCGAGCTCGACATCCAGTCAGCCAACAAGACAGCGGGCCCCATTTCCTGCAGGTGGGTCCTGCCTTGGCCCAAGGACCTCATATTGAAGCAACCTGGGTATTCAGATACCTGTCCCAGAACTTAGCTCGAATTCCTGCCCATGGGGGACCCTGAAGCACAAAAAAGTACACCTCCTTCCTCATGGCAGGAAAACTGAATGTTGAGATGGCTGTCCAACCCTCAGAGTGGGAGCAAAGAGCATGGCCCGTGAGACTATGCCCACTCAGCATGGGCATCTGGTCACAAACAGGCATTGTGACCCTCAGCCTGAGACCCATTTCCAGCAAGCCCTCTAGGGAGCTATACCAGGAGAACATAGAGCGGGCCTGCCATGCCCCTAGGCCCAAATCCTAAGCTTGTTGGGGTGATCCAGGCTCCTGGATCCAGAACCCATCTCTGGAATGCCTGTTTGGACAGGACCCCTGACATGGAAAACCACATTCCCCCCATCCACCAGAAAGACACCAAACTCTTGGGTGCTGGGCAGAATTCCCAGAGAGGTAGAATCTCACATGGACCCATGAAGCCACCCCTCCATTTCGTGGCCATCTTAGACAAACAATCCAGAGAGAAAAGCCTGTTCTCCTGCCTCCCAGACGTCCGAATTTCAAATCCCGGGGAGCTGCCCTCAGGGTCTGCAATCGGGTCTGCCATAACCTCGCCCCTAACTCTTACCCCATTTTGTGTCTGAAGACTTTAGACCCAAAGTCCTGACCCATATGCCTCCTAGGATGGGGCCTCCCGGACCACACTACATCACTTGGCCTGCTCTCCCGAGGAATCTCAGCCAGTCTCAGTTTCCAAAACCCACCAGATTAGGAGAAATCTGCAAGGCCCCTAAGGCCACCCCAAATTCATAGAGCGCTCCAGAAAAAAATGCACAGTCTGACACAGCTTCAGAACATACCTCCAGGAAGACTCACAGGTCATTGGGAAGGGATGAATGGCCTAAGACCATGGTGGGTCTGATGAGCTGGGTGTGCAACCAGCTGTCTGAGTCTGTTGGAAGTTCTGGGCTCAGGCTATGTAAGACAGAGAATTAGTACTTAGGGTAACCTATGCAATTGGGATGTTGCCGAGGGCCGAGCAGGTTGATTTTCATTTGGGGTTTCTGAGCAATGCCATATACAATGTTTTTCTACTGGGGGGCAGGCAGAGTGATTTGTTGTGGCCCCAGAATTCCTAATAGGGAGGGCTTGTGTGCCAGGATTGTGAGGACGGAAGTCTGAAATCAAATGTTAGGGTGAGGTTTGGAGCCAAGGGCATGGCAGGCCCACTCTGCAGAAGCTGAATCGAAATCTCCTGCATCTGAAGTAAGGGTGAGGATCAGACATTGGCTGAGACTGGAGTTTGTGTCCATGATGGCACATTCATGAAGTGGGACCCTCATGAGGCCAAGGAAGTTTTCCCACACTGAGTTTGGAGATTGCTCTGTGGGATAGTCGAGTCCTGGAGGCTGTGTGTGCGGGATAGTCGAATCCTGGAGGCTGTGTGTGCCAGGGCTTTGGGGACAGATGTCCGAAAACACAAACTTGGCTCAGGCTTGGGGCCAAGGTTATGGCAGGCCTGATCTCCAGTCCGTGAGGGGAGCTCTTCTGGATATGAAAGGAGGGCGAGTGGGAGGCGGTGTCTCTGGGTGTTGTGTCCACAATGGCTGTTTAATGTAGGTGTGGCCTTATGGGCTGAGAAAGAGTCTCCCTCTCTGGGGATTGGCCAAGCTCCCAAGGGTTTGGGGTCATTCTGTGGGAAGGGAAGAGTATTGTTTTCTGCCACAGGTGTCCCCCAGTAGAGGGATTCTAGAGCAGAGCAGTGGGTACTGACAACTAGAATACCGCCATCTGGTTAGCCCTGGGTGCCTATGGGCATGGCATGCCCCATATGCGGGCTCTTGCTCCAGCCACTGAGAGGCATTACTTGAATAAGGGACTCATGCTGAGGGTCACAATGCGTGTTTGTGTCCAATGCGGCCCTCAAGCATGGGCGTGGCCTCATGGGCCATGCAGATTTCTCCTACACTGAAGGTTTGACTCACTGCCAAAAGCAAGGTTTCTTGCCATGGGGAAGGAGGAGTTCTGACTTGTGCATCAGGGTCCCCCCTGTGCAGGGATTAGGTCTAGGTTCTGATGCCTGAAAACCCAGGTTGGGAAGGGATGATGGCCTAAGGCTGTGGCGGGTCCAATGTGCTGGGTGTGCAGCCAGCTGTCTCGGTGTCTGTGGGAAGGTCTGGGCTCAGGCTATGTAAGACATAGCATTTGTGCTTAGGGTAGCCTATACAATTGGGGTGCTGCCGAGGTCCAAGCAGTTTGATCCTCATTTTGGGTTTCTGGGCAACGGTATAGACAATGTTTTTCTTCTGGGGGGGGCAGGCAGAGTGATTCGTTGTGGCCCTAGAATTCCCAATCGGGAGGTCTTGTGGGCCAGGAGTCTGAGGACGGAAATCTGAAAACCCAAGCTAGGGTGAGGTTTGGGGCCCAGGGCACGGCAGGCTCACTCTGCAGAGGCTGAATCGGGATCTCCTACATCTGGATCAAGGTTGATGATCAGATGTTGGATTATGATGGAGTTTGTGTCCATGATGGCCCCTTCATGAAGCAAGGGCTTCATGAGGCCAAGGTGGTTTTCCCACATTGAGATTGTGAGTTGCTCCAAACCACAAGGTTTCCTTCTGCAGGACAGTCGAGTCCTTTTGGATGGCTAAAAGGTTGTCCCATACCAAGGACTGGAGAGCAGGGTTCGAAGGATGGATGCCTGTACAGCATACCTCGCATTCCTATTGGCTATTTGCAACAACACATGTTCGATCTGCTGGCTCAGGGGCAAGCTACCCAGGGTGCTGAGTTGAAATGGACTTTCCTGAGGATGGGTCGTAATGTGGGTTTGTGTCCATGGAAACCTTAGAATGTGCTGGTGTTTCAGGGGTCCTACAGAACTCGCCTACCTGAAGGGTTTGATACAGCTCCAAAAGGAAACCTCCCCATGTGGAGATGAGAGAGGTTCTGTTTGGTGCCTCAGGAAAGCCCCATATGATGGTCTTCGAACCCAGGCCCTGGTGAGTGACACCTGGAAACCAAAGCAAGAGTTCAGATTATGCCTAAGGGCCTGTCCGGTTCAATCTTCTGTCTCTGTGGACATCTGTCTGCGTGTCTGCATGGATGTAGTTGCTCAGCTTGTGTCAGAATGTCCCTGTTTGCCCAGGGCAGCTTACAGTAGTGGGATGTCCTTATGGGCCTATCCAGTTCAATCTTCTATGTGGAGATCTGTCTACGGGTCAGAGTGGACATAGTTTCTCAGCTATTGTCAGATCTCCACTGTTTGTCCTGGGCGGCCTACACTATTGGGCTCACTTCGGTGACTTGGAGTTTTCTCTTACTTTTCAAGGTTGCGGCTAATGGAATGGGCAAAATTCTTTTGGAAAGGGAAGGCACAGTTTTGAGTTGTGGCTCCCAGGTCCCAAACGTGGAGGGTGTGTGCATCAGGGCATTGGGGACAGAAGTCTGAAAACACAAACTCGGCTTAGATTTGGGGGCATAGGTATGGCAGGCCCGATCTACAAACCATGAGGAAAACTCTTCAGGATATGAACAAATGGCGAGTGTGAGGCGCTTGATCAGGCTTTTGTCTCTGGATTTTGTGTCAATGATAGCCGTGGAATGTCGGGGAGGCCTCATGAACCATGGACAAGTCTCCCTCTCTGTGGATTTGGCACATTCCCAAGAGTTTTGGGTCAGTCTGTGGGTTGGGATGAGTCATTTCTGTTTTGTTAACTCAGGTTTCCCACAAAAAGAGGGATTCCAAAGCAGAGCCCTGTTGAGGGGCGACTAGACAACACAAACTCTGGTTAAAGATTGGGACCTAGAGGAATGGCAAGTCCAATATGCCATCTCTTGGCCACTGAAAGGCCTTACTTGAGCACGGGCCACACGCTGAGGGTCCCAATTCGTGTTCATGCCCTCGTGACACTCAAGCAACCAAGCCTCAGGAAACCCCCATATGCTGATATTGCAAACCAGGCCGCTGAGGACAGTTACCTACAAACCAAAGCAATGGATCTGATTAGGGCCTAGGGTAATGTCCGGTTCAATCTTCATCTTTGGGGATATCCATCGACTGTATGAGTGGAGGTAGATGCACAAAAGGTGTCAGACCGCCCTTGTTTGTCATGGGCAGCCTACACTATTGGGATGGCCTTGGGGACTTTGGAGGTTTCTCCTATTTGTAAGATTGTGGAAAATGGGATGGGCAGAATTCCCGTGGAGTGGACAGCCACCGACTTGATTTGTGGCTCCAGGTTACCCAACCTGGAGGGTGTGTGGGCCAGGAGTGTGGGGACAGATGTCTGAAAATGCAAACTCAGCTTAGTGGAGATGTAGGTATGGCAGACCCCAACTACAGACCGTGAGGAGAACTCTTCGGGATATGAAGAAAGAGCGAGTGTGAGGCGCTTATTTAGGCTTTTGTCTCTGGATTTTTTGTCAACGATGGCCGTGGAATGTCGTGGGGGCCTCATGGGCCATGGACGAGTCTTCCTCTCTGTGGATTTGGCCCCATACCAATTGTTTTGGGTCAATCTGTGGGATGTGAGGAGTCCTTCCAGTTTTGTTACCTCAGGTGACCCACCAAAAAAGGGATTCCAAAGCATAGCCCTGTGGAGGAGCAAATGGACAACCCGAACTATGGTTCAAAATTGGGGCCTAGGGGCATGGCAAGCCCAATATGCCGTCTCTTGGTCCAGCCACTGAGAGGCTTTACTTGCGGATTGGGCTCACGCTGAGGGACACGATGCGTGTTTGTGGCCAACGCAGCCCTCAAGCATGGGCGGGGCCTCATGAGCCACACTGGTTTCAGCTACACTGAATGTTGGACAACATGCCAACCACAGGTTTCTTGCCATGGAGAAGTAGTTCTGATTTCCACATCATGTTCAACTCTGGACAGTTATTGAAGATAATGTCTAGGTTCTGAAGCCTGAAAACTGAGGTTAGGAAGAGATGATTACCTAAGGCTATAGTGGGTCTGATGTGCTCAGTGTGTGGCCAGCTGGCTGGGTGTGGGTCGGGAAGTCCAGGCTCAGGCTGTATCAGAAAGAGCATTAGTGCCCAGGGCAGTCTGTAGAATTGAGGTACAGTCAAGTGTCGTGCAGGTTGATCCTCATTTGTGGTTTCTGGGTAGCCCCAGAGAGCAATATTTTTCTTCTGGAGGGCAGGCAGAGTGCTGCATTGTAGTTCTGGAATTGCCAAACTGGAGGGCTTGTGGGCTTGGAGTGTGAGGACAGAAGTCTGAGAACACAAGTTAGGCTTACATTTCTGGGCGAGAGCACAGCAGGCACACTCTGCAGAGCTGAATCGAGATCTCCTGCATCTGATGTCAGGGCGATAATCAGACGATCGCTCAGGTTGAAGTTTCTATCCCTGATAGCCCCTTCATGAAGGGGGGGGGTGGATCACGAGACCATGGAGGTTTTCTCACGATGGAACTTGTGAGATGCTCCAAACCACAAATATTCTTCTGCGGGATTGCTGAGACCTGTTGGTTGGCTCCAGGACTTCCCATACAAAATGATTCAGAGCAGGGTTCTATGGATGGATGGATGGGTAGCCCACCTCTCATTCCAATTATTTCTTAACGACAAGACAGGTTAGATCTGCTGGATCTGGGGAGTAACCAAGGGTGCTGAGTTGAA
Source organism: Neogale vison (assembly GCF_020171115.1). Taxonomy (NCBI): domain Eukaryota; kingdom Metazoa; phylum Chordata; class Mammalia; order Carnivora; family Mustelidae; genus Neogale; species Neogale vison. Next base: position 80,295,834 of record NC_058095.1, read on the forward strand.
ACAGACACTCCTGCGGATAGGTCTCAATGTGGGTTTGAGTCCATGGAGACCTTGGTGTGAGGTGGTGGCACCGGGGCCCTGAAGGGTTCTCCTACTAGAGGCTTTGACACAGCTCCAATGCTCAAGTTTCCCATGTGGAGACGAGATTTGCTCTGATGGGTGCCTCAAGAAACAGCCATATGCTGGTATTGGAATCCAGTCCTTGAGGAGAGATGCCTGGTAGCCAAAGCAATTTATCCGATTAGGGCCTAGGGCCTATTCCTTCCAATTTACCTCTGGGGACATCTGTCTACAGGTCTGAGTGAAGGTAGGTGCTCAGATGGGCTCAGATTGCCCCTGTTTGTCCTGGGCAGCCAACACTATTAGGACGGCCTCGGAGACTTTGGAGGTTTATCCTATTTGTAGGGTTGTGGCAATGGAATGGGAAGAATTCCCTTGGAGAGGGCAGGTACAGTCCTCAGATTTTGCTCCAGGGGCTTGAGCCTTTAGGGTGTGTGGGCTAGGGCTGTAGGGACAGTTGTCTGAAAACACAAACTCGGCTTAGGTTGCGGGTCGTAGGTATGACAGGACTCATCTACAAACCGTGAGGAGAACTCTTGGGGATATGAACAAAGGGTGAATGTGAGACGCTTGCTCAGGCATTTGTCTCTGCATATTGTGTCACCGATGGCCGTGGAATGTCCGGGTGGCCTCATGGGCAATGGACAAGACTTCCTATCTCGGGATTTGGCCCGATCCCAAGAGCTTAGGGTCAATATGTGGGAAGGGAGCAGTCCGTTTTGTTTTTTTTACCTCAGGTGTCCCACCAAAAGAGGAATTACAGAGGAAAGCCCTGGGAAGTGGCAAATGAACCAACCAACCTCTCATTAAGAATGGGGGCAAATGAACCAACCGACCTCTCATTAAGAATGGGGCACATGGTTGCTCCATATGCGGCTTTTTGTTCCAGCCCCTGACTGGTATTACTTAAGGACAGGACACACGCTGAGGGTCACAATGCGTTTTTGTGCCCAATGCAGCCCTCAAGCATGGTTGGGGCCTCATGGGCTATGCCGGTTTCTCCTACACTGAACGTTGGACAACATGCCCACCACAATATTTCTTGCCATGAGGAAGGAGGAGTTCTGATTTCTGCATCACGTTTACCCCTGGGCAGTGATTGGAGATAAGGTCTAGGTTCTGAAGCCTGAAAAACGATGTTGGAAGAGATGACGACTTAAGGCCATGGCGGGTCCGCTGTGCTCAGTGTGCAGTCAGCTGTCTGGGTGTCAGTCGGGAGGTCTGGGCTCAGGCTGTGTCAGACAGGACATTAGTACCCAGGTAGACTGTAAAATTAGGGTCTAGTCGAGTTGAAGGCAGGTTGATCCTCTTTTGGGGTTTCTGAATAGCCCAATAGGGCAAGGTTTTTCTTCTGGAGGGCAGGAAGAGTGCTGCATGTGGCCCCAGTATTGTCACACTGGAGGGCTTGTGGGCCAGGAGTGTGATGATGGAAGTCTAAGAACACAAGCTAGGTTTGTTCCTCAGGGCGGAGGCACGGCAGGCACACTCTGCAGAGCTGAATCGAGATCTCGTGCATCTGAAGTCAGGGCGAGGATCAGACCTTGGCTCATGTTTTTTTTTTTTTTTTTCCCCAATTTATTTATTTTCAGAAAAACAGTATTCATTATTTTTTCACCACATCCAGTGCTCCATGCAAGCTGTGCCCTCTATAATACCCACCACCTGGTACCCCAACCTCCCACCCCCCCGCCACTTCAAACCCCTCAGACTGTTTTTCAGAGTCCATAGTCTCTCATGGTTCACCTCCCCTTCCAATTTACCCAAATTCCCTACTCCTCTCTAACGCCCCTTGTCCTCCATGCTATTGGTTATGCTCCACAAATGAGTGAAACCATATGATAATTGACTCTCTCTGCTTGACTGATTTCACTCAGCATTATCTCTTCCAGTCCCGTCCATGTTGCTACAAAAGTTGGATATTCGTCCTTTCTGATGGAGGAATAATACTCCATAGTGTATATGGACCACATCTTCCTTATCCACTCATCCGTTGAAGGGCATCTTGGTTCTTTCCATAGTTTGGCGACTGTGGCCATTGCTGCTATAAACATTGGGGTACAGATGGCCCTTCTTTTCACGACATCTGTATCTTTGGGGTAAATACCCAGGAGTGCAATTGCAGGGTCGTAGGGAAGCTCTATTTTTAATTTCTTGAGGAATCGCCACACTGTTCTCCAAAGAGGCTGCACCAACTTGCATTCCCACCAACAGTGTAAGAGGGTTCCCCTTTCTCCACATCCTCTCCAACACATGTTGTTTCCTGTTTTGTTAATTTTGGCCATTCTAACTGGTGTAAGGTGATATCTCAATGTGGTTTTAATTTGAATCTCCCTGAGGGCTAATGATGATGAGCATTTTTTCATGTGTCTGATAGCCATTTGTATTTCTTGATTGGAGAAGTGTCTGTTCATATCTTCTGCCCATTTTTTGATGTGTTTGTCTGTTTCGTGTGGGTTGAGTTTGAGGAGTTCATTATAGATCCTGGATATCAACCTTTTGTCTGTACTGTCATTTGCAAATATCTTCTCCCATTCCGTGGGTTGCCTCTTTGTTTTTTTGACTGTTTCCTTTGCTGTGCAGAAGCTTTTGATTTTGATGAAGTCCCAGAAGTTTATTTTCGCTTTTGTTTCCTTTGCCTTTGGAGACGTATCTTGAAAGAAGTTGCTGTGGCTGATATCAAAGAGATTACTGCCTATGTTCTCCTCTAAGATTCTGATAGATTCCTGTCTCACGTTGAGGTCTTTTATCCATTTTGAGTTGATCTTTGTGTACGGTGTAAGAGAATGGTCGAGTTTCATTCTTCTACATATAGCTGTCCAGCTTTCCCAGCACCATTTATTGAAGAGACTGTCTTTTTTCCACTGTATATTTTTTCCTGTTTTGTCGAAGATTAATTGACCATAGAGTTGAGGGTCCATATCAGGGCTCTCTACTCTGTTCCACTGGTCTATGTGTCTGTTTTTATGCCAGTACCATGCTGTCTTGGTGATCACAGCTTTGTAATAAAGCTTGAAATCAGGTAAGGTGATGCCGCCAGCTTTATTTTTGTTTTTCAACATTTCCTTAGCGATACGGGGTCTCTTCTGATTCCATACAAATTTTAGGATTATTTGCTCCAGCTCTTTGAAGAATGCCGGTGGAATTTTGATCGGAATGGCATTAAAAGTATAGATTGCTCTAGGCAGTATAGACATTTTAACAATGTTTATTCTTCCGATCCAAGAGCATGGAATGGTCTTCCATCTTTTTGTGACTTCTTCAATTTCTTTCATGAGTGTTCTATAGTTCCTCAAGTATAGATCCTTTACCTCTTTAGTTAGGGTTATTCCCAGGTATCTTATGGTTCTTGGTGCTATAGTAAATGGAATCGATTCTCTAATTTCCCTTTCTGTATTTTCATTGTTAGTGTATAAGAAAGCCACTGATTTCTGCACATTGACTTTGTATCCTGCCACGCTGCTGAATTGCTGTATGAGTTCTAGTAGTTTGGGGGTGGAGTCTTTTGGGTTTTCCATATAAAGAATCATGTCATCTGCGAAGAGAGAGAGTTTGACTTCTTCATTACCAATTTGGATAACTTTTATTTCTCTCTGTTGTCGGATTGCTGTTGCTAGGACTTCTAATACTATGTTGAACAAGAGTGGTGAAAGTGGGCATCCTTGTCTTGTTCCTGATCTCAGTGGGAAGGCTGCAAGCTTTTTCCCATTGAGGATGATATTTGCTGTGGGTCTTTCATAGATAGATTTGATGAGGTTCAGGAATGTTCCCTCTATCCCTATACTTTGAAGCGTTTTAATCAGGAACGGATGTTGGATTTTGTCAAATGCTTTTTCTGCATCAATTGAGAGGACCATGTGGTTCTTCTCTCTTCTCATATTAATTTGTTGTATCACATTGATTGATTTACGAATGTTGAACCATCCTTGTAGCCCAGGGATGAATCCCACCTGATCATGGTGGATAATCTTTTTAATGTGTTGTTGGATCCTGTTGGCTAGGATCTTGTTGAGAATCTTAGCATCCATATTCATCAGTGATATTGGTCTGAAACTCTCCTTTTTGGTAGGGTCCTTGCCTGGTTTGGGGATCAGGGTAATGCTGGCTTCATAGAAAGAGTCTGGAAGTTTTCCTTCTGCTTCAATTTTTTGAAACAGCTTCAGGAGAATAGGTGTTATTTCTTCTTGGAAGGTTTGGTAGAATTCCCCAGGGAATCCGTCAGGTCCTGGGCTCTTGTTTTTTGGGAGGTTTTTGATCACTGCTTCAATCTCGTTATTAGATATCGGTCTATTCAGGTTGTTGATTTCTTCCTGGTTCAATTTTGGTAGTTTATATTTTTCCAGGAATGCATCCATTTCATCTAGGTTGCTAAGCTTATTGGCATATAACTGTTCGTAATAACTTCTGATGATTGTTTCTACTTCCTTGGCGTTAGTTGTGATCTCTCCCTTTTCATTCATAATTTTATGAATTTGGGATTTCTCTCTTTTCTTTTGGATTAGTGTAGCCAGTGGCTTATCGATCTTATTGATTCTTTCAAAAAACCAGCTTCTAGTTTCATTGATACGTTCTACTGTATCTCTGGTTTCTCCCTCATTGATCTCAGCTCTAATCTTGATGATTTCCCTTCTTATGTGTGGAGTTGGTTTGATTTGTTGTTGATCCTCCAGTTCTTTAAGGTGTAGAGACAGGTGGTGTGTTCTGGATTTTTCAATTTTTTTGAGCAAGGCTTGGATGGCTATATATTTTCCCCTTAGGACCGCCTTTGCTGTATCCCATAGGTTTTGGACCGAAGTGTCTTCATTCTCATTGGTTTCCATGAATTGTTTCAGTTCTTCTTTGATCTCCTGGTTGATCCAAGCATTCTTAAGTAAGGTGGTCTTTAGCTTCCAGGTGTTTGAGTTCCTTCGGAACTTTTCCTTGTGATTGAGCTCCAGTTTCAAAGCATTGTGATCTGAGAATATGCAGGGAATAATCTCAGTCTTTTGGTATCGGCTGAGTCCTGATTTGTGACCCAGTATGTGGTCTATTCTGGAGAAGGTTCCGTGTGCACTTGAGAAGAATGAGTATTCTGCTGTTTTAGGGTGGAATGTTCTGTATATATCTATGAGGTCCATCTGGTCCAATGTGTCATTCAATGCTCTTGTTTCTTTGTTGAGTTTCTGCTTCGATGATCTGTCTAATTCTGAAAGAGGCGTGTTAAGATCACCTACGATTAGTGTATTCATATCAATATGACTCTTTATCTTGATTAACAGTTTTCTTAAGTAATTGGCTGCTCCCATATTGGGAGCATAGATATTTACAATTGTTAGATCATCTTGGTGGATAGTCCCTTTAAGGATTATGTAGTGTCCTTCTGTATCTCTGACTACAGTGTTTAGTTTGAAGTCTAATTTATCTGATATGAGAATCGCTACCCCAGCCTTCTTTTGAGTCCCATTGGCATGAAAGATGCTTCTCCACCCCTTCACTTTCAGTCTGCGTGTATCTTTAGGTTCAAAATGGGTCTCTTGTAGACAGCATATGGATGGGTCCTGTCGTTTTATCCAATCTGCAACCCTGTGCCATTTTATGGGTGCATTTAGGCCATTCACGTTGAGAGTGATTATTGATAGATACGTTTTTATTGACATCGAGTTACCTTTGAAGTCTTTCTTTCTGTAGACTGTCTCTATATTTCTGTTCAATGCTATTCTTGGGATTTTTCCTCTTTTATAGAACCCCCCTTAATATTTCCTGCAGTATCGGCTTGGTGGTTGCATAGTCTTTTAAGCCTTGCCGGTCTTGGAAACTCTTTATCTCTCCATCCATTTTGAATGTCAGTCTTGCTGGATAAAGTATTCTTGGCTGCATGTTCTTCTCATTTAGTGCCCTGAATATATCTTGCCAGCCTCTTCTGGCTTGCCAGGTCTCTGTGGACAGGTCTGACGTTATTCTGATGGGCTTCCCTCTGTAAGTAAGGAGCCTCTTTGCCCTGGCAGCTTTCAAGAGATTATACCTACAATTATAATTTCTCAATTTGACTATCAGGTGTCGTGATGTTTTTTTGGAGTGTATAATCTTGGGTGGAGACCGTTCAGCCTCTAGTACATGAACGCTGGTTTCATTCGCGAGATTCGGAAAGTTTTCATGAAGGACTTGTTCCACGACATCTTCTAGACTTCTTTCTTTCTCCTCCCCTTCAGGAATTCCAATAATTCTGATGTTGGAACGCTTCATGGCATCATTTATTTCCCTAATTCTGCTTTCGTGGGATCTAAGCTGTTTGTTCCAGGCTTCCTCCTGATCCTTTCTCTCTATCTGTTTGTCTTCCAGATCACTAATTCTATCTTCTGTCTCAGTTCCCCTAGCTTTGAGAGAGTTTAGATTGGATTGGAACTCATTGAGAGCATTGTGGACCTCCTCCCTGGTGGCTTTAAGCTCCGCCCTAACATTGTGAACATCCTGTCTGGTCGCTTTCAGTTCGGCCCTAATCAATTCTGTTTGGTCATCCATGGCTTTCTCCAACCTAGCTATTGCCTGGATAATTGTTAGCCTGAATTCTCTTTCCGACATATTGTCTATGTTGATAGCCGTTAGCTCTATTGCAGAAGGTTCATCCTCTGTATTTTTCTTCTGTTGGGCATTCCTCCTCCTAGTCATTTTGGTGGGAGAAGACTGAACAGATGTAGCTGGATGTATCAACTCTGGTGCAGTCAAGGTGCACCCTGGAACACTTCCTGATATCCGTCTCAGAGAGAAGCCTCAGTCTGGGTGCAGAAGCTGAATAAATTCCCCCTTGGCCGCTGGCAGTGCAGGTTCCAAGTTGCAGACCCTGGGGGCGCAGGATCTTTTGCTCGTCCCCAAAGCCAAGGCAGTGGCGGCTGTCTGGGAGCTCCTGACCGCCAGAGAGGTTCCAAACAGCGATCGCACACTGAGATTTTGCCGCCGGCCCGGGCTGGGAGTGCCCGGCTTGCGCGCACCTCTTTTCAGAGGCGGCTGTGGGTCCGGCGCGCGTCTGGGGCACTGAGAACAGGGCGCTGGTCCGTAAGCCGCAGGCTGGGCTTTTGCGCGCCTCTGTCCGGGGAAGAGTTTCGCGCGCTCTCGGCTTAGACTTTGAAACAATGGTGCGGGTCAAGAAGCGACCCCGGGCCTTAGAAACCCAGGAGAGCTGGAGCGACGTGCGCGCGCATCTCAAGCTTTGTGGTAGGGCTAGTGCGCGTTCTGCAGACCGGCGCAGCTCCCATCCCCTCACAGGAGCCGGAACCCCCGCGCTCTGGGGCGCGCTGGCGGCTTAGGGACCAGGAGCCGGTTTCTCCGCCGCACTCTCTCTGCCTCCGCGCCGGGGAGGCCGTCTGGGACCGGGGACTTAAGCCCCTGTCCCTAGCCTCCCCGATTCCCACAATATGCCCCCGCGATCCTTTGCTCTTTTGGAGTACTTTCAACCAGTCTCCAAGTTAATGCTGGTCCCCAGACGCAGGGCGCTCTCGCTCGTATCGGGGTATTACTTTCGCATCGGTCGCCTCTGGTGGCTCCCTCCCCCTTTTGTTTATCTTCCGATATCAGTCCGCCGTTCCCATTCCGCTTTACCTGCTCACTGGCGTCTTCTGCCCCTGTAGAGATCCAGACGTGTATAATTCTGATCTCAGGCTGATTTCATGGGTGATCAGATTTCTTTGGTAGGTAATCAGCTCACTTTGGGGTACCAGCTGAAAAGACGCCTCTTCCTAGTACCCCGCCATCTTGCCCCCCCCTTGGCTCATGTTTTAGTTTCTATCCATGATGCCCCTTTCATGAAGGGGACGGAGCATCACTGGTCAAAGGAGGTTTTCCCACGATGGAGATTTGAGATGCTCCATGCAGCAAGGATTCCTTCTGCAGGACAATTGAGACCTGTTGGTTGGCTCCAGGACCTCTCCTACGGAATGACTCCAGAGCAGGGTTCTGATGATGGATGCCTGGGCAGGCTACATCACATTCCAATTGTCTTCTTGGGACAAGACAGGTTCGATCGGCTGGCTGGGGGAAGTAAAGAGCATCCTGCAATCTGCTACAATGTGGGTTTGTGTCCATGGATACCTTGGAACTGTGCGGTGGCACCGGGGCCCTGAAGGATTCTCCTTACCGGATGTTTTGACACAGCTCCAATGAGCTAGTTTCCCATGTGGAGACGAGATGTGTTTTGATGGGGCCCTCTGGAAACCCCCATATGCTGATATTGGAAACCAGGCCTCTGGGGAGAGATGCCTGGAAACCAAAGCAATGGCTCTGATTAGGGCCGAGGGGCCTATCCAGTTCAATCTTCTTCTCTGGGGACATCTGTCTATGGGTCAGATTGGAGGTAATTACTCAGCTGGTGTCAGATCGCCCCTGTTTGTCCTGGGCAGCTTACGCTATTGGGCTGGCCTCGGGGACTTTGGAAGTTTCTCTCAGTTTATACGCTTTTGGCCAATGGATTGGGCAGAATTCCCTTGGAGAGGGCAGGTACAGTCCTGTGGTGTGGCTCTAGGGGTCCCAGCCTGGACAGTGTGTGGGCCAGGGCTGTGTGGACAGAAGTCTGAAAACACAAACTTGTCTTAAGTTTTGGGACATAGGCATGGCAACCTGATCTACAGATAATGAGAGCACTTTGGGATATGAACAAAGGGCATGTTTGAGGAGCTTGCTCAGGCTTTTGTCTCTGGATTTTGTGTCAATGATAGCTGTGGATGTCGGAGTGTCCTCATGTGACATGGATGTGTGTCCCTCTCTGGGGATTTAGCCCGATCCCAAGAGTTTGGGGTCATTCTGAGGGATTGGGAAGAGTTTTGTTCTTTTTTTTTTTTTTTTTTTTTTTTTTTTTTTTTCGCCACAGGTGTCCCATCAAAACAGGAATTCCAGAGCAGAGCTCTGAGTGGGGCGACTAGACAACCAGACCTCTAGTTAAGTGGGAGCCTAGGGGTATGGCAAGCCCCATATGCGGGCTATTGATCCAGCCACTGAGGGGCCTTATTTGAGGACAGGGCTCACGCTGAGTGTCACTATGTGTATTTGTGCCTAATGCTGCCTTCTAGGATGTGCAGAGCCTCAAGGCCATGCTGGTTTCTCCTACAATGAACACTGGACAACATAACAAACACAAGGTTTCTTGCCATGGGGAAGGAGGAGTTCTGATTTCTGCATCACGTTCACCCCTTGGCAGGATTTGGAGTTAAGGTCTAAGTTCTGAAGCCTGAAAAGCTAGGTTCGGAAGAGATGATGAGCTAAGACATGGCAGGTCCCATGTGCTCAGTGTGCGGTCAGCTGTCTGAATGTTGGTCGGGAGGTCCGGGGTCAAGCTGTGTCAGACAGGGCACTAGTGCTGAGGGTGGACTATATAATTGGGGTACAGTCGAGTGGCGTGCAGGTTGATCCTCATTTGGTGTCTCTGGGTAGACCCAGAGGGCAATGTTTTTCTTCTGGAGGGCAGGCATAGTGCTGCATAATGGCTCCAGAATTGCCAAACTGGAGGGCCTGTGGGCCCGGAGTGGGAGGACTGAAATCTGAGAACACAAGCTAGGCATAGGTTCGGGGCAAGGGCAATGAATGCACACTCTATAGAGCTGAATCGAGATCTTGTACACCTGAAGTCAGGACGAGGATCAGATGTTGGCTCAGGTTGTAGTTTCTGTCCATGGTGGCCCCCTCAGGAGGGGGGGTAGGGCAATACGAGGCCATAAAATTTTTCCCTCGATGGGAGTTTTGAGATGCTCCAAACTGGTAGAATTCCTTCTGCGGAAAAATTGAGACATGTTGGATGGCTTAAGGACATCTCATATGGAACAACTCCAGAACTTAGACCTTAGCTCCATACTCATATTCCAATTGTCTCCTTAGGACAAGAGAAGTTCAATCTGCTGGCTCTGGGGGAGCAGCCGAGGGGGTGTGTTGAAATCGACTCTCCTGAGGATGGGTCATAATATGAGTTTGTGTCCATGGAGATCTTGAAACGGGCCAGTGGCACTGGGGACCTGAAGGATTCTCCTAACCGGAGGTTTTGACACAGACCCAATGAGCAAGTTTCTAATGCAGAGACGAGATGTGTTCTGATTGTTGCCGCAGGAATCCAATACCTGTATCCTGGTATTGGAAACTTGTCCTCTGTGGAGATGCCCGGAAACCAAAGCAATGGATCCGATTAGGGCCTAGGGTCCTGTCCGGTTCAATCTTCTTCACGGGGGATATCTGTCCTTGGGTCTGAGTGTAGGTAGTTGCTTATCTGGTGTCAGATCAACCCTGTTTGTCCTGCGGGGCCAACACTATTGGGATAGCCTCAGGCACTATGGAGGTTTCTCTTTTTTTTTTTTTTTAAGATTTTATGTATTTATTTGACAGAGAGAAATCACAAGTAGATGGAGAGGCAGGCAGAGAGAGAGAGAGGGAGGGAAGCAGGCTCCCTGCTGAGCAGAGAGCCCGATGCGGGACTCGATCCCAGGACCCTGAGATCATGACCTGAGCCTAAGGCAGCGGCTCAACCCACCGAGACACCCAGGCGCCCCTGGAGGTTTCTCTTAATTTGTATGGTTGTAGCCAATGGAATGGGCAGAATACCCTTGGAGAAGGTATGCAGAGTCCTGAGGTGTCACTCCAGGGAACCCAGCCTGGAGGGTGTGTGGGCCAGGGCTGTGGGGACAGAACTCTGAAAACATAAACTTGGCTTAAGTTTGGGGACGTAAGTATGGCAGGCCGAATCTACAGACCCTGAGGAGTACTCTTTGGGATATGAACAAAGGGTGAGAGTGATGTGCTTGCTCAGGCTTTTGTCTCTGGATTTTGTGACACCGATGGGCGAGGAATGTCGAGGTGACCTCATGTGCCATGGATGAGTCTCCCTCTCTAAGGATTTGGTCCGATCCGAGGAGTCTGGGGGGATTCTGTGGGATGGGAGGAGTCAGTTCTGTTTTTGTTTTTTTTTTTTTTGTTTTGTTTTGTTTTTGTTTTTTTACCTTAGGTGTCCCACCAAAAGAGGGATTCCAGAGCATAGCTCTGGGGAGGGGCAAATGGACAAACCGACCTCTATTTAAGAATGGGGGCTTAGGGGCATGGCAAGTCCCATATGATGGCACTTGGTCCAGCCACTGACAGGCCTTACTTGAGGTCAGGACTCACACTGAGGGTCACAATGCGTGTTTGTGCCCAATGCAGCTTTCAGACATGATTATGGCCTCATGGGCCATGCTGGTTTCTCCTACACTGAATGCTGGAAAACATGTCAACCACTAGAATTCTTGCCATGGGAAAGGAGGAGTCCTGATTTCTGCATCACGTTAACTCCTGGGCCTTGATTGGAATTAAGTTCTAGGTTCTGAAGCATGAAAAACGAGGTTGGGAAGAGATGAGGACCTAAGGCCATGGCGGGTCTGATGTGCTCAGTATGCGGCCAATTGTATGGGTGTTGGTCGGGAGGTCAGGGCTCAGGCTGTGTCAGGCAGGGCATTAGTGCTCAGGGTAGACTATAAAATTAGGGTACAGTAGAGTTGCATGCAGGTGATCCTCATTTGAAATTTCTGGGTAGCCCCATAGGGCAACATTTATCTTCTGAAGGGCAGGGAGAGTGCTGATTTGTGGCTCAGGAATTGCCATCCTGAGGGCTTGTGGGCCAAGAGTGTGAGGACAGAAATCTGAGAAACCAAGCTAGGCATAGGTTTCGGGGCAAGGGCACGGCAGGCACACTCTGCAATACTGAATCGAGAACTTGTGCATCTGAAGTCAGAGTGAAGATCAGACACTGGCTCAGGTTGGAGTTTCTGTCCATGATGGCCTCTTCATGATGGTGGGGGTGTATCACGAGGCCATGGAGGTTTTCCCACGAAAGGAGTTGTGAAATTCTCCAAAGCCCAGACAGCTGGCCACACACTGAGTACATGGGACCCGCCAAGGCCTTAGGTCGTCATCTCTTCCCAACCTCAGTTTTCTGGCTTAAGAACCTTGACCTTATCTCCATTCACTGCCCAGTGGTGAATGTGATGCAGAAATCACAACTCCTCCTTCCCCATGGCCAGAAAGCTTGTGGTTGGCATGTTGTCCAACGTTCTGTGTAGGAGAAACCAGCGTTGCCCATGAGGACCCGCCTATGCTTGAGGGCCACGTTGGGCACAAACACGCATTGTGACCCTCAGCGTGTGCCCTGTTCTCAAGTAAGGCCTGTCAGTGGCTGGAACAAGAGCCCACATATGGGGCACTCATGCCCATAGGCCCCCATTCTTAAACGGAATTCAGGCTGTCCAATCACAGCTCCCCAATGCTCTTCTCTGGAATCCCTCTTTTGTTGGGACAATTGAGGTATAAAAACAGAAAGGACTCCTCCCATCCCACAGGATTACCTCAAACTCTTGGAATCGGGCCAAATCCTCATAGAGAAAGACTCGTCAATGGCCCATGAGGCCAACCCAAAATTCCACACTCAACTTTGACACAAAATACAGAGACAAAAGCTGGAACAAGTGCCTCACACTCGCCCTTTGTTAATAGCCCAAAAAATTCTCCTCATGGTCTGTAGATCGGTCCTGCCATACCTACATCCCCAAACCTAAGCCAAGTTTGTGTTCAGACTTCTGTCCCCACAGCTCTTGCCCACACACCCTCCATGCTTGGGCCCCTGGAGCCACAACTCAGGACTCTGTGGGCCCTCTCCAGGGGAATTCTGTCCATTCCATTGGCCACAACCCTACAGATTAGGAGAAACCTCCAAAGTCCCCGGGGCCATCCCAATAGTGTTGCCCCCCCAGGACAAACAGGGGTGATCTATCCCAAGCTGAGCAACTACTTCCACTCAGACCCATAGACAGATATCCCCAGAGAAGAAGATTGAACCGGACAGGCACCTAGGCCATAGTAGGATCCATTGCTTTTGCTTCCAGGCATCTCTCCTCAGAGGCCTGGATTCCATTACCAGCATATGGGGGTTTCCGGAGGTACCAATCAGAACAAATCTCGTCTCCACATGGGAAACTTGCTCTTTGGAGCTGTGTCAAAACCTCCAGTTGGGAGAAACCTCCAGGTCCCCGGATCCCCTGCCCCATTCCAAGGTCTCCATGGACATAAACCCACACTCTGACGCATAATCAGGAGAGTCCATTTCAACTCAGCCCACTTGGTTGCTCCCTCAGAACCAGTAGATTAAAGGAGCCTTGTTGCAGGAGACATTTTTAATGCCAGCCGGGCTCTCCATGCATCCATCTTAGAACACTGCTCTGGCGTCATTCCATATGGGTCATGTGGAGCCATCTGACAGGTCTCAACTGGCCCATAGAAGTAATCCTTGCCAATTAGAGCATCTCACAACAACCATCATGTGAAAACCTCCATGGCCTCATGATGCCACCCCCATTCATGAAGGGGGATCATGGAAAGAAACAATAACCTGAGCCAACGTCTGATCATCGACTTGAATTAAGATGCACGAGATATCGATGCAGCTCTACAGAGTGTGTCTGCCGTGCCCTTGCCCCAAAACACTGGCCTAGCTTGTGTTCTGAGACTTCTGTCCTCACAGACCTGGGCCACAAGCCCCCCCAGTTTGGGAATTCCGGCGCCACAATGCAGCACTCTCCCTTCCCTCCAGAAGAAAAACGTTGCCCTGTGGAGCTACCCAGAAAACCCAATGAAGATAAAAATGCTCGCCACTCAACAGTACCCCAATTATACAGTCTAGCCTGGGTAATAATGTCTGACACAGCCTGAGAGCAGACCTCCTGACTGACACCCAGAAAGCTGGGGCCACACCTCTGGAGTGCCTGCCCTCTCCATGGGAATTCTGCCCATTCCATTGGCCACAACCTTGCAGACTAGGAGTAATCTCCAAAGACCCTGAGACCATCCCAATAGTTTTGGCTGCCCGGGAGAAACAGGGGCGATCTGACACAAGCTGAGCAACGACCTCCAGTCAGAAACATAGACAGATGTTCCCAGAGAAGATTGAACTGGTCAGACCCCTAGGCCATAATTGGATCAATTTCTTTGGTTTCCAGCTATCTCTCCTCAGATGCCTGGTTTCCAATACCACCTTATTGTGGTTCCTGAGGCACCAATCAGAACAAATATCATATACACATGGGAATCTTGCTCTTTGGAACTGTCTCAAAACCTCTGGTTAGGAGAATCCTACAGGGCCCCAGGACACTGCCCCATTCCAAGGTCTCCATGAACACAAACCCACATTACGAACAATCCTCAGGAGAGTCCATTTCTACTCAGCCCCCTCAGTTGCTCCCTCAGAGCCAACAGACTGAACCTGCCTTGTCACTTGGGAACAATTGGAATGCGAGATGGGCTTCCCAAGCATCCATCGTTAGAATCTTGCTCTACAGAAGGTCCTTATGGGACATCATGGATCCATCCAACAGGTCTCGACTGTCCCGCAGAAGGAATCCTTCCGGTTTGGGGCATCACGTAATCCCACCATGGGAAATCCTCCATGGCCTCGTGATGCACCCCACCTTCAAGAAGGGGCCATCAGGCCCTCTCCAGGGCAATTCTGCCCATACCACTGGCCACAACCCTACAGATTAGGAGTAACCGAAAATGTCCCTGAGGCCATCCCAATAGTGTAGGCCGTCCAGGACAAACAGGGGAGATTTATCACAAGCTGAGCAATGACCTCCCCTCAGACCTGTAGACAGATATCCCCTGAGAAGAATATTGAAACAGACAGGCACCTAGGCCCTAATCGGATCCATTGCTTTTGTTTCCAAGCATCTCTCCTCAGAGGCCTGGTTTCCAGTAGCAGCATAAGGGGGTTTCCGGAGGTACCAAACAGAACAAATTTCACCTCCACATGGGAAACTTGCTCTTTGGAGCTGTGTCAAAACCACTATTTAGGATCAACCTTCAGGTCCCTGGAGCCACCACTCCATTCCAAGTTCTCCATGGACACAAACACACATTATGACCCATCCTCAGGAAAGCCCATTTCAACTCATCCCCCTTGGTTGCTCCCCCAGAGCCAGCAGATCGAACCTGCCTTGTCACTAGGAGACAATTGGAATGCGAGTTGGGCTGCCCAGGCATCCATCATTGGAACCCCACTCTGGAGAAGTTCCTTATGGGGCGTCCTTGATCCTTTCGACAGGTCTCAGCTGTCCCGCAGAAGGAATCCTTGTGGTTTGCAGCATCACACACTCGGACCATGGGAAAACCTCCATGGCTTCGTGATGCCACCACCATCATGTAGGAGACATCATGGACAAAAATTCCAACATGAGGCAATGCCTGATCCTCGCCCTGACATCAGATGCACGAGATCTCGATTCAGCTCTGCAGAGTGTGCCTACCGTGCCCTCGACCCGAAACCTAAGCCTAGCTTGTGTTCTCAGACTTCCGTCCTCACATTCCTCCAGTTTGGGAATTCTGGAAACACAATGCAGCACTGTGCCTGCCCTCAGAAGAAAAATGTTGCCCTATGGGGCTACCCAGAAACCACAAATGAGGATCAACCTGCACGCCACTCGACTGTACCCCAATTATACAGTCTATCCTGGGCAGTAATGCCTAGTCTGACACAGACTGAGGCCTGACCTCGTGACCGACACCCAGACAGCTGGCCGCACACTGAGCACATTGGA
Organism: Neogale vison; assembly: GCF_020171115.1. Taxonomy (NCBI): domain Eukaryota; kingdom Metazoa; phylum Chordata; class Mammalia; order Carnivora; family Mustelidae; genus Neogale; species Neogale vison. Next base: position 80,311,454 of record NC_058095.1, read on the forward strand.
CACACCATGGCCTTAGGTCATCATCTCTTCCCAACCTCGGTTTTCAGACTTGAGAACCTAATACTTATCTCCAATCTCTGCCAGGCGGTCTAACGTGATGCAGAAATCAGAACTTCTCCTTCCCCATGACCAGAAACCTTGTGGTTGGCATTTTGTCCAACGTTCAGTGTAGGAGAAACCAACGTGGCCCATGAGGCCCCAGCCATGCTTGAGGGCCACGATGGGCACAAACACACATTGGGACACTCAGCATGAACCCTGTCCTCAAGTAAAGCCTCTCACGGGATGGACCAAGAGCCCACAAATGGGGTTTGCCATTCCCCTAGTCCCCCAATCTTAACTAGAGCTCGAGAAGTCTGGTCATCCCTACTCAGAGCTCTTCTCTGCAATTCCTCTTTTGTGGGACACATGAGGTAAAAAAAAAAAAAAATAGAAAAAGGACTCCTACCATCCAAAGAATGACCCCAAACACTTGGAATTGGGCCAAATCCCCAGAAAGAAAAACTCGTCCATGGCCAATGAGGCCAGCCTGACATTCCACAGCCACCATTGACACAAAATCCAGAGACAAAAGCCTGAAAAAGTGACTCACACTCGTGCTTTGTTCATAGCCCGAAAAACCCTTCTCACACTATGTAGATTGGGCCTGGCATACCTATGTTCCCATACCTAAGCTGAGTTTGTGTTTTCAGACTTCTGTCTCCATTGTCCTGGCCCACACACCCTCAAGGCTGGGGCCCCTGGAGCCACCTCAGTACTGTGCCTGCTCTCTCAAAGGAAATTCTGCTCATTATTTTCAACACAACCCTACAGATTAGGTGAAACCTCCAAAACCCCTATGACATCCCAATAGTGTAGGACATCCAGGACAAACATGGGCAATCTGACACAAGCTGAGGCACTACCTCCACTCAGACCCATAGACAGATATACCCAGAGAAGAAGATTGAACCTGACAAGTACCTAAGACCTAATAATCCATTGCTTTTGTTTCCAGGCATCTCTACTCAGAGGCCTGGATTCCAATACCAACATATGGGGGTTTCCGGAGGTACCAATCAGAACAAATCTCATCTCCACTGGGAATCTTGGTCTATGGAGCTGTGTCAAAAACTCCAGTTAGGAGTAAACTAACTGGACAGAAATGGACAGAAACTCCAACCTGAGCCAAAGTCTGATCCTCGACCTGACTTCATATCCACAAGATTTCAATTCAGTCAATTCAGCTCAGCAGCGTGTGCCTGCCTTGCCCTTGCTCCGAAACCAGGCATCTATCCTCAGGTTTCCAATACAAGCTTATGGAGTTTCCTGAGGCAAAATCAGAGCAAATCTCGTCTCCACATGGGAAACTTGCTCTTTGGAGCTGTGTCAATACCTCCAGTTAGGAGAATCCTTCAGGGTGCTGGCGCCACTGCTCCATTCCAAGGTCTCCAAGGACACAAACCCACATTAAGACCAATCCTCAGGAGAGTCTATTTCAACTCAGCCCCTCAGTTGCTCCTCCAGAGCCAGCAGACCGAACCTGGCCTTGTTACTAGGAGAAAATTGGAATGCGAGATGGGCTGCCCAGGCATCCATCATTAGAACGTTGCTCTTGATAAGTTCCTTTAGGGACGTCCTGGATCCATCCAACAGGTTTCGACTGTCGCACAGAAGGAATCCTTGTGGTTTGGAGCATCAGACAATCCCACCGTGGGAAAACCTCCATTGCCTTGTGATGCCCCCCCACTTTTATTAAGGGGCCATCATGGACAGAAACTCCAACCTGAGCCAACGTCTGATCCTGCCCTGACTTCAGATGCACGAGATCTCCATTCAGGTCTTCAGAGTGTGGCTGGTGTTCCCTCACGTCAAACCTAAGCCTAGCTTGTGTTCTCAGACTTCCGTCCTCACACTTCTTGCCCACAAGCCCTCCAGTTTGGTATTCCAGAGCCACAATGCAGCACTCTGCCTGCCCTCCAGAAGAAAAGCGTCCTATGGGGCTACCCAGAAACCCCAAATGAGGATCAACCTGTACGCCACATGACTATATTCCAATTATACAGTCTAGTCTGGGTACTAATGCCCTGGCTGACACAGCCTAAGCCTGGAATTCGCGACCGAAACCCAGACAGCTGACCTCACACTGTGCACATCGGACCCGCCATTGCCTTAGGTCGTCATCTGTTCCCAAGCTCGGTTCCCAGGCATCAGAACATAGACCTTATCTCCAATCACTGCCCAGCGTTTACCGTGATACAGAAATCAGAACTGCTCATTCCCCATGGCCAGAAACCTTGTGGTTGGCATGTTGTCCAATGTTCAGTGTAGGAGAAAAGAGTGTGGCCCATGAGCTCCTGACCGTGCTTGAGGGCTGTCATGGGCACAAACACACATTTGGACTCTCAGCATCAGTCCTAACCTCAAGTTAAGCCTCTTAGCTACTGGACCAACAGCTCGGATATGGGCTTGCCATGCCCCTAGTCCCCCCATCTTAACCAGAGCTCAAAATGTCTAGTCACCCTTACTCAGGGCTCTGCTCTGGAATCCCTCTTTGGTGGGACACCTGAGGAAAAAAAATACAGAAAGGACTCCTCCCATCCACAGACTGACCCCAAACACTGGATCTGGCCAAATCCCCCGAGAGAAAGACTCTTCCATGGCCCATGAGGCCAGTCCGACATTCCACGGCCACTGTTGACACAAAATCCAGAGACAAAAGCCTGAGCAAGCGCCTCACATGCGCCCTTTGTTCATAGCCCGAAAAATTCTCATCTTGGGCTGTAGATCAGGCCTATCATACATACTCCCCAATCCTAAGCTGAGGTTGTGTTTTCAAACTTCTGTCCCCACCATCTTGGCCCACACACCCTCTAGGCTGGCGCCCCTGGAGCCACACCTCAGGACTGTGCCTGCCCTCTCCAGTGGAATTCTGCCCATTCCATTAGCCACAACCATACAGATGAGGAGAAACCTAAAATGTTCCCATAGCCGTCCCAATACTGTAGGCTGCCCACAACAAACAGGGATGATCTATCAGAAGCTGAGCAACTACATCCATTCAGACCAGTAGACAGATATCCCCAGAGAAGATTGAACCGGACAGGCACCTAGGCCCTAATTGGATCCATTGTTGTGGTTTCCAGGCATCTCTCCTCAGAGTCCTTGTTTCTAATACCAGCATATAGGTTCTTCCAGATGTACCAATCAGAACAAATCTCGTCTCCACATGGGAAACTTGCTCTTTGCAGCTGTGTCAAAACCTCCAGTTAAGAGAAACCTTCAGGTCCCTCGTGCCACTGCCCCATTCCAAGTTCTCCATGGACACAAACCCACATTATGACCCATCCTCAGAAGAGTTAATTTCAACACAGCCTCCTCGGTTGCTCCCCCAGAGCCAGCAGATCAAACCTACCTTGTCGCAAGGAGGCAATAGGAATGTTAGGCAGGATCCCCAAGCATCCATCCTTAAAACGCTGCTCTGGCCTCGTTCCGTATGGGACATCATGGTGCCATCTGTCAGGTCTCAACTGTCCCACAGAAGGAATACTTACCAATTGAAGCATCTCACAACTCCCATCATGGGAAAACCTCCATGGCCCCATGATGCCCCCCACCTTCATGAAGGGGCCATCCTGAACAGAAACTTTACCCTGAGCCAAAGCCTGATCCTCGCCCTGACTTGGTATGTACAAGATCTCGATTTAGCTCTTCAGAGTGTGCCTGCCCTGCCCTCGCCCCGAAACTTGAGCTTAGCTTGTGTTCTCAGACTTCCTTCCTCACACTTCTGGCCCACAAGCCCTCGAGTTTGGGAATTCTGGAGCCACAATGCAGCACTATGCATGCCCTCCAGAAGAGAAACGTTGCCCTATGGGGCTACCCAGAAATGCCAAATAAGGATAAACCTGCATGCCACTGAACTGTACTCCGATTATACAGTCTACCCTGGGCACTAATGCCCTGTCTGACAGAGCCTGAGCCTGGATCTCCCAACCGACAGCCAGACAGCTGGGGCCACACCTCAAGATTGTGCCTTGCCTCTCCAAGGGAATTCTTCCCTTTTCACTTGCCACAACCCTACAGATTAGGAGAAACCTCCAAAGTCTCTGAGAACACCCAAATAGTGTTGACCTCCTGGGACAAACAGGGGCAATATGACACAAGCTGAGCAATGACCTCCATTCTGAACCAAAGACAGATGTTGTCAGAGGACGATTTTGAAGCGGACGGGCACCTAGGCCCTAATTGGATCCAGTGGTTTGGATTCCAGGCATCTCTCCTCAGATGCCTGGTTTCCAATACCAGTTTATGGGGGTTCTTGCAACACCAATCAGAACAAATTTCGTCTCCACATGGGAAACTTGCTCTTTGGAGCTGTCTCAAAACCTCATGTTAGGAGAATCCTTCAGGGCACCAGAGCCATTGCCTCATTCCAAGGTCTCAATGGACACAAACTCACATTATGACCGATCCTTGGGAGAGTTTATTTCAATTCAGCCCCCTCAATTCTTCCCCCAGTGCCAGCAGATCCAACCTGCTTTGTCGCTTGGGGACAATTGGAATGCGAGTTCGGCTGCCCAGGCATCCATCTTTAGAACCCTGCTCCTGAGTAGTTATTTATGGGACGTCCTGGATCCATCCAACAGGTATCAACTGTCCCAAGAAGGAAACATTGTGGTTTGGAGCATCAGACAATCCCACCGTGGGAAAACCTGCATAGGATCATGATGCCCCCCCCACCTTCTTGTAGGGGACATCATGGACAGAAACTCCAACCTAAGCCAATGTCTAATCCTCACACTCTTCAGATAGACGAGAACTCGATTCTGCTCTGCAGAGTGAGACTGCCGTGCCCTTGCTCCGAAACCTAAGCCTAAATTGTGTTCTCAGAATTCTGTCTCAAACTCCTGGCCCACAAGCCCTCGAGTTGGGAATTCTGGAGCCACAATGAAGTACTCTGCCTGCCCTCCAGAAGAAAAACATTGCCCTATGGGGCTACACAGAAATGCCTAATGAGGATCAACCTTCATGCCACTCGACTGTACCCCAATTATTTAGTCTGATACAGCCTGAGCCTTGACCTCCTGACTGAGACCCAGAAAGCTGGCCGCACACTGAGCACATCAGAATCGCCATGACCTTAGGTCGTCATCTCTTCCCAACCTCGGTTTTCAGGCTTCTTACCGTAGACCTTATCTCCACTGACTGCCCAGGGTAGAACGTGGTACAGAAATCATAACTTTTCCTTCCCCATGGCCAGAAATTTTGCGGTTGGCATGTTGTCCAACGTTCAGTTTAGAAGAAACCAGCGTGGCCCATGAGGCCCCGGTCATGCTTGATGATCACGATGGGCTCAAACACACATTGTGACTCTCAGCGTGAGCCCTATCCTCAGGTAAAGTCTTTCAGTGACTGGGCCAAGAGCTCGTATATGGGGCTTGCCAAGCCTCTAGACCCCCAATCTTAACCAGAGGTTGAGATGTCTAGTCACCCCTACTCAGGGATTGCTCTGGAATCCCTCTTTGGTGGGACACAGAGGTAAAAAGATAGATAAAGACGCCTCCCATATACAGAATGTTCCAAACACTTGGGATAGGGCCAAATCTACAGACAGAAAGACTTGTACATGGCCCATGAGGCCGCCTCAACTTTCCACAGCCACCGTTGACACAAAATCCAGAGACAAAAGCCTAAGCAAGCGCCTCACACTTGCCCTTTGTTCATAGCCCAAAAAATTCTCCTCATTGTCTGAAGATGGGGTCAGTCATATATAAGTCCCCACCTAAGCCGAGTTTGTCATTTCAGACTTCTGTCCCCACAGTCCTGGCCCACATACCCTCCAGGCTGGGGCCCCTGGAGCCACAACTCAGAACTGTGCCTGCCCTCCCCAGGTGAATTCTGCCCATTCTATTGGCCACAACCCTACAGATTAGGAGAAACCTAAAAAGTCCCTGAGGCCATCCCAATAGTGTAGGACGCCCAGGACAAACAGGGGAGATCTGTCAGAAGCTGAGCAACGACCTCCACTCAGACCCGTAGACAGATATCCCCAGAGAAGAAGATTGAACCGGACAGGCATCTAGGCCCTAATTGGATCCATTGCTTTTGTTTCCAGTCATCTCTCCTCAGAGGTCTGGTTTACAATAGCAGCATATAGGGGTTTCCAGAGGTAACAATCAGAACAAATCTCATCTCCACATGAAAAACTTGCTCTTTTGAGCAGTCTCAAAACCTCTAGTTAGGAGTAAACTTCAAGTTCCTAGAGCTCCCAGCCCATTCCAAGTTCACCATGGACACAAAACCACATTATGACCACTTCTCAGGAGAGTCCATTTCAACTCAGCCCCCTCAGTTGCTCCCCAGAGCCATCAGATCGAACCTGCCTTGTCGCTAGGAGACAATTGGAATGCAAGTTGGGCTGCCCAGGCATCCATCTTTAGAACCCCGCTCTGGAGAATTTTCTTATGGGTGTCCTTGATCCATCTGACAGGTCTCGAAGGTCCCGCAGAAGGAAAGCTTGTGGTTTGCAGCATCACACACTCACACAGTGGGCAAACCTCCATGGCCTCGTGATGCCCCCACATTCATGTAGGGGTACATCATGAACAGAAACTACAACCTGAGGCAATATCTAATCCTCGCCCTGACTTCAGATGCACGAGATCTCGATTGAGCTCTGCAGAGTGTGCCTGCCATGTCCTGGCCCCAAAACCTAAGCCTAGCTTGTGTTTTCTGACTTCCATCCTCACTCTCCAGCTCACAATCCCTCCAGTTTGGGAATTCTGGAGACACAATGCAGCACTCTGCCTTCCCTCTAGAAGAAAAACGTTACCCTATGGGGCTACCCAGTAACACCAAATGAGGATAAAGCTGCATGCCACTCGGCTGTACCCAAAAATACAGTCTAGCCTGGGCAGTAGTGCCCAGTCTGACACAGACTGAGTCCAGACTTCGTGACCAACACCAAGAGAGCTGGCCGCACACTGAGCACATCAGACACACCTTGGCCTTAGGTCGTCATCTCTTCCCAACCTCGGTTTTCAGGCTTCAGAACCTAGACCTTATCTCCACCCACTGCCAAGCGGTATACATAATGCAGAAATCAGAACTTCTCCTTACCCATGACCAGAAACCTTGTGGTTGGCATTTTGTCCAACGTTCAGTGTAGGAGAAACCAGTGTGGCCCTTGAAGTCCCGGCCATGCTTGAGGGCCGCGATGGGCACAAACACACATTGGGATGCTCAGCGTGAGCCCTGTCCTCAAGTATAGCCTCTCACGGACTGGACCAAGAGCCCACAAATGGGGCTTGCCATGCCCCTAGTCCCCCAATTTTAACCAGAGCTCGAGAAGTCTGGTCATCCCTACTCAGAGCTCTTTTCTGCAATCCTTCTTTGGTAGGACACATGAGGTAATATATATATATATATATATATATATATATATATATATATATATATATATATAGAGAGAGAGAGAGAGAGAGAGAGAGAGAGAGAGAGAGACAGAGAGAGAGAGACAGACAGAGAGAGAGAGAGAAAGAGAGAGAGAAAGGAGTCCTACAATCCAAAGAATGACCCCAAACACTTGGAAGCAGGCCAAATCCCCAGAAAGAAAAACTCGTCCATGGCCTATGAGGCCAGCCTGCCATTCCACAGCAACCCTTGACACAAAACCTGGAGACATATGCCTGATAAAACACCTTACACTCGCTCGTTGATCATAGCCCAATAAATTCCCCTCAGTCTGTAGATCGAGCCTGCCATACCTACACCCGCAAACCTAAGCCAAGTTTGTGTTTTCAGACTTCTGTCCCCACAGTCCTGGCCCACACATCCTCTAGGGTGGGTCGCCTGGAGCCACACCTCAGTACTATGCCTGCCCTCTCCAAGGAAATTCTGCTCATTCCTTTGGACACAACAAGACAGATTAGGAGAAACCTCCAAAGTCCCCGAGGCCATCCCAATATTGTCAGCCATCCAGGAAAAACAGTGGTAATCTGTCACAAGCTGTGCAACTACCTCCACTCAGAGCCGTAGACAGATATCCCCAAAGAAGATTGAACCGGACAGGCACCTAGGCCCTAATCAGATCCATTGCTTTTGATTCCAGGCATCTCTCCTCAGAGACCTGGTTTTCAATACCAGCATACGTGGGTTCCCGGAGGTTTCAATCAGAACAAATCTTGTCTCCACATGGGAAACTTGCTTTTTGGAGCCATGCCAAAGCCTCCATTTAGGAGAAACCTTCAGGTACATGGAGCTACTGCCCCCTTCCAAGGTCTCCATGGACACAAACCCACATTATGAACCCTCCTCAGGAGAGTCCATTTCATCTCAACCCCCTCAGTTGCTCCCCCAGATCTAGCGATTGCACCTGCCTTATCACAAGTAGATAATTGGAATGTGAGGCGGGCTGCACAGGATTCCATCCTTAGAACCCTGCTCTTGCATCATTCCGTAATGGAGGTCCTAGAGCCATCCGACAAATCTCGACTGTCCCCCAGAAGAAATCCTTAGGGACTGGAGCATCTCCTACTCCCATCTTGGGAAAACCACCATGGCCGCATTATGCGCCTCCCCTTCTTCGTGAAGGGGGGCAATGGACAGAAACTCCAACGTGAGCCAAAGTCTGATCCTTGCCCTGACTTCATATCCACGAGATCTCGATTAAGCTGAGCAGAGTGTGCCTTCTGTGCCCTCGCTCCAAAACCTACACCTAGCTTGTGTTCTCAGACTTCCTTCCTCACACTCCTGGGCGTGTTCTAGTTTGGGAATTCTGGAGCCAAAATGCAGCAATCTGCCTTACCTACAGAAGAAAAACTTTGCCCTATGGGACTACCCAGAAATGCCAAATGAGTATCAATCTGTACCCCACTCGACTGTACCCCAATTGTACAGTGTACCCTGCACACTCATGTGCTATCTGACACAGCTCCCGACCGATACCCGGACAGCTGGGGCCACACCTCAGGACTGTGCCTGCCCTCTCCAAAAGAATTCTGCCCATTCCATTGGCCACAACCCTACAGATTATGAGAAACCTCCAAAGACCCCGAGACCATCCCAATAGTGTAGGCCTCCCGGGAGAAACAGTGGTGATTAGACACAAGCTGAACAATGACCTCCACTCAGTACCCTAGACAGATGTCCCAGAGAAGAAGATTGAAGCGGACAGGCCCTAATTGGATCCATTGCTTTGGTATCCAGACATCTCTCCTCAGAGGCCTGGTTTCCAACTTATGAAGTTTCCTGAGGCAACAACCAGAACAAATTTCATCTCCACATGGGAAACTTGCTCTTTGGATCTCTGTCAATACCTCCGGTTAGGAGAATCCTTCAGGGCGCCAGCACCACTGCCCCATTCCAAGGTCTCCATGGACACAAACCCACATTATGACCCATCCTCAAGAGACCCATTTCAACTCACCCCCCTACCTTGCTCCCCCAGAGCCAACAGAGCGAACCTGAGTTGTCACTAAGAGAAGATTAGAATACAAGTTGGAGGGGTTTGAAGTGGCGGGGGGGGTGGGAGGTTGGGGTACCAGGTGGTGGGTACTATAGAGGGCACGGCTTGCATGGAGCACTGGGTGTGGTGAAAAAATAATGAATAATGTTTTTCTGAAAATAAATAAATTGGAAAAAAAATAAATAAAAATAAAAATAAAAATAAAAAAAATACAAGTTGGGCTGCCCAGGTATCGATCGTTAGATCCATGCTCTGTAGAATTTTTTTATAAGACGTCCTTGATCCATCTGACAGGTCTTGACTGTCATGCAGAAGGAATCCTTGTGGTTTGCAGTATCACACACTCACACCGTGAGCAAACCTCCATGGCCTAGTGAGTCCCCACCTTCATATAGGATACATCGTGGACAGAAACTCCAACCTGAGCCAACATCTGATCCTCCCCCTGACTTCAGATGCATGAGAACCCAATTCAGATCTGCAGAGTGTGCCTTCCGTGCCCTTGCCCCCAAACCTAACCTAAGCCACCCTGGCCTTGTGATGCCCCCACCTTCATGTAGGGGTACATCATGGTCAGAAACTCCAACCTGAGGCAATGTCTGATCCTCGTCCTGACTTCAGATGCACGAGATCTTGATTCAGCTCTGCAGAGGGTGCCTGCCGTGCCCTCGCCCTGAAACCTAAGCCGAGCTTGTGTTTTCAGACTTCTGTCCTCACACTCCTGGCTCACAAGCCCTCCAGTTTGGGAATTTTGGAGACACAATGCAGCAATCTGCCTGCCCTCCAGAAGAAAAACGTGGCCTATGGGGCTGCCCAGAAACTCCAAATGAGGATCAACCTGCACGCCACTCGACTGTACCCCAATTATAGAGTCCAGCCTGGGCAGTAATGCACTGTGACACAGCCTAAACCCGGACGTCATGACTGACACCCAGACAGCTGGCCGCACATGGAGCACATCGGGCACACTATGGCCTTAGGTCGTCATCTTTTCCCAACCACGGTCTTCAGGCTTCAGAACCTAGACCTTATCTCCACCCACTGCCAAGTGGTGTACGTGGTACAGAAATCAGAACTTCTCCTTACCCATGGCAAGAAACCCTGTGGTTCGCATGTTGTCCAATGTTCAGCGTAGGAAAAACCAGTGTGGTCCATGAGGCTTCGGTGATGCTCGAGGGCCGCGATGGATACAAACACATATTGGGACACTCAGCATGAGCCCTGTCCTCACGTAAAGTCTCTTAGGGGCTAGACCAAAAGCCCGCATATGGGGCTTGCCATGCCCCTAGTCCCCCAATCTTAACCAGATCATGAGAAGTCTAGATACCCCATTTCAGAACTCTTCTCTGGAATGCCTCTTTGGTGTGAAACATGAGGAAAAAAAAAAAAAAAAGAGAAAGGACTCCTACCATCCAAAGAATGACCCCAAACACTTAGAATCAGGTCAAATCCCCAGAGAGTAATACTCGTCCATGACCGATGAGGCCAGTCCAACATTCCACGGCCACCGTTGACACAAAATCGGGAGACAAAAGCCTGAGCAAGCGCCTCACACTCGCCCTTTGTTCATAGCCCGAAAAATATTTCTCACAGTCTGTAGATCGGTTCTGTCATACATACGTCCCCAAACCTAGACCGAGTTTGTGCTTTCAGCCTTCCTGCCATGCCTTCGCCCTGAAAACTAAGCATAGCTTGTGTTCTCAGAATTCCGTCCTCACTCTCCTGGAACACACACCCTCCAGTTTGGGAATTCCGGAGCCACAATGCAACACTCTGCCTGCCCTCCAGAAGAAAAACGTTGCCCTGATGGGGCTACACAGAAATGCCAAATGAGGATCAACCTTTTTGCCACGCGTCTGTACCCAAAGTATACAGTCTACACTGGGCACTAATGCTCTGTCTGTCACATCCTAAGCCCGGACCTCCCGACTGTAACCCAGACAGCTGGGGCCACATCTTGGGACTGTGCCTGCGCTCTGTAAGGGAATTCTGGCTATTCCATTGGCCACAACCCAACAGATTAGGACAAACCTCCAAAGTCCCCGAGACCATCCCAATAGTGTAGGTCACCCAGGACAAACAGGAGCGATCAGCAACAAGCTGAGCAACTACCTCCCCTCAGACCCATAAACAGATATGCCCAGAGCAGAAAATTGAACCGGACAGGAACCTAGGCCCTAATTGGATCCATTGTATTTGTCTCCAGGCATCTCTCCACAGAGGCCTGGTTTCCAATACCAGCATAAGGGGGTTTCCTGAGGTACCAATCAGAGGAAATCTCGTCTCCACATGGGAAACTTGTCCTTTGGAGCTGTGTCAAAACCTCCCGTCCGAACGAATGTTCAGATCGCCAGAGCAACCGCCCCATTCCAAGGTCTCCATGGATACAAACCCACATTATGACCCATCTGGAGGAGAGTGCATTTCCAATCAGCCCCCTCGGTTGCTCTCCCAGAGCCAGCAGATGGAAACTGCTTTGTTGCTAGGATACAATTGGAATGTGAGGCGGGCTATCCAGGGATCCTTCCTTAGAACCCTGCTCTGTCGTCATTCCATATGGGACATCCTAGAGCTATCCAACAGATCTCGACTGTCCAGCAGAAGGAATCCTTGTGGATTGGAGCATCTCACAACTCCGATCGTGGGAAAACCTCCATGGCCTCGTGATGCCTCCTTCCCTTCATGAAATGGCCATCCTGGGCAGAAACTCCTACCTGAGCCAGTGTCTGATCCAAGCCCTGACTTCTGATGCACGAGATCTCATTTCAACTCTGCAGAGTGTGCCTGCCATGTCCTGGCCCCAAAACCTAAGCCTAGCTTGTGTTTTCTGACTTCCATCCTCACTCTCCAGCTCACAATCCCTCCAGTTTGGGAATTCTGGAGACACAATGCAGCACTCTGCCTTCCCTCTAGAAGAAAAACGTTACCCTATGGGGCTACCCAGTAACACCAAATGAGGATAAAGCTGCATGCCACTCAGCTGTACCCAAAAATACAGTCTAGCCTGGGCAGTAGTGCCCAGTCTGACACCGACTGAGTCCAGACTTCGTGACCGACACCAAGAGAGCTGGCCGCACACTGAGCACATCAGACACACCTTGGCCTTAGGTCGTCATCTCTTCCCAACCTTGGTCTTCAGGCTTCCGAAACCTAGACTGAATCTCCACTCACTTCCCAAGGGTGAGCGTGAAGCAGAAATCAGAACTCCTCCTTCCCCCTGCCCAGAACATTGTGGTTGGCATGTTGTCCAACATTCATTGTAGGAGAAACCAGTGTGGCCCATGAGTCCCTGCCCATGCTTGAGGGCCATGATAGGCACAAACACACATTGTGGCCCTCAGCGTGACCCCTGTCCTCAAGTAAAGGCTCTTAGTGGCTGGACCAAGAGCTGCATATGGGGCTTGCCATGCCCCAAGTCTCCCAATCTTAACCAGAGGTCAAGATATCTAGTTACCCCTACTCAGGGATCTGCTCTGGAATCCCTCTTTGGTGGAAAACCTGTGGTAAATAAGTACAGATAGGACTCCTCCCATCCACAGAATGACCCCAATCACTTGGTATCAGGCCAAATCTCCAGAGAGAAAGACTCGTCCATGGCCCATGAGGCCATCCCGACATTCGATGGCCACCGTTGACACAAAATCCAGAGACATAAGCCTGAGCAAATGCCTCACACTTGCCCTTTGTTCATTCACCGAATAATTCTCTGCACGGTCTGTAGATCAGGCCTGCGATACCTACATCCAAAAACAAAAGGCAAATTTGTGTTTCAGACTTCTGTACGACAGTCTTGGCCCACACACCCTCCAGGTTGGGTCCCCTGGAGCCACATCTCAGGGCTGTTCCTGCTTCTCCAAGGGAATCCTGCCCATCCCATTGGAGACAACCCTAGATATTAAGAGAAAACTCCAAAGTACCCGACACCATCCCAATAGTGTAGGACTCCCAGGACAAACAGGGGCGATCTGTCCCAAGCTGAGCAACTACCTCAACTCAGACCCGTACACAGATATCCCAAAAGAAGAAGATTGAAATGGACAGACACCCGGCCCCTAATTGGATCCATTGCATTTGTTTACAGGCATCTCTCCTCAGAGGCCTGGTTTCCAATACTATCTTATGGGGGTTTCCAGAGTTACTAATCAGAACAAATCTCGTCTCCACATGGGCAACTTGCTCTTTGGAGCTTTGTGAAAAGCTCCAGTTAGGAGAAACCTTCAGGTCCCCGGAGCCACCAACCCATTCCAGGGTCTCAATGGACATAAACCCACATTATGACCCATCCTCAGGTGAGTCCATTTCAACTCAACCTCCTCGGTGGCTACCCCAGAGCCAGCAGATCGAAACTGCCTTGTTGCTAGGACAAAATTGGAATGCGAGGTGGACTGCCTAGGGATCCATCCTTAGAACCTTGCTCTGGAGAACTTCCTTATGGGACATCATAGATCCATCCAACATGTCTCGACTGTCCCGCAGAACGAATCCTTGCGGTTTGGAGCATCACACACTCCCATCATGGGAAAACCTCCATGGCCTCGTGATGCCCCCCCCCAACTTCATGAATGGGCCATCATGGACAGAAACTCCAGCCTGAGCCAACGTCTGATCCTCGCCCTGACTTCAGATGCACGAGATATCCATTCAGCTCTGCAGAGTGTGACTGCCGTGTCCTCACCCTAAAACCTAAGCCTAGCTTGTTTTCTCAGACTTCCGTCCTCACAAACCTGGCCACAAGCCCTCCAGTTTGGCAATTCTGGAGACACAATGCAGTACTCTGCCTGCCCTCCAGAAGAAAAGTGTTGCCTTATAGGGCTAAGCAGAAACGCCAAATGAGGAACAACCTGCATGCCACTTGACCATACCCCAATTATACAGTCTAGCCTGTGCACTAAAGCCTGAGCCCAGCCCCCCCTCCGACACCCAGGCAGCTGGCCATACAATGAGCCCATTGCACACACAATGGCTTTAGGTCATCATCTCCACCCAACCTCGGTTTTCAGGCTTCAGAACCTAGACGTTATCTCCACTGACTGCCCAGGAGTGAACGTGATGCAGAAATCAGAACTCCTCCTTCCTCATGGCCAGAAAACTTGTGGCTGGCATGTTGTCCAATGTACATTGTAGGAGAAAGCAGTTTGGCCCATGTGGTCCCGCCTATCCCTTAAGGCCACAATTTGTACAAACACACATTGTGACCCTCAGAGTGAGCCCTATCCTCAAGTAAACCTTCTCAGTGACTGGAACAAGAGCCCACATAAGAGGCTTGCAAAGCCCCTGTTGCCCCAATGTCAACCAGATTTTGAGATGTCTAGTCACCCCTACTCAGGGCTCTGCTCTGGAATGCCTCTGTGGTGGGATACCTGAGGTTAAAAAAAAATAGAAAAGACTCCTCCCATCTACAGAATGACCCCAACAAAATTCCCATAGTGAAAGACTTGTCCATGGCCCTTGAGGCCACCGCGACATTCCACGGCAAACCTTGACACAAAATCCAGAGACAAAAGCCTGAGCAAGCGCCTCACACTCGCTCTTTGTTCATAGCCCAAAAAATTCTCCTCACGGTCTGTAGATCGAGCCTTTCATACATACGTCCCCGAACCTAAGCTGAGTTTGTGTTTTCAGACTGTCCCAACAGTCCTGGCCCACACAACCTCCAACCTTGGGCCCCTGGAGCCACACGCCAGGACTGTGCCTGCCCTCTCCAGGGGAATTCTACCCATTGCATTGGCCACAACCCTACAGATAAGGAGAAACCTCCAAACTTCCCGAGGCCATCCCAATAATGTGGGCCGCCCAGGACAAACAGGGGTGATCTGTCACAAGCTAAGCAACTATCTCCACTCAGACCCAGAGAGAGATATCCCTATAGAAGAAGATTGAACCGGACAGGCACCTAGGCCCTAATCGCATCCATTGCTTTTGTTTCCATGCATCTGTCCTCAGAGGCCTGGCTTCCAATACCAGCATATGGGGGATTACTGCGGCACTCAACAGAAAAATCTTGTCTCCACGTAGGAAACGTACTCTTTGGAGCTCTGGCAAAACTTCTGGTTAGGAGAATATTTAATGGCCCCAGTTCAAGTGCACCATTTCAAGGTCTCCATGGACACAAACCCACATTATGATCCGTCCTCAGGAGAGTCCATTTCAACTCAACCCCCTTGTTTTCTCCCCCAGAGCCAGGAGATCGAACCTGCCTTTTTGCTATGAGACAGCTGGAATGGGAGGCAGGCTGCCCAGGCATCTATCCTTAGAACCCTGCTCTGGAGTCGTTCCATATGGGACATCCTGGAGCCATTCAACAGGTCTCGAGTTTGCCACAGAAGGAATATTTGCGGTTTGTAGCATCTCAGAACTCCCATCGTGGGAAAACGTCCATGGTCTCGTGAGATGCTCCATTTATAAAGGGGCCGTCATGGACAGAAACTCCAACCTGAGCAAACGTCTTATATTCTTTCTGGCTTCAGGAACATGAGATCTCGATTCAGCTCTGCTGAGTGTGCCTGCCGTGCCCTCTCCCCAAAACCTAAGCCTAGCTAGTTTTCTCAGACTTTCGTCCACACACTCTTGTCCACAAGCCCTCCAGTTTGGGAATTCTGGAGACATAATGCCGCACTCTCCCTGTCCTCCAAAAGAAAAATGTTGCCCTATGGAGCTACACAGAAATCCCAAATGAGGATCAACCTGAACGCCAATCGACTGCACCACAATTATACCGTCTACCCTGTCTAATGCCCTGTCTGACACAGCCTGAGCCCGCACCTCTGGACCTACACTCAACAGCTGGCCGCACATTGAGTTCATAAGACGCGCCAGGTTCTTAGGTCTTCATCTCTTCTCAATCTCGGTTTTCAGGCCTCAGAACCTAGACCTAAACTCCAATCACTGTCCGGGGTGAACGTGATGCAGAAATCACAGCTCCTCCTTCCCCATGGCCAGAAACCTTGTGGTTGGCATGGTGTCCAAAGTTCAGTGTAGGAGAAACAAGCGTGGCCCATGAGGCCCCACCCATGCTTGAAGGACTTGTTGGGCACAAATAGGCATTGTGACGCTCAGTGTGAGCCCTGTCCTCAAGGAAGGCCTCTCAGTGTCTGGACCAAGAGCCCGCATATGACACTTGCCATGCCCTGAGGCCCCCAAGCTTAACCAGAGGAGGGGTTCTTCAGTTGCCGCTCCCAAGGGCTCTTCTCTGGAATCCCTCTTTTGGTGGGGCACAGGAGGGAAGACAAAGAAACAAACAAACAAACAGAAGTCAGAAAGGACTCCTCCCATCCCACAGAATGTACCCAAATTCTTGGGATTGGGCCAAATCCTTAGAGAAGGAAAAATGTCCATGGCCCATGAGGCCACGTCAACATTCCACCCACTTTGTTGACACAAATCCAGAGACAAAACCTGAGCAAGTACCTCAAACTCACCCTTTTTCAAATCCCGAAGAGTTCTCCTCAGGGTCTGTAGATCGGGCGTGCCTCACCTACGTCCCAAATCCTAAGCGGAGTTTGTGTTTGCAGACTTCTGTTCCCACAGGCCTGGCCACACACCCTCCAGGCTGGGGCCCCAAGAGCCACACCTCAGGACTGTGCCTGCCCTCACCAGGGGAATTCTGCCCATTCCATTGGTCACAACCCTACAGATTAGGAGAAAATTCCAAAGTCCCGAGGCCATCCCAATATTATAGGCCGCCCAGGACAAACAGGGGCCATCTGACACAAGCTGAGCAACTACCTACACTCAGACCCTTAGACAGATATCCCCAGAGAAGAATATTGAACGGGACAGGCAGGAAGGTCCTATTCAGATCTATTGCTTTTGTTTTTAGGCATCTCTCCTCAGAGGCCTGGTTTCCAATACCAACATAAATCCATAAATCCATAAATCTAAGGGGATTCCTTAGGCACTCATCAAAAAAATTCTCATCTCCACATAGGAAAAGTATTCCTTGCAGTTCCATGAAAACCTCCAGTTATGAACATCCTTCAGGGACCTGGATCTACTGCCCCATTCCCAGGTCTCCATGGACACAGATGCACATTATGACCCATCCTCAGGAGAGTCCATTTCAACTCAACCCCCTCGGTTGCTCCCCCAGAGCCAGCAGATCGAACTTGCCTTGTCGCTAGGAGACAACTGGAATGGGAGGTGGGCTGCCCAGGCATCCATCCTTAGAACCCTGCTCTGGAGAACTTCCTTATGGGACATCTAGGAGCCATCCAACAGGTCTTGACTGTCCCAAAGAAGGAATTGTTGTGGTTTGGAACGTCTCAAAACTCCCATTGTGGGAAAACCTCCATGGCCTCGTGAGACCCTCCCCTTCATGAAGGGGCCATCATTGACAGAAACTCCAACCTGAGCCAACGTCTGACCCTAGCTCTGTCTTCAGGTGCACGATATCTCGAATCACATTTGCAGAGGGTGCTTGCCATGACCTCGCCCCGAAACCTAAGTCTCGCTTGTGTTCTCAGAATTTTGTCCTCACAGTCCGAGCCCACAAGCCCTCCAGTTTGGGAATTCCATAGACACAATGCGGCACTGTGCCTTCCCTCAAGAAGAAAAACGTTGCCCTCTCTGGCTACCCGGTAAACACAAATGAGTATTAACCTGGATGAAACTCGACCTCACACCAATGATACAATCTAGCCTGGGCACTAATTCCCTGTCTGCCACAGCCTGAGCCCGCAACTCCCGATCCACACTCAACAGCTGGCCGAACACTGAGCACATTAGACACGCCATGACCTTAGGTCTTCATCTCTTCCCAACCTCGGTTTTCAGGCTTCAGAACCTAGATCTTAACTCCAATCACTGTCCAGGGGTGAATGTGTTGCAGAAATCAGAACTCCTCCTTCCCCGTGGCCAGAAACCTTGCGGTTGGCTTGTTGTGCAATGTTCAGTGTAGGAGAAACCAGCATGGTACATTAGGCCACGCCCAGGATTGAGGGGCTCATTGGGCACAAATACGCATTGTGAACCTCAGCGTGAGCCCTATCCTAAAGGAACGCCTCTCAGTGTCGGGACCAAGAGCCTGCATATGGGGCTTGCCATGCCCCTAGGTCCCCAATGTTAACCAGAGGTTGGGTTGTCCAGTCAAACCTCCCTAGGACTCTG
The DNA here is from genome assembly GCF_020171115.1 of Neogale vison. Taxonomy (NCBI): domain Eukaryota; kingdom Metazoa; phylum Chordata; class Mammalia; order Carnivora; family Mustelidae; genus Neogale; species Neogale vison. The sequence continues at coordinate 80,330,004 of NC_058095.1, forward strand.
CTCTGGAATCCCTCTTTTGGTGGTATAACTGAGGTAAAAAACAGAAATGCCTCCTCTCTTCCCACAGAATGACCCAAAACTCTTGGGATTGTGCCCAATCCCCAGAGAGGGAGAATCGTCCATGGCCCATGAGTCCACCCCGACATTCCACGGCCATCGGTGACACAAAATCCACAGACAAAAGCCTGAGCAAGTGCCTCACACTCGCCCTTTGTTCATATCCCAAAGTGTTCTCATCATGGTCTATAGATCGGGCCTGCCATACCTTCATCCCCAAACCTAAGCGGAGTTTGTGTTTTCAGACTTTTGTCCCGACAGCACTGGCACACATACCCTCCACGCTTGGGTCCCTGGAGCCACACCTCAGGACTGTGCCTTCCCTCTCCATGGGAATTCTTCCCATTCCATTGGCCACAACCTTGCAAATTAGAAGAAACCTCCAAAGTCACTGAGGCCATCCCAACAGTGTAGGCCGCCCAGGACAAACAGGGGTGATCTGACACCAGCTGAGCAGCTAACTCCACTCCACGATAGATGTCCCTAGAGAAGAAGATTGAACCGGACAGGCCCCTAGTCCCTAATCCTATCCATTGCTTTGGTTTCCAGGCATCTCTCCTCAGAGGCCTGGTGCAATACCAGCATACGGTGGTTTCCTGAGGCACAAATAAGAACAAAACTTGTCTCCCCATAGAAAACTTGCTTATTGGAGCTGTGTCAAAACCTCTGCTTAGGAGAAACCTTCAGGGCCCTGGTGCCACTGCCCCATTCCAAGGTCTCCATTGACTGAAACCCATATTATGACCCATCCTCAGGAGAGTCCATTTCAACTCAGCCCCCGCAGTTGCTACCCCAGAGCCAGCAGATCAATTGTGTCTTGTCACTAGGAGACAATTGGAATGTGAGGCGGTCTGCCAGGCATCCATCCTTAGAACCCTGCTCTGAAGAACTTCCTTATGGGACGTCCTTGAGTCATCCAACAAGTCCTCATTGTCCAGCAGAAGGAATCCTTGTGGTTTGGAGCATCTCACAACTCCCATCGTGGGAAAACTTCCATGGCCTTGTAATGCAACCCCCCCTTCGTGACGGGAACAACATGGACAGAAGCTCCAACCTGAGCCAATGTCTGATCCTCGCCCTGACTTCAGATGCATGAGATCTCGATTCAGCTCTGCAGAGTGTGCCTTCCGTGCCCTTGCCCCGAAACCTAAGCCTAGCTTGTGTTCTCAGACTTCCATCCTCACTCTCCTGGCCCACAAGCCTTCCAGTTTGGGAATTCCAGAGCCACAATGTAGCACTCTGCCAGCCATCCAGAAGAAAAACTTTGCCCTATGATGCTAATAAGAAACACCAAATGATAATCTAATGCACGCCACTCGACTGTAAAGCAATTATACAGTCTACCCTGTGTACTAATGCCCTGTCTGGAACAACCTGAGACAAGATATCCAAAACGACAAACAGAGAGCTGGCCCCAAACTGAACACATCAGACCCGCCGTGGCCTTAGGTCGTCATCTCTTCCCAACCTCGGTTATCAGTCTTCAGAACCTAGACCTTATCTCCAATCACTGCCCAGGGGTGAACGTGATGCAAAAATCAGAATTCTACCTTCTCCATGGCAAGAAACCTTGTGGTTGGCATGTTGTCCAAAGTACAGTGTAGGAAATCCTGTGTGGTCCGAGAGGCCACGCCAGTGCTTGAGGGCCTCCTTGGGCACAGACACGCACTGTGAACCTGAGCGTGAGTCCCGTATTCAAGTAACGCCTCTCAGTGGCTGGACCAAGAGCTCAGAAATGGGGCTAACCATGCACATAGGCCCCCAGGCCTTACCAGAGGGCAAGTATTGGAGTTTTCAGTACACACTGCTCTACTCTAAAATCCCTCTATTGGGAGGACAAATGAGGCAGAATATAGGACTCCTCCCTTCACACAGAATGACCAAAAATTCTAGGGAGATGGGCAAATCACCAGAGAGAGAATACTCTTCCTCGGCCCATGAGGCGACCCCTACATTAAACGACCATTATGGACACAGCATCCAGAGACAAAAGTCAGAGAGACCGCCTCCCACTCGCCCTCATTTCATATGCCAAGGATAAACCCTAACGGACTGTAGATCAGGCCTACCATAACCTCGGCCACAAACCTGAGCCGAGTTTGTGTTTTTGGACGTCTGTACCCACAGCCCTGGCACAACAGACTCCAGGCTGGGGCCTCAGGCGCCACACCACAAGACTATGCCTGCTCTCTCCTATGAAACTGTGCCCATTCCATTGGCGACAACGCTACAGATTAGGAGAAACCCCAAGGTCTTCGAGGGTATCCCACTACTGTAAGCTGTCCTGGACACAAAGGGGCATTCTGACACAAGCTGAGCAAGTATGTCCATGCAGACACGCAGACAGATGTCCACAGAGACAGAAGATTGAACTGGACAGGCCCCTAGGTCCTAATGTGAACACTTGCTTTGGTTTCCAGGTGTCACTCCTCAGAGGCCTGGGTTCAAAGACCAGCATATGGGGCTTTCTAGAGCCACCAAACAGAACACCTCTCGTCTCCACATGGGAAGCTTCCTTGTTGGAGCTGTGTCAAACTCTTCGGGTTGGAGTATCCTGCAAAGACCCTGAGCCACCACCACATTACAAGGTCTCCATGGCCACCAACCCACACTATAACACATCCTTAGAAGAGTCCATTACAACTCAGACCTCTGGGTAACTCGCCCAAGATCCCGCAGATTGAGCCTGCCTTAACCCGACCAGTCAATGGGAATGTGAGGTGGTGTTTCCAGGCATCCATGCTTACACACCTGCTCTTGAGTCATTCCGTTTGTGGTGTCCTGAACCATCCAATAGGACTCGACTGTCCTGCAGAAGGAAACCTTGAGGTTTGGAGCAGCTCACAAATCCCAGCATAGGGAAACGTCCCTGGCCTCATGACAGCCCCAGCCCCTTCAGGAAGGGGCCATCATGGACACAAACTCCAGCCTGAGGCAATGTCTGATACTCGTCCTGACCTCAGATGCAGGAGATCTCGATTCAGCCTCTGCAGAATGGGCCTGCTGTGCCCTTGGCCCCAAACCTCATGCTAGCTTGAGTTTTCAGACTTCCTTCCTCATACTCCTGGCAGACAAGCCCTCCTGATTGGGAATACTGGGGCCAAAATGAAGCACTCTGCCTGCCCACTGGCAGAAATACATTTTCTATGGCATTGCCCAGAAACCCAAAAGGTGGATCAACCTGCTCGGCCCTCGGCAACACCCCAACTGCATAGGCTACCTTAAGCACTAATGCTCTGTCTTACATAGCCTGACCCCATACCTTCCAACAGACACCGAGACAGCTGGCCGCACACCCAGCACCTTGGACCCACTATGGTCTTAGGGTATTCATTCCCTTCCCATTTACCTGCATGTCTTCCTGGAGGTATATTCTGAGGCTGTGTCAGACTGTGCATTTTTCCAGAGCGGCCTATGGAATTGGAGTGGGCTTAGGGGCCTTGCAAGTTTCTGCTAATCTGGAGGGCTTGGGAAACTGAGATGGGCAGAATTTCCTCGGAAGAGCAGGCCCAGTGATGTGATGTGGTTCTGGAGGCCCCATCCTGGAGTCCATGTGGGTCAGGGCTTTGGGACCAAAGTCTTCAGACACAAACGCAAGTAAGAGTTAGGGGGGAGGTGATGGAAGGCCCGATCTGCAGACCCTGAGGGCAGCTGCTCGGGATTTGAAATTCAGACAGCTGGGAGGCTGGAGCACAAGCTTTTCTGTCTGTATTTTGTGTCTACGATGGCCGTGGAATGGAGGGGTGGCCTCATGGGTCCAAGGGAGATTCTACCTGTCTGGGGATTCTGCCCGGCACCCCAGAGATTGGTGTCTTTCTGGGGGAAGGGGAGAGCACGGTTTTCCATTTCAGGGGTCCTGTCCACACAAGCATTCCAGAGATTGGTTCTGGGTCCGGGCACCTGGATAACCCCACCAAGGATTAGGGTTTGGGCCTAGGAGCATGACAGGCCCGCTCTGTGGGCTCCTGGTCGAGCTCTCGAGGGGGCTTGTTGGAAAGGGTCATAGGGTGAGGGTCACAATGCCTGTTTGTGCCCAACTGCTCATCCTGAGTGGGCCTGGTCTCATGGGCCATGCACCTGGCTCCCACTCTGAGTGTTGGACTGTCATCTCAACATTCAGTTTTCCTGCCATGGGGAAGGAGTAGTACTCATTTCTGCTTCAGGTTCCCCCATGGGCAGGAATTTGAGCTAAGTTCTGGGACAGGTACCTGATTACCCATGTTGCTTCAAGATGACGGCCTCAGGCCAAGGCAGGACCCACCTGTTGGATATGGTGACCACTGTCTGCGTGGCTGACCGGAGGTCAGGGCTCGAGCTGTGTCAGACAGACACATTCAGTCAGAGGGCGGCCTATGATATTGGGGTACCGATGAGAGCTGTGCAACTGGATCCTCATGTGGGGTTTCTGTGCAGACTCATAGGGCATTCTACTTTCTGGTGGGCAGGCAGTAGGCTGTGTTGTGGCTCCAGATTTACCAATTTGGAGGGCTTGCATGTGAGGACTGTGAGGGCAAAAGCCTGAAAACACAAGCTATGGTTAAGCTCAGTGCCGAGCACATGGCCGTTCCAATGTACAGCGGCTGTTTTGAGATGTCCGGCAGCTGAGTATGGTCGAGGGTCAGATGTCTGCTCATGCTGGAGTTTGTATCCATGATGGCCAATGAATGGTGGGGTATTCTCAAGAAGCCTTGGAGTTTTTCCCAAGCTGGAGCTTTTTAGCTGTTCTTAACAGCAAGGTATCCTACTGTGGGACAGGGGAAGTCCGCTTAGAGGGCTCCAGGTTCCCCCATATGGAAAATTCGATAGCCCAGGTCTCTGAATAGAGGCCTGGGAAGCCCTGCTCGCGTTACCATTACAGCTGAGGAACAGGGCAGGTTTGATCTTCTCTCTCTGGTTCCAAGTTAGAAGTGATCTGATTTGATGGACGTTCTCAGTCTAATGGGTCCCAATGTTGCTTCGTGTACAGGGAGACCTTAGAATGTGGCGGAGGCCCTGGGCCCATGCTGGATTCTCCTATCTGAAGGATTAGACCCAGTTCCCAGGAGAAAGGTTTCCTTCATGGCACAGGAGGGATTCTCTTGTATGGGTCAGGGACCACAGGTTGGACCATATATTGGTTTTACAGAACAGGACTCTATGGACAGAGGCCTGAAAACCTAAGCTAGGGTTCTGATGAGGTCCTAGGGGCATGGCAGATTCAATCTTCGGACTCAGCGCCACTGACCTGCGTGTCTTCCTGGAGGTAGGTGCTGAGGCTGTGTCAGACAGTGCATTCTTTCCAGAGCGGCCTAAGAAATTGGGGTGAGTCAGGGGCCTTGCAGGTTTCTCCTAATGTGGAGGGTTGTGGCAACTGAGATGGGCAGAGTTTCCTCTGGAGAGCAGACTCAGTGATGTGCTGTGGTTCCTCAGGCCCCATCCTGTAGCACATGTGGTTCAGGGCTCTGGGACCAAAATCTTCATACACCAAATTGGGTACGAGTTAGGGGCAAGGTGATGGCAGGCCCGATCTGCAGACCCTGAGGGCAGCTCCTCGGATTTGAAATTCGGGCAGCTGGGAGGCAGGAGCACAGGCTTTTCTGTCTGGGTTGTATCTAGGATGGCCACGGAATGGATGAGTGTCCTCATGTACCCAGCGAGTTTCTTCCTATCTGGGAATTCTGCCCGGCACCCAAGAGTTTGATGTCTTACTGGGGAAGGGGAGACCGCGTTTTACTGTGTCAGGGTTCCTGTCAAAACATGGATTCCAGAGATGGGTTCTGGGTCCTGGTGCCTGGGTAACCCCACCAAGGCTTAGGATTTGGGCCTAGGAGCCTGACAGGCCTGCTCTGTGGGGTCCTGGTCTAGCTCCCGTGGGTGCTTGTTGGAAATGGGTCTCACAGTGAGGGTCACAATGCCTATTTCTGACCAGCTCCCCTTCCTGAGTGGGCGCTGTTACTTGTTCCATGCACCTGGACCCCAATCTGTGGGTTAGACAACCATATCAACATTTAGTTTTCCTGCCATGGGGAAGGAGGAATACTCTTTTGTGCTTCAGGGTGCCCCCTGGGCAGGAATTTGAGCTATGTTCTGGAACAGGTACCTGAATACCCAGGTTGATTGGACATGAAAGACTCTGGTCAAGGCAGCTCACACCTGTACGATATGGGGCCCACTATCTGTGTGGCTGCCAGGTGGTCGGGGCTCAGTCTGTGTCAGACAGAGCATTAGTGCACAGGGTGGCCTATTATATTGGGGTACCATAGAGGGCCGTGCAGCTGGATCCTCATGTGGATTTTCTGCGCAGATCCATAGGGCACTTCTTCTTTCTGGTGGGCAGGTAGAAGGTTGCATTGTGGCTCCCAAATTCCCAATATGGAGGGCTTACAGGCGAGGAGTGTGAGGACAGAAGTCTGAATAGACAAACTACATTTAAGCTCAGTGCCGAGCACATTGCCATTCCAATGTGGAGCTGTTTTTCAAGATCTCCAGCACCTGAGTATGGGGGAGGTCAGAAGTCTGCTCACACTGGAGTTTGTATCTATGATGGCCAACGAACGAGGTATCCAGTACCTGATTAAGGGCGGATGGATGATATTTGCTCACCCTGGAGTTTGTGTCTATGATGACGGACAAATGGAGAGGTGGGGCCAAGAGGCAATGGATGATTCCCCACACTGATGTTTGTGAGATGCTCCAAACAGCAAGGTTGTTTTTTCTACTGTCAGGTAGAGTCTGGTTGGTTTGCTCCAGAGTTCCCCACGTGGAAAGTATGGATAGCAGAGCTCTTCCACATGGATGCCTGGAAAGCACACCCTGAATGACCATTGCAGCTGTGGAACATGACAGGTTCCTTCTGGTGTCTCTGGGGCGAAGTACGAAGGCCTTGATTTGACATTGAATCTCTTGCAGATGGGTCACAATGCTGGTTTGTTACCATGTAGATCTTAGATTGTGCTGGTAGGTAAGGTGTCATGCAGGATTCTCCTACCCTGATGGTTTAACACAGGTCGAAGAGCTATGTCCCCTTCTGGGGACTGGAGATGTAGTGTTGTGTGGATCAGGGCCCACATGTATTATCATAAGTCCATATTCCAGAATATACCTCTGAGGACAGATGCCTGAAAACCTAATCTAGGGTTCCAATGAAGTCCTAGGGGCATGTCAGTTTCAATATTCAGACTCAGGACAGTTGACTTGGGTGTCTGCCTAGATGTAAGTGATCAGAATGTTTCAGAATGTGCATTTGCATCCAGAGCGGCCTCCAATATTGCAGTGTGCTCAAGGGATTTGCAGGTTTCTCCTAATCTGGAAGTTTGGGAAACTGTGACGTGTACAGTTTCCTATGGGATGGCACGCACAGTGCTGTGGTGTGATTCCAAGACCCCTTCCTGGAGGGCATGTGAGGCATGGTTATGGAGAGAAGTCTGCAAACACAAACTCGGGTTAGAGATAATGGTGAAGTAATCGCAGTCCCAGTGCATAGACCTGGAGGGCAGCTCATCAGGAACTGTTATTAGGGTGACACAAAGGTCGTAGCACAGGCTTTTATATCTGGATTCTGAATCCAGGATGGCCTCGGGATGCAGGTGTTGTCCCATGAGTCCCTGGGAGATTTTATTCTCTAAGGATCCTGGCATCTCCCAATAGTTTGGTGGGTTTTTCGGGGAAGGAAAGAGTGCTGTTTTCCATCTTAGGGGTGCCCCAAAACAGGGATTCCAGAGACGGGCTCTGGGTCTGAATGTTTGGAATAACCCACCAAGGGTTAGGATATGGGCCTATGAGTGTCCCTGGTCTACAAAGCAGGATCCTGGTGGTGCAACTGAGAAGGCTTATTTGAAAGCATGCTCAGGTTAAGGGTCACAACGCCTGTTTGGGCCCACGGCAGCCCTCATGTGTGGTTGTAATCTCATTGGCCATGCAGCTGGCTCTAACTCTGAGAGTTGGACACCCATCCCAACAGTTAGGATTACTGCCATGGAAAAGTTGGAGTTCTCTCTTGTGCTTCAGTTTCCCCCATTGGCAAGGATTCCAGCAAAGATCTGAGGACAGATGCCTGAATACCAATTATGAGTAGAGATGAAAGAGTAAGGCTATGTTCAGTCCCACATGCTAGATACGGGTCCTGCTCTCTGGGTTGCTGACAATAGGTCGGAGCTCAGGCTCTGACAGACACCGTATGAGAGGCCACGACAGTCTATAAATTGGGGTTCCCCCTAGGGCCTCGCAGATTGATCCTCATGTGGGTTTTCTGGGCAGGCTCACCAGGCACTTCTTCTTTCTATGGGGAAGGCAGAATACTGTGCTGTGACTCTGGAATTCCATATCCAGAGTGTTTGGGGACCAGTAGGGTGAGAAAGCATTTTTAAACACAAGCTATGGTTAAATTCAGTGCCAAGTGGAAGGCTGTAACCATCTGCAGCAGATTCTGTGAGATATCCAGCACCTGAGTAAGGGAAGATGTCAGATGTTTGCTCACACTTGAGTCTGTGTATATGATGACCGACAAATGGAGAGGTGGTGTCAAGAGACCATGGAGGATTTCCAATGCTGGGGCTTGTGAGATGCTCCAAACATCAATGTTTCCTTCTACTGGACAGGTGGAGTCTGGATTGTTTGCTCCAGGGTCTGCCATGTGATAACTTCGGTAGTAGAAGTCGCCCAGATGACTGCCTGGAAAGCACCTCCATGGTCCATTTCAGCTGAGTAACATGGCAGATTCAATATGGTGACTCTGGGGATAAGTTCCAAGCAGCCTGAGTTGCCATGAAATTTCATGCTGTTCGATCACAATGCTGGTTGGTATCCATGGAGAAATTAGAATGTTGATTTGTCAGAGGGCCATGCAGGATTTTCCTACACTGTATCTGGGACACAGCTACCAAGAGTAAGGTATCCTACTGGGGACAGGAGGGGTTCTTTAGTGTGGCTCAGGGACCACGTGTTGGAATATAAGTTGGAATTGGGGAAGAGGCACCTGTGGACAGGCACCTGAAAAACTAAGCTCGGGTATCGATGAAGTCCTAGAGGAATGTCAGGTTCAATCTTATGACTCAGGGCCTTTGACTTTAATGTCTCCTTGGAGGCAGGTGCTCATTTTATGTCACAATGTGCATTTGGGTCCAGAACGCTCTTCAAAATGGAGGTGGGATCAGGGCTTTGTACTTGTTCCTAATCTTCAGGGTTTGGGCAACAGTGAAGGGCAGAGTTTCCTTCAAGAGGATAGGCACAGTCATCTGGTGTAGCTCCAGAGTCCCCTTCCTGAGGGCATGTGGGCCAGGGCTTTGGGGACAGAAATCTGCAAACATGAACTAGGTTTAGGGTGAGGGCCGAGGTAATCAGAGGCCCGATCTGCAGTCCCTGAGTGCAGCTCATATTGCACTGAAATTAAGGTGTCATGGAGGCAGTAGCGCAGGCTTTTCTATCTGGATTGTGTGTCCAGGATTGTTGCAAAATGTAAAGGTGGATCAGGGGCCATGGGAGATTCTTCATCTCCATGGATTCTGCTCGGACCATAAAGAGTTTGGTTTCTCTGGGGGAAGGGAAGACTGCCGTTTTCAGTCTAGGTGGACCCCCAAAAGAGGGATACCAGAGACAGGTTCTGGGTAGGAGCCTGGACAATTAAGACAGATGGTGAGGATTTGGCCCTAGGAACCTCAGAGGCCCACTCTTTGGGCTCCTGGCCCAGTATTGAGGGGGTTTGTTTGAAAGCAGGCTCATGCTGAAGGTCACAATGCTTGTTTGTGCCCAGGGCGGCTCTCATGAGTTACTGTGGTCTTATGGTCCATGCAGCTGGTTCCACTCTGAGGGTTGGACACCCATCTCATTAACCAGGTATCCTACCATCGGGAAGGAGGACTACCCCTGGGCTTCAGGTTCCCCCATAGGCAGGGATTTGAGCTACGGTCTGGAGAGACATGCCTGAATATCCAGGTTGAGTAGATGTGATGGCTTCGTTCCACGGCAGGTCCCTCCTTCAGGATATGGGGTCCACTGTCTAAGTGGCTGTCTGGAGGTCATGGCCCAGGCTATGTCAGACCGCCTCAGTGCCCATGGTGGCCTATGATATTAAGCTTCCTTCGATGGCCATGCCGCTGGACCCTCATCTGGGTTTTCTGTGCAGACTCACCAGGCACTTTTTCTTTTGTGGGGCAGGAAGGATGCTGTGTTGTGGCTCAAGAATTCCCTATCAATAGGGCTTGGTGAACAGGAGGGTGAGGATGGAATTGTAAACACAAGCTACGGCTAAATGCAGTGACAAGCAGAAGGCAGTTCCAGTGTGCAGTGGCTGATTTGAGATATCCAGCATCTGAGTAAGGGTGGATGTCATATGTTTGCTCACACTGGAGTCTGTATCTATGATGATTGCCAATTGCAGGGGGTGTGTCTTGAGGCCATGGAGAATTTCCCACCCTGGGGCTTGTGAGATGCTCCAAACAGCAAGATTTCCTTCTATTGGACAGGTGGAATCTGGTTTGTTTGGTGCAGGTTCCCCCATATGGAAACTATGGGTAGCAGAGCTCTCTCTCATGGATGCCTGGAAAGCACAACTCCATTGACCATTGTAGCTGAGGAATATGACAGGGTCGATATGGTGCCTCTGGGGTGAAGTTCTAAGTGGCATTAGTTGACATGGAGTCATGCTCTTGGATCACAATGCTGGTTGGTATCCAGGGAGACGTTAGAATGTTGGGGTGGTCAGGGGGCCATGCAGGTTTCTCCTACACTGAGTCTTGGACAAAGCTACAAAGAGCAAGGAATGCTTCCGGGGACAGGAGGGGTTCTGTAGTGTGGCGCAGGGACCATATGTTGAAAAATAAGTTGGTTTTGGAGAAAAGGCCTCTGGGGACAGGCACCTGAAAATCTCAACTAGGGTATTAATGAAGTCCTACAGGCATGTCAGTTTCAATCTTCTGACTCAGGGCCTTTGACTTGGATGTCTGACTGGAGGCAGGTGCTCATTGTGTGTCAGAATGTGCATTAGGGCCAGGGCATTCTTCAAAATTGAGCTGGGCTCAGGGGCTTTGTACTTTGCTCTTAATCTCCAGGGTTTGGGCAACCGTGAAGGGCAGAATTTTATTTGGTAACGTAGAGACAGTCGTCCGGTGTGGCAGCAGAGGGCGCATCCTGGCGGGCATGTGGGCCAGTGCTTTGGGTACTGAAATCTGCAAAAGCAAACGAGGGTTAGGGTAAGGGCCATGGTGATTACAGGCCCGATCTGTAGGCCCTGTGGGCAACTGATAGAGTACTGAAATTAAGGTGTTATGCAGGCAGTAGGGCAGGCTTTTCTGTCTGGATTGTGAGTCTAGGACTGTCGCAAAATGTAGGGTAGTTTTCATGGTGCCATGGGAGATTCTTCGCATCTGGGGATTTTGTCCAGAGCCAAGAGTTTGTGTCTCTGGGAAAAGGGAAGACTGCTATTTTCCGTCTCAGGAGACACCCAAAAGAGGGATTCCAGAGACAGGTTCTGGGTGTGGACTAATGGAAAACATGAACCCAGTGAGGATATGGCCCTAGGGACATGGCAGTCCCATTCTGTGGGCTCCTGGTCCAGCTACCAATGGGGTTTGTTTGAAAGCAGGCTCGCTGAGGGTCACAATGCCTCTTTGTGCCCAGGGAGGCTCCCATGAGTGACCGTAGTCTCATGAGCCATGCAGCTGGTTCCCACTCTGAGGGTTGGACACCCATCTCAACAGCCAGATTTCTTGCCATCGGGAAGAAGGAATACTCCTGTACTTCAGGTTCCCCCATAGGCAGGGATTTGAGCTACAGTCTGGGGAGAGATGCTTGAATATCCAGTTTGAGTAGATATGAAGACTTCAGGCCATGGCAGGTCCCACCTGCTGGATATGGGGCCCACTGTCTGCATGGCTGACTGGAAGTCATGGCTCCGGCTTTGTCAGACAGAGCCTGAGTGCCCATGGCAGCCTATGATATTAGGGTGCTGTCGAGGGCCATGTTGGTGGATCCTCATGTAGGGTATCAGGGCAGACTCACCAGGCACTTCTTTCTGTTGGACAGGCAAATTCTGCATCGTGGCTCCAGAAATCCATATCAAGATGGTTTGGTGACCAGGCAGGTGAGGATGGAATTGTAAACACAAGCTACGGTTATTCAGTGCCAAGCGGAAGACAGTTCCAGTGTGCAGCTGCTTATTCGAGATATCCTGTACCTGAGTAATGGTGGATGTCAGATGTTTGCTCACACTGGAGTTTGTGTCTCTGATGACCGCCAAATGGAGGAGTGGTGTCATGAGGCCATAGAGGATTTCCCACACTGGGGCTTGTGAGATGCTCCAAACAGCAAGGTTTCCTTCTATTGGACAGGGGAATCTGGTTTGTTTGCTCCAGGGTCCCTCATATGGAATGTTAGGGTAGAAGAACTCTCCCGTATCGATGCCTGGAAAGCCCAACTCCATTGATCATTGCATCTGAGGAACATGGCAGGTTCAATATGGTGGCTCTGGAGCGAAGTTCCAAGCCGCCTGAATTGACATGGAGTTTCATGCTGTTGGATCACAATGCTGGTTGATATCCATGGAGACGTTAGAATGTTGGTGTAGTCAGGGGTCCAGGCCAGATTCTCCTACACTCTGTCTTGGACACAACTACCAAGAGCAAGGTATCCTACTGGGGACATGTTTGGTTCTATTGTGTGGGTCAGAGATCACATGTTGGAATATAAGTTGGTATTGGAGAATAGACCTCTGGGGACAGGCGCCTGAAAACATAAACTAGGGTATTGATGATGTCCTAGAGGCATGTCAGGTTCAATCTTCTGACTCAGGGCCTTTGACTTAGATATCTGCCTGTAGGCAGGTGCTCATTGTGTGTCAGCATGCTCATTTGGGTCCAGAGCATTCTTTGAAATTGAGGTCGGCTCAAGGGCTTTGTAATTTGCTCCTAATCTTCACGGTTTGGGCAACAGTGAAGGGCAGAGTATCCTTTGGGAGGGTAGGCTCACTCGTCACTGTGGCACCAGAGACCCCATCCTGGAGGGCATTTGGGCCATGGCTTTGGGGTCAGAAATCTGCAAACGTGAACCTGGGTTAGGGTGAGGGCCAAGGTGATCACAGGCCCGATTTGCAGTCCGTGATTGCAGCTAGTAGTGTACTGAAATTAAGATGTCAGGATGCCTGGGTGGCTCAGTGGTTGAGCAGCTGCCTTCGACTCAGGTCATGATCTCAGGGTCCTGGGATCGAGCCGCACATTGGGCTCTCTGCTCAGCAGGGACACTGCTTCCTCCTCTCTCTCTCTGCCTGCCTCTCTGCCTGCTTGTGATCTCTCTCTGTCAAATAAATAAATAAAATCTTAAAAAAAAATATGTCATGGAGGAGGTAGCACAGGCTTTTTTTTCTGAATGTATGTCCAGGATGGCCACAAATCATAGGGAAGACTTCATGGGTCCATGGGAGATTCTTCGTCTCTGTGGATACTGCCCAACTCCCAAGAGTTTGGTGTCTCCGGGGTAAGGGAAGACTGCAGTTTTCCGTCTCAGGCAACCCCAAAAGAAGGAACCCAAAGACAGGTTCTTGGTCTTGGCACCAGGAAATCATGAACAAGGGTGAGAATTTGGTCCTTGGGACATGGCAGGCCCGCTCGGCGGGCTCCTGGTCCAGCTACCGAGGGTTTTTTTTTGAAAGGAGGCTCAGGCTGAGGATCACAATGCCTGTTTGGGCCCAGGACAGTTCCTAAGAGTTGCAGTGGTCTAATGGGCAATGCAAATTGTTCCCACTCTGAGGGTTGGAAACCCATCTCAACAGCCAGGTTTCCTGCTATCAGGAAGGAGGAGTACTCTTGTGCTTCAGGTTCCCCCTTAGGCAGGGATTTGATCTTCAGTCTGGGAACAGATGCCTGAATACCCATGCTGAGTAGAGCTGATGGCTTCGGGCCACAGTAGGTCCCACCTGCAGGATATGGGGCCCACTGTCTGCATGGCTGTCTGCAGGTCATGGCTCCAGCTGTGTCAGACAGAGCCTGAGTGCCCATGGAGGCCTATGATATTAGGGTGCCGTCAAGGGCCATGCGGGTGGATCTTCATGGGGGGTTTATGGGCAGACTCACCAGGCACGTCTTCTGTCTTTTGGGTAGGCATAATGCTTTGTTTTGGGTCGAGAATTCCCTGTCAAGAGTGTTTGGTGACCAGGAGGGTGAGGACGGAATTGTAAACACAAGCTATGGTTAAATTCAGTGCCAAGCGGAAGGCAGCCAGTGTGCACTGGCAAATTCGAGATACCAGCACCTGAGTGAGGGCGGATGTCAGATGCTTGCTCACGATGGACTTTGTGTCTATGATGACCACCAAATGGAGAGGTGGTGTCAAGAGGCCATGGAGGATTTCCCACGCTGGAGCTTGTGAGATGCTCCAAATAGCAAGGTTTACTTCTACTGGACAGGGGGAGTCTGCTTTGTTGGCTCCAGGGTCCCCATATGGAAAGTTTGGGTCTCAGAGCTTTCCCTATGGATGCGTGGAAAGCACACATCCATTGACCATTGAAGCTGAGGAACATGGCAGGTTCGATCTCGAGGCTCTGGGGCGAGGTTCCAAGCAGCCTGAGTTGACATGGAGTCTTATGCCATTGGGTCATAGTAATGGTTTGTATCCAGGGAGAAGTTTGAATGTTGGTGTGGTCAGGGGCCATGCAGGATTCTCCTACACTGTGTCTTGGACATAGCTACCAAGAGCAAGGTATCCTACTGGGGACAGAAGGGGTCTATTGTGTGGCTTACAGACCACATGTTAGAATATAAGTTGGTAATGGAAAAAAGGCCATTGGGGACAGGCACCTGAAAATCTAAGCTAGGGTATTGATGAAGTCCTAGGGGCATGTCAGGGTCAATCTTCTGAGTCAGGCCCTTTGACATGGATCTCCTCCTGGAGGCAGGTGCTCATGGTGTGACAAAATGTGCATTTTGGTCCTGAGTTTTCCTCACAATTGAGGTGTTCTCAGGGGCTTTGTACCTTGCTCCTAATCTTCAGGATTTGTACAAGAGTGAAGGGCAGAGTTTCTTTCGGGAGGTTAGGCATAGTCGTCCGGTGTGTATCCAGAGTCCCCTTCCTGAGGCCAGGGCTTTGAGGACAGAAATATGCAAACATGAACTAGGGTTAGGGTGAGGGCTGAGGTGATCATAGGCCCGATCTACATATCCTGAAAGCAGCTCAGAGTGTACTGAAATTATGGTGTCATGGAAGCAATAGCACAGGCTTTTCTGTCTGGACTGTGTTCAGGATGGTTGCAAAAAGCAGGGTTGGCTTCATGGGGCCATGGGAGATTCTTCATCTCTGGGGATTCTGCCCAGCTCCCTAGAGTTTGGTGTCTCTGGGGGAAGGGAAGACTATGGTTTTCAATCTGAGTGCACCCCCCAAAATAGGTATTGCAGAGATAGGTTCTAGTTCTGGACACATGGCAAACATTAATGACGGTGAGGATTTGCCCCTAGGGACCTCACAGGCCCTCTCTGTGGGCTTCTGGTCCAGCTACTGAGGGGGTTTGTTTGAAAGCAAGATCATGCTGAGGGTCACAATGCCTGTTTGTGCCCAGGGCAGCTCTCATGAGTGGCCGTGGTCTCATGGTCCATGCAGCTGGTTCCCACTCTGAGGGTTGGATACCCATCTCAACAGCCAGGTTTCCTGCCATCATGAAGGAGGAGTACTCTTGTGCATCAGGTTCCCCCATACTCAGGGATTTGAGCTACGGTCTGGTGAGAGATGCCTGAATATCCAGGTTGAGAAGATGTGACAACTTCTGCCCAAGACAGGTCCTACCAGCAGGTTATGGGGCCCACTGTCTGTGTGCCTGACTGGAGGTCGTGGCTCAGGTTGTGTCAGACAGAGCCTGAGTGCCATGTCGGCCTATGATATTAGGGTGCCGTCAAGGGCCATGCAGGTGGATCCTCATGTGGGGGTTATGGGCAGACTCATCAGGCACTTCTTCTTTCTGTAGGACATGCAGAATGATGCATTTTGGCTTCAGAATTACCTATCAAGAGGACTTGGGAACCAGGAGGGTGAGGATGGAATTTTCAACACAAGCTATGGTTAAATTCAGTGCCAAGCAGAAGGCAGTTCCAGTATGTAGTGGCTGATTTGAGATATCCAGCACCTGAGTGAGGGTGGATGTCAGATGTTTGCTCACACTGGAGTTTGTGTTAATGATGACCACCAAATGGAGTGGTGTGGTCTAGAGGTCATGGTGGATGTGCCACGCTGGGGCTTGTGAGATGCTCCAAACAGCAAGGTTTCCTTCTATTGGTCAGGGTGAGTCTGGTTTGTTTGCTCCACCATCCCCCATATGGAAAGTTTGCGTAGCAGAGCTCTCCCATATGGATGCCTGGAAAGCATACCTCCATGGTCCATTTCAGCTGAGTAACATGGCAGGTTCTATCTGTTGGCTCTGGGGAAAAGTTCCTTCCACCTTGTATTGACATGGAGTTTCATGCTGTTCGATCACAATGCTGGTTGGTATCCATGGAGAAATTAGAATGTTGAACAGGTCAGAGGGCCATGAAAGATTCTCCTACACTGTATCTGGGACACAGCTACCAAGAGCAAGGTATCCTACTGGGGACAGGAGGGGTTCTTTAGTGTGACTCAGCGACCATATGTTGGAATATAAGTTGGTATTGGGTAAGAGGCACCTGTGGACAGGCACCTGAAAACCCAAGCTCGGGTACTGAAGAAGTCCTAGAGGAATGTCAGGTTCAATCTTATGACTCAGGGCCTTTGACTTTAATGTCTCCTTGGAGGCAGGTGCTCATTGTGTGTCAGAATGCGTACTTGGGTCCAGAATGTTCTTCAAAATGGAGGTGGGCTCAGGGACTTTGTACTTTGCTCCTAATCTTCAGGGTTTGGACAACAGTGAAGGGCAGAGTTTCCTTCAGGAGGATAGGCACAGTCGTCTGGTGTGGCTCCAAAGTCCCCTTCCTGAGGGCATGTGGGCCAGGGCTTTGGGGACATAATCTGCAAATGCGAACTAGGTTTAGGGCGAGGGCCGAGGTAATCAGAGGCTCGATCTGCAGTTCATATTGTACTGAAATTAAGGTGTCATTGAGGCAGTAGCACAGGCTTCTGTGTCTGGATTTTGTGTCCAGGATGGTCGCAAAATGTAGGGGTGGATCATGGGGCCATGGGAGATTCTTCATCTTGGGGGATTCTGCTCGGATCACAAGAGTTTGGTTTCTCTGGGGAAGGGAAGACTGCTGTTTTCGGTCTAAGTGGACCCCCAAAAGAGGGATACCAGAGAAGGTTTCTAGGTGTGAGCTTGGAAATAATGAAAGACTGTGAGGATTTTGCCCTAGGAACCTGGGAGGCCTGCTCTGAGAGCTCCTGGCCCAGCTATTGAGGGGGTTTGTTTGAAAGCAGGCTCATGCTGAGGGTCACAACACTTGTTTGTGCCCAGGGCGGCTCCCAAGAGTGACCGTGGTCTTATGGCCCATGCAGCTGGCTCCACTCTGAGGATTGGACACCCATCTCAACAGCCAGGTTTCCTGCCATCGGGAAGGAGGAGTACACCTGGTATTCAGGTTTCCCCATAGGCAGGGATTTGAGCTACAGTCTGGGGAGACATGCCTGAATATCCAGGTTGAGTAGATGTGACGGCTTCGTTCCACGGCAGGTCCCTCCTGCACTATATGGAGTCCACTGTCTAAGTGGCTATCTTGAGGTCATGGCTCAGGCTGTGTCAGACAGATCCTCAGTGCCCATGGCGGCCTATGATATTAGGGTGCCGTGAAGGGCCATGCAGGTGGTCCTCATGTGGGTTTTCTGTGAAGACTAACCAGGCACTTCTTCTGTGGGGCAGGCAGAATGCTGTGTTGTGACTCAAGAATTACCTATCAAGAGGGCGTGTGCAAAAGGAGGGTGAGTATGGAATTGTAAACACAAGCTAAGATTAAATGCAGTGACAAGCGGAAGGCAGTTCCAGTGCACATCAGCTGATACGAGATATCCAGCACTGGAGTAAGTGTGGATATCAGATATTTGTTCACACTGGAGTTTTTCTCTATGATGACTGCCAAATGGAAGGGTGGCATCACAAGGCCATGGAGGATTTCCCACTCTGTGACTTGTGAGATGCTCCAAACAGCAAAGTTTACTTCTATTGGACAGGTGTAGTCTGGTTTGTTTGCTCCAGGATCCCCAACATGGAAAGTTTGTGTAGCAGAGCTCTCCCTCATGGATGTCTGAAAGCACAACTCCATTAACCATTGCAGCTGAGGAACATGGCAGGTTTGATCTGGTGCCTCTGAGGCGAAGTTCCAAGAGGCGTAAGTTGACATGCACTTTCATGCTTTTTGGTCACAATGCTGGTTGTCATCCAGGTAGACGTTAGAATGTTTGGATGGTCATGGGGCCATGAACTATTGTCCTCCACTGAATCTTGGACACAGCTACCAAGAGCAAGGTGTCCTTCTGGGGACAGGAGGGGTTCTGTTGTGAAGCTCAGGGACCACATGTTGGAATATAAGTTGGTACTGGGTAACAGGCCTCTGGCACAGGAGCCTAAAAACCTAAGCTAGTGTATTGATAGAGTCCTAGAAGCATGTCAGTTTCAATCTTCTGACTCATGGCCTTTTATTTGGATTTCTGTCTGAAGGCAGATGCTTATTGTGTGTCAGAATATGCACTTGGGTCCAGAGCATTCTTTGAAATTGAGTTGGCCTCAGGGTCTTTGTACTTTGCTCCTAATATTCATGGTTTTGGCAACCGTGAAGGGCAGAGTTTTCTTCAGAAGGGTTGGCACACTCATATGTTGTGGTGGCAGAGACCCCATCCTGGAGGGCATGTGGGCCACGGCTTTGGGGACAGAAATCTGCAAGTACAAACTATGGTTAGGGTGAGGGCTGGTGTGATCACAGGCCTAATCTGCAGGGCGTGAGTGCACCTTATAGTGTACTGAAATTAAGGTGCCATGGAGGCAGTAGCACAAGCTTTTTTGTCTGGATTGTGTGTCTAGGACAGTCGCAAAATGTAGGGGAGTCTTCATGGGTCCATGGGAGATTCTTTGTCTCTGGGGATTCTGTTTAGCTCCCAAGAGTTTGGTGTCTCTTGGGGAAAAGAAGACTGTTTTTTCCGTCTCAGAGGATCACTAAAAAAGGGATTCGAGAAACAGTTTGTGGGTCTGGCCGCCTGGTAAACACGAACGAGGGTGAGGATTTGGACATAGGGACTTGGCAGGCCTGCCCTGTGTGCTCCTGGTTCAGTTACCAAGGCAGTTTGTTTGAATGCAGGCTCATGCTGAGGGTCACAATGCCTGTTGTGCCCAGGGCGGCTCCCATAAGTGGCCGTGGTCTCATGGGCCATGCAGCTGGTACACACTCTCAGGGTTGGACACCCATCTAAACAGCCAGGATATCTGCCATCGGTTAGGAGGAGTACTCCTGTGCTTCAGGTTCCCCCATAGACAGGGATTTGAACTACGGTCTGGGGAGAGATGCCTGAATAACCAGGTTGAGTAGATGTGATGGCTTCGGGCCACAACAGGTCCCTCCTGCAGGATATGGGGTGAACTGTCTGTGTGTCTGACTAGAGGTCGAGGCTCAGGCTGTGTCAGACAGAGCCTGAGTGCCCATTGTGGCCTATGATACTAGGGTGCCATCAAGCACCATGCAGGTGGATCCTCATGTGGGGTTTCTGGGAAGACTCACCAGGCACGTGTTCTGTTGTAGGGTAGGCAGAATGCTGCATTTTGGCTCCAGAATTCCCTGTCAAGAGGGCTTGGTGACCAGTAGTTTTAGGATAAAATTTTAAACAAAAGCTACAGTTAAATTTATTGCCAAGCGGAAGGCATTTGGACTGTGGAGCAGGTGATTTGAGATACCAGCACCTAAGTAAGGGCTGATGTCAGATGCTTGCTCACACTGGACTTTGTGTCTATGATGACCACCAAATGGAGGGGTGGCGTCATGAGGCCACGGAGGATTTCCCACACCGGGGCTTGTGAGATGCTCCAAACAGCAAGGTTTCCTTGTATTGGACAGGGGGAGTCTGGTTTGTTTGCTCCAGGGTTCCCATATGGTAAGTTTGGGTAGCAGAGCTCTCTAAAATGGAACGCCTGGAAAGCACACCTCCATTGACCATTGAAGCTGAGGAACATGGAAGGTTCGTTCTGGTGCCTCTGGGGCGAAGTTCCAAGCGGCCTGAGTTGACATGGAGTTTCATGCTTTTGGATCATAATGACGGTTTGTATCCAGGGAGATGTTAGAATGTTGGTGTGGTCAGAGGCCATGCAAGATTCTCTTACACTTAGTCTTGGATAAAGCTACCAAGGGCAAGCTATCCTACTGGGGACAAGAGGGGTTCTGTTGTGTGGCTCATGGACGACATGTTGGAATATAAGTTGGTATTGGAGAAAAGCCCTCTGGGGACAGGCGCCTGAAAATCTAAGCTATGGTATTTATGAAGTCCTAGGGGCAGGTCAGGGTCAATCTTCTGACTCAGGCCCTTTGACATGAATGTCTGCCTGGGGGCAGGTGCTCATGGTGTGCCAGAATGCACATTTCGGTCCAGAGTTTTCCTCACAATGGTGGTGGGCTCAAGGGCTTTGTACATTGCTCTAATCTTCAGGATTTGGGCAAGAGTAAAAGGCAGAGTTTCCTTTGGGAGGTTAGGCAGTCGTCTGTTGTGTCTCCAGAGGCCCCATCCTAGAGAGCATGTAGGCCAGGGCTTTGGGGACAGAAATCTGCGAACGCGAACTAGGGTCATGATGAGGGCCAAGGTGATCACAGGCCCGATATGCAGGCCCTGAGGGCAGTGCATAGTGTACTGAAATTACGGTGTCTTGGAGGTGGTAGCGCTGGCTTTTCTGTCGGGATTGTATTTCCAGGACGGTCGCAAATTGTACCAGTGGCTTCATGAGGCCATGGGAGATTCTTCGTCTATGGGGATTCTGCCCAGCTCCTAAGAGTTTGGTGTCTCTGGTGGAAGGGAAGATTGCTGTTTTTCGTCGCAGGGAATACCCAAATGTGGGATTCCAGAGACAGTTTTGGGGTCTGTGCACCATGAAACACAAACGAGGGTGAGCATTTGGCCCTAGGGACCTTGCAGGAATGCTCGGTGGGCTCCTGGTCTAGCTACTAAGGGCGTTTGTTTGACAGCAGGCTCACGCTGAGGTTCACAATCCTGTTTGTGTCCAGGGCAGCTACCAAGAGTGTCCATGGTTTCATGGGCCATGTCGCTGGTTCCTGCTCTGATGGTTGGGCACCCATCTCAACAGCCAGGTTTCCTGCCATCTGGAATGAGGAGTACTCTTGTGCATCAGGTTCCCCCATACTCAGGGATTTTAGATTCTATCTGGTGAGAGATGCCTGCATATCCAGGTTGAGTAGATGAAATGGCTTTGGGACAAGGCAGGTCCCACTAGCAGGTTATATGGCCCACTGCCCACTTGCCAGACTATAGATCGTGGCTCAGGCTCTGTCAGACATAGCCTGAGTGCTCTTGTCAGCCTATGATATTAGGGTGCCATCAAGGGCCATGCAGGTGGATCCCCATGTGGGGTTTCTGGGCAGTCTTACCACACAATTCTTCTTTCTTTGGGGCGTGCCAAACTCTGAGTTGTGGCTCCAGAAATCCCTATCAAGAGGGCTAGTGGACCAGAGGGTGAAGATGGAATTGTCAACACAAGCTACAGTTAAATTCAGTGCCAAGCAAAAGGCAGTTCCAGTGTGTAGTGGCTGATTCGAGATATCCAGCACCTGAGTAAGGACAAATGTCATATGTTTGCTCACACTGGAGTTTGTGTTTATGATGACCACCAAATGGAGGGGTGGTGTCATTAGGCCATGGAGGATTTCCCACTCTGGGGCTTGTGAGATGCTCCAAACTGCAAGGATTCCTTCTACTGGACAGGGAGAGTCTGGTTTTTTTTGCTCCACTGTACCCATATGGAAAGTTTGGGTAGCAGAGCTCTCCCGAATGGATGCCTGGAAAGCACACCTCCATTGACCATTGCAGCTCAGGAACATGGCTGGTTCGATCTGTTGACTCTGGGGAAAAGTTCCTTCCATCTTGAATTGACATTGAGCTTCATGCTGTTGGATCACAAAGCTGTTTTTTATCCAGGCAGATGTTAGAATGTTGGGGTGCTCAGGGGCTATGCAGGATTCTCCTACACTGAGTATTGAGCCAAGCTACCAAGTGCTAGCTATCCTTCTGGGGTCAGGAGTGGTTCTGTAGTGTGGCTCAGGGACCACATGTTGGAATATAAATTGGTATTGGAGAACAGGCCTTTGGGGCTGGTACCTGAAAATCTATGATAGAGTATCGATGAAGTCCTAGGGGCATGTCAGGTTAAATCTTCTGACTCAGAGCCTTTTACTTAGATGTCTGCCTGGAAGCAGGTACTCGTTGTGGGTCAAAATAGGCATTTTGGTCCAAAGCGTCCTTTGAAATTAACATGGGCTCAGTGGCTTTTACTTTGCTCTTAATCTTCAGGGTTTGGGCAACAGTGAAGTGTAGAGACTCCTTCAGGAGGGTTGGCACAATCATCTGGTGTTGCATCAGAGCCCCTTCCTGGAGGGCATGTGGGCCAGAGCTTTGGGGACAGAAATCTGCAAACGCGAACTAGGGTTTGGATGAGGCCCGAGGTGATCACAGGCCTGAGATTGCAGGCCCTGAGAACAGCTCATATTGTACTGAAATTAAGGTGTCATGGAGGCAATAGTGAAGGCATTTCGTCTGGGTTCTGTGTCCAGGACAGTCGCAAAATATAAGGGTGGCTTTATGGGGCCATGGGAGATTCTTCGTCTCTGAGTATTTTGCCCATCCCCCAAGAGTTTGGTGTCTCTGGGGGAAGAGAAGACTGCTGTTTTCAGTCTCAGGGGGACCGGAAAAGAGAGATTCTGGAGACAGTTTGTGGGTCTGGGTGCCTGAAAAACACCAACGAGGGAGAGGATTTGGCTGTAGCAACCTGGTAGGCCTGCTCTGTGGACTCCTGGTGCAGTTACCGAGGGGTATTTTTTGAAAGTATGCTTATACTGAGGGTCACAATGCCTTTCTGTGTCCAGGGCGTCTCCCATGAGTGACCGTGGTCTCAAGGGCCATGCAAGTGATTCCCACTCTGGGGGTTGGACACCCATTTCACAGGCCAGATTTCATACCATTGGGAAGGAGGAGTACTCTTGTGCTTCAGGTTCCCCCATAAGCATTGATTTGAGCTATGTTCTGGGGACATATGCCTAAATAACCAGGTTGAGCAGAGATGAAAATTTCAGGGCACGCCAGGTCCCACTTGCAGGATATAGGGACCAATGTCTAGGTGGCTGACTGGAGGTTGTGGATCAGGTTATGTCAGACAGAGCTTTAGTGCGCATGGTGGCCTATGATATTAGGGCGTTGTTGAGGGCCATGCTGGTGGATCATAATGTGGTGGATCTGGGCAGACTCACCAGGCACTTTTTCTTTCTATGTGGCAGGCAAAATGCTACGTAGTGGCTCCAGAATGCCCTATCAAGAGGGCTTGGGGACAATTAGGGTGAGGATGGAATTGTAAACACAACTACGGTTAAATTCAGTGCCAAGCAGAAGGTAGTTCCTATGTGCATGGGTTTATTCGAGATATCCAGCACCTGAGTAAGGGCGGATGTCAGATGTTTGCTCACACTGAAGTTTGTGTCTATGATGACTGACAAATGGAGGGGTGGTGTCAAGCGCCATGGAGGACTTTCCACGCTGAGGCTTGTGACATGCTCCAAACAGCAATGTTTCCTTCTACCGCACAGGTGGAATCTGGTTTGTTTGCTCCAGGGTCCCCCATGTTGAAATTCTGGATAGCAAGGCTCTCTGACATGGATCCCTTGAAAGCACAGCTCCACTGACCATTGCAGCTGAGGAACATGGCAGGTTCGTTCTGTTGGCTCAGGGGCGAAGTACCAAGGGTGATGAGTTAATATGGAATCTCCTTCAGATGGGTCACAATGCTGGTTTGTTACCAGAGAGATCTTAGATTGTGCTGGTGGCTAATGTGCCATGTAGGATTCTCTTATCCTGAGGGTTTGACACAGGTCAAAGAGCACGGTTTCCTTCTGGGGACAGGAGATGTTCTGTTGTGTGGCTCAGGGACCACATGTCGTATCATAAGTTGGTATTCCAGAATAGGCCCCTGAGGTCAGATGTCTGACAACCTAATCAAGTGTTACAATGAGGTCCAAGGGCATGTCAGGTTCAATCTTCTGGCTCAGGGCCATTGACGTGGCTGTCTGCCTGGATGGAGGGGATCAGATTGTTTCAGACTGTGCATTTGTGTCCTTAGTGGCTGCCAATATTGGGGTGGGCTCAGTGGCCTTGTAGGATTCTCTTAATCTGTAAGGTTTGGGAAACTGTGATGGGCGCAGTTTCCTTGGGGATAGCAGCCACAGTCCTTTGGTGCACCTTGAGTGATCCTATCCTGGAGGGCATGTGAGCCATGGTTTTGGGTGAGAAGTCTGCAAACACAAATTCCGGTTCAGGTTAGTCGAGAGGCAATCACAGGCCCAATGCATAGACCTGGCGGGGGGGGGCAGCTCGACAAGAATTGAAATTAGGGTGACTGGAAGATGGTAGCACAGATATTTATATCTGGATTGTGTGTACAGAATGCCCTCTGAATCCAGGTGAGGTCTCATGGGTCCAAGGGAGACTTTTCCGCTCTAAGGATTCTGGTGGCTCCACATAATTTGGTGGCTTTTTCGGGGAAGATAAGAGTGCTGTTTTCCATCTTAGAGGTGTCCCAAAACATGGATTCCAGAGACGGGCTCTGGGTCTGGGCACCTGGAAAATCCCACCAAGGGTTAGTATTTGGGCCTAGGGGCATACCAGGCCTGCAATGTGGGAACTTTGTGGTGGAACTGAGAGTGTTTGTTTGAAAGCATAATCAAGTGAGGGTCACAATGCCTGTTTGTGCTCTGGGCATCCCTCAGGAGTTGGTATGGTCACATTGGCCATGCACCTGGATCCCACTGTGAGGTATGGACACCCATTACAACAGGCAGGCTTCCTTCCATGGGGTGGAGTAATACTCAATTATGCTTCAGGTTCCTCCGGTGGAAGGATTCCAGCAAAGTCTAGGGAAAGGTGCCAGAATACCAGGATGGGTAGAGATGATGGACTTGGGCCATGGCCAGTTCTACATGCTAGATATAGGGCACGCTCTCTTGGTGACTGAAACTAGGTCAGGGCCCAGGCTCTGTCAGACACAACACTAGTGGCCAGGACAGTCCATATATCCGGGTTCCCTCGAGAGCTGAGCAGATTGATCCTCATGTGGGTATTCTGGAAAGACTCAGCAGGCACTTCTTTCTATGGAGGAGGCAGAATGCTACACTGTGGCTCCAGAATTCAATATCAAGAGGCCTTGGGTACCAGTAGGGTGAGGATGGAATTGTAAACACAAGCTACTGTACAATTCAGTACCAGTGGAACACAGTTCCAATGTGAAGGGTCTTTTTCGAGATATACAGCACCTGCGTAAGCCGGTTGTCAGATATTTGCTCACACTAGAGTTTGTGTCTTTGATGACCAACAAATTCAGGGGTGGCATCAAAAGCCCATGGAGGATTTCCCCAGCTGAGGCTTGTGAGATACTCCAAGCAGCAAGGTTTCCTTCCACCAGATAGATGGAGTCTGGTTTGTTTGCTTCAAGGTACACCATGTGGAAAGTTTGGGTAGCAAAGCTCTTCAGCCTGGATGCCTGCAAAGCACACCTCCATTCTCCATTGCAGCTGAGGAACATGGCAGGTTCATTCTGGTGGCTCTGGGGCGAAGTACCAAGGCTTTGAGATGACATGGAATCTCTTGCAGATAGGT
The DNA here is from genome assembly GCF_020171115.1 of Neogale vison. Taxonomy (NCBI): domain Eukaryota; kingdom Metazoa; phylum Chordata; class Mammalia; order Carnivora; family Mustelidae; genus Neogale; species Neogale vison. The sequence goes on from NC_058095.1 coordinate 80,355,819, forward strand.
CACAATGATGGTTTTTTACCAAGGAGATCTTAGAATGTGCTGGTGACTAAGGTGCTGTGCAGGATTCTCCTACACTGAGGGTTTGGCACAGGTCGAAGAGCACGATTTCCTTCAGGGGACGGGAGATGTTCTTTTGTGAGGCTCAGGGACCACCTGTTGTATCATAAGTTGTTATTCCAGAAAGGGCTCCAGAGGATAGATGACTAAAAACCTAATCTAGGGTTCCAATGAAGTGCTACGGGCATGACAGTATCAATCTTCTGACTCCACACCATTGAGTTGGCTGTCTGCCTGGATGTAGGTGATCATGGTTTTTCAGATGCACATTTGCATCCAGAGCAGCCCCCTATATTGGGGTGGGCTCAGGGACCTTGTAGGTTTCTCCTAATATGTAAGGTTTGGGCAACTGTGATGGGCACAGTTTCCTTGGGGATGGAAGGCACAGTCCTGTGGTTTGGCCCAAGAGTCCTCATCCTGGAGGACATGTGGCACATGTTTTTGGGAGAGAAGTCCACAAACACAAATTCGGGTTAGGGTTATTGGCGAGGTGATCTCTGGGCCAATGCGTAGGCCTGGATGGCAGCTCATCAGGAAATGTAAAGGTGACTGGAAGGCGGTAGCACAGGCTTTTTTATCTGGATTGTATTTCCAGGATGGCCTCAGAATGCAGGTTTGGTCTCCTGCCTCAATGGGAGATCTCTCTTCTCTAAGGAACCTGGCGACTCCTCCTGGTTTGGTTGCTTTTTCCGGGAAGGGAAAAGTGCAGTTTTCCGTCTTATGGGTGCCTCAAAACAGGGATTCCAGAGACAGGCTCTGGGTCTGGAAAATCCCTGGAAAATCCCACCAAGTGTTAGGATTTCGGCCTAGGGGAGTACCAAGACTGCAATGCGGGATCGTGGTCGTGCAATTGAGAGAGTTTGTTTGAAAGCATGCTCAGGCTGAAGGTCACAGTGCCTGTTTGTGCCCAGGGCAGACTGAAGGAGTGGGTGTGGTCACTTTGGCCATGCACCTGGCTCCCACTCTGAGGGTTGGACACCCATCCCAACAGTCAGGTTTCCTCACAAGGGGAAGGGGTAGCTCTCAATTGTGCTTCAGATTCCCACATTGGAAGGATTCCAGCAAAGTCTGGGAAAGGGGCCAGAATACCAAGGATGGGTAGAGAGGACGGACTTGGGCCATGGCCGATCTCACATGCTGGATAAGGGGCCCGCTCTCTGGGTGGCAGACACTGATTCTCGGCTCAAGCTCTGTCAAAAAGATATTTTCGATCTGCTGGGTCTGGGGCAGCAACCAAGGGGGCTGAGTCGAAAAGGACTCTCCTGCAGATGGTTCATAATGTGAGTCTGTGTCCATGGAGACCTTGGAATTGGGCGGTGGCACCGGGGTCCTGAAGGATTCTCCTAACTGGAGGTTTTGACACAGATCCAAAGAGCACATTTAACTTGTGGAGACAACATTTGTTCTGATCAGTGCCTCAGGAAACCCCAAATGCTGGTATTGGAAACCAGCCCTCTGGGGAGAGATGACTGGAAACCAAAGCAATGGATCTGATTAGGTCCTAGGGGCATGTCGGGTTCAATGTTTTTCTCTGGGGATATCTGCCTATGGATCTGAGTGGAGGTAGTTGTTCAGCTGGTGGCAGATCGCCCCTGTTTGCCCCGGGCAACCTACACCATTGGGATAACTTTGGGGATTTTGGAGGTTCCTCTAATTTTTATGGTTGTGGCCAAAGGAATGGGCAGAATTCCCTTGGAGCGGTCAGGCACAGTCCTGAGTTGTGGCTCCAGAGACCCCAGTCTGGAGGGTGTATGGGCCAGGGTTTTGGTGACAGAAGAAGCCTGAAAACACAAACTCGGATTAGGTCTGGAGACAGAGGTATGACAGGCCCGATCTACAGACCTTGAGGAGAACTAATTGGGATATGAACAAAGAGCAAGCATGAAGCACTTGCTGAGGCTTTTGTCTGGATTTTGTATCAACGATAGCTGTTGAATGTCGAGGTGGCTTTATCGGCCATGGACGTGTATCCCTCTCTGGCGATTTGCCCCGATCCCAAGAGTTAAGGGTCATTCTTTAGGACGGGAGGAGTCCTTTCTGTTTCTTTTACCTCAAGTGTTCCAACAAAAGACGGATTCCAGAGGAGAGCCCTGGGGAGGGGCGACTGGACAAGCAGACCTCTGGTTTAGAATGGGGTTCTAGGGACATGGAAAACCCCATATGCTGGCTCCTGGTCCAGCCAACGTGAGGCCTTCTTGAGGACAGGGCTCACGCTGAGTGTCACAATGTGAGTTTGTGCCCAACCTGGCCCTCAAGCATGGGTGGAGCCTCATGGACCACTCTGGTTTCTCCTACTCTGAACGTTCAACAACATGCCAACCACATGGTTTCTTGCCATGTGGCAGGAGGAGTTTTGATTTCTGCATCATGTTCAACCCTGGGCGTGATTGGAGATAAGGTATAGGTTCTGAAGCCTGAAAACCGAGGTTGGGAAGAGATGACGACATAAGGCCATGGTCGGGTGCGATGTGCTCCGTGTGTGGCCAGCTGTGTGGGGGACGGTCGGGAGGTCCAGACTCAGGTTGTGTCAGATAGGGCATTAGTGTCCAGGGTAGACTGTATAATTGGTGTACAGTCGAGTGACATGTAGGTTGATCCTCATTTGGGGTTTCTGGGTATCCCCAGAGGGCAATGTTTTTCTTCTGGGGGGCAGGCAGAGAGCTGCACTGTGGCTCCAGAATTCCCAAACTGGAAGGCTTGTTGGCCAGGAGTGTGAGGATGAAAGTCTGAGAACACAAGTTAGGCTTAGGTTTCGGGGTGAAGGCATGGCAGGCACACTCTGCAGAATTTAACCAAGATCTCGTGCATCTGAACTCAGGGCATGGATCAGTCTTTGGCTCAGGTTGGAGTTCCTGTCCATGATTGCCTCTTCATGAAGGGGGAGGTTCTCAAGAGGCCATGTAGGTATTCCCAAAATGGGAATTGTGAGATGCTCCAAACCGCAAGGATTCGTTCTGTAAGACCCTCTGGAAATGTTGGATGGCTTCCGGAGGTCCCATATGGAATGACTCCAGGGCAGAGTTCTAAAGATGGATACATGTTGTGCCCGCCTCACATTCCAATTATTTCCTAGCGACAAGGTAGGTTTGATCTGCTGGCTCTGGGGGAGCATCCGAGGGGGCTGAGTTGAAATGGACTGTCATGAGGATGTCTCATATTGTGCATTTGTATCCATGGAAACCTTGGAATGGGGCAGTGTATCCAGGGCCCTGAAGAATTCTCCCAACCGGATGTATTGACAGAGCTTCTAAGATTATGTTTCCAATGTGGAGTCGAGATTTATTCTGATGAGTGCCTCAGGAATCCCCCATATGCTGGTATTAGAAACCAGGCCTCTGAAGAGAGATGTCTGGAAACCAAAGCAATGGATCCGATTAGGGCCTAGGGGCCTGTCCGGTTCAATCTGATTCTCTGGGGCCATCAGTCTATAGGTCATATTGGAGGTAGTTGCTCAGCATGTGTCACATGGCCCCTCTTTGTCAGATCGACCTTGTTTGTCCTGGGCTGCCTGCACTATTGGGATGGCCTCATGGTCTTTGGAGGTTTCTCCAAATCTGTATGGTTGTGCCAATGGAATGGGCCAAATTCTCTTGGAGAGGGCAGGCACAGTCCTGAGGTGTGGCTCCAGGGGCCCCAGCCTGGAGGGTGTGTTGGCCAGGCCTGTGGGGACAGAAGTCTGAAAACACAAACTTGGCTTAGGTTTGGGGACGTATGTATGGCAGGGACAGTCTATAGACCTTGAGAACTCTTGGGGAAATGAACCAAGGGCGAGTGTGAGGCACTTGCTCAGGCTTTTGTCACTGGATTTTTTGTCAATCATGGCCATGGAATGTCGAGGTAGCACCAATCAGAACAAATTAGGAGAAAGCTCCAACATCCCCAATGCTATACTAACTGTGTAGGCCGCCTGGGAAAAACAGGGGCTATCTGCCACCAGTTGAGCTACTACCTCCACTCAGACCCAGAGACAGATGTCCCTAGAGAAGAAGATTGAACCGACAGGCCCCTAGGACTTCATCAGATCCATTGGTTTGGTTTTCAGCTATCTCTCCTCAGAGGCCTTTTTCCAACAGCAGAATGTGGGGCTTTCCTGAGGCACCCATCAGAAAAAATCTTGTCTTCATATGGGAAAATTCCTCTTTGGAGCTGTCTCATAACCTCCGGTTAGGAAAATCCTTCAGTGCCCTGGTGCCAACACCCCATTTCAACGTCTCCATGGACACAAACCGACAGTAGGTCCCATCTGCAGGAGAGTCCATTTCAACTCAGCCCCCTTGGTTGCTCCCCCAGAGCCAGCAGATCAAACCTGTCTTGTCACTAGGAGACAATTGAAATGAGAGACAGGCTGTCCAGGAATCCATCCTTAGAATCCTACTCTTGCCTTGTTACGAATGGGCCATCCGGGAGCCATCCAACAGGTCTCAAATGTCCTGCAGAAGGAATCCCTGTGTTTTGGAGCATCTCACAACTCCCAACGTGGGAAAATCTCCATTGCTTTGTGATGCCCCCCCCTTCATGAAGGAGACATCATGGACATAAACTCCAACCTGCGCCTATGTCTGATCCTCGCCCTGGCTCCAGATACACGGACTCTCGATTCAGTTCTGCAGAGTGTGCCTGCCTTGCCCTCTCCCTGAAACCAAAACCTAGCTGGTGTTCTCAGACTTCCATCCTCACATCCCTGGCCCCCAAGCCCTCAATTTCAGCAATTCTGGACCTACAATACAGCAGTCTTCCTACCCTCCAAAAGAAAAATGTTGCCCTATGGAGCGTCCCAGACACTCCAAATGAGGATAACCCCACACAGCACTCGACTGTACCCAAATTATATAGTCTAACCTGGGAACTAACGCCCTGTCTGACACAGCCTGAGCCCAGACCTCCTGACCAACACTCAGGCAGCTGAACACACTGAGCACATCGGACCTGCCATGTCCTTAGCTCGTCATGTCTTCCCAACCTAGCTTTTCAGGCTTCAGAACTTATACCTTTACTCCAAACCTGGCCAAGGGGTGAACGTGATGCAGAAATCAGAACTCCTCCCTCCCCATGGCAAGAAACCTTGTGGTTGGCATGTTGTCCAATGTTCAGTGTGTGAGATACGAGCATGGCCCATGAGTCCCCACCCATGCTTGAGGGGTGCATTGGGCATAAACATGCATTGTGACCCTCTATGTGAGCCCTGTCCTCAAGTACGGCCTCTCAGTGGCTGGACCAAGAGCCCACACATGGGGCTTGCCATGCCCCTAGGCCCCCAATCTTAACCAGAGTTCGGGTTGTCCAGTCACCCTTCCCCAGGGCTCTGCTCTGGAATCCCTCTTTTAGTGGCATACCTGAGGTAACACAAAACAAAAACAAACAAACAAACAAACAAAAAACAGAACAGACTGCTCCCATCCCACAGAATGACCCCAAAATCTTGTCATAGGGCCAAATCTCCAGAGTGGGAGACTCGTCCATGGCCCATGAAACCCCGACATTCCACGGCCATCGGTGACACAAAATCCAGAGACAAAAGCCTGTACACCAATTAGAATGGCCAAAATTAACAAAACAGGAAACAACATGTGTTGGAGAGGATGTGGAGAAAGGGGAACCCTCTTATACTGTTGATGGGAATTCAAATTGGTGCAGCCTCTTTGGAGAACAGTGTGGAGATTCCTCAAGAAATTAAATATAGGGGCACCTGGGTGGCTCAGTGGGTTAAGCCACTGCTTTCGGCTCAGGTCATGATCTCAGGGTCCTGGGATCGAATCCCGCATTGGGCTCTCTGCTCAGCAGGGAGCCTGCTTCCTCCTCTCTTTCTGCCTGCCTGTTTTCCTACTTGTGATCTCTCTCTGTCAAATAAATAAATAAAATCTTTAAAAAAATAAAATAAAAATAAATAAATAAATAAATATAGAACTTCCCTATGACCCTGGAATGGCACTCCTGGGTATTTACCCCAAAGATACAGATGTTGTGAAAAGAAGGGCCATCTGTACCCCAATGTTTATAGCAGCAATGGCCACGGTCGCCAAACTATGGAAAGAACCAAGATGCCCTTCAACGCACGAATGGATAAGGAAGATGTGGTCCATATACACTATGGAGTATTATGCCTCCATCAGAAAGGATAAATACCCAACTTTTGTAGCAACATGGACGGGACTCAAAGAGATTATGCTGAGTGGAATAAGTCAAGCAGAGAGAGTCAATTATCATATGGTTTCACTTATTTGTGGAGCAAATCAAATATCATGGAGGAAAAGGGGTCTTGTAAAGGAGAAGGGAGTTGGGGTAAATTGGAGGGGGAGGTGAATCATGAGTGACTATGGACTCTGAAAAACAATCTGAGGAGTTTGAAGTGGCAGGTGGTGGGAGGTTGGGGTACCAGGTGGTGGGTATTATAGAGGGCACTGATTGCATGGAGCACTGGGTGTGGTGAAAAAATAATTAATACTGTTTTTCTGAAAATAAATAATTTATTAAAAAAAAAAAAAGCCTGAACAAGCGCCTCACACTTGTCCTTTTTTCGTATCATGATGAGTTCTCAAGGTCTGTAGATCGGGCCTCCCATACCTACGTCCCATACCTAAGCCGAGTTTCTGTTTTCAGACTTCTGTCCCCACAGCTCTGGCCCACATACCCTCCATTCTTGGGCCCCTGGAGCCATAGCTCAGGACTGTGCCTTCCCTCCCCAAAGGAATTCTGCCCATTTCATTGGCCCCAAACTTGAAAATTAAGAGAAACCTCCAAATTCACTAAGGCCATGCCAATAGTGTAGAATGACTGGGACGAACAGAGGAGATCTGACACCAGCTGAGGAACTACCTCCACTCACACCCGTAGACAGATGTACCCAGAGAAGAAGATTAAACCGGACAGGCCCCTAGGCCCTAATCAGATACATTGTATTGATTTCCAGGCATATCTCCTCAGAGTTATTGGTTTCCAATACCAGAATATGGGGGGTTACTGAAACACCAATGAGGACAAATCTCATCTCCTTATGGGAAACTTGCTCATTGGAGCTGTGTCAAAACCTCCAGTTAGGAGAATCCTTCAGGGCCCCAGTGCCACCGCCCCATTCCAAGGTCTCCATGGACACAAACCCACATTATGACCCATCCGCAGGAGAGCACATTCCAACTCAGCCCCATCAGCTGCTACTGCAGAGACAGCAGATCAAATGTGTCCTGTCACTAGGAAACAATTGGAATGTGAGGTGGGCTGTCCAGGCATCCATCCTTAGAAACCTGCTCTGGAGTCATTCTATATGGGACGTCCTAGAGCCATCCAACAGGTTTCAATTGACCCGCAGATATTCCTTGTGGTTTGGAGCATCTCACTACTCCCATCATGGTAAAACCCCCATGGCCTCGTAATGACCCCCCCCCCTTCATGTAAAGGCTATCATGGACAGAAACTCCAACCTGAGCCAACGCCTGATCCTCGCCCTGATTTCACATGCAAAAAATCTCGATTCAGCTCTGCAGAATGTGCCTGCCATGGCCTCGCCCAGAAACCTAAGCCTAGCTTGTGTTCTTAGACTTCCGTACTCACACTTCTGACCCCAAAACCCTCCAGTTTGGCATGTCCGGAGCCACAATGCAGCACTCTGTCTGCCCTCCAGAAGAAAAACTTTGCCGTAGGGGGCTACCAAGAAACCCCAAATGATTATCTCCTGCATGCCACTCAACTGTTCTGTAATTATACAGCCTATCTGGGCACTAATGCCCTGTCTGGCACAGCCTGGGCACAGACCTCCTGGACGACACCTAGAAAGCTGGCCCCAAACTGAACACATCAGACCCATCATGGCCTTAGGTCGTCATCTCTTCCCAAACTCGGTTTCAGATTTCAGAACCTAGACCTTATCTCCGATCACTGCCCAGAGGTGAATGCAATGCAGATAAGAACTCCTCCTTCCCCATGGCAAGAAACCTTATGTTGTCTAACGCATGTTGTCTAACATTCAATGTAGGAGAAATCTGCATGCTCAATGAGGCCCCGCCCATGATTGAGGGCCGCCTTGGGCACAAACATGTATTGTGACCCTAAGCGTGAGTCCCCTATGCAAGTAACACCTCTCAGTGGCTGGAACAAGAGACCGCGTATGGGGCTTGCCATGCCGATAGGCCCCAAGGCCTAACCAGAGGGCAGGTATTCCAGGTGTCAGTACCCAGTGTTCTGATCTAGAATCTCTCAATTGGGGGGACACATGATGCAGAGAACAGGACTCCTCCCTTCCCACAGAATGACCCCAATCTCTTGGGAGCTGGGTAAATCACGAGAGAAGGAGACTCTTCCACGGCCCGTGATCCCACCCCTACATTAAACAACCATCGTGAATACAACATCCAGAGACATAAGCCTGAATGACGGCCTCCCACTCAACCTCCTTTTATATCACGAGGAGCTTCCCTCACGAACTTTAGATCAGTCCTGCCATAGCCTTGGCCCCAAACCTCAGCCGAGTTTGTGTTTTTGGAAGTCTGTCCCCACAGCCCTGGCCCACACAGCCGCCAGGCTGGGGCCTCTGGAGCCACACCACAGGACTGTCCTGCTCTCTCCTAGGAGACTGTCCCAATTCCATTGCCCACAACCATACAGAATAGGAGAAACCTCAAGGAACCTGAGGACATTCAACTACTGTAAGCTGCCCTGGACACACAGGGGCGTCCTGACACAAGCTGAGCAACTACTTCCACAGACACATAGACAGATGTCCAGAGAGACAGAAGATTGAACCGAACAAGCCCTTAGGCCCTAATCTGAACTCTTGCTTTGGTTTCCAGGTGTCACTCCTCAGAGGCCAGGGTTCAAAGACCAGCATATGGGGCTTTCCTGAGGCACCAAACAGAACACCTCTTGTCTCCACATGGGAAGCTTCCTTGTTGGAGCTGTGTCAAACCGTTTGGGTTGGAGAGTCCTGCAGAGTCCCTGAGCCACCGTCACATTTCAAGGTCTCCATGGGCACCAACCCACATTATGCCCCATCCTCAGGAGAGTCCATTTCAACTCAGCCCTCTGGGTAGCTCGCCTGAGAGCCCACAGATTGAGCATGCCTTGTCCGACCAACCAGTGGGAATGTGAGGTGGCGTTCCCAGACATCCATGCTTAGACCCCTGCTCTCGAGTCTTTCTGTATGGGGTGTTGGAACCATCCAATAGGACTCGACTGTCCTGCAGAAGGAAACCTTGAGGTTTGGAGCAACTCACAACTCCCAGTGTAGGGAAACCTTTCAGGCCTCATGACGGTCCCACCCCCTGCAGGAAGGGGCCATCGTGGACACAAACTCCAGCCTGAGGCAACATCTGATACTTGTCTTGACCTCAGATGCAGGAGATCTCGATTCAGACTCTACAGACTGGGCCTGCCGTGCCCTTGGCCCCAAACCTCATGCTAGCTTGTGATTTCAGACTTCCTTCCTCACACTCCTGGCAAACAAGCCCTCCAGACTGGGAATTCTAGAACCACAATGCAGCCCTCTGCCTGCCCACCAGAAGACAAACGTTGCCCTATGGGGCTCTCCAGAAACCCCAAATGAGGATCAACCTGCTCAGGCCTCGACCACACACCAATTGGATAGGCTGCCCTGGGCACCAATGCTCTGTCTGACACAGCCTGAGGCCATACATCCCGACAGACAAGGAGAGAGCTGTCCTCACAATCAGCACAACAGACATGCCATGGCCTTAAGCCGTCATCTCTTCCCAACCTGGGTTTTCAGACATCTGAACCTAGACATTATATCAAATCCCAGCAAAAGTGGGTACCTGAAGCACAAATCAGAACTCCTCCTTCCCCATGGCTGTAAAGTTGCTGTTGGCTTGGAGTCACACCTTCAGGGTAGGAGAAACCTTCATGTCCCCTGAGGCCAAGTGCTACCTTGAGTGCCACCTTGGGCACAAACTCACATTGTAACTCTCAGCGTGAGCCCCATGTCGAGGTAAGGCCTCTCAGGGCCTGGACCAAGAACCCGCATATGGGGCTTGCCAAAACCCTATGCTCCCAAACGTCATCAGCGTTTGAGTTTTCCAGTTGCCCACACCCAGAGCTGTGATCTGGAGTCCCTCCCTTGGGGAAACACTTGAGCCAGACAACAGGACTCCATCCTTCCCACAAAATGATCCCAAAATCTTGGGAGCTGGGCCAAATCCCCAGAGAGGGTGACTCTTCCATAGCCCCTGACACCACTATACATTCCTCAGGTATGGGGGACACAACATCCAGAGACAAAAGCTTGAGCGACCGCCTCCCCCTCACCCTTCTTTCATAACCCGAGGAGCTCCCCTCATGGTCTGTGTATCCAGCCTGCCATAAACTTGCTGCCACACCTAAAGCAAGTTTGTGTTTTCAGACTTCGGTGCCCACAGCCTGGACTCAAACACCCTCCAGGCTAGGGCCTCTGGAGCCACACCGAAGGACTGTGCCTTTCTTCTCCAAGACAACTGTGCCCAATTCATTGGCAACAGCCCTACAGATTAGGAGAGACCTCCAAGGCACCCGAGGCCATGCCAATAGTGTAGGTCGCCCTGGACTAAGAGGAGCACACCGACACCAACTGAGCAACTATCTCCACTTAGACACTCAGACAGTGTCTCCAGAGACAGAAGATTGAAACGGACAGGCCCCAAGACCCTAATCTGAGTCCTAGCTTTGGTTTCCAGGTGTCTCTCCTCAAAGGACTGGTTTCGAAGACCAGCATCTGGGGCTTGTCTGAGGCACCAAACAGAACCTCTCTCATCGCCACATGGGGACCTTTCTATTGGAACTATATCAAACCCTTCGCGAAGGCGAAATCTTCAAGGCCCCTGAGCCACCAGCACATTCCAAGATCTCCATGGATACAAACCCACATTACTACCCATCCTCAGGAGATTCCATTTAAACTCAGCTCCCTGGGAAACCTGCCCCAGAACCAGAAGTTCAAACATGTTTTGTCGCTAATATTCAATGGGAATGTTAGGTATGTTGTACAGACATCCATACTTCGAATCCTGCTCTCCAGTCTTTCCGTATGGGACGTCCTGGAGCCATGCAACTGGACTAGACTCTCCTGCAGATGGAAACCTTGTGGTTTGAGCACCGCACAAACTCAGCATATGTGCTCGTGTCTAAGGTGCTGTGTAGGATTCTCCAACCCTGAGGGTTTGGCACAGGTCGAAGGGCATGGTTTCCTTCTGGGGACAGGAGATGTTCTGTCCTGTGGCTCAGGGACTACATGTTGTATCCTAAGTTGGTATTCCAAAACAGGACACTGAGGACAGATGCCTGAAAAACTAATCTAGGTTTCCAATGAGGTCCCAAATGCATGTCAGGTTCAATCTACTGACTCAGGGACATTGACTTGACTGTCTGCCTGGATGTAGGCGATCAGGGTATTTCAGACTGCACATTTGTGTCAGCGCTGCTGACAATATTGGGATGGGCTCAGGGGCCCTGCAGGTTTCTCCTAATCTGGAAGGTTTGGGCAAATTTGACGGGAACAGTTTCCTTGGGGATGGCAGGCACAGACCTGTGGTGTGGATCCAGAGACCCCATCCTGGAGGTTGAATGAGCCATGGTTTTAGGAGAAAATTCTGCAAACCCAAATATGATTTAGGGTTAGTGGCAAGGTGATTGCAGGCCCAATGCGTAGACCTGGAGGGCAGCTCGTCAGGAACTGTAATTAGGGGGACTGGAAGTCGGTAGCACAATCTTTTCTACCTGGATTATGTGACCAGGATGGCCTCTGAATGCAGGTGCGGTCTCACAGGTCCATGGGAGACATTTCCTCTCTAAGGATGCTCAGCGTGGGAAATTTTACAGGGCCACTTGATGCCACCCCTCCATATGTCGGTCATCATAGACAGAAAATCCAGTGTGAGCAAATATCTGATATCTGCCCTTAATCAGGTGCTGGATATCTCAAATAAGTCTCAGCACAATGGAACTGCTTACTGCTTCACACTGAATTTAACCGCAGCTTGTGTTTACAATTCCTTCCTCACCCTACTGGTCCCCAAGGCCTATTGAAAGTGAATTATAGAGTCACAACACAGCATTCTGCCTTTGCCATAGAAAGAAGAAGTGCCTGGTGAGACTGCCCAGAATCCCTATATAAGGATAAATCTGCTCAGACCTTGAAAGAACACTGATTTAATTGCTGCACTGGCCACTAGTGCTGTGTCAGACAGAGCCTGAGCCCCGACCTAGTGTCAGCCACCCAGAGAGCGGGACCCATATGTAGCATGTGGGACGGGCCATAGCCCTTACTCTATCATCTCATCCTTTGTATTCAGGCATCTGTCCCAGACTTGTGCTGGAATCCCTGCCAATGGGGAGACCTGAAGCACAGTAGAGAACTCCTTTTTCCCCAAGGCAGGAAAACCTGGCTGTTGGGATAGGTGTCCAACCCTCAAAGTGGTAGCCAGCTGCATGGCCAATGAGACCACGCACACTCCTGAAGGCCGCCCTGGGCACAAACAGGCATTGTGACCCTAAGTCTAAGCAAGCTTTCAAAAGCTCTCTCAGTTGCACCACCAGTATCCCGCATTGCAGGCCTGGTATGCCCCTAGGCCAGAATCCTAACCCTTGGTGAGATTTTCCAGGTTCCCAAACCCAAAGCACGTTTCTGGAATCCCTGTATCGGGGCACACCTAAGATGGAAAACAGCACTCTTCCCTTCACAGAAAAAGCCACCAAACGATGGCGAGCCACCAGAATCCTTAGAGAGGAAATGTCTCCCATGGACCCGTGAGACCACATCTGCATTCCGAGGCCATCCTGGACATACAATACAGATAGAAAAGCCTTCCTATGGCCTTCCCGTCACCCTAATTATAGTTCGTGACGAGCTGTCATCCACATCTACACATTGGGCCTATGATCACCATGTCACTAACCCAAATCCAAATTTGTGTTTACAGACTTCTCTCTCAAAACCATGGCTCACATGCCCTCCAGAATAGGGTCTCTGGATCCACATCACAGGACTATGCCTGTCATCCCAAGGAAATTGTGCCTGTCACAGTGGACGAAACCTTTCAGATTAGGAGAAACCTGCAAGGCCCCTGAGCCCACCGAATATTGTCGGCCATTCTGGGTGCAAATGCGCTGTCTGAAACACCCTGATCACTTATATCCAGGCAGACAGCCACGTCAATGGTCCTGAGTCAGAAGATTGAAAATGACATGCCCCTAGGACCTCACTGGAACCCAAAATTAGGTTTTCAAGCATCTGTCCTCAGAGGCCTGTTTTGGAATACCAACTTATGATATAACAGGTGGTCCCTGAGCCACACAACAGAACATCTCCTGTCCCCAGAAGGAAAGCGTGCACTTCGACCTTCGCCAAACCCTCAGGGTAGAAGAATCCTGCATGGCAACTTAGACACCAGCATATTCTAAGATCTCCCTGGTAACAAACCAGCATTGTGGCCAATCTGCAAGAGGTTCCATGTCAACTCAAGGCCTTGGTACTCCGCCCCAGAGCCACCAGAATGATCTTGCCATGTTCCTCAGCTGCAATGGTCAATGGAGGTATGCTTTTTAGGCATCCATGTGGGAGAGCTCTGCTACCCAAATTTTCCACATGGGGACTCTGGATCAAACAAACTAGACTCCACCTGTCCAGTAGAAGGAAACCTTGCTGTTTGGAGCATCTCACAAGCCTCAGCTTGGGAAATCATCCATGGCCACTTGACGCCACCCCTCCATTTGTTGATCATCTTAGACACAAACTCTTTGTGAGCAAACATCTGATTCCGCCTTACTCAAGTGCTGGATATTTCGAATCAGCCGTTGCACATTGGAAATGCCTACTGCTTGGCACTGAATTGAACTGTTGCTTGTGTTTACAATTCAATCCTTACCCTACTGGTCCCAAGTCCTTTTGATAGGAAATTCAGGAGCCACAACGCATCATTCCGCCTTCCCCATAGAAAGGATTAGTGCCTGGTGAGTCTGCCCAGAAAACCCACATGAGGATCGATCTGCATTGGCTCTTGAGGGAACCCCAATTTATAGGCTGCCCTGGGGACTAGTGCTGTGTCTGACAGACCCTGATACCAGACCAATGTCAAACACACTGAGTGTTGCCCATATCTTAGAAAGTCATCTCTACCCATCCATGGTCTTCAGGCAACAGTCCACAGACATTTGCTGGAATCCCTGCCAATGGGAAACATGAAGCACAATAGAGAACTCAGCCTTCCACAAGGCAGGAAACCTGGTTGTTGGGATGGACCTCCAACCCTCAAAGTGGGAGCCAGCTGCATTGCCAATGAGACCACGCCCACTCCTGAGGGCCGCCCTGGGCACAAACAGTCATTGTGACTCTCAGCCTGAGCATGGTTTCAAACGCCCTCTCAGTTGCACCACCAGGATCCTGCATTGCAGGACTGGTACACCCCTAAGCCCAAATCCTAACAATGGGGTGATCTTCCAGGTGCACAGACCCAGAGCCCATTTCTGGAATCCCTGTATTGGGTCACCCCTAAGTTGGAAAACAGCACTCTTTCCTCACCAAAAAAGCCACCAAACTATGGAGAGCCACCAGGATTTTTAGAGGGGAAATGTCTCCATGGACACATGAGATCACAGCTGCATTCTGAGGCCATCCTGGAAACACAATCGAGATAGAAAAGCCTGTGCTACCGACTTCTAGTCCCCCTAATTACAGTTTCTGATGAGCTGCTCTCCAGGTCTATGCATTGGGCCTTGATAACAAGGCCCTAACCCTAATCTGAATTTTTGTTTACAGACTTCTTTCCCAAAACCATGGCTCACATGCCCCTCATGATAGGTTCTCTGGAGCCACACCACAGGACTCTGCCTGCCATCCCCAAGGAAACTGTGCCCATCACAGTTGCCCAAACCTTCCAGATTAGGAGAAACCTGCAAGGACCCTGATCCATTCCAATATTGTCAGCAGCGCTGGACACAAATGCCCAGTCTGAAACACCCTGATCACCTTCATCCATGCAGTCAGCCAAATCAATGGTCCTGAGTCAGAAGATTGAACATGACATTCCCCTAGGACCTCACTGGAATTCTAGATTAGGTTTTCAGACATCTGTCCTCAGAGGCCTGTTCTGGAATACCAACTTATGAAACAACATGTCGTCCCTGAGCCACACAATAGAACATCTCCTGTCCCCAGAAGGAAACTGCGCTCTTCGACCTTTGCCAAACCATCAGGGTGGGAGAATCCTGCACAGCACCTGAGACACCAGCACATTCTAAGATCTCTCTTACACACCAGCATTGGGAACCATCTTCAAGAGATTCCATATCAATTCAACACCTTGGTACTTTGCCCCAGAACCATCAGAACGGTTCTGCCATGGTCCTGAACTCTAATGGTCAATGAAGGTGTGCTTTCCAGGCATCCATACAGGTGAGCTCTGCAACTCACACTTTCCAGATGGGGATCCTGGAGCAAACAAACCACACTCCATCTGTCCAAAAAAAAAGGAAATCTTGCTGTTAGGAGCATCTCACAAGCCTCTGCATGGAAAATCCTACATGGCCTCTTGACGCCACCATTCCATGAGTGGGTCATCATAAACACAAACTCGAGTGTGAACAAACATCTGACATCCGCCCTTACTCAGATGCTGGATATTTAGAATCAGTTGCTGCACATTGGAAATGCCTTCTGCTTGGCAGTGAATTGAACTGTAGCTTGTGTTTACAATTCCATCCTCACCATACTGGTCCCCAAGCCCTCTTGATGAGAAATTCTGGAGCCACAATGCAGCATTATGCTTTCCCCATAGAAAGAAGAAGTGCCTGGTGAGTCTGCCCAGGAACCCCACATGAGAATCAATCCTCGGCCATCAAGGGAACCCCGATTATAGGATGCCCACTAGTGCTGTGTCTGACACAGCCTGAGCCGGACCTAGTGTCAGCCACCCAGAGAGTGGGCCCCATATCGAGCATGTGAGACAGGCAGTGGTCCAAGTCCATCATCTCTACCCATCCTTGGTATTCACGCATCTGTCCATAGACTTTTGCTGTACTCCCTGCCAATGGGGGAACCAGAAGCATAATAGAGAACCCGACTTCCCAAAGGCAGGAAACCTGGCTCTTTGGATGTGTGTCCAACCTTCAAAGTCATAGCTAGCTGCATGTCCATTGTGACCATGCCCACGGCTGAGGACCAGCCCTTGGCCCAAACAAGCATTGTGACCTTCAGCCTGAGCATGGTTTCCAACATCTTCTCTCAGTTGCACCACCAGGATCCAGTATTGAAAGCCCGCTACACCCCTATGCCAAAACTCTAACCCTTGGTATGATTTCCGAGGCACCCAGACCCAGAGCCCGTCTCTGGAATCTTTATTTTGGGGCACACCTTAGATGGAGTACAGCACTCTTCCCTTCCCCCGAAAAAGCCACCAAACTATGGGGACCTGCCAGGATCCTTAGAGAGGAAAAATCTCCCATGGCCCCAGGAGACCACACCTGAATTCCGAGGCCATCCTGGACAAACAATTCAGATAGAAAAGCCTGTACCACCACCTTCCAGTCCTCCATGGCCTCTTGACGCCACCCCTCCATTTGATGGTCATCATACACACAAACTCCAGTGTGAGCAAACATCTGACATCAGCCCTAACTCAGGTGCTGAATATCTCGAATAAGCCACTGCACATTGGAAATGCCATGTGCTTGGCACTGAATTGAACCGTAGCTTGTGTTTGCAATCCCATCCTCACCCTACTGGTCCTCATGTCCTGGTGAAAGGGAATTCTGGAGCCACAACCCACCATTCTGCCTTCACCATACTAAAATGTAGTGCCTGGTGAGTCTGCCCAGGTGCCACACTTGAGTGTCAATCTGCTCGGCCCTCGAGGCTACCCCGATTTATAGGCTGCCCTGGACACTAGAGCTGTGTCTGGGAGAGCCTGAGCCCCAACCTAGTGTCAGCCACGAAGAGAGCGGGCCCCATATCCAGCATGTGAGACTAGCCATGACCCAAGTCCGTCAGCTCTACCCATCCTCGGTATTCAGGCATCTGTCCATAGATTTTTGCTGGAATCCTTGCCAACAGGGGAACCTAAAGCAGAATAGAGAACTCCTCCTTCACCATGGCAGGAATCCTGGCAGTTGGGATGGCTGTCCAATCCTCAAAGAGGGAGCAAACTGCAAAGCCAATGAGACCACACCCATTACTGAGGGCCGCACTGGGCAAAAACAGGCATTGTGATCCTCAGCCAGTGCATGTTTTCAAACAAGCCCTATTAGTTGCACCACCAGGATCCCGCATTGCAGACCTCGTAAGCCCCTAGGCCCAAATCCTAACCTTTGGTGGGATCTTCCAGGCGCCCAGACTCAGAACCCTTCTCTAGAATCCCTGTTTTGGGGCACCCCTGAGTTGGAAAATCACACGCTCCCCTTCCCCGAAAAAGCCACCAAACTATGGGGAACCGCCAGGATCCTTAGAGAGGATAAATCTCCCATGGACTCCTGAGAGCACAGCTGCATTCTGAGGCCATCCAGGAGACACAATCCAGATAAAAAAGGCTGTGCTACTTCCTTCCAGTCACCCTAATTACAATTGATGAGGAACTGCCCTACAGGTCTTCGCTTTGGTCCTGCAATCACCTCGCCACTAACCCTTACCCGAAATTGTGTTTGCAGAGTTCTCTCCTAAAACCATGGCTCACATGCCCTCCAGGATGGGAACTCTGGAGCAACACCACAGGACTGTGCCTGCCATCCCCAAGGAAACTGCCCATCACAGTTTCCCAAACCTTCCAGATTAGGCGAAACCTACAAGGCCCTTGAGCCCACCCCCATACTGGCGCCCACTCAGGAAGCAAATGCGCAGTGTGAAACACGCTGATCATCCACATCCAGTCAGACAGCCAAGTAAATGGTCCGGAGTCAGAAGATTGAAACTGACATGCCCCTAGTACCCCATTGGAACCCTAGATTAGGTTTTCAGGCATCTATCCTCAGGGGCCTGTTCTGGGATACCAATTTATGATACACCAGGTGGTCCCTGAGCCACACAACAGAACATCTCTTTTCCCAAGAAGGAAACCATTCTCTTCGACCTGTGGCAAACCCTCAAGGTAGGAGAATCCTGCTGGGCACCTTAGCCACCAGCACATTCTAAGATCTCTCTGGTAACAATCCAGCATTGTGACCCATCTTCAAGAGAGTTCATGTCAACTCAAGGCATTTGTCCTTCGCCCCAGAGCCACTAGAACGAACATGCCTTGTTCCTCAGTGGCAATGTCAATGGAGGTGTGCTTTCCAGGCATCCATGCGGGTGAACTCTGCTACCCAACTTTCCACATGGGGGAACCTGGAGCAAAAAGGAAACCTTGCTGTTTGGAGCATCTCACAATCCTCTGCATGGGAAATCCTCCATGGACTCTTCACACCATCCCTCCATTAGTCGGTCACCATGGACACAAAATTCAGTGTGAGCAAACAGCTGACATCTGCCCTTACTCAGGTGCTAGATATCTCGAAACAGCCGCTGCACATTGGAACTGCCTTCTGCTTGGCAGTAAATTGAACCGTAGCTTGTGTTTACAATTCCTTCCTCAACCTACTTGTCCCCAAGCCCTCTTGATGAGGAATTTTGGAGCCACAACACAGCATTCTGCCTTCCACATTAAATAAAGAAGTGCCTGGAGAGTCTGCCCAGAAACCCCACATGAGAATCAATCTATAGCCCTCAAGAGAACCCCGATTTATAGCCTGCCATGGCCACTAGTGCTGTATCTGACACAGCCTGAGCCTCAATCTAGTGTCAGCCACACATAGAGCGGGCCTCATATCCAGCATGTGAGACCGGCCATGTCCCAAGTCCATCATCTCTACCCATCCTTGGTATTCAGCACCTGTCCATAGACGTTTGCTGGAATCCCTGCCAATGGGGGATCCTGAAGCATAATAGAGAACTCCTCCTTCCCCATTGACAGGAAACCTGGCTGTTGGGATGGGTGTCCAACCCTCAATGTCAGAGCTAGCTCCATGTCCAATGAGACCATGCCCATGACTGAGGACTCACACTGGGTACAACCAAGCATTATGACCCTTAGCCTGAGCATGCTTTCCAACATCCCCTCTCAGTTGCACCATCAAGATCCTGCATTGAAAGCCTGCTATGTCGCTACAACCAAATTCTAACCCTTGGTGTGATTTCCGAGGCGATCAGATCTAGAGCCCATCTCTGGAATCCCTGTTTAGGGCAACCCTTAGATGGAATAAAACACCCTTCCCTTCCCCCGAAAAAGCCACCAAACTATGGGGACCCACCAGGATCCTTAGAGAGGAAAAATCTCCCATGGACCCAGGCAACCACACCTGCATTCTGATGCCATCCTGGACAAACAATCCAGGTAGAAAAGCCTGTACCACCCCCTTTGAGTCACCCCAATTTCACTTCCTGACGAGCAGCCCTCCATGTGTAGTCTTTGGTCCTGTGATCACCTAGCCATTAACCCTAACCCGAACTTGTGTTTGCAGACTTCTCTAACAATATCATAGCTCACATGACCTCCAGGATGGGGTCTCTGGAGCCACACCACAGGACTGTGCCTGCCAACCCCAAGGATTCTGTGCCCATCACAGTTGCCAAAACATTCCAAATTAGGAGAAACCTGAAGTCCCTGACACCATCCCAATATTGGCGGCCGCTCTGGATGCAAATGACCAGTATGAAACAACCTGATCACCAATATCCAGGCAGATAGCCAAGTCAATGGTTCAAAGTCAGAAGATTGAACCTTACATGCCCCTAGGACCACATTATCACCCTAGCTTAGGTTTTCAGGCATCTGTCCTCAAAGGCCTGTTCTGGAATACCAACTTATAATACAACATGTGGTTTCTGAGCCACACAAGAAAACATCACCTGTCTCCAGAAGGAAACCGTGCTCTTTGACCTGTGCCAAACCTTCAAGATAGGAGAATCCTGCATGGCATCATAGCCACCAGGACATTCTAAGATCTCCCTGGTAACAATCGAACACTGTGGCCCATCTGCAAGAGATTCCATGTCAACTCAAGGCCTCAGTATTATGCCCAAGAGCCACAAGAAAAATTCTGCCATGTTCCTCAGCTGCAATGGTCAATGGAGCTGTGCTTTCCAGGCAGCCATGTAGGAGAGCTCTGCAACCCAAATTTTCCACAGGGGGACACTGGACTTAATAAACCTGGATCTGCCTGTTCAGTACAAGGAAACCTTGCTGTTTGGAGCATCTCACAAGCTTCAGCGTGGGGTATCATCCATGGATTCTTGACACCACCCCTATGTTGGTCATCATAGAGACAAACTCCAGTGTGAACAAATATCTGACATCCACCCTTACTCAGGTGCTAGATATCTCAAATCAGCTGCTGCACATTGGAACTGCCTTCCACATGGCACTGAACTCAACCCTAGCTTATGTTTACAATTCCATCCTCACCCTACTGGTCCCCAAACCCTCTTCATGAGCAATTCTGGAGCCACAACACAGCATTCTGCCTTCCCCTTAGAAAGCAGTACCTGGTGAGTCTGCCCAGAAACGCCACATGGGGATCAATCTGCTAGGTCCTCGAAGTAATACCAATTCATAGTCTGTCCTGGCCACTAGTGATGTGTCTGACAGAGACTGAACCCCAACCTAGTGTCGGCTATCCAGAGAGCAGGCCCCATATCCAGCATGTGATACCGGCCATGGCCCAAGTCTGTCATCTCACCCATCCTTGTTATCAGGCACCTGTTCCCAGACCTTTGTGGGAATCCCTGCCAATGGGGGAACCTGAAGCACAATAGAGAACTCCACCTTCCCCATGGTAGGTAATCTGACTGTTGGGATGTGTGTCTGACCCTCAAAGTGGGAGCGAGATGCATGGCCAATGAGGCCACAACCACTCCTGAGGGACACCCTGGGCATAAACAGGCATTGTAACCATCAGCCTGAGCATGCTTTGAAATAAGCACTCTCAGTGGCAGCACCATAATCCCGCATTACAGGCCTGGTATGCCCCTAGACCCAAATCCTACCACTTGATGGGATGTTCCAAGGGCTTAGACACAGAGCCTGTGTCTGGAATCCCTGTATTGGGGCACCCCTATGATGGAAAACAGCACTCTTCCCTTCCCCGAAAAAGCCACCAAACTATGGGGAGCCTCCAGGTTCCTTAGAGAGGAAAAATCTCCCATGGAGCCATGGGAACACCGCTGCATACTGAGGCCATCATGGTCACACAATCCAGATAGAAAAGCCTGTGCTACCGCCTTCAAGTCACCTAATTAAAGTTCCTGATGAGCTGCTGTCCACGTCTATGCTTGGGCCTACAATCACCTCGCAACTAACCCTAATCCGAATTTGTGTTTTTGCAGACTTCTCTCCCAAAACCATGGCTCACATGCCCTCCAGGATGGCATCTCTGGAGCCACACCACAGGACTGTGCTTGCCATTCCCAAGGTAGCTGTGCCAGTAACAGTTGCCCAAACCTTCCAGATTAGGAGAAACCTGCAAGGTCCCTGAGCCCACTCCCATATTGGTGTCTGCTCTGGATGCAAATGTGCAGTCTGAAACACCCTGATCACCTACATATTGCCAGACGGCAATGTCATGGTCCTGAGTCAAAAGATTGAACCTGACATGACCCTAGATCCACATTGGAACCCTAGATTAGGTTTTCAGACATCTGTCTTCAGGGGCCTGTTCTTGAATACCAACTTAGGATAAAATATGTGGTCCCTGAGCCACACAACAGAAAATCTCCTGTCCCCAGAAGGAAACTGTACTCTTCGACCTGTGCCAAACCTTCAAGTTTGGGGACTCCTGCACAGAACCTTAGCCCCCAGCATCATCTAAGTTCCCCCTGGTATCAAACCAGCATTGTGACCCATCTGCAAGAGATTCCATGTCAACTCAAGGACTTGGTCCTTCGCCCCAGAGCCACCAGAAGGAACCTACCATGTTCCTCAGCTGCAATGCACAATGGAGGTGTGCTTTCCAGGGATTCATGTGGGAGAGCTCTCCTCCCCAAACTTTCCCAATGGGGGACCCTGGAGCAAAGAAACCAGGCTCCAGCTGTTCTGAAGAAGGAAAAAATGCTGTTTGGAGCATCTCACAATCCCCAGCATGGGAAATCACCCATGGACTCTTGAGGCCACCCCTCCATTTTTCGGTCATCTTAGACACAAACTCCAGTGTGAGCAAACATCATCCACCCGCCCTTACTCAGGTGTTGGATATCTCGTTCATTGGCCATCATAGATACAAACTCCAGCGTGAGAAGACATCTGACTTCACCCATACTCAGGTGCTGGAGATCTCCAAAAAACCGCTGCACATTGGAAAGGCCATGTGCTCGGCACTGAGCTTAAATGTAACTTGTCTATTCAGACTTCTGTCCTCACACTCCTCGCCTGTAAGCCCTCCATATTGGGAATTTGGGAGCCACAGTGGAGCCCTCTGCCTACCCACAAGAAAGAAGAAGTGCCCTATGAGTCTGTGCATAAAATCCACATGAGGATCCAGCTGCACAGCCCTATATGGCACCCCAAAATCAGAGACCACCCTGTGCACTAATGCTCTGTCTGACATAGCCCGAGCCCCGACCTCCTGGCAGCCACACAGATAGCGGGCCCCATATCTTACAGATGTGACCTTCCTTGACCTGAGTCTTTCATCTCGAACCAACATGGGTATTCAGGTACCTGTTCCAGAATATAGCTTGAACTCCTGTTCATGTGGAACCCTGAAGCACAAAAGGGTACTCCTCCTTCCCCATGGCAGGAAAACTAAATGTTGAGATGGTTGTCCAACCCTCAGATTAGGATCCAGGTGTATGGAACAAGAGACAGCGCCCACACAGAATGGGCAGCTGGGCATAAATAGGCATTGTGACCCTCACCCTGAGACCCATTTCCAACAAGCCCCCATGGAAGCTGGACTAGGGCCCCACAGAGCGAGCCTGTCAGGTCCCTAGGCCCAAATCCTAAGCCTTGGTGGGATTACCAGGCACCAGGACCCAGAAACCATCTCTGGAATCCATGTTTTGACAGGAACCCTGACACGGTAAAACGCGGTCTCCCCTTCCCCCAGTAGACAGCAAACTCTTGGGTGCCGGGCAGAATCCCCAGATGGGAAGAAATTTCCATGGACACATGAGGACACCCCTCCATTCTGTGGCCATCCTAGAAACAATCCAGACAGAAAAGGCTGTGCTCCTACCACCCAGCCGCCCGGATTTCAAATCCGAGGAGCTGCCCTCAAGGTCTCCAGATCGGGCCTGCCATCACCTCGCCCCTAACTTTTCCCTGATTTTGTGTGTGAAGGTTTTGGTCCCAGAGCCCTGAACCACATGCCTTCCAAGATGGGGCCTCCATTACCACAGCACATCACTGGGCCTCCTCTCCGGAGGAAATTATTCCTGTCTCAGTTGCCCAAACCCTCCAGATTTGGAGAAAACTCCAAAGGCCCTGAGCCCACCCCAATTTCATTGGCTGCTCTTGAAAGAAATGTACAGTCTGTTACAGCCTCAGCACCTACCTCCAGGAAGACATGCAGATCAATGGTGCTGAGTCTGAAGATTGAATCTGCCATGCCCCTAGGACCTCATCAGAAACCTAGCTTAGGTTTTCAGGCCTCTGTCCCTAGAGGCCTGTTCAGGAAAACCAATATATGGTCCAACCTGTGGTCTGTGAGCCATACAAGAGAACCCTTTCTATCCCAAGAAGGAAACCTTTCTCCTGGGAACTTGGTCTAACCCTTGGTATAGGAGAATCCTGCATGTCCCCAGGGCCTCTCCCATATTCTAAGGTCTCCCTGAATACAAGGCAGCATTGCGACCCATTAGACTGAGAACTTCCGTCAACTCAGATCACTTGGAACTTGGAACCAGAGACAGCAGATCAAGCCTGCCCTGTTCATTGGCTGTAATGGTAACCCGAGGTGGGCTTCCCAGGCCTCCATTCAGAGAACTGTGCTATCGAATCTAAACAGACTACCCCTGTCCCGAAGTAGGACGCCTTTCTGTTTGGAGTAGCTCACAAGCTCCAGCTTGGGAAAACCTCCAAAACTTCTTGAGAAAACCCCACCATTCGTTGGTCGTCAAGGATACAAATTTCAGCATGAGAAGACATCTGACCCTCACACATACTCAGGTGCTGGAAATCTCGAAAAAAAAAAAGCTGCACATTGGAACGGCCATGTACTCAGCTCTGAGCTTAACAGTAGCTTGTGTTATCAGACATCTGTCCTCACACTTCTCGCCTGCAAGCCCTCCATATTGGGAATTCTGGAGCCACAAAGCAGTCTTCTGCCTGCCCACCAGAAAGAAGAAGTGCCCTAAGGGTCTGCACAGAAACCCCACATGAGGATCCAGGTGCACAGCTTTCAATGGCACCCCATTATCATAGGCGGCCCTCTGCATGAATGCTCTGTCTGACACAGCTTGAGCCCTGACCTCCTGTCCACCACCCAGACAGCAGGCCCCATATCCTGCAGGTGAGTCCTGTCTTGGCCCAAGACCGTCATCTCAAATTGACCTGGGTATTCAGATACCTGTCCTAGAATGTAGAACAAATTCCTGCCCATGGGTGGCCCAGAAGCACAAAAAAGTACTCCTCCTTCCCCATAGCAGGAAAACTGAATGTTGAGAGGGCTGGTCAACCCTCAGAGTGGGAGCCAGGTGCATGGCCCATGAGATCACGCCATCCCGTATGGGCTTCTGGGCACAAACAGGCATTGTGACCCTTAGCCTGAGAACCCTTTCCAACAATCCCCCTCGGGAGCTGGACCAGGAGCCAACAGAGCGGGCCTGTCATGCTCCTAGGCCCAAATCCGAAGCCTTGGTGGGGTTATCCAGGTACCCGGACCCAGAACCAATCTCCAGAATGCCTGTTTGGACAGGACCCCTGAGATGGAAAACCACGCTCTCCCCTTCCTCCAGAAAGACACCAAATTCTTGGGTGCCGAGCAAAATCCCCAGAGAGGTAGAATCTCCCATGGACCCATGAGGCCACCCCTCCATTCCATGGCGATCCTAGACACACAATCCAGACAGAAAAGCCTGTGCTCCAGCCTCCCAGCCGTTCGAATTTCAAATTCCTTGCAGCTGCTCTCAGGGTCTGCAGATCGGTCCTGCCATCACGTCACCCCTAACTCTTACCCGAGTTTGTGTCTGAAGACTTTGGTCCCAAATCCCTGACCCACATGTCCTCCAGGATGGGGCCTCCAGAACCACATCACATCACTGGGCCTGCTCTTCTGAGAAAACTCTGCCCGTTTCAGTTTCCCAAGCCCTCCAGATTAGCAGAAACCTGCAAGGTCCCTAAGCACACCCCAATTTCATAGGCAGCTCTGGAAAAACGCACAGTCTGACACAGCCTCAGAACATACCTCCAGGAAGACACACAAGTCAATGGGAAGGGATGAATGCCCTAAGGCCATGGCGGGTCAAAGGGGCCAACTCGCATTGCAATTGTCTTCTAGCGACAAGGCAGGTTCGATCTGCTAGCTCTGGGGGAGCAACCGAGGGGGCTGAGTTGAAATGGACACTCCTGAGGAGGGGTCATAATGTGGGTTTGTGTCCATGGAGACCTTGGAATGGGGCAGTGACTCAGGGGACCTGAAGGTTTCCCTTAACTGGAGGTTTTGACACAGCTCCAAAAAGCAAGTTTCCCATGTGGAGACAAGATTTTTTCTGATTGGTACCTCCGGAAACACCCATATGCTGGTATTGGAAACCAGGCCTCTGAGGAGAGATGCCTGGAAGCAAAAGCAATGGACCCGATTGGGGCCTAGGTGCCTGTCCGGTTCAATCTTCTTCTCTGCGGTTATCTGTCTATGGGTCTGAGTGGAGGTTGTTTCTCAGCTTGTGAGAGATCACCCCTGTTTGTCCTGGGCAGCCTACATTATTGGGATGGCTTCAGCGACATTTTAGGTTTCTCCTAATCTGTAGGGTTCTGGCCAATGGAATGGGCATAATTCCCCTGGAGAGGGCAGGCACAGGCCTGAGGTGTGGCTTCAGGGGCCCTTGCCTGGAGGGTATGTGGGTCAGGACTGTGGGGACAGAAGTCTGAAAACACAAACTTGGCTTAGGTGGGGACGTATGTAAGACAGGCCCAATCTACAAACCGTGAGGAGAATTTTACAGCCTATGAACTGAGGCGTTTGCTCAGGCTTTTGTCCCTGGATTTTGTGTCAACAGTGGCCATGGAATGTCGGGCTGGCCTCATGGGCCATGGACGAGTCTTTCTCTCAGTGGATTTGGCCAGATCCCAAGTGTTTGGGGTCATTCTGTGGATGGCAGGAGTCTTTCTGTAATTTTTTACCTCAGGTGTCTCACTAAAGAGGGATTCCAGAGCAGAGCCCTGAGTAGGGGTAACTAGACACCTCAAACATTGGTTAAGATTGGGGGACTAGGGGCTTGCAAGCCCCACATGCGAGCTCTTGGTCCAGTCACTGACAGGATTTACTTGAGGCTAGGGCTCAAGCTGAGGGTCACAATGTGTGTGTCCATCACGGTCATCATGCATGACTGGGCCTCATGGGCCACGCTGGTTTCTCCTACACTGAACGTTGGACAACACGCCAACCAAAAAGTTTCTGGCCATGGGTAAGGAAAAGTTCTAATTGCTGCATCACGTTCACCCCTGGGCAGTTAGTGGTGTTAAGGTCTAGGTTCTGAACCCTAAAAACCGAGATCGGGAAGAGATGAGGACCTAAGGCCATGGCGGGTCTGATGTGCTCAGTTTGCATCCAGCTGTCTGGGTGTTGGTCATGAGGTCCGGGCTCAGGCTGTGTCAGACAGGGCATTAGTACCCAGGCTAGACTGTATAATTGGGGTACAGTGGAGTGGCATGCAGGTTGATCCTCATTTGGTGTTTCTGCATAGTCCCATTGGGCAACGTTTTTCATCTGGAGGGCAGGCATAGTGCTGCATTGTGTCTCCAGAATTCCCAACTTTAGGGATTGTGGGCCAGGAGTTTGAGGACGGAATTCTGAGAACACAAATTATTCCTAGGTTTCAGAGCAAGGGCACGGCAGGCACACTCTGCAGAGCTGAATCTAGGTCTCGCGCATCTGAAATCAGGGCGAGGATCAGACGTTGGCTTAGGTTGGAAATTCTGTCCATGATATCCCCTACATGAAGGTGGGGGGGCATCACGAGGCCATGGAGGTTTGCCTATGGTGGGATTGTCTGATGCTCCAAACCACAAGGATTCCTTCTGTGTGACAGTCGAGACCGGTTGGATGGATCCAGGACATCCCATAAGAAACTTCTCAAGAGTAGGATTCTAATGATGGATGCCTAGGCAGTCCAACTCGCATTCCAATTGTCTCTGAACGACAAGGCAGGTTCGACCTGCTGGCACTGGGGGAACAACCTAGGGGGCTGAATTTAAATGGACTATCCTGAGGATCGGTCATAATGTGGGTTTGTATCCAAGGAGACCTTGGAATGGGGCAGTGGTTCCGGTGCCCTGAAGGATTTTCCTAACCTGAGGTTTTGAGACAGCTCCAAAGAGCAAGTTTCCCATGTGGAGACGAGATTTGTTCTGATTGGCGCCTCAGGAACTCCCATAAACTGGTATTGGAAACCAGGCATCTGAGGAGAGATGCCTGGAATTCAAAGCAAAGGATCCAATTAGGGCCTAGGTGCCTGCCCGCTTCAATATTCTCCTCTCAGAACATCTGTCTATGGTTTTGAGTGGAGGTCATTGCTCAGCTTTTGTCAGATCGCCCCTGTTTGTCCCAGTAGGCCAATGCTATTTGGCTGGTCTTGGGGACTTTGGAGGTTTCTCCTAATCTGAAGGGTTCTGGCAAATGAAATGCTAAGAATTCCCTTGTAGAAGGCAGGCACAGTCCTGACGTGTGGATCCAGCTGTCTGGGTGTCTGTCGGGAGACCCGGGCTCAGGCTGTCAGACAGGGCATTAGTGCCTAAGTGTAGACTGTGTAATTGGAGTACAGATGAGTGGCATGCAGGTTGATCCTCATTTGGGGGTTCTGGGTAGCCCCATAGACCAAAGTTTTTCTTCTGGAGGGCAGGCATAGTGCTGCATTGTGGCTCTGGAATTCCCAAACTGGAGGGCTTGTGGACCAGAAGTGTGAGGAAAGAAGTCTGAGACACAAGCTAGGCTTAGGTTTTGGGGTGAGGGCATGGCAGGCACTCTCTGCAGAGCTAAATCGAGATCTTGTGCATCTGAAGTCAGGTCGAAGATCAGACATAGTCTCAGGTTGGCGCTGCTGTTCAGGATGGCCCATTCATTAAGGTAAGTGGCATCATGGGGCCATGGAGGTTTTCCCACGATGGAAGTTGGGAGATGCTCCAATCAGCAAGGATTCCTTCTGTGGGAGAGTCGAGACCAGTCTGATAGCTCAAGGATGTCCCATATGGAATGGTGCCACAGCAGGGTTCTAAGGATGGATGCCTGGAAAGCCCGACTCGCATTCCTATTATCTCCTTTCGACAAGGCAGGCTTGATCTGTTGACTCTGGGGGAGCAATAGAGGAGGGTGCTTTGAAATGGACTATCCTGAGGATGGGTCATAATGTGGGTTTGTGTCCATGGAGACCTGGGAATGGGGCGGTGGCTCCAGGAACCTAAAGTTTTCTCTTACCTGGAGGTTTTGACACAGATCCAAAGAGCAAGTTTCCCGTGTGGAGACAAGATTTGTTCTGATTGGTACCTCTGGAAAAACCTATATGCTGGTATTGGAAACCAGGTCTCTAGGAGAGATGACTGGAAACAAAAGCAATGGATCCGAATAGGGCCTAGGTGCCTGTCTGGTTCAATCTTCTTCTCTGGGGATATCTGTCTATGGGTCTGAATGTAGGTAGTTGCTCAGCTTCTGATAGATCTTCCCTTTTTGTCACTACACTATTGGGATGGCTTTGGGAACTATTTAGGTTTCTCCTAATCTGTAGGGTTATGGCCAATGGAATGTGCAGAATTCCCCTGGAGAGGGCAGGCACAGTCCTGAGGTGTGGCTAAAGGGGCGCCAGCCTGGAGGGTGTGTGGGTCAGGACTGTGGGGAGAGAAATCCGAAAACACAAACTTGGCTTAGGTTTGGGGACGTATGTATGACAGGCCTGATCTACTGACCAAGCGGAAAAATATTCAGGCTATGAACAAAGGGGGGTGTGTGTGGCATTTGCTCAGGCTTTTGTCTCTGCATTTTGTGTCAAAGGTGGCCGAGGAATGTCGGGCTGGCCTCATGGACCATGGACGAGTCTTTCTTTCTGGGGATTTGGCCCGATCCCAAGTGTTTGGGTTCAGTCTGTGGATGGGAGGAGTCCTTTCTGTATTTTTTTTATTTTTTACCTCTGGTGTCCCACCAAAGATGTATTCCAGAGGAGAGCCCTGAGTAAGGGTGACTAGACATTTTGAGTTCTGGTTAAGATGGGGGGAATAGGGCCATGACAGGCCCCATATCCGAGCTCCTGTTCCAGGCCCTGAGAGGCTTTACTTGAGGATAGGGTGGACACGAAGTGTCAAAATGTGTGTTTGTGCCCATGGCAGCCCTCAAGAATGGGCGAGTACTCATGGGCCACACAGTTTTCTCCTACACTGAATGTTGGACAACATGCCAACCACAAGGTTTCTGGCCATGGGGAAAGAGGAGTTCTGATTTCTGCATCATGTTCAGCACTGCACAGTGATTGGAGATAAGGTTTAGGTTCTTGGGCTTGGAAACCGAGGTTGGGAACAGATGATGGCAAAAAGCCATGGCGGGTCCAATGAGCTCAGTGTGCGGCCAGTTGTCTGGGTGTAGGTCGCGAATTTCGGGCACAGGCTGTGTCAGACAGGGCATTATTACCCAGGCTAGACTGTATAATTGGGATACAGTAGAGTGGCGTGCAGGTTGATCCTTATTTGGGGTTTCTGGGTACCCCCATAGGGCAACGTTTCTTTTCAAGAGGGCAGACAGAGTGCTGCATTGTGGCTCTGGAATTTCCAAATTGGAGGGCTTGTGGTTCAGGAGTGTAAGGACGGAAGTCTGAGAACAAAAGCTAGGCTTAGGTCTGAGGCGAGGGCATACAGACACCCACTGAAGAGCTGCATCGAGATCTTGTGGATCTGAAGTCAGGGCAAAATCAGACCTTAGCTCAGATTGGATTTTCTGTCCATGAAGACCCCTTAATGAAAGTGCGGGGGCATCATGAGGCAAAAGAAGTTTTGCCACGGTTAGGATTGTCTGATGCTCCAATCCGCAAGGATTATTTCTGTGGGACAGAGAGACCTGTTGGATTAATCCAGGCATACCATAAGGAATGTCTCAAGAACAGGGTTCTATTGATGGATGCCTAGGCAACCCAACTCGAATTCCAGTTGTATCTTAGTGAAAAGGCAGGTTCAGTCTCCTGGCTCTGGGGGAGAAACAGAGAGGGCTGAGTTGAAAGGCACTCTCCTGAAGATTGGTCTTAATGTGGGTTTGTGTCCATGGAGACCTTGGAATGGGGCAGAGAGGCCGGCACCCTGAAAGATTCTCCTAACAGAGGTATTGACACAGCTCCAAAGAGCAAGTATCATATGTGAAGATGAGATCTGTTCTGATGTTGCCTCAGGATATCCCATAAGCTGGTATATGAAACCAGGCCTCTGAGGAGAGGTGGCTGGAAACCACAGCAGTGGTTCTGATAAGGGCCTAGGGGCCTGTCCGCTTCAATCTTCTTCTCTGGGAACATTTGGCTACGGTTCGGAGTGGAGGTCATTGCTCAGCTTCCGTCAGATCACCCCTGTTTCTATAGGGAGGTCTACCCTATTGGTGTGTTCTCAGGCTCTTTGGAGGTTTCTCCTAATCTGTAGGGTTGTGGCCAATGGAATGGGCAGAATTCCCTTGGGGAGGAGATGCACAGTCCTGCGATGTGGCGCCAGCTGTCCGGCTGTCGGTCGGGAGTTCCGGGCTCAAGCTGTGTCAGACAGCACATTAGTGCCCACGGTAGATTATAGAACGGGGGTACAGTCGAGGGACGTGCAGGTTGATCCTCATTTGAAGTTTTTGGGTAACCCCATTTTGAAACGTTTTTCTTCTGGAGGGCAGGCAGAGTGCTGCATTATGGCTCCAGAATTCTCAAACTGGAGGGCTTGTGGCCCAGGAGTGTGATGACGGACGTCTGATAACACCAGCTATGCCTAGGTTTCAGAGCGAGGGCACGGCAGGCACACTCTGCTGAGCTGAATCGATATCTCGTGCATATGAAGCCAGGACTATGATAACACTTTGGCTCAGGTTGGAGTTTCTGTCCATTTCCCACATTCATGAAGGGGGGGGGGCGGACGCATCATGAGGCCATGGTGGTTTTCCCAAGATGGGAGTAATGAGATCCTCCAATCCCCAAGGATTCCTTCTGCGAGAGAGTGGAGACCTGTCGGATGGCTCCAGGATGTCCATTATGGAACGACGCCAGAGCAGGGTTCTAAGGATGGAGTCCTGAGCCACCCACCTAGCATTCCAATTATCTATTTGTGATAAGGCAGGTTCGATCGCTGGGTCTGGGGGAGCAACCGAGGGGGCTGAGTTGAAATGAGCTCTCCTGAGGATGGGGCTTAATGTGGGTTTGTGTCCATGGAGACCATGGAATGGGGCAGTGGCTCGGTGTACCTGAAGGTTTCTCCTAACTGGAGGTTTTGACTCAGCTCCAAAGAGCAAGTTTCCCATGTAGAGACGAGATTTGTACTGAGTGATACCTCCGGGTACCCACCTATGCTTGTATTGGAAACCAGCCTTCTGAGGAGAGATGTCTGGAAATGACAGCAATGGATCCTTCTATGGCCTAGGTGTCTGTCTGGTTCAATCTTCTTCTCTGGGGATATCTGTATATGGGTCTGAGTGGTGATAGTTGCACAGCTTATGACAGATCATCCCTCTTTGTCCTGGGTGGCTGATACTATTGGGATGGCCCCGGGATCATTAGAGGTTTCTCCTAATCTGTCGGGTTGTGTCCAAAGGAATGAGCAGAATTCCCTTGGAGAGGGCAGGCACAGTCCTGAGGTGTGGCTCCAGGGTCCTCAGCCAGGAGCATGTGTGGGCCAGGACTGTGGGGACAGAAGTCTGAAAACACAAATTCGGTTTCATTTGGGGACGTACTTATGGCAGGCCCGATACAGACCTTGAGGAGAATTTTTCAGGGTATGATCAATGGGCGAGTGTGAGGCGATTTTTCAGGCTTTTGTCTCCGGATTTTGCATCAACTGTGGCCGTGGAATATCGGGCTGACCTCATTGGCCATGGTCCAGTTTTTCTTTCTGGGGATTTGGCCCAATTCCAAGTGTTCAGGGTCATTCTTTGGATAGTAGGAGTCGTTTCTGTATTTTTGCTTGTTTGTTTGTTTGTTTGACCTCATGTGTTTGGCCAAAGAGGGATTCCAGAGAAGAGCTAGGAGTACGGGTGACCAGACTTCTCGAGCTCTGGTTAAGATTGTGGGACTAGGGGCATGGCAAGTCCCATAAGTGGGCTCTTGGTTTAGCCCGTGAGAGGCCTTACTTGAGGACAGGGCTCACGCTGAGGGTCCCAGTGTGGGTTTGTGTCCATCGCGGTACGCAAGCATAGTCGGGGCCTTATGGGCCACGCTGGTTTCTCCTACACTGAAGGTTGGACAACGTGCCAACCACAAGGTTTCTGGTCATGGGGAAGGAGAAGTTCTGATTTCTGCATCACATACACTGTTTGTCAGTGAGTGGAGATAAGGTCTAGGTTCTGATGTCGGAAAACATAGGTTGGGAAGAGATGACATCCTTAGGTCATGGCGTGTCTGATGTGCTCACTGTGTGGTCAGGTGTCTGGGTGTCGGTCGGGAAGTCTGGCCTCAGTCTGTGTCAGACAGCGCATGAGTGCCCAGGTTAGATTTCAAAATTTGGGTACAGTCGAGTGCAGTCCAGGTTGATCCTCAGTTGGGGTTTCTGGGTAGCCCCATAGGGCATAGGTTTTTCTTCTGGAGGGCAGACAGAGTGCAGTATTGTGGCTCCGGAATTGCCAAACTGGAGGGCGTGTGGCCAAGGAGAGTGACGAGGGAAGCATGAGAACACAAGCTAGCCTTAGGTTTCCGGGCAAAAGCCCGGCAGGCACACTCGGCATAGCTGAGTCGAGATCTCCTGTATCTGAAGTCAGGGCGAGGATCAGACTTTGGCCAGGTTGGAGTTTCTGTCCATGATCCCCCTTCACGAAGAGGGTGGCATCATAAGGCCATGGTGGTTTTCCCAAGATGGGAGTTGTGAGATGATCAATCCGCAGCGATTCCTTCTGTGGGACAGTCGAGACCTGTTGAATCATTGCAGGATGTCCCGTACGGAACGACGCCAGAGTAGGGTTCCATGGATGGAATCTTGGGCAGCCTGCCTCGCCTTCCAATTGTCTCCTTGCAACAAGGCAGGTTTGATCTGCTGGCTCTGGGAGAGCTACCGAGGAGGCTTAGTTGAAATGGACTTTCCTTAAGATTAGTCTTAATGTGGGTTTGTGTCCATGGAGACCTTGGATTGGGGCAGTGGCGCCGGCGCCCTGAAGGATTCTCCGAAACGGAGGTATTGACACAGCTCCAAAGAGAAAGGTTCATATGTGGAGATGAGATCTGTTCTGATGTTGCCTCAGGAAACCCCATAAGCTGGTATTGGAAATCAGGCCTCTGAGGAGAGATGGCTGGAAACCACAGCAATGGATCTGATTAGGGCCCAGGGGCCTATCCGCTTCAATCTTCTTCTCTGGGAACATCTGGCTTCCATTCTGAGTGGAGGTCATTGTTCAGCTTGTTTCAGATCACCCCTGTTTCTCCCGGGAGGTCTACCCTATTGGTGTGTTCTCAGGCTCTTTGGAGGTTTCTCCTAATCTGTAGGGTTGTGGCCAATGGAATGGGCAGAATTCCCTTGGGGACTGAATGCACAGTCCTGAGGTGTGGCCCCAGCTGTCCGGCTGTCGGTCGGGAGTTCCGGGCTCAAGCTGTGTCAGACGGCGCATGAGTGCCCACGGTAGATTATACAACTGGGATACAGTCGATGGGCATGCAGGTTGATCCGCATTTGAGGTTTTTGGGTAACCCCATTTTGCAACGTTTTTCTTCTGGAGGGCAGGCAGAGTGCTGCATTATGGCTCCAGAATTCTCAGACTGGAGGGCTTGTGGCCCAGGAGTGTGATGACGGAAGTCTGATAACACCAGCTATGCCTAGGTTTCAGAGCGAGGGCACGGCAGGCACACTCTGCTGAGCTGAATCGATATCTCGTGCATATGAAGCCAGGACTATGATAACACTTTGGCTCAGGTTGGAGTTTCTGTCCATTTCCCACATTCATGAAGGGGGGACGCATCATGAGGCCATGGTGGTTTTCCCAAGATGGGAGTAGTGAGATCCTCCAATCCCCAAGGATTCTTTCCGCGAGAGAGTCCAGACCTGTCGGATGGCTCCGGGATGTCCATTATGGAAGGACGCCAGAGCAGGGTTCTAAGGATGGAGTCCTGAGCCACCCACTTCGCTTTCCAGTTATGTACCTGTGATAAGTCAGGTTCGATCGCTGGGTCTGGGGGAGCAACCGAGGGGACTGAGTTGAAATGAGCTCTCCTGAGGATGGGGCTTAATGTGGGTTTGTGTCCATGGAGACATTGGAATGGGGCAGTGGCTCGGTGTACCTGAAGGTTTCTCCTAACTGGAGGTTTTGACTCAGCTCCAAAGAGCAAGTTTCCCATGTAGAGACGAGATTTGTACTGAGTGATACCTCCGGGTACCCACCTATGCTTGTATTGGAAACCAGCCTTCTGAGGAGTGATGTCTGGAAACGACAGCAATGGATCCTTCTATGGCCTAGGTGCCTGTCCAGTTCAATCTTCTTCTATGGGGATATCTGTATACAGGTCTGAGTGGGGGTAGTTGTGCAGCTTATGACAGATCACCCCTCTTTGTCCTGGGTGGCTGAAACTATTGGGATGGCCCTGGGATCATTAGAGGTTTCTCCTAATCTGTGGGGTTGTGTCCATAGGAATGAGAAGAATTCCCTTGGAAAGGGCAGGCAAGCCCTATGTGTGGCTCCAGGGGCCTCCGCCTGGAGCGTGTGCAGGCCAGGACTGTGGGGACAGAAGTTTGAAAACACAAATTCCTCATCAAGAGGGCTTTGGCACCAGTAGGGTGATAATGGATTTGTACACACAAGATATGGTTCAGTTTATTGCCACGTGGGAAGCATTTCCAATATGTAACGGCTGTTTTGAGATATCCAGCACCTGAGTAAGGGCGGATGTTAGATGTTTGCTCACACTGGAGTTTGTGTCTATGATTACCGACTAATGGAGGGGTGATGTCAAGAGTCCATGGAGGATTTCCATGCAGAGGATTGTGAGATGCTCCAAATAGCAAAGTTTCCTTCTACGGGACTGGTCAAGCCTGCTTTTTTTTTGTTTTGTTTTGTTTTGTTTTGTTTTGTTTTGTTTTTGCTCCATTGTCCCCCATGTGGTAAGTTGCATAGCAGAGCTCACCCACACAAATGCCTGGAAGGGACACCTCCATTGGCATTGCAGCTAAGGAAAAAGGCATGCTCGTTCTAGTGGCTCTAGGGCGAAGGACCAATGCCTTGAGTTGACATGAACTCTCTTGCATATGGGTCACAATGCTGGAATTTTACCAGGGAGATCTTAGAAAGTGCTGGTGGCTAAGTTGCCCGGCAGGAATCTCCTACTTTGAGGGTTTGCCAGAGGTCGAAGAGCACGGTTTCCTTCTTGGGACAAGAGGTGTTCTTTTGTGTGGCTCAGGGACCACTTGTATCATAAGTTGGTATTCCAGAACAGGCCCCTGAGGATAGATGCCTGAAAACCTAATCTAGGGTTCCAATGGGGTGCTAGTTGCATGTCAGGTTCAATCTTCTGACTAGGAAGATTTACTTGGCTGTCTGACTGGATGTAGATGATCAGCGTGTTTCACACTGTACATTTGCATCCTGAGTGGACGCCACTATGGGGTGGACTCAAGCACCTTGCAGGTTTCGCCTAATCTGGAAGGTTTTGGCAACTGTGAGGGACACAGTTTCCTTGGAGATGGCAGGCACAGTCTTGTGTTGTTGCTCCAGAGTCCCCATGCTGGAGGTCATGTGAGCCATGGTTTTAGGAGAGAAGTCTGCAAACACAAATTCGGGAAAGGGTTAGTGGTGAGGTGATTGCAGGACCAAAGCGAAAACCTGGAGGGCAGCTCATAATGGACTGTAATTAGGGTGACTTGAAGACAGTAGCACAGGCTTTTTTTTTCCAATTTATTTATTTTCAGAAAAACAGTATTCATTATTTTTTCACCACACCCAGTGCTCCATGCAAGCTGTGCCCTCTATAATACCCACCACCTGCTACCCTAACCTCCCACCCCTCCGCCACTTCAAACCCCTCAGATTGTTTTTCAGAGTCCATAGTCTCTCATGGTTCACCTCCCCTTCCAATTTACCCAAAAGCACATACCCTCCCCAATGTCCATAACCCTACCCCGCTACTCCCAACCCCCCTACCCCCAGCAACCCACAGTTTGTTTTGTGAGATTAAGAGTCACTTATGGTTTGTCTCCCTCCCTATGCCATCTTGTTTCATGGATTCTTCTCCTACCCACTTAAGCCCCCATGTTGCATCACCACTTCCTCATATCCGGGAGATCATATGATAGTTGTCTTTCTCCGCTTGACTTATTTCGCTAAGCATGATACGCTCTAGTTCCATCCATGTTGTCGCAAATGGCAAGATTTCGTTTCTTTTGATGGCTGCATAGTATTCCATTGTGTATATATACCACATCTTCTTGATCCATTCATCTGTTGATGGACATCTAGATTCTTTCCATAGTTTGGTTATTGAGGACATTGCTTCTATAAACATTCGGGTGCACGTGCCCCTTTGGATCACTACGTTTGTATCTTTAGGGTAAATTCCCAGTAGTGCAATTGCTGGGTCATAGGGCAGTTCTATTTTCAACATTTTGAGGAACCTCCATGCTATTTTACAGAGTGGTTGCACCAGCTTGCATTCCCACCAACAGTGTAGGAGGGTTCCCCTTTCTCTGCATCCTCGCCAGCATCTGTCATTTCCTGACTTGTTGATTTTAGCAATTCTGACTGGTGTGAGGTGATATCTCATTGTGGATTTGATTTGTATTTCCCTGATGCCGAGTGATATGGAGCACTTTTTCATGTGTCTGTTGGCCATCTGGATGTCTTCTTTGCAGAAACGTCTGTTCATGTCCTCTGCCCATTTCTTGATTGGATTATTTGCTCTTTGGGTGTTGAGTTTGCTAAGTTCTTTATAGATTTTGGACACTAGTCCTTTATCTGATATGTCGTTTGCAAATATCTTCTCCCATTCTGTCAGTTGTCTTTTGATTTTGTTAACTGTTTCCTTTGCTGTGCAAAAGCTTTTGATCTTGATGTAATCCCAAAAGTTCATTTTTGCCTTTGCTTCCCTTGCATTTGGCGATGTTCCTAGGAAGATGTTGCTGCGGCTGAGGTCAAAGAGGTTGCTGCCTGTGTTCTCCTCAAGGATTTTGATGGATTCCTTTCTCACATTGAGGTCCTTAATCCATTTTGAGTCTATTTTTGTTTGTGGTGTAAGGAAATGGTCCAATTTCATTTTTCTGCACGTGGCTGTCTAATTTTCCCAACACCATTTATTAAAGAGGCTGTATTTTTTCCATTGGACATTCTTTCCTGCTTTGTCAAAGATTAGTTGACCATAGAGTTGAGGGTCTATTTCTGGGCTCTCTATTCTGTTCCATTGGTCTATGTGTCTGTTTTTGTGCCAGTACCATGCTGTCTTGATGATAGCTTTGTAATAAAGCTTGAAGTCCGGAATTGTGATGCCACCAACTTTGGCTTTCTTTTTCAATATCCCTTTGGCTATTTGCGGTCTTTTCTGGTTCCATATAAATTTTAAAATTATTTGTTCCATTTCTTTGAAAAAGATGGATGGTACTCTGATAGGAATTGCATTAAATGTGTAGATTGCTTTAGGTAGCATAGACATTTTCACAATATTTATTCTTCCCATCCAGGAGCATGGAACATTTTTCCATTTCTTTGTGTCTTCCTCAATTTCTTTCATGAGTACTTTATAGTTTTCTGAGTATAGATTCTTAGCCTCTTTGGTTAGGTTTATAGCACAGGCTTTTTTATCTGGATTATGTGTCCCAGATGGCCTCAGAATGCAACTATGTTCTCATGGGTACATGGGAGATTTATCCTCTCTAAGGATCCTGGCGGCTCCCCATAGTTTGGTGGCTTTTTCAGGGAAGGGATGCGTGCAGTTTTCAACTTAGGGGTGTCCCAAAACAGGGATTCTAGAGAGGGGCTCTGGATCTGGGAGCCTGGAAAATCCCACCAAGTGATAGGATTTGGGCCTAGGGGCGAATGAGGCCTGCAATGTGTTATCCTGGTGGTGCAACTGAGAGGGCTTGTTTGAAAGCATGCTCAGACTGAGGGTCACATTGCCTGTTTTTGCCCAGGGTGGTCCTCAGGAGTTGGCATGGTCTCATTGGCTATGCAGTTTGCTCCCACCTTGAGGACTGGACAACCATCCCAACTGCCAGGATTCCTGCCATGGTGAAGGAGGAGTCCTCTATTCTGCTTTAGGTTCTCCTATTGCCAAGGATTCAAGCAATGGTCTGTGGAGAGATGCCTGAATACCAAGGATGGGTAGAGTGATGGACTTGGGTCATGGCTGGTCTTACATGCTGGATAAGGGGCCCTCTCTCTTCATGGATGACACTAGGTTGGGGCTCAGGCTCTCCCAGACACAGATCTAGTGCCCAGGGCAGCTTATAAATCCGGGTACCCTCGAGGGCCGAGCAGATTGATACTCAAGTGGGGTACCTGGGCAGACTTACCACGCACTACATTTTTCTATGGTGAAGGCAGAATGGTGGGTTTTGGCTCATAATTCCCTTTCACCAGGACTTGAAGACCAGTAGAGTGAGGATGGAATTTCAAACACAAGCTACAGTTCAATTAAGTGCCAAGCAGATGGCAGTTCCAAAGTGCAGAATCTTATTCGAGATATTCAGCACCTGAATTAGGGCTGATGTCAGGTGTTTGCTCACACTGGGGTTTTTGTGTACGATGACCATCAAATGGAGGGGTGGCATCAAATGTCTATGGAGGATTTTCCATGCTGAGTCTTGTGAGATGCTCCAAACAGCAAGGTTTCCTTCTAAAGAATAGGTGGAGCCTGGTTTTTGTGCTCCAGGGTCAACCATGTGGAAAGTTTGTGTAACAGAGCTCTCCCGCCTGGATGCCTGGAAAGCACACCTCCATTGACCATTGCAGCTAAGGATCATGGCAGGTTCCTTCCGGTGGCTCTGGGGCGAAGGTCCAAGGCCTTGAGTTTACATGAAATCTATTGGATATGGATCACAAAGCTGATTTTTTACAGGGAGAACTTAGATTGTACTGGTGGCTAAAGTTCTGTGCAGGATTCTCCAAACCTGAAGTTTTGTCAAAGGTCGAAGTGCACGGTTTCCTTCTGGGGACAGGAGATTTTCTGTTGTGTGGCTCAGGGACCACATGTTGTATCATAAATTGGTATTCCAGAACAGGCCTCTGAGGACAGATGCCTGAAAACCTAATCTAGGTTTCAAACGTGGTCCTAGGGGATGTATGGTTCAGTGTTCTGACTCTGAACCATTGACTTGGGTGTCTGCCTGAATGTAGGTGATCTGGATGCTTCAGATAGTGCATTTTCATACAGAATGTCCGCCAATATTGGGGTGGTCTCAGGGTCCTCAGGTTTCTCCTAATCTGGAAGGTTTGGGCAACTGTGACGGGCACAGAATCCTGGGGGATGGCAGGCACAATCCTGTGGTGTGGCTCCAGAGACCCCATCCTGGAGGTCATGTGAGCCATGGTATTGGTAGAGAAGTCTGCAAGCACAAGTTTGGTTTAGGGTTAGTGGCTAGGTGATCGCATGCCCAATGTCTACAACTGGAGAGCTGTTTGTCAGGAAATGTAATTTAGGATGACTGGAAGGCGGTGGTACAGGCTTTTCTATCTGGATTTTTTTGTCCAGGATGGCCTCGGAATGCAGGTGTGGTCTCCTGGGGCCATGGGAGATGATTATTCTTTAAGGATCCTGGCAGCCCCTCATAATTTGGTGGCTTTTTCAGGGGAAGGGAAGAGGGTTGTCTCCATCTAAGGGATGCCCCAAAATAGGAGTTCCAGAGACAGGCTCTGGGTCTGGGAGCCTCTGAAATCATACCAAGGGTTAGAATTTGGGCATAGGAGTGTAGCGGGATTTCAATGTTGGATCCTGGTGGTGCAACTGAGAGGAGATTTTGGAAAGCATGATCAGGCTGAGGGTCACAATGCTTGTTTGGGCCCAGGGCGGGTCCTCAGACGTGGGCATGGGCACAATGGACATGCAGCTAGCTCTGACTTTGAAGTTTGGACACACATCCCAACAGGCAGCTTTCCTGCCCTTGGGAAGTAGGAGTTCTCTATTATGCTTCTGATTCCCCCATTGACAGGTATTATAGCAAAAGTTTATGGACAGGTGCCTGAGTGCCAAGGATGGGTAGAGATGATGGACTTGGGCCATTGCCAGTCTCACATGCTGGATATGGTGCCCTCTCTCTGGGTGGCTGACACTAGGTCGGGGCTTAGACTGTCAGACACAGCACTAGTGGGCATCTGATAATTGGGGTTCCCTTGATGGCTGAACATGGATTCTCATTTGGGGTCTCTGGGCAGACTCACCAGGCACTTCTTTCTATGGGGAAAGCAGAATGCGACATTGTGGCTCCAGAATTCCTCATCAAGACGGCTTGGGAACCAGTATGGTGATGATGGAATTGTAAACACAAGCTACGGTTCAATTCACTGCCAAGCAGAAGGCATTTCCAATGTGCAACGGCTGATGTGAGATACCAGCACCTGAGTAAGGGCGGATGTCAGATGTTTGTTCACACTGGAGTTTGTGTCTATGATGACCCAGTCATGAAGTGGTGTAGTCCAGAGACAATGTAGGATTTCCCACGCAAAGGCTTGTGAGAGGCTCCAAAAAGCAAAATTTCTTTCTTTTGGACAGGTCGAGTGTGGTTTGTTTGCTCCAGGGTCCCCATCTTGAAAGTGTGGGTCGCAGAGTTCACCCACATGGATGCCTGGAAAGCACACCTCCATTGACCATTGCAGTTCAGGACCATGGAAGAATCGTTCTTATGGCTCTGGGGCAGAGTACCAAGGCATTGAGTTGACATGGAATCTCTTGCAGATGGGCCCCAATGCTGGTGTGTAACCAGAGAGATCTTAGAATGTGCTGGTGTCCAAGGGTAGGATTCTCCTAACCTAAGGGTTTGGCAAAAGTCGAATAGCACAGTTTCCTTCTGGGGACAGGAGATGTTCTGTTGTGTGGCTCAGGGACAACATGTTGTTTCATAAGGTGGTATTCCAGAACAGGCCACTGAGGACAGATGTCTGAAAACCTAATCTAGGATTCCAATGAGGTCCTAGGGGAATGCCATGTTCAATCTTCTGTCTCAGGACAATTGATTTTGCTGACTGCATGGATGTAGGTGATCAGGGTGTTTCAGAATGGGCATTTGCGTCCAGCACTACTGACAAATTGGGGTGGGTCAGGGGCCTTGCAGGTTTCTCCTAATCTGGAAGGTTTGGGGAAAAGTGACGGGCACAGTTTCCTTGGGGATGGCCGGCACAGTCCTGTGGTTTGGCTCCAGAGAACCTATCATGGGGGGCATGTGAGCCATGGTTTTGGGAGAGAAGTCTGTAAACAGAAATTCAGATTAGGGTTAGTGGCCTGGTGATCAAGTCCCAATGCATAGACCTGGAGAGAAGCTCCTCAGAAACTGTAATTAGGGTGACTAGATGTTGGTAGCACAGGCTTTTCTATCTCGATTGTGTGTCCAGGATGGCCGCAGAATGCAGGTGTGGCCTCATGTTTCCATGGGGGACATTTCCCCTCTAAGGATCCTGATGGCTCTCCATAGTTTGCTGGCTTTTTCGGTGAGGGAAGAGTGCTGTTTTCCATCTTAGGGGTGACCCAATACAGGGATTCCAGAGACAGGCTCTGGGTCTGTGCGCCTGGAAAATCCCACCAGTGTTAGGATTTAGGCTTAGGGGTGTACCAGGCCTGCAATGCGGGATCCTGGTGGTGCAACTGAGAGGGCTTTTGAAAGCATGCTCAGGCTGAGAGTCACAATGCCTGTTTGTGCCCAG
Organism: Neogale vison; assembly: GCF_020171115.1. NCBI lineage: Eukaryota > Metazoa > Chordata > Mammalia > Carnivora > Mustelidae > Neogale > Neogale vison. The sequence continues at coordinate 80,397,990 of NC_058095.1, forward strand.
GGCAGCCCTCAAGAGTGGGCGTGGTCTCATTAGCAATGCAGCTGGTTCCCAATTTGAGGGTTGGACATCCATCCCAATAGCTAGGTTTCCTGTCGTGCGGAAGGCGGAGTTCTCTATTGTGTTTCATGTTCCACCACTGGCAGCGAATATAGCAAAGGTCTGGGGACTGGTGCCTGAATAACAAGGATGGGTAGAAATGACAGACTTGGGCCATGGGCGGTTTCACATGCTAGATATGGGGCCCACTCTCTGGGTGTCTGAAACTAGGTCGGGTCTCAGGGTCTGTCACTAGTAGTGAAGGCAGCCTATAATCGGGGTTCCCTCGAGAGCCAAGCAGATTGATCCTCATGTCACATTTCTGGGCAGACTCAACAGGCACTTCTTATTTCTAAGGGAAGGCAGAATTCTGCATTGTGGTTCCAGAATTCCCTATCAAAAGGGCTTGGGAACCATTTGGGTGAGGATGGAATTATAAATACAAGCTATGGTTCAGTTCAGTGCCAAGCAGAAGGCAGTTCCAATGTGCAATGACTGATTCAAGATATCCAGCATGTGAGTAAGTCGGAATGAGATGTTTGCTCACTGTGGAGTTTGTGTCTATGATGACCAACAAATGGAAGTGTGGCGTCAAGAGGCTATGGAGGATTTCCCAAGCTGAGGCTTGTGAGATGCTCCAAACAGCAAGTTTTCCTTCTACCAGACAGTTGGAGTCAGGTTTATTTGCCTCAGCGTCCCCCATGTGGAAAGTTTGGATAGCAGAGCTCTTCTGCATGGATGCCTAAAAAGCACACTTCCATTGACGATTGCAGATGAGGAAAATGGCAGGATCGTTCTGATGGCTCTGGGGCGAAGTACCAAGGTCTTGAGTTGACATGGAAACTCTTGCAGATGGGCCACAATGCTGCTTTTTTGCCAGGGAGATCTTAGAATGTGTTGGTTGCTAAGGTGCCGAGCAGGATTCTCCTACCCTGAGGGTTTAGCAAAGGTCAAAGAGCACGGTTTCCTTCTGGGGCCAGGAGATATTCTGTTCAAATGGCTCAGGGACATGTGTTGAATCATAAGTTGGTATTCCAGAATATGCCCCGGAGAACATATGCCTGAAAACGTAATCTAAGATTCCATTGAGGTCCTAGGGGCATGTCAGTTTCAGTCTTCTGACTCAGGACCATTGACTTGGCTGTCTGCCTGGATGTAGGTGATCAGGGTCTTTCAGACTGGACATTTTCATCCAGAGCGGCCTGCAATATTGGGAGTGTGCAGGTTTCTTCTTATGTGGAAGGTTAGGAAAACTCTGACGGCACATTTTCCTTGGGGATAGCAGCACAGTCTTGTGGTGTGGATCCTGAGACACCATCCTAGAGGGCATGTGAGCTATGGTTTTGTGAGAAATCTGCAAACACAAATTCAGGTTAGGGTTAGTGTCATGGAGGTCACAACCCAATGCATAGACCTGGAGGGCAGCTCGTCAGGACCTGTAATTAGGGTGATAGCATGGTGGTAGCACTGGCATTTCTATATCAATTGTTTATCAAGGATGGCCTTGGAATGCAGGTGTGATCTCATGGGGCCATGGTAGACATTTCCTCTCTAAGTATCCTGGTGGCTCTCCATAGTTTGGTGGCTTATTCAGTGAGGAAAGAGTGCAGTTTTCCATCATAGGGGTGCCCCGATACTGGGATTCCAGGGATGGGCTATGGGTCTTGGCTCCTGGAAAATCCCACCAAGTGTTAGCATTTGGGTCTAGGTGCGTACCAGGCCTGCAATGAGGGATCCTGGTGGTGCAACTGCGAGAGCTTGTTTGAACGCATGCTCAGGCTGAGTGTCACAATGCCTGTTTGTGTCCAGGGAGGCCCTCAGGATTGGGCGTGGTCTCATTGGCCATGCAGCTGACTCCCACTTTGAGGGTTGGACACCCATACCAACAGCCAGATTTCTTGCCACGTGGAAGGAGGAGTTATCTATTGTGCTTCAGGTTCCCGCATTGGCATAGTTTGCAGCAAGGATCAGGGGACAGGTGCCTGAAGACCAAGAATGGGTAGAGATGACGTGCTAGGATATGGTCACCACTCTCAGTGTTGTCGACACTGGTCTGGGCTCAGGGTCTGTCAGACACAGCACTAGTGGCCAGGGCAGCCTAAATATCGGGGTTCTCTCAAGAGCCGAGCAGATTGATCCTCATGTGGGTTTTCTGGGAAAACTCATCAGGCACTTCTCCTTTCTATGGGGAAGGCGGAATGCTGCATTGTGGCTTCAGAATTCCCTATCAAAAGGACTGGGGACCAGTAGGGTAAATATTGAATTGTAAACACAGGCAACAGTTCAATTCAGTGCCAAGCGGTAGGCAGTTCCAATGTGCAGCAGCTGATTCGAGATATCCAGCACCTGAGCAAGGCGGAATCAGATGTTTGCTCACAGTGGAGTTTGTGTCTATGATGACCAACAAATGGAGGTGTGGCATCAAGAGGCCATGGAGGATTTCCAAAGCTGAGGTCTGTATGATACTCCAAACAGCAAGGTTTCCTTCTACGGGACAGGTGGAGTCTGGTTTGTTTGCTCCAGGGTCCCCCATGTGGAAAGAGCACTCCCACATGGATGCCTGGGAAGCACACCTCCATTGACCATTGCAGCTGAGGAACATGACAAGATCTTTCTGGTGGCTCTGGGCCGAAGTACCAAGGCCTTGAGTTGACATGGAATATCTTGCAGATGGGCCACAATGCTGGTTTGTTACCAGGGAGATCTTAGAATGTGCTGGTGTCTAAGGTGCCACGCAGGATTCTTCTACCCTGAGGGTTTGGCAAAAGTCGAAGTGCACGCTTTCCTTCTGGGGACAGGAGATGTTCTTTTGTGTGGCTCAGGGACCACCTGTTGTATCATAAGTTGGTATTCCAAATCAGGCCTCTGAGGACAGATGCTTGAAAACCTAATCTAGGGTTCCAGTGAGGTCCTAGGGGCATGTCAGGTTCAATCTTCTGACTCAGGACCATTGATGTGGCTGTCTGCCTGGATATAAGTGATCAGGGTATTTCAGACAGCGCATTTGCACCCAGAATGGTTGACAATATTTGGTGGGCTCAGGGGACATGCAGGTTTCTCCTAATCTGGAAGGTTTCATCCACTGTGACGGGTACAATTTCCTTGGGGATGGCAGGCATAGTCCTGTGATGTGGATCTAGAGACCCTATTCTGGAGGGCATGTGAGCCATGATTTTGGGAGAGAAGCCTGTAAACACAAATTTGGATTTGGGTTAGTGACATGGTGATCGCAGGCCCAATGCGTAGACCTGGATGGCAGCTCATCAAGAACTGTAATTAGGGTGACAGGAAGGCTATAGCAAGTCTTTTCTATCTGGATTGTGTGTCCAGGATGGCCTCAGAATGCAGATATGGTATCATGGGTGCATGGAAGACATTTCCTCTTTAAGGATCCTGGTGGCTCATCATAATTTGTTGACTTTTTCTGTGAAGGGAAGAGTGCTGTTTTCCATCTTAGGTGTGCCCCGATACAGGGATTCCAGAAACGTGCTTTGGGTCTGGTTGCCTGGAAAATCCCACCGAGGGTTAGGATTTGGGCCTAGGGGCGTACCAGGCCTGCAGTGCGGGATACTGGTGGTGCAAGTGAGAGGGCTTTTGAAACCTTGCTCAGGCTTAGAGTCACAATGCCTGTTTTTACCCAGGGCGGCCCTCAGGAATGGGCGTGGTCTCATTGGCCATGCAGCTGGCTACCACTTTGAGGGTTGGACACCCATCTCAACAGCCAGGATTCCTGCCATGGGTAAGAAGAAGTTATCTTTTGTGTTTCAGGTCCCCCCGTTGGCAGGGATTCCAGCAAAATTCTGGGGACAGATGCTAAAATACCAAGGATGTGTAGAGATGACAGAGTAGGGCTATGGTCTGTCCCACATGCTACATATGGGTCCTGTTCTCTGGGTGGCTGACACTAAGTCGGGGCTCAGACTCTGTCAGACACAGCACTAGTGGCCAGGGCAGCCATTAAATCTTTGTTCCCTCAAGGTCTGAGCAGATTGATCCTTATGTGAGGTTTCTGGGCAACCTCATCAGGCACTTCTTCTTTCTATGGGGAAGGCAGAATGCTGTGTTTTGGCTCTTTAATTCCCTTTCAAGAGGCCTTGGGGACCAGTAGGATGAGGAAGGAATTGTAAACACAAGCTGTGGTTAAATTCAGTGGAAAGCAGTAAGCAGTTCATTGTGCTGCGTCTTATTTGAGATGTCCAGCACCTGATTAAGGTCAGATATCAGATATTTGCTCACACTGGATTTTATATGATGACCAACATATGGAGGGGTGGCTTCAAGTGGCCATGGAGGATTTTCCACGCTGAGCATCCTTAGAGAAGAAATGTCTCCCATGAACCCGTGATAACACACCTTCATTCAGAGGCCATCCTGGTCACATAATCCAGATAGAAAAGACTATTCTTCTGACTTCCAGTCACCCTCATTACATTTCCTGATGAGCTGCCCTCCAGTTCTACACATTGGGCCTGTGATCACTCACCACTAACCCTAAATCGTATTTGGGTTTGCAGAATTTTCTCCCAAAACCATGGCTCATACACCCTCCAGGATGGGGTCTCTGGAGCCATAGCACAGGTCTGTGCCGGCCATACAACCTGTGGTCCCTGAGCCACACAACAGAACTCCATCTTCATCCTACTGGTTCCCAAGCCCCCTTGATAGGGAATTCTGGAGCCACAACACAGCATACTGCCCTCGCCTTTGAAATAAGATGTGCCTGGTGAGTCTGCCCAGAAACATCACATAAGGATCAATCTGCTCGGCCCTCGAGGGAACCCCATTTTATAATCTCCCCTGGCCACTAGTACTGTGTCTGACAAAGCCTGAGACTCGACCTTGTGTCAGCCACCCAGAGAGCAGACCCCAAATCTAGCATGTGGTATCGGCCATGGCCCAAGTCCCTCATCTCTACTCATCCTTGGCAATCAAGCACCTTTTCCCAGACCTTTACTGGAATCCCTGACAATAGGGGAATCTGGAGGACAATAGAGAACTCCTCCTTCCCCATGGCAGGAAACCTGGCTATTGGGATGGGTGTCCAAACCTCAAAGTTGGAGCCAGCTGCATGGCCAATGAAACCACGACCATACCTGAGGGCCGAACTGGCCCCAAGAAGGCATTTTGACCCTAAGCCTGAGCATGCTTTCAAATGTTCCCTCTCAGTTGCACCATCATGTATATCAGCATAGGGGGGTTTCCTGAGGCACCCATCAGGACAAATCTTGTCTCCACATGGAAACTTGTGCATTGGAGTTGTGTCAAAAGCTTCAGAGAATCCTTCAGGATACTGGTGCCACCGCCCAAGGTCCTCATGGACACAAACACACATTAGGACCCATCCTCAGGAGAGTCCATTTCCACTCAGTCCCCCCAGTTGCTCCCACAGAGCCATCAGATCGAACCTTTCTTCTTGCTAGGAGACAATTGGAATGCGAGGTAGGCTGCCCAGGCATCCATCCTTAGAACGGTTCTCTGGAGTCGTTCCACATGGGATGTCCTGGAGCTGTCCAAAATGTCTCAATTGTCCCACTGAAGGAATCTTTGCACTTTGGAACATCCCCAAAACTCCCAAGGTGGGAAAACCTCCATGGCCTAGAGATTCCGCTGCCTTCCTGAAGGGGCCATCATGGACAGAAACTCCAATCTGAGCCAAGGTCTGATCCTCGCCCTGACTTCAGATGCACGAGATCTCTATTCAGATCTGCAGAGGGTGCCTGCCGTGCCCTCGCCCTGAAACCTATGTCTAGCTTGTGTTCTCAGACTTCCGTCCTCACACTCCTGGCCCCCAAGCCCTCAAGTTTGACAATTCCAGACCCACAATGCAGCACTCTGCCTGCCCTCCAGAAGAAAAATGTTGCCCTATGGAGCTTCCCAGACACCTTAAATGAGGATAAACCTACACGGCACTCAACTGTACCCAAATTATATAGTCTAACCTGGGCACTAATACACTGTATGACACAGCTTGAGCCCAGACCACCTGACCAACACCCAGACAGCTGACCGCACACTGAGCACATTGGATCTGCCATGGCCTTAGGTCATCATCTCTTCCCAACCTCGGTTTTCAGGCTTCAGAACTTAGACCTTATCTCCAATCACTGCTCAGGGGTGAACGTGATGCAGAAATCATAACTCCTCCTTCCCAATGGCAAGAAACCTTGTGGTTGGTATTTTGTCCAAAGTTCAATGTAGGAGAAACCAGCATGGCCCATGAGTCCCCACCCATGTTTGAGTACTGTGTTGGGCACAAACAAACATTGTGACCCTCAGTGTGAGCCCTGTCCTCAAGTAAGACCTCTCAGGGGCTGGACCAAGGTCCCGCATATGGGGCTTGCCATGCCCCTAGGCCCCCAATCTTAACCAGAGTTCAGGTTGTCCAGTCACCCCTCCCCAGGGATCTGCTCTGGAATCCTTCCTTTAGTGGCACTCCTGAAGTAAAAAATCAGAACAGACTCTTCCCATCCCATAGAATGACCCCAAAATCTTGGGATCGGGCCAAATCCCCAGAGAGGGAGACTCGTCCATGGCCCATGAGGCCACCCCGACATTCCATGGCCATTGGTGACACAAAATTCAGTGACAAATCCTGAGCAGGTGCCTCACACTCACCCTTTGTTCATATCCTGAGGATTTCTCCTCAAGGTCTGTAGATCGGGCCACCCATAACTACGTCCCCAAACCTAAGCTGAGTTTCTGTTTTCAGACATCTGTACCCACAGTCCTGGCCCACACACCCTCCAGGCTGGGGCCACTGGAGCCACACCTCAGGACTGTGCCTTCCCTAGCCAAAGGAATTCTACCCATTTCATTGGCAACAAAGTTGCAAATTAGGAGAAACGTCCAAAGTCCCAGAGGCCATCCCAATAGTGTAGACTGTCCAGGATGAACAGGGGCAGTCTGACACCAGCTGAGGAACTACCTCCACTCAGACCCATAGACAGATGACCCGAGAGAAGAAGATTAAACCAGACAGGACCCTAGGCCCTAATTCGATCCATTGCTTTGGTTTCTAGGCATCTCTCCTCAGAGTTCTGGTTTCCAATACCAGCATATGGGGGGTTATTGAAGCAGCAATGAGAACAAATCTTGTCTCCCCATGGGAAACTTGCTTGATGGAGCTGTGTCAAAACCTCCGGTTAGGAGAATCCTTCAGGGCACAGGTGCCACTGCCCCATTCCAAGGTCTCCATGGACACAAACCCACATTATGACTCATCCTCAGAAGAATCCATTTCAACCCAGCCCCATCGGTTGCTATGCCAGAGCCAGCAGATCAAACATGTCCTGTCGCAAGGAGACAATTGGAATGCGAGGAGGGCTGCCCAGGATTCCATTCTTAGAACACTGCTCTGGAGTTATTCCATATGGGATGTCCTAGAGCCATCCAACAGGTTTCAATTGACCCTCAGAAAATCCTTGTGGTTTGGAGCATCTCACTACTGCCATCATGGGAAAACCCCCATGGCTTCGTGAAGACGCCCCTTCATGAAGGGGCCATCATGGACAGAAACTCCAACCTGAGCAAACGTCTGAAACTCACCCTGACTTCAGATGCACAAAATCTCGATTCAGCTCTGCCGAGTGTGCCTGCTGTGCCCTCGTCCCGAAACCAAAGCCAAGCTTGTGTTCTCAGACTTTCATCCTTATACTCCCGGACCAAAAGCCCTCCAGTTTGGCAATTCCGGAGCCAGAATGCAGCACTCTGCCTGCCCTCCAGAAGAAAAACATTGCCCTATGGGGCTACCGAGAAACCCCAAATGATTATCTTCTGCATGCCACTCGACTGTACCACAATTACACAGCCTATCTGGGCACTAATGCCCTGTCTGGCACAGCCTGAGCGCATACCTCCTGAACGACACCTAGAAAGCTGGCCCCAAACTGAATACATCGGACCCACCAGGGCCTTAGGTCGTCATCCCTTCCCAACCTTGGTTATCAGACTTCAGAATCTAGACCTTATCTCCAGTCGCTGCCCAGAAGTGAACGTGATGCAGAAATCAGAACTCCTCCTTCCCCATGGCAAGAAACCTTGAGGTTGGCATGTCCAAGGTTCAGTGTAGGAGAAACCTGCCCAATCAATGAGGCCCTGCCCATTTTTGAGGGCTGTCTTGTGCAGAAAAATGCATTGTGACCCTCAGCGTGAGTCCACTATTCAAGGAACGCCTCTCAGTGGCTGGACCGAGAGCCCGCATATGGGGTTTGCCATGCCCATAGGCCCCAGGCCTAACCAGAGGGCGGGTATTCCAGTTGCATGTACCCAGTGTTCTGCTCTAGAGTCCTTCTATTGGGGTATTGGGGGGACACATGAGGCAGAAAACAGGACTCCTCCCTTCCCACAGAATGACCCCAAACATTTGGGAGCTGGGCAAATCACCAGAGAGGGAGTCCCTTCCATGGCCCATGATTACACCCCTACATTAAATGACCGTCGTGAATCCAACATCCAGAGACATAAACCTGAACGACCACCTCTAACTCGCCCTCCTTTCTAATCGAGAAGGGCTCCCCTCATGGACTATAGATCACTCCTGCCATAACCTCAGCCCTAAACCACAGCTGAGTTTGTGTTTTTGGACGTCTGTCCCCACAGACCTGGCTCACACAGCCTCCAGGCTGGGGCCTCTGGAGCCACACCACAGGACTGTCCTGCTCTCTTCTAGGCGATTGTGTCCATTCCATTGCCCACAACCCCAAAGAATAGGAGAACCCTCAAGAATCCCAAAGATATCCCACTACTGTAAGATGCCCTGGACAAACAGGGGCATCCTGACACAAGTTGAGCAACTACCTCCACACAGACACACAGACAGGTGTCTGCAGAGACAGAAGATTGAACCGGACAGGCCCCTAGGCCCTAATCTGAACTCTTGCTTTGGCTTCCAGGTGTCACTCCTCAGAGGCCTGGGTTCGAATACCAGCATATGGGGCTTTCCTGAGGCACCGAAGAGAATACATCTCGTCTCCACATGGGAAGCTTCCTTGTTCGAGATGTGTCAATCCTTTTGAGTTGGAGAAACCTGCAGAGTCCCTGAGCCACCAACACATTCCATGGTCTCCATGGTCACCAACCCACATTATGACCCATCCTTAGAGAGTCCATTTCAACTCAGCCCTCTGGGTAGCTAGCCTAAGAGCCCACAGATTGAACCTGCCTTGTCCCGAAAGTCCAGTGGGAATGTGAGGTGGTGTTTCCAGGCATCCATGCTTAGACCCCTGCTCTCGAGTTATTCCGTATGGGGCGTCCTGGAACCATCCAATAGGACTCGACTCTCCTGCAGTAGGAAACCTTGAGGTTTGGAGCAGCTCACAAGTCCCAGGGTAGGGAAACCTCCCTGGCCTCATGACACCCCCACCCCCTTTAGGAAGGGCCATCATGGACACAAACTCTAGCCTGAGGCAACGACTGATACTCACCCTGACCTCAGAGGCAGGAGATCTCGATTCAGCCTCCACAGAGTGGGCCTGCAGTGCCCCCGGCCCAAACCTAATGCTAGCTCGTGTTTTCAGACTTTCTTCCTCACACTCCTGGCAAACAAGCCCTCCAGCCTGGGAATTCCGGAAACACAGCACAGCCCTCTTCCTGCCCACCAGAAGAAAAACGTTGCCCTATGGGGCTCACAAGAAATCCCAAATGAGGATCAACCTGCTCGGGCCTCGACCACACCCCAATTGGAGAAACTTCCCTGGGCTCTAATGCTCTGTCTGACAGAGCCTGAGGTCAGACGTCCTGACAGACAAGGAGACAGTTGGCCGCACAGCCAGCATATCGGACGCCATGGCCTTACGCAATCATCTCTTCCCAACCTGGGTTTTCAGACATCTGAACCTAGAGATTATATCAAATCACGGCACACATGGGTACCTGAAGCACAAATCAGAACTCTTCCTTCCCCATGGCTGTAAAGCTTGCTGTTGGCATGGAGTCACCTTCAGGGTAGGAGAAATTTTCATGGCCCCTGAGGCCAAGCCCAAATTTGAGTGCCACCATGGGCACAAACTCGAATTGTGACCTTCAGCATGAGCCCCATGTCGAAGTAAGTCCTCTCAGGGCCTGGACCAAGAGCCCACATAAGGGGCTTGCCAAGCGCCTATGCTCCCAATCCTCACCAGAGTTCGAGTTTTCCATTCCCTCCTACCCAGGGCTGTGATCTGGAGTCCCTCTCGTGCAGAAACACTTGAGCCAGAAAACACACCTCCACCCTTCCCACAAAATGACCCCAAAATCTTTGGAGCTGGCCCATCTCTACAGAGAGGGAGACTCTTCCATAGCCCCTGAGGCCACCCCTACATTCCACGGCTATAGGGGACACAACATCCAGAGACAAAAGCTTGTGTGACTGCCTCTCATTCACCATTCTTTCATAAGACGAGGAGCTCCCCTCACGGTCTGCAGATCCGGGCTGCCATACACTCAGCACCACACCTAAGCCGAGTTTGTATTTTCAGACTTCTGTGCCCACAGCCCGGACCCACACACCCTCCAGGCTAGGGCCTATGGAGACACACTGAAGGACTGTGCCTGTCCTCTCCAAGAAAGCTGTGCCCCATCCATTGGCCACAACCCTAAAGATTAGGAGAAACCTCCAAGGCCTCCTAGGTCATGCCAACAGTGTAGGCTGCCCTGGACTAAGAGGCACTCTGACACCAGCTGAGCAACTATCTCCACTTAGACACTCAGACAGTGTCCCCAAAGACAGAAGATTAAAACGGACAGGCACCCAGGCCCTAATCTGAACCCTAGCTTTGGTTTCCAGGTGTCTCTCCTCAGAGAACTGGTTTGAAGACCAGCATCTGGGGCTTTTCTGAGGCACCAAACAGAATCTCTCTCGTCTCCACATGGGGAGCTATTTTATTGGAGCCATATCAAAGTCTTCGGTTAGGCGACTTCTGCAAGGCCCCTGAGCCACCAGCACATTCCAAGGTCTCCATGGACACAAACACACATTACGACCCACCTTCAGGAGAGTGCATTTCAACTCAGCCCCCTGGGTAGCTTGCCTCAGAGCCAGTAGTTCAAACATGTTTTGTCGCAAAGAGCCAATGGGAATGCGAGGTATGCTGTACAGGCATCCATCCTTCGAAACCTGCTCTCCAGTCCTTCTGTATGGGACGTCCTGGAGTCATTCAACAGGACCCGACTATCCTGCAGAGGGAAACATTTTGGTTTGGAGAAACGCACAAACTAGCGTATGTGCTGGTGTCTAAGGTGCTGTGCAGGATTCTCCAACCCTAAGGGTTGGGCACAGGTAGAAGGGCACAGTTTCCTCCTGGGGACAGGAGATATTCTGTTATGTGGCTCAGGGACTACATGTTGTATCCTAAGTTGGTATCCCAGAACAGGAACCTGAGGACAGATGCCTGAAAAACTAATGTAGTGTTCCAATGAGGTCCTAGGGGCATGTCAGTTTCAATCTTCTGACCCAGGAACATTGACTTGGCTCTCTGCTTGTATGTAGGTGATCAGGGTGTTTCAGACTGGCATTTGCGTCCAGCGCTTCTGACAATATTGGGGTGGGCTCAGAGGCCTTGCATGTTTCTCCTAATCTGGAAGGTTTGGGCAGCTTTGACGGGCACAGTTTCCTTGAGGATGGGAGTCACAGTCCTGTGGTGTGGATCCAGAGACCCTATCCTGGAGGGCATATGAGCCATCCTTTTGGGAGAGAAGTCTGCAAGCACAAATGTGGGTTAGGATTAGTGGAAAGGTGATCGCATACCCAAAGCGTAGACCTGGAGTGCAGCTCGTCAGAAACTGTAATTATGGTGACTGGAAGGTGATAACACAAGCTTTCCTTTCTGGTTTGTGTGTCCAGGGTGGATTCTGAATGCAAATGTGGTCTCCTAGGTCCATAGGAGACTTTACCTCACTTAGGATCCTGGTGGCTCTCCATAGTTTGGCGGCATTTTCGGGGAAGGGAAGAGTGCTGTTTTCCATCTTAGGGGTGCCCCAAAACAGGGATTCCTGAGACAAGATCTGGATAAGAGTCCCTGGTAAATTCAACCAAGCTTTAGGATTTGAACTTAAGGGCGTACCAGGCCTGCAATGCAGAATCATGTTGGTGCAACTGAGAGGGCTTGTTTGAAAGCATGCTCAGACTGAGGGTCACAATGCCTGTTTGTGCACAGGGCAGCCCTCAGGAGTGGCCGTGGTCTCCTTGGCCATGTAGCTGGCTCCCACATTGGGGGTTGGACAACCATCCCAACAACCAGGTCTCCTGCCATGGGGAAGGAGGAGTTCTCTATTGTGCTTCAGGTTCCCCCATGGGCAGGGATTCCTGCAAAGGTCTGGAGACAGGTGTCTGAACACAAAGGATAGGTAGAGATGATGTATATGGGCCATGGCAGTCCCAAATGCTATATGTGAGGCCAGCTCACTGGTGACTGACTCTAGGTCGGGGATCAGGCCCTATCAGAAACAGCACTAATGGCCAGGGCAACCTATAAATTGGGGTTCCCTCGAAGGCCAAGCAGATTGATCCTCATGTGGGGTTTCTGGCCAGACTCACCTGGCACTTCTTTTTATATGGAAGTCAGATTTCTGCATTGTGACTCCAGAATCCCATATCAAGAGTGCCTGGGGACCAGCAGCATGAAGATGGAATTGTAAACACAAGCCACGGTTCAATTCAGTGCCAAACGGAAGGAAGTTCCAATATTCAGCAGTTTATTCGAGACAGCCAGCATCGGAATAAGGGTGGATGTCAGATGTTTTCTCACACTTGAGTTTGTGTCTATTATGACCGACCAATGGAGGGGTGGCGTCAAGAGCTCATGGAGGAGTTCACACGCTGAGGCCTGTGAGATGCTCCAAACAGTAAGGTTTCCTTCTACTGGGCAGGTGAAGTCTGGTTGGTTTGCTCTAGGTTCCTCCATGTGGAAAGATATTGAAGCAGAGCTCTCCAGCATGGATGCCTGGAAAGCACACCTCCATTGACCATTGCGGCTGAGGAACATGGCAGGTTCGTTCTGGTGGTGCTGGGGCAAAGTACCAAGGCCTTGAGTTGACTGGGACCTCTTGACGATGGGCCACAATGCTGTTTTTTTACCAAGGAGATCTTAGAATGTGCTGGTTGCTAAGGTGCCATGCAGGATTCTCCTACCCTGAGGCTTTGGCACGGGTCAAAGAACATGGTATCCTTCTGGGGACAGGAGATCTTCTGTCATGTGGCTCAGGGACCACATAATGTGTCATAAATTGGTATTCCAGAACAATCCCCTGAGAACAGGTGACTGAAAACATAATGGGGTCTCATTGAGGGCCTAGAGGCATTTCAGGTTCAATATTCTAACTCACGATCATTGACTGGCTGTCTCCCTGGATGTAGGTGATCAGGGTGTTTCATACTGTGCCTTTGCATCCAGAGTTGCCAGCAATATTGGGGTGGGCTCCAGGGCCTTACAGGTTTCTCCTAATCTGGAAGGTTTGGGAAACTCTTCTATGCACAGTGTCCTTGGGGATGGCAGCCAGAGTTCTGTGGTGTGGCTCCAGAGATCCCATTCTGGTGGGCATGTGAGCCATGGTTTTGGGAGAGAAGTCTGGAAATACAAATTTGGGTTAGAGAATTGGTGGCGATGTGATTGCAGGACCAATGTGTAGACCTGGAGGGCAGTTCGTCAGGAACGTTAATTAGGGTGACTGGAAGGCGGTGGCACAGGATTTTCTCTCTGGATTGTGTGTCCAGGATGGCCTCAGAATGCAGGTGTGGTCTCATGGGCCCATGGGAGACTTTTCCTCTATATGGATCCTAGCAGCTTTCCATAGTTTGGTGGCATTTTCGGGGAAGGAAAGAGTGCTGTTTTCCATCTTAGGGGTGCCTCAAAACAGGGTTTCTGGAGACGGACTCTGGGCGTCTAGGAATTCCACTAAGGATCAGGATTTGGGCCTAGGGGCGTAACAGGCCTGCAATGCGGGATCATGGTGGTGAAACTGAGAGGGATTGTTTGAAAGCTTGCTCAGGCTGAGGGTCACATGCCTGTTTGTGCCCAGAGCGGCCCTCAGGAGTGGGCATGGTCTCATTGGTCTTTTAACTGGCTCCCCCTTTGAGGGTTGGACACACATCCCAACAGCCAGGTTTATTGCCATGGGGAAAGAGGAGTTCTCTATTGTGCCTCAGGTTCCCCCATTGGCAGGGATTACAGTTAAGGTCTTGGGACAGGTGCCTGAACACCAAGGATGTGTAGAGATGACGTACTTGGGCTATGGCCATCCCATATGCTAGATATGGGGCCTACTCTCTCGTGGCTGAAACTTGGTCAGGACTCAGGCTCTGTCAGACACAGTACTAGAGGCCGTGGCAGCCTATAAATCGGGGCTGACTGGAGGGCCAAGCAGATTGATCCTCCTGTAGGGTTTCTGGACAGACTCACCAGGCATTTCTTCATTCGATGGGGAATGCCGAATGCTGCATTGTGGTTCCAGATTTTCTTATCAAGAGGGCTTGGGGACAAGTCGGTTGAGGATGGAATTGTAAATACAAGCTACAATTCAATTTGGTGCCAAACAGAAGGCAGTCTTAATGTGCAGCAGTTTATTGGAGACATCAAGCACCAGAATAAGGGTGGTAGTCAGATGTTTGCTCACACTAGAGTTTGTGTCTATGATGACTGACAAATGGAGGGGTGGCATCAAGAGGCCATGGAGGAGTTCGCAGGTGAGTCCTGTGAACTGATGCAAACAGTAACATTTCTTTGTACTGGGCAGGTTAAGTCTGGATTGTTTGCTTTAGGTTCCCCCGTGTGGAAAGTATTTGAAGCAGAGCTCTCTGGCTTGGATGCCTGGAATGCACACCTCCATTATCCATTGCAGCTGAGGAACATGGAAGGTTCATTCTGGTTGCTCTGGGGTGAAGTACCAAGGCCATGAGTTGACATGGGATCTCTTGCAGATGAGTCATAATGCTGGTTTGTTACCAGGGAGATCTTAGAATGTGCTGGTTGCAAAGGTGCCATGCAGGATTCTCCTACCCTGAGGGTTTGGCACAGGTCGAAGAGCATGGTATCCTGCTGGGGACAGGAGATGTTCTGTCGTGTGGCTCAAGGACCACATGATGTGTCATAAATTGGTATTCCAGAACAGGACCCTGAGGACAGATGCCTGAAAATCTAATAGGATTCCATTGAGGGCCTGGGGTATTTCAGGTTCAATATTCTAACTCACTATCAGTGACATGGCTTTCTCCCTGGATGTAGGTGATCAGGGTGCTTCAGACTGCACATTTTTGTCCAGAGTGGCCGGCAATATTGGTGTGGGTTCAGGGGCTTTGCAGTTTTCTCCTAATCTGGAAGGTTTGGGCAAATCCGATATGCACAGTGTCCTTGGGGATGGCAGCCAGAGTTCCGTGGTGTGACTCCAGAGATCTCATTCTGAAGGGCATGTGAGTCATGGGTTTTGGAGAGAAGTCTGGAAACACAAATTCGGGTTAACGAATTTGTGGAGGTGAGATCGCAGGCCCAATGCATAGCCCTGGAGGGTAACTCGTCAGGAACTTTATTTAGGGTGACTGGAAGGCAGTAGCACAGGATTTTCTCTCTGGATTGTGTGTCCAGGATGGCCTCGGAATGCAGGTGTGGTCTCATTGGTTCTTTGGAGACTTTTCCTCTCTATAGATACTGGCGGCTCTCCATAGTTTGGTGGCTTTTTCGGGAAAGGGAAGAATGCTGTTTTACAACTTAGGGGTGCCCCAAAACAGGGATTCCAGAGACGTGCTCTGGATCTGGGCATCTGGGACATCCCAACAAGGGATAGATTTTGGGCCTAGGGGCATACGAGACCTGCAATGTGGGATCATGTTGGTGCAACTGAGAGGGATTGTTTGAAAGCATGCTCAGGCTGAGTGTCACAAGGAGTGGGCACGGTCTCATTGGTCTTGTAACTGGCCCCCCTTTGAGGGTTGGACACCCACCCCAACAGCCAAGTTTCCTGCCATGATGAAGGAGGAGTTCCTATTGTGCTTCAGGTTGCCCCATTGGCAGGGATTCCAGGAAAGGTCTGGGGACAGGTGCCTGAATACCAAGAATGGGTAGAGATGACATACCTGTGCCATGGCAATCCCAAATGCTAGATGTGGGGCCCACTATCTGGTGACTGACACTAGGTCGGGGTTCAGGCTCTGTCAGACACAGCACTAGTGGCCAGGACAACCTATAAATCGTGGTTCCCTTGATTGCTGAGCAGACTGATCCTCATGTGGGGTTTCTCGCCAGACTCACCAGGCACTTCTTTCTGTAGGGAAGTCAAAATCCTGCGTTGTAGCTCCAGAAAACCCAATCAAGACAGCTGGGGACCAGTTGGGTGAGGACTGAATTGTAAACACAAGCTATGGTTCAATTCAGTGCCAAGCGGAAGGCAGTTACTATGTGCAGTGGCTTATTCGAGACATCCAGCAACTGAGTAAGGGCAGATGTCAGATATTTGCTCACACTGGAGTTTGTGTCTATGATGACTGACAAATGGAGGGGTGGTGTCAAGAAGCCATGGAGGGGTTTTCACATTGAGGCTTATGTGCTGCTCAAAATAACAAGGTTTTGTTCTCCTGGACAGGTGGAATGTGCTTTATTTGCTCCTTGGTCCCCCTCTTTGGAAAGTTTGGGTAGTAGAGCTCTACCACATGGATGCCTGGAAAGTTCAACTCCATTGACCATTGCAGCTGAGGAACATGGTAGGTTCGTTCTGGTGTCTCTGGAGCGAAGTAACAAGTCCTTGAGTTGACATGGAATCTCTTGCTGATTGGACACAACGCTGTTTTGTTACTAGGGAGATCTTAGAATGTGCTGGTGGCTAAGGTGCTGTGCAGGATTCTACTACCCTGGGTTTTGGCATAGATGGAAGGGCACGGTTTCCTTCTGGGGACAGGAGACGTTCTGTTGTGTGGCCCAGGGACCACATGTTGTATCATAAGTTCGCATTTCAGACAGGCCTCTGAGGACAGATATCTGAAAACCGAATCTAGGGCTCCAATAACATCTTAGGGGCACGTTAGTTTCAATATTATGACTCAGGACCATTGATTTGTCTGTCTGCCTAGATGTAGGTGATCAGGGGGTTTCAGACTGTGCATTTGCATCAGAGTAGCCACCAGTATTGGGGTAGCCTCAGGGGCCTTGCAAGTTTCTCCTAATCTAGAAGGTTTGGGCAACTGTGATGGGCACAGTTTCCTTGTGAATGGCAGGGATAGTCCTGTGGTGTGGATCCAGAGAACCCATCCTGGTGGGCAAGTGTGCCATGGTTTTGCGTCCAGAGTTGCCAGCACTATTGGGGTGGGCTCCAGGGCCTTACAGGTTTCTCCTAATCTGGAAGGTTTGGGCAACACTGATGGGCACAGTTTCCTTGGCAATGGTGGGCACAGTCCTGTGGTATGGCTCCAGAGACCCCATTCTGGAGGCATGTGAGCCATGGCTTTGGGAAGAAAGTCTGCAAACTCAAACACAGGTTAGGTTTAGTGGCGAGGTGATTGTAGGCCCAATGCATAGACCTGAAGGGTAGCTCATCGGAACTGTAAATTGCTTGCCTCGAAGGTGATAGCACAGGCTTTTGTATCTGGATTGTGTATCCATGATGGACTAAAAATGCAGGTGGTCTCAGGGGTCCATGGGTGATTTTTCCTCTCAGGTGTCCTGGTGACTCCCTATAGTTTGGTGGCTTTCTCAGAGAGGGAAGAGTTCTGTTTTCCATATTAAGAGTGTCCCATAACAGGGATTGCAGAGACGTGCTCTGGCTCAGGGCCCTTGGAAATACCCACCATGGGTTAGGATTTGGGCCTAGGGGCTTACCAGGCCTCCAATGCAAGTCCTGGAGGTACAACTGAGAGCGTTTGTTTGAACGTATGCTCAGGCTGAGGGTCACTATGCCAGTTTTTGCCCAGGGTGGCCCTCACAAGTGGGTGTGGTCTCAATGACCATGAAGTAGGCTACCACTCTGAGTTTTGGACACCCTTCCCAACTTCCAGGAATCCTGCCATGGGGAAGGAGGATTTCTCTATTATGATTCAGGTTCCCCCATTGGTAGGGATTCCAGGAAAGGTCTGGGGACAGATGCCTGAATACCAAGGATGGGTAGAGATGGAGGCCCTGGTCCTTGGCGTGCCTCACATGCTGGATATGGGCCCCGCCCTCCGGGTGGCTGACACAAGTTCGGGGCTCAGGCTCTGTCAGACACAGAACTAGGGGCCAGGGCTGTCTATAAATTGGGGTTCCCTCGAGGGCCGAGTAGATTGATCCTCATGTGGAGATTCTGGGCAGACTCACCAGGGGCTTCTTCTTTCTATGGGGAAGGCAGAATTCTGCGTTGTGGCTGCAGAATTCCCTATCATGAGGGCTTGCAGACCAGTAGGGTGAGGATGGAATTGTAAACCCAAGTTACGGATAAATTCAGTGACAAGCGAAAGGCATTTCCAGTATGCAGCAGCTGATTCGAATATACAGTACCGGAGTAAGGGCAGACGTCAGATGTTTGCTCATGCTGGAGTTTGTTTCTATGATGACCAAAAAATGGAGGGTAGGTGACAAGAGGCCATGGAGGATTTCCCACACTTGGGCAAGATTTCCTTCTACCAGACAGGAGCAGTCTGGTTTATTTGCTCGAAAGTTCCTCATGTGGAAAGTTTGGGTAGCAGAGCACTCCCACATGGATTCCTGGAAAGCACACCTCCATTGAATATTGCAGCTGAGGAACATGGTAGGTTCATTTTGGAGGCTTTTGGGCGAAGTACCGAGGACTTGAGTTGACATGGAATCTCATTAAGATGGGTCACAATGCTGGCTTGTTACCAGTGAGATCTTAGAATATGCTGGTGGCTGTGGGCTGAGTAGGATTCATCTACCCTGAGGGTTTGACACAGGTCCAAGAGCATGATTTTTATCTGGGGAAAGGAGATGTTCTGTTGTGGGGCTCAGGGACCATATGTTGTATCTTAAGTTGGTACTCCAGAACAGGTCTCTGAGGACAGATGCCTGAAAACCTAATCTAGGGTTCTAATGAGGTCATAGGGGAATGTCAGGTTCAATCTTCTGAATCAGGGCCATTGACTTGGGTGTCTGCCTGGATTCTGGTGATGAGGGTGTTTCAGACTGCACATTTGTGTCCAGAGCAGCTGCCAATATTGTGGTAGGCTCAGGGGCCTTGCAGGTTTCTCCTAATCTAGAAGGTTTAGGGAACTGAGATGGGCAAAGCTTCCTTGGGGATGGCAGGCACAGTCCTGTGGTGTGGCTCCAGAGACCCCATCCTGGAGGAAATATGAGCCATAGTTTTGGGAGAGAAGTCTGCAAACACAAACTCGGGTTAATGTTAGCGGCAAGGTGATCGCAGGCCCAATGCATAGACCTGGAGGGCAGCTCGTCAGGAACTGTAAACCAGGTGCTTCGAAGGTGGTAGCACAGGCTTTTGTATCTGGCTTGTGTGTCCAGGATGGCCTTGGAATGCAGGTGTGGTCTCATTGGTCCACGGGAGATTTTTATTCTCAAGGATCCTGGCGGCTCCCTATATTATGGTGGCTTTCTCGGTGAGGGGAAGAGTACTATTTTCCATCTTAGGGGTGCCCCAAAACAGGGATTCCAGAGACGGGCTGTGGTTCTGGGCACCTGAAAATTTCCACGAGGGATTAGGCTTTGGGCTTAGGGGCATACCAGTCCTGCAATGCGGGATCCTGGAGATGCAACTGAGAGCGTTTGTTTGAAAGCATGCTCAGGTTGTGGGTCACAATGCCTGCTTGTATCCATGGCGGCCCTCATGAGTGGGCGGTGTCTCCTTGGCCATTCAGCTGGATAACACTCTGAAGTTTGGACACCCATCCCAACATCCAGGATTCCTGCCACAGGGAAGGAGGATTTCTCTACTGTGCTTCAGGTTACCCCATAGGCAGGGATTCCAGCAAAGTTCTAGCGAGAGATGCCTGAACCAAGAATAGGTAGAGATGACAGCCCTGGGACATCGCCGGTCTCACATTCTGGAGATGGGTCCTCTGGGTTCTGACACGAGGTCGGGGATGAGGTTCTGTCAGACACAGCAATAGTGGCCAGGGCAACCTATAAATCGGGTTCCCTTGAGGGTCAAGTAGATTGATCCTCATGTAGGCTTTCTGAGCAGTCTCACCAGGCCTTTTTTATTATTATGGGGAAGGCGGAATGCTGCGTTGTGGCTCCAGAATTCCCTATCAAGAGGGCTTACTGAACACTAAGGTGAGGATAGAATAGTAATACAAAGCTATGGTTAAATTCAGTGTGAAGCGAAAGGCAGTTCCAGTGTGCAGCTGCTGTTTCGAATATCCAGTACCTGAGTAAGGGTGGATGTCAGATGTTTCCTCACGCTGCAGTTTGTGTCTATGATGACCGACAAATGGATGGGTGGCCTCAAGAGGCCATGGAGGATTATGCACGCTTGGGCTTGTGTGATACTCCATACAGCAAGGTTTCCTTTTACCGTACAGGGGAGCCTGGTTTGTTTTCTCCAGGGTTCCCCATGTGGAAAGTTGGTATCAGAACATTCCTGCTGGATGCCTGGAAAGTACACCAACATGGCAGCTGAGGAACATTGCAGTTTCTTTCTGGTGGCTCTGGGGCGAAGTATCAAGGCCTTGAGTTTTCATGGAGTCTCATAAAGATGGGTCACAATGCTGGTTTGTTGTCAGGGAGATCATAGAATGTGCTGGTTGCCAGGGGACCTTGCAGGATTCATCTACCCAGAGTGTTTGACCTAGGTTCAAGAGCACGGCTTCCTTCTGGGGACAGGAGATATTCTGTTGTGTGGCTCAGGGACCATGATGTATCGTAAGTTGATATTCAGAGCAGCCCTCTGAGTACAGACACCTGAAAACATAATCAAGTATTCCAATTAATTCCTAGGTGCATGTCAGGTTCAATCTTCTGTCTCAGGACCATTGACTTGGCTATCAACCTGGATGTATGTGATAGGGTGTGTCAGACTACGCATTTGCGTCCAGATAGGCCTCCAATATTGGGGTGGGCTCAGGTGCCTTGCAGGTTTCTCCTATCTAGAAGGTTTGTGCAACAGTGACAGGCACAGTTTCCTTGGGGAAGACAAGTACACTCCCATGGTGTGGATCCAGATACCACAATCTGGAAGGCATGTGAGCCATGGTTTTGGGAGGGAAGTCTGCAAACACAAATTCAGGTTAGGGTTAGTGGCAAGGTGATCAAAGGCCCAATGTGTAGACCTGGAGGGAAGCTCGTCAGGAACTGTTAATAAGGTAACTCAAAGGCAGTAGCACAGGGTTTTCTCTCTGGATTGTGTGTCCATGATGGCCTCGGAATGCAGGTGTGGCCTCATGGGTCCATGGGAGATTTTTCCTCTCTAAGTATCCTGGTGGCTCCCAGTAGTTGGTGGCTTTCTCAGGGAAAGGAAGAGTGCTATTTTCCATGATGGGGTGCCCCAAAATAGGGATTCCAGAGACGGGCTCTGGGTGTGGTCCCCTGGAAAATCCCACCAAGTGTTAGGATTTTGGCCTAGTGGCTTACCAGGTCTGCATGCGGGATCCTGGAGGCACCACTGAGAGGGGTTGTTTGAAATCATGCTCACGCTGAGGGTCACAAGGCTTGCTTGTGCCCAGGTGGCCCTCATGAGTGGGCGTTGCCTCCTTGGCCATGCAGCTGGCTTGAACTTTGAGGGTGGGACACCCATCCCAACAGCCAGGATTCCTGCCATGGGGAAAGAGGAGTTCTCTATTGTGCTTCAGGTTCCCCCATTAGGAGATATTCCAGCAAAGGTCTGGGGACAGATGCCTGAATACCCAGGATGGGTAGAGATGATGGACATGGGCCATGGCCAGTCTCAAATCGTGAATATGGGCCCCGATCTCTGGGTGGCTGACACTAGGTCTTGGCTCAGGATCTGTTAGACACAGCACTATTGTCCTGGGCAGTCTATAAATCGGTGTTCTCTGTAGTGCTGAGCAGAATGATCCTCATGTAGGGTTTCTGGGCAGACTCTACAGGCCCTTCTTGTTTCTATGGGGAAGACAGAATGCTACGTTGTGGCTCCAGAACTCCCTATCAAAATGGCTTGCACACCAGGAGGCTGCAGATGGAATTGTAAACCCAAGCTATGGTTACATTCTGTATCAAGCGAAAGGCACTTCCAGTGTCTAAGGGTTGAATCGAATATTCAGCACCTGAGTAAGGGTGGATGTCAGATGTTTGCTCATGCTGTAGTTTGTGTCTATGATGACCGACAAATGGAGGGGCGGCGTCAAGAGGCCACTGAGGATTTCCCAGGCTGGGACTTGTGAGATGATCCAAACTGAGAGGTTTTCTTCTACCGGACAGGGGCAGTCTGGTTTCTTTGCTCCAGGGTCCCACATGTGGGAAGAATGGGTAGCATAGCTCTCCCACATGGATGCCTGGGAAGCATACCTTCATTGACCATTGCAGTGGAGGAACATGACAGGTTCATTCTGGTGTCTCTGAGGTGAAGTACCAAATACTGGATTGGACATGGAATCTCATGAAGATAGGTCACAATGCTGGTTTGTTACCAGGGAGATCTAAGAATGTGCTGGTGGCTAAGGGGCAGTTCAGGATTCATCTAGCCTTAGGGTTTGACACAGGTCCAAGATCCTGGATTCCGTCTGGGGACAGGAGATGTTCTGTTGTGTGGCTCTGGGACCATATGTTGTATCATAAGTTGGTATTCCAGAACAGGCCTCTGATGATAGATGCCTGAAAACCTAATCTAGGGTTCTAATGAAGTCCTAGGGGCATGTCAGGTTCAATCTTCTTACTCAGGACCATTGACTCTGGTGTCTTCCTGGATGGAGGTGATCAGGGTATTTCAGATTTCGCATTTGCGTCCAGAGCAGCATCCAATATTGTGGTGGGCTCATGGTCCTTGCAGTTTTCTCCTTATCTGGAAGGCTTTGGCAACTATGACAGGCATAGTTTCCTTGGGGATGGCAGGCACAGTCCTTTGGTATGGCTCCAGAGACCCCAGCCTGGAGGGCAAGTTAGCCATGGTTTTGGGAGAGAAGTCTGCAAACACAAACGTGGGTTAAGGTTAGTGGCATGGTGATCGCAGGCCCAAAGTATAGACCTGAAGGGCAGCAAGTCAGGAACTGTAAATCAAGTGACTCGAAGGTGGTAGCACAGGCTAATGTATCTGGATTGAATTTCCAGGATGGCCTCGGAATGAGGGTGTGGTCTCATGGGTCCATGGTAGATTTTTCCTCTCAAGGATCCTGGCAGGTCCCAATAGTTTGGTGGCTTTCTCAGGGAAAGGAAGAGTGTTGTTTTCCATCTTAGGGGTGTCCCATGACAGGGATTCCAGAGACAGGCTTTGTGTCTGGGTGCATGGGAAATCCCACCAAGGGTTAGGATTTGGGCCTAGGGGCGTGCAAGGCCTGCAATGCGGGTCCTGGAGGTGCAACTGAGAGTATTGTTTGAAAGCATGCTCAAGTTGAGGATCACAATGCCTGCTTGTGCCCAGGCAGCACTCAGGAGTGTGTGTGGTCTCATTGCTCATGCAGCCGGATCCCATTCTGAGGGTTGGGCACCCATTTCAAAGCCAGGATCCCTGTCATGGGGAAAGAGGAGTTCTCTATTTTGCTTCAGGTTCCTCCATTGGTAAGGATTCCAGCTAAGGTCTAGGGGACAGATGCCTGAATACCGAGGATGGGTCGTGATGACGGCCCTGGGCCATGGCCCGTCTCACATGCTGGATATGTACCCCACCCTCTGGTGGCTGACACGAGGTCGGGACTCAGGCTCTGTCAGACACAGCACTAGTGACTAGGGCAAACTATAAATAAGGGTTCCCTCCTGGGTTGAGTGGATTTATCCTCATGCACAGTTTCTGGGCAGACTCACCAGGTCCTTCTTTCTATGCAGAAGGCAAAATATAGCATTGTGTCTCCAGAATTCCCTATCAAGAGATATGGCAGACGAGTAGTGTGAGGATGAAATTGTAATCCGAAGCTAGGGTAAAAATCGGTGCCAAGCGAAAGGCAGTTCCAGTGTGCAGCGGCTGATTCCAATATCAGCACCTGAGTATGGGCGGATGTCATATGTTTTCTCAGTCTGGAGTTTGTGTCTATGATGACCGACAAATGAAGGGGTGGCGTCAAGATGCCATGGAGGATTTCCCACTCTGGGGCTTGTGAGATGGTCCAAACATCAAAGTTTCTTTCTACCAGACAGGAGGAGTCTGGTTTGTTTGCTCAGGTTTCTCCATGTCAAAAGTTTGTGTAGCAGAGCACTCCCACATGGATGCCTAGAAAGAACACCTCCATTGACCATTGCAGCTGAGGAACACGGCAGGTTTGTTCTGGTGGCTCAGGGGCGAAGTACCAAGGCCTTGAGTTGACATGGAGTCTCATGAAGATGGGTCACAATGCTGGTTTATTACCAGGGAGATCATAGAATGTGCTGCTTGCTAAGGGGCTGTGCAGGATTCATCTACTCTGAGGGTTTGAAACAGGTCCACAAGCATGGCTTCCTTCTGGGTCCAGGAGATGTTCTGTTCTGTGGCTTAGGAACCACATGTTGTATCATAAGTTGGTATTCTAGAACAGGCCTCTGAGGACAGATACCTGAAAACCGAATCTAGTGTTTCAATGATGTCCTCGGGTCATGTCAGGTTCAATCTTCTGACTCAGGATTATTGACTTGGGTGTCTGTCTGGATAGAGGTGATCAGGGTGTTTCAGACTGCGAATTTGAGTCCAGAGTAGCCTCTAATATTGAGGTGGGCTCAGGGGCCTTGCAAGTTTCTCTTGATCTAGAGATTTTGGGCAACAGTGACGGGCACAGTTTCCTTGAGGAAGGCAGGCATAGTCCTTAGGTGTGGCTCCAGATACCACAATCTGGAGGGCATGTGAGCCATGGTTTTGGGAGGGAAGTCTGCAAACACAAACTCGGGTTTGGGTTAGTGGCGAGGTGATCGCAGGCCCAATGCATAGACTTGGAAAGTAACTCGTCAGGAATTGTAAATTAGATGACTTGAAGGGGTAGCACAGGCTTTTGTATATGCATTGTGTGTCCAGTGTGGACATGGAATTCAGGTGTGATCTAATGGGTCCATGGAGGTTTTTCTTCTCTAAGTTACCTGGTAGTTTCCAATAGTTTGGTGGCTTTCTCGGGGAAGGGAAGAGTGCTGTTTTCCATCTTGGAGGTTCACCAAAATAAGTAATTCCAGAGACTGGCTCTGGGTCTTGGCCCCTGGATAATCCCACTAAGTGTTAGGATTTGGGTCAAGGGGTATACCTGTCCTGAAATGCGGGATACTTTTGGGTCAACTGAGAGGGCTTGTTTGAAAGTATGTTCAGGCTGAGGTTCACATTTGTGAACCTGCTTGTGCCCACGGCGGCCCTCATGAGTGGGCATAATCTCCTTGGACAAGAAGCCAGCGCCCACTTTGAGGTTGGACACCCATCCCAACAGCCCGGATTCCTGTCATGGGGAAGGAGGAGTTCCCTATTGTGCTTCAGGTTCCCCCATTGGAAGGGATTACAGCAAATGTCTAGGGACAGATGCCTGAATACCAATGATGGGTAGACGTGACCAACTTGGGCCATGGCCGGTCTCACATGCTAGAAATGGGCACTGATCTCTGGGTGGTTGACACTAGATCTTGGCTCAGGCTGATCAGACACAACACTAGTCCCCAGGGCATCCTGTAAGTAGGGGTTCCCTTGAGCACCGAGCAGATTGATCATCATGTGGAGTTTCTGGAGAGACTCACCAGGCCCTTTTTCTTTCTATTGGGAAGGAAGAATGCTGCAGTGTGTCTACAGAATTCCCTATCAATAGAGCTTGTGGACCAGGAGGCTGAGGATGAAATTATAATCCGAAGCTAGGGTTAAATTCAGTGCCAAGCGAAAGGCACTTTCAGAGTGCAGCAGCTGATTCCAATATCCAGCACCTGAGTAAGGGAGGATGTCAGATATTTGCTCATGCTGGAGTTTGTGTCTATGATGACCTACAAATGGAGGGATGGCGTCAAGAGGCCATGGAGGATTTCCCAGACTGGGGCTTGTGAGATGCTCCAAACAGCACGGTTTTCTTCTACCGGACAGGAGCAGTATGGTTTGTTTACTCCAAGTTCCCACATGTGGAAAGGTTGGATAGCATAGCTCTCCCGCATGAATGCCTGGAAAGCACACCTCCATTGACCATTGCAGTGGAGGAACATGGCAGGTTCGTTCTGGTGGCTCTGAGACGAAGTACCAATGACTGGATTGAACATGGAAACTCATGAAGATGGGTCAAAATGTTGGTTTGTTACCAGGGAGATCTTAGTATGTGCTGGTGGTTAAGGGGTCATAGAGGATTCATCTAGCCTGAGGATTTGACACAGGTCCAAGAGCCCGGATTCCATCTAGGGACAGGAGATGTTCTATTGTGGGGCTAAGGGACCATGTGTTGTATCACAAGTTGGTGTTCCAGAACAGGCCTCTGAGGACAGAAGTCTGAAATCTTCATCTAGGGTTCGAATGAGGTCCTAGGGAAATGTCAGGTTCAATCTTCTGACTCAGAACCATTGACTCTGGTGTCTGAATAGATGGAGGTGATCAGGGTATTTTAGACTACACATTTGCATCCAGAGTGGCATCCAATACTAGGGTGGGCTTAGGGTCCTTGCAGGTTTCTCCTTATCTGGAGGGTTTGGACAATTGTGACGGGCGGTTTCCAGGCAGTTGCCTGGGATGGCAGGCACAGTCCTGTGGTGTGACTCCAGAGAACCCATCCTGGAAGGCATGTGTGCCATGGTTTTGAGAGAGAAGTCTGCAAAGACAAACTCAGGTTAGGGTTAGTGGCGAGATGATCGTAGTCCCAATCCATAGACCTGGAGGGCAGCAAGTTTGGAACTGTAAATCAGGTGACTCAAAGGTGGTAGCACAGGCTATTGTATCTGGATTGAATTTCCAGAATGGCCTTGGAATGCAGGTGTGGTCTCATGGGTCCATGGGAGATTTTTCCTCTCAAGGATCCTGGCGGGTCCCATTAGTTTGGTGGATTTCTCGGGGAAGGGATGAGTGCTGTTTTCCAGCTTAGGCGTGCCCCAAAATAGGGATTCCAGAGATGGGCTCTGGGTCTGAGCGCTTGGAAAATCCCGCCAAGGGTTAGGATTTGGCCTAGGGTCATACCAGGCCTGCACTGCGGGATCGTGGAGGTGCAACTGAGTGTGTTTGTTTGAAAGCATGCTCAGGCTGTGGGTCACAATGCCTGCTTGTGCCCAGGAGTGGGCATTGTCTACTTGGCCATTCATCCATTTCCCATTCTGAGTGTTGGATACCCATCCGAAAGCCAGGATTCCTGCCATTGGGAAGGAGTTCTCTATTGTGCTTCAGGTTTCCCCATTGGTAGGGATTCCAGCTAAGGTCTAGGGGACAGAGGCCTGAATACCAAGGATGGGTAGTGATGAGGACCCTGGGCCATGGCTGGTCTCACATGCTCGATATGGGCCCCACCCTCTGTTGGCTGACTTGAGGTCGGGCCTCAGGCTCTGCCAGACACAGCCCTAGTGGCCAGGGCAAACTATAAATAGGGGTTCCCTCCTGGACCGAGTGGATTGATCCTCATGTGCAGTTTCTGGGCAGACTCACCAGGTCCTTCTTTCTATGTGGAAGGCAGAATGTTGCATTGTTGCTCCTGAAACCCTATCAAGAGATATGGCATACCAGTAGGATGAGGATGAAATTGTAATCCGAAGCTAGGGTTAAATTCAGTGCCAAGCGAAAGGAAGTTCCAGTGTGCAGCAGCTGATTCCAATATCAGCACCTGAGTATGGGCTGATGTCAGATGTTTGTTCAGGCTGGATTTTGTGTCTATGATGACCGACAAATGGAGGGGTGGCGTCAAGAGGCCATGGAGGATTTCCCACGCTGGGGCTTGTGAGATGCTCCAAACATCAAAGTTCCTTTTTACTGGACAGGGGGAGTCAGGTTTGTTTTCCCCAGTTTCTCATGTGGAAATTTTGTGTAGCAGAGCACTCCCATATGGAGGCCTGGAAAGCACATCTCCATTGACCATTGCAGCTGAGGAACATGGGAGGTTCGTTCTGGTTGCTCTCGGGCAAAGTACCAAGGCCTTGAGTTAACATGGAGCTTCATGGAGATGGGTCACAATGCAGGTTTGTTACCAGGGTGATCTTAGAATGTTCTGGTGGCTAAGGGGCTGTGCAGAATTCATATAACCTGAGGGATGGACACAGGTCCAAGAGCACGGCTACCATCTAGGGACAGGAGATTTTCTGTTTTGGGGCTCAGGGACCATATGTTGTATCATGAGTTGATATTCCAGAAGAGGCCTCTGAGGACAGATTCCTGAAAAGCTAATCTAGGCTTCCAATAAGGTCCTAGGGCCATGTCAGGTTCAATTATCTGACTCAGGACCATTGACTTGGGTGTCTGTCTGGATGGAGGTGATCAGGGTGTTTCAGCCTGCACATTTGCATCCAGAGTGGCCTCCAATATTGGGGTGAGCTCAGAAGCCTTGCAGGTTTCTCCTAATCAGGAGGTTTTGGGCAACTATCACGGACAGAGTTTCCTTGGGGATGGCAGGCACAGCCTTGTGGTGTGACTCTTGGGGCCCCATCCTGGAGGGCATGTGATCCATGGTTTTAGGAGAGACATCTGCAAACACAAACTCGGGATAGGGTTAGTGGCAAGGTGTTCGCAGTCCCAATCCATAGACCTGGAGGGTAGCACGTCAGAAACTGTAAATCAGGTGACTCAAAGGCAGTAGCACAGGCTCTTGTATCTGGATTGTGTTTCCATGATGTCCTCTGAATGCAGGTGTGGCTCATGAGACCAAGGGAGAATTTTCTTCTGAAGGTTCCTGGGGAGTCCCAATAGTTTGGTGGCTTTCTCAGGGAAGCAAAATGTGCTGTTTTCCATTTTAGGGGTGCCCCAAAACACGGATTCCAGTGAAGGGCTCTGGGTATGGGCACTTGGAAAATCCTACCAAGTGTTAGGATTTGGTCCTAAGGGCATACCAAGCCTGCAATGCGGGATCCTGGAGGTGCAACTGAGAAAGTTTGTTTGAAGGCAATCTCAAGCTGAGGGTCACAATGGCTGCTTGTGACCAGGGCACACCTCATGAGTGGGCACTGTCTCTTTGGCCGTGTAGCTGGCTCCCACTTTGATGTTTGGATACCCATATCAACAGCCAGGATTCCTGCCATGGGGAAGGAAGAGTTCTCTCTTATGCTTAAGGTTCCCTCATTGGCAGGGATTCCAGCAAAGGTCTGGAGACAGATGCCTGAATAGAAAGGATGGGTAGAGGTGACAGACTTGGGCCCTGCCTGTCTCACATGCTGGATTTGGACTCAAATATCTGGGTGGCTAAAATTAAGTCTTGACTCAGGCTCTGTCAGACCCAGAACTAGTGCCCAGGGCAGCCTATAAATCAAGATTCCCTAGAGCGCCAAGCAGATTGATCCTCATGTGGAGTTTCTGGACAGATTCACCAGGCCCTATTTCTTTCTATTGGGAATGCAAAATGTTGCTTTGTGGCTCCCGAATTCCCTCTCAAGAGGGCTTGCAGACCAGGAGGCTGTGGATGGAATTCTATACCCAAGCTATGGTTAAATTCAGTGTCGAGCGGAAGGCCATTCCAGTGTGCAGCAGTGGAAACGAAAATCCAGAAACTAAATAAGGGCAGGTGTCAGATGTTTGCTCATGCTGGAGATTTTGTCTATAATGACTGACAAATGGAGGGGTTGTGTTAAGAGGCCACAGAGGATTTTTCACGCTGGTGCTTTTGAGATGCTCCAAACAGAAGGTTCCCTTCTACCGGTCAGTGGCAGCCTTGTTTGTTTGCTCCAGGGTTGCACATATGGAAAGACTAGGTAGCAGAGCACTCCCACATGGATGCCTGGAAAGCACACCTCCACTGACCATTGCAGCTTACGAACGTGACAGGTTCATTCTGGTGGCTCTGGGGCAAATTACCAAGGAGTTGATGTGACCAAGGAGTTGATGGAGTCTCATGAAGGTGGGTCACAATGCTGGTTTGTTACCAGGGAGATCTTAGAATGTGCTGGTGGCTAAGGGACTGTGCAGAATTCATATACCCTGATGGTTGACACAAGTCAAAGAGCTCGGATTCCATCTGGGGACAGGAGATACTCTATTGTGGGCCTCAGGGATCATATGTTGTATCATATTGGTATTACAGAATAGGCCTCTGAGGCGAAATGCCTGAAAAGCTAATCTAGGCTTCCAATGAGGTTCTAGGGGCATGTCAGGTTCAATCATCTGACTCAGGACCATTGACTTAGGTGTCTGCCTGGATGGTGGTGATCAGGGTGTTTCAGATTGTGTATTTGCATCCCAAGTAGCCTCCAATATTGGACTGGGCTCAGGGGACTCGCAGGTTTCTCCTAATCTATAGAGTTTGGGCAACTTGACAGACAGTTTCCTTGGGGATGGCAGGAACTTTCCTGTGGTGTGGCTCCAGAGACCCCATCCTGGAAGGCATGTGAGCCATGGTTTTCGGAGTGAAGTCTTCAAACACAAACTTGGGTTAGGATTAATGGCAAGGTGATCACAGGCCCAATGCATAGGTCTGTAGGGCAGCCCATCTGGAACTGTAAATCAGGTGACTCGAAGGCGGTAGCCCAGGCTTTTGTATCTGCATTGTGTGTCCAGGATGGCCTCAGAATGCAGGTGTGGTCTCATGGGTCCATGGGAGATTTTTCCTCTCTAAGCATCCTGGCGGCTCCCAATAGTTTGGAACCTTTCTCTGGGAAGGGAAGAGTGCTGCTTTCCATCATAGGGGTCCTCCAAAACAGAGATTCCAGAGACGGGCTCTGGGTATGGTGGCATGGAAAATCCAACCAAGTGTTAGGATTTGGTCCTAGGGGCAGACCAGGCCTGCAGTGTGGGTTCCTGGAGATGCAACTGAGAGTGTTTGTTTGAAAGCATGCTAAAGTTGAGGGACACAATGCCTGCTTAAGCCCAGGGCGGCCCTCAGGAGTGGGCGTTGCCTCATTGGCCATGCAGCTGGTTCCCATTCTGAGGGTTGGGCACCCATCGCAACAGCCAGGCTTCCTGCCATGGGGAAGGAGGAGTTTTCAATTGTGCTTCAAGTTGCCCCATTGGTAGGGATTCCATCAAAGGTGTGGGACAGTTGCCTGAATACCAAGGATGGGTAGAGATGACAGACATGGGCCATCACTGGTCTCACATACTGGATAAGGGCCCCACACTCTGGGTGGCTGACACAAAGTCGGGGCTCAGGCTCTGTCAGACACAACGCTAGTGGCCAGGTCAAGGTATAAATCGGGGTTCCCTCGAGGGCCGAGTAGATTGATCCTCATGGGGAGTTTCTGGGCAGTCTCACCAAGCCCTTCTTTCTATAGGAAAGGCAGAATGTTGCGTTTTGGCTCCAGAATTCCCTAAAAAGCGGGCTTGCAGACCAGTAGGGTGAGGATGGAATTGTAAACCCAAAATACGCAAGAATACATTGACAAGTGAATGGCATTTCCAGTGTGCAGTGACTGATTCGAATATCCAGCACCTGAGTAAGGGCAGACGTCAGATGTTTGCTCATGGTGGAATTTGTGTCTATGAGACTGACAAATGGAGGGGTGGCGTCAAGATAATATGGAGGGCTTTCCACGCTGGGGCTTGTGAGGTGCTCCTAACAGCAAGGTTTCCTTCTACCTGACAGGGGCAGTCTGGTTTGTTTGCTCTAGGGTGCTCCATGTCGAATTTTGGGGTAGCAGAGAACTACCTCATGGATGCCTGGAAAGAACACATCCATGGACTATTGTAGCCGAGGAAAATGGCAGGTTCGTTTCATGGCTCTGGGGCAAAGTACCAACACCTTGAGTTGACATGGAGCCTTATGAAGATGGGTCACAATGCTGGTTTGTTACCAGGATCATAGAATGTGCTGGGGCTAATGGGACGTGCAGGATTCATCTACCCTGAAAGTTGGACACAGGTCCAAGAGCATCATTTCCTTCTGAGGACAGGAGATGTTCTGTTGTGGGGATCAGGGACCACATGTTTTATCATAACTTGGTATTCCAGAACAGGATTCTGAGAACAGATGTCTGATGACCCAATCTAGGGTTCCAGTGGAGATCTAGGGGCATGCCAGGTTCAATCATCTGACTCAGAACCACTGAGTTGGCTGTCTTCCTGGATAAAGGTGCTCAGGGTGTTTCAGATTGCATGCTTGCGTGCAGAGCAGCCTCCAATATTGGGGTGGGCTCAGGGGCCTGGCAGGTTTCTCCTAATCTGGAGGTTTTGTGCAACTGTGATGGGCACAGTTTTCTTGGGGATGGCAGCCAATTTCCTGTGGTGTGGCTCCAGAGACCACATCCTGGTGGGCATGTGAGCCATGGTTTTGGGAGGGAAGTCTGCAAACACAAACTGGGGTTAGGGTTAGTGGCGAGAGGATCACAGGCCCAATGCATAGACATGGAGGGTAGCTTGTCAGGAACTGTAAATAGGGTGCCTCGAAGGTGGCAGCACAGGTTTTTCTCCCTGGATTGTGTGTCCAGGATGGCCTCGGAATGCAGGTGTGGTCTCATGGGTCCATGGAAGATTATTCCTCTCTAAGGATCCTGGAGGCTCCCAATCCTTCGGTGCCTTTCTCGGGGAAGGGAAGAGTGCTCTTTTCCATCTTACAGGTGCCCCAAACAGGGTTCCAAGACAGGCTCTGGGTCTGGGCACCAGAAAATCCAACCAAAGTTTAGTATTTGGGACTATGGGCATACCAGGCCTGCAATGCTGGTACTGGAGGATCAACTGAGAGCGTTTGTTTGAAAGCATGTTCAGGCTGAGGATCACCATGCCTGCTTGTGCCCAAGTCGGCCCTCAGAAGTGGGCGTAGTCTCATTGGCCATGCAGGTGGCTCCCACGCTGAGGGTTGGACAACCATCTCAACAGCCAGGATTCCTGCCATGGGGAAGGAGGAGTTCTCTATTGTGCTTCAGGTTCCCGCATTGGCATGGTTCCAGCAAAAGTCGAGGGACAGATGCCTGGATACTAAGGATGGGTAGAGATGAGGGCCCAGGGCCATGGCTGATCTCTCATGCTGAATATGGGCCCCAACTTCTGGGTGGCTGACACAAGGTCGAGGCTCAGGCTCTGTCAGACAAAGCACTAGTGGCCAGGGAAAACTATTAATCGGGGTTGCCTCGTGGGGCAAGTACATTGATTCTCATGTGCAGTTTGGGGAAGACTCAACAGGTCGTTCTTCTTTCTATGTGAAGGCAGAATACTGCGTTGTGGCTCCAGAATTCCATATCAAGAGATATTGCAGACCAGTAGGGTGAGGATGGAATAGTAATACAAAGCTATGGTTAAATTCAGTGTGAAGCAAAATGCAGTTCCAGTGTGCAGCTTCTGTTTTGAATATCCAGTACCTGAGTAAGGGCGGATGTCAGATGTTTCCTCACACTGGAGTTTGTGTCTATGATGACCCACAAATGGAGGGGTGGTGTCAAGTGACCATGGAGGAATTCCCAAGTGGGAGCTTGTGAGTTGCTCCAAATAACAAAGTTTCTTTCTATCAGACAGGAGAGTCTGGTATTTCTCCGGTTTTTCCATGTGGAAAGTTTGTGTAGTAGAGCACCCCGCACTGATGCCTGGACAGCACCCCTCCATTGACCATTGCAGCTGAGGAACATGGCAGATTCGTTCTGGTGACTCTGGGCGATATATCCGGGCCTTGAGTTGACATGAAACCTCATGAAGATGGGTCACAATGCTCGTTTGTTACCAGGGAGATCATAGAATGTGCTCGTTGCTAAGGGGCCATGCAGGATTCAACTACCCTGAGGGTTTGACACAGGTCCAAGAGCACGGCTTCCTTCTCAGGGAGGAGATTTTCTGTTCGGTGGCTCAGGGACCATATGTTTTATCATCAGTTGGTATTCCAGAACAGGCCTCTGAGGACAGATACCTGAAGACTGAATCTAGTGTTCCAATGAAGTCCTTGGGGCATGTCAGGTTCAATCTTCTGACTCAGGACCCTTGATTTGGGTGTCTGGCTGGATGGAGGTGATCAGGTTGTTTCAGACTGTGCATTTGCATCCAGAGCAGCCACCATTATTGGGCTGGGCTCAGGGGCCTTGCAGGTTTCTCCTAATCTAGAGGTATTGGGCAAAAGTGATGGGCACAGTTTCCTTGAGGATCACAAGCACAGTCCTGTGGTGTGGCTTCAGATACCAGATCCTGGAGGTCATGTGAGCCATGGTTTTAGGAGGGAAGTCTGCAAACACAAACTCGGGTTAGGGTTAATGGCAAGGTGATTGCAGGCCCAATGCATAGACCTGGAAGGCAGCTCGTCAGGAACTCTAAATCGGATGACTCGAAGGTGGTAGCACATGATATGTATCTGGATTGTAGGTCCAGGATGGCATCAGAATGCAGGTGTGGTCTCATGGGTCCATGGAAGATTTTTCCTCTCAAGGATCCTGGTGGCGACCAATAGTTTGCTGGCTTTGTAAGGGAAGGGAAGAGTGCTGTATTCCATCTTAAGGGTGTCCCAAAATAGGGATTCCAGAGACGGGCTCTGTGTCTGGGCCCCTGGAAAATCCCACCAAGGTTTAGGATTTGGGTCTAGGTGTGTACCAGGCCTGCAATGCGGGATCCTGGAGATGCAAATGAGAGCATTTGGTTGAAAGCACGCTCAGGCTGAGGGTCACAATGCCTGCTTGTGCCCAGGGTGGCCCTCATGAGTGTGCGTAGTCTCCTTGGCCATGGAGCTGGCTTCCAGTTTGAGGGTTTAACACCCATCCCAACTGCCAGGATACCTGCTATGGGGAAGGAGGAGTTCTCTATTGTGCTTTGGGTTCCCCTATTGGCAGGGATTTCAGCAATGGTGTGGGGACAGATGCCAGAATACCAAGGATAGGAAGAGATGAAGGATTGGGCCATAGATGGTCTCACATGCTGGATATGGGGCCCGATCTCTGGGTGGCTGACACTAGGTCTTGGGTCAGGCTCTGTCAGACACAGCACTAGTTCCCAGGGCAGTCAATAAATCGGGGTTCCCTTGAGCGCCAAGAAGATTGATCCTCATGTGGAGTTTCTGGACAGACTCATCAGGCCCTTCTTCTTTCTATGAGGAAGGCAGAATGTTGTGTTGTGCCTCCAGAATTCCCTCTCTAGAGGGCTTGCTGACCAGGAGATTGAGGATGGAATTGTAAACCCAAGATATGGTTAATTTCAGTCAAGTGAAAGTCAGTTCCAGTGTGCAGCAATTGAATTGAAATCCAGCACCTGAGTAAGGGCGGATGTCAGAAGTTTTCTCATGCTGGAATTTGTGCCTATGATGACTGACAAATGGAGTGGTGGCATCAAGAGGCCATGGAAGATTTCCCACGCTGGGGCTTGTGAGATATTCCAAACAAAATGTTTCCTTCTACTGGACAGGGACATTCTGGTTTGTTGTCTCCAGGATCCCCCATGTGGAAAGTTGTGTAGCAGAGCATTCCCGTATGGATTCCTGGAAACCACACCTCCACTGACCATTGCAGCTTAGGAACATAGCAGGTTCATTCTGGTGGCTCTGGGGCGAAGTACCAAGGACTTATTTTCACTTGGAATCTCATGAACATGGGTAACAATGCTGGTTTGTTACCAGGGAGTTCTTAGAAATGCCGGTGGCTAAGTGGGCATGCAGGATTCATCTACATTGAGGGTTTGACACATGTCCAAGAGCACGTATTCCATCTGGGGTCAGGAGATGTTCTATTGTGGGTCTCAGGGACCATATGTTGTATCATATTGATATTTCAAAACAGGCCTCTCAGGCCAGATGCCTGAAAAACTAATCTAGGGTTCCCTTGAGGTCCTAGAGGCATGTCAGTTTCTATCTTTTGACACAGGACCATTGACTCAGCATCTGCCTGGAAGGAGGTCACCAGGGTTTTTCAGACTGTGCATTTGCATATAGAGCGGCCTTCAATATTGGGCTGGACACAGGGTCCTTGCAGGTTTCTCCTAATCTGGAGATTATTGGGTAACTGTAATGGACACTTTTTCCTTGGAATGGCAGGCACTCTCCTGTGGTGTGGCTCCAGAGACCCCATCCTGGAGGGCATGTCTGCCATGGTTGGGAAAGAAGTCTTCAAACACAAATTCGGATTAGGGTTAATGGTAAGGTGATCGCAGACCCATTGTGTAGACCTGGAGGGCGGTTCGTCTGGAACTGTAAATCAGATGATTCGAAGGCAGAAGCACAGACATTTGTGTCTGTATAATGTGTCCAGGATGGCCTCGGAATGCAAGTGTGGTCTCATGGGTTCATGGGAGATTATTCCTCTCGAAAGATCCTGGCGGCTTCCAATACTCTGGTGCCTTAATCGAGGAAGGGAAGAGTGCTGTTTTCCATCATAGGGGTGACCAAAAACAAGGATTCCGGAGACGGGTTCTTGGTCTGGGCACCTGGAAAATCCCACCAAGATTTAAGATTTGGGCCTAGGGGTCTACTAGGCCTGCAATGCGGGTTCTGGAGGTGTAACTGCGAGCGTTTGTTTGAAAGCATGCTCAGGCAGAGAGTCACAATGCCTTCTTGTGCCCAGGGCAGCCCTCCAGAGTGGGCGTGGTCTCATTGGACATGTAGCTGGCTCCCACTCTGAGGGTTAGACACCGATCCCAACTTTCAGAAATCCTGTAATGGGGAAGGAGGAGTTCTCTGTTGTGCTTTAGGTTCCTCCATTTGTAGGGATTCCATGAAAGGTCTGGGGACAGATGCCTGAATACCAAGGATTGGTAGAGATGATGGCCCTGGTCCATGGCCGGTCTCACATGCTGGATATTTGTCCCGCCCCCTGGGTAGCTGACACGAGGTCAGGGCTCAGTCTCTGTCACACAGCACTAGTGACCAAGGCAGTGTATAAATAGGGGTTCCCTCGAAGCCTGAGCAGATCTATCCTCATGTAGAGTTTCTGGGCAGACACACCAGGCCCTTTTTCTTTCTATGCGTATAGCAGAATGCTGCATTGTGGCTCCTGAATTCCCTATCAAGAGGGCTTGCGGCACAGTAGAGTGAGGATGCCATTTTAAACACAAGCTATCGTTCAATTCAGGGCCAAGCGGAAGGCAGTTCCAATGTGCAGCGCCTTATTCAAGATATCGATCACCTGAGTAATGGCAGATGTCAGATGTTTGCTCATGCTGGGGTTTGTGTCTATGATGACTGACAAATGGAGGGGTGGCATCAAGAGGCCATGGAGGATTGCCCCCGATGAAGCTTGTGAGATGCTCCAAGCAGTAAGGTGTCCTTCTATTGGACAGGTGGAGTCTGGTTTGTTTGCTCGAGGTTCCCCCATGTTGACAGTCTGGGTAGCAGAACTCTTCGGCATGGATGCCTGGAAAGCACACCTGCATTGACCATTGCATCTGAGGAATATGGCAGGTTCGTTCTTGTGGCTCTGGGTCAAAGTACCGAGGCCATGAGTTGACATGGAGTCTCATGAAGATGTGTCACAATGCTGGTCTGTTACCAGGGAGATCTTAGAATATTCTGGTGGCTAAGGTGCTGTGCAGTATTCCTATACACTGAGGGTTTGACAAAGGTTCTGAGTGCAGCTTTCATCTGGGGACAGGAGAGGTTCCTTTTTGGGGCTCAGGGACCATATGTTGTATCATAAGTTGGTATTCC
The DNA here is from genome assembly GCF_020171115.1 of Neogale vison. Lineage (NCBI taxonomy): Eukaryota > Metazoa > Chordata > Mammalia > Carnivora > Mustelidae > Neogale > Neogale vison. The sequence goes on from NC_058095.1 coordinate 80,435,605, forward strand.
AGAAGAGGCCTCTGTGGACAGATGCCTGAAAAGCTAATCTAGGCTTCCAATGAGATCCTAGGTGGATGTCAGGTACAATCATCTGACTAAGGACTATTGACTTGGGTGTCTGCCTGGATGGAGGTGATCAGGATGTTTCAGACTGCGCATTTGCATCCAGAGCAGCCTCAAATATTGGGGTGGGCTAAGTGTCCTTGCTGGTTTATCCTAATCTGGAAAGTTTAGGCAACTGTGACGGGCACAGTTTCTTAGGGGATGGCAGGCACAGTCCTGTGGTGTGACTCCAGAGACCCCATCCTGAAGGGCATGTGAGCCATGGTTTTGGGAGAGAAGTCTGCTAACAAAAACTCGGGTTAGGGTTAGTGGTGAGGTGATCGCAGGCACAATGCATAAACCTGGAGGGCAGCACGTCAGGAACTGTAAATCAAGTGACTTGAAGTCAGTAGCACAGGCTATTGTATCTGGATTTTGTATCCACGATGGCCTTGGAATGCAGGTGTTGTCTCATGGGTGCATGGGAGATTTTTTCTCTGAAGGATCCCGGTGGCTCCCAATAGTTTGGTTGTTTTCTAAGTGAAGCGAAGAGTGCTGTTTTCCATCTTAGGGGTGCCTCAAAACAGGGATTCCAGTGACGGACTCTGGGAATGGGTGCATGGAAAATCCCACCAAGAGTTAGGATTTGGGCCTAGGTGCATACCAGTGATGCAATGCCGGATCTTGGAGTTACAACTGAGAGTGTGTGTTTGAAAGCATGCTCACACTTAGGAGCCCAATGCCTGCTTGTGTTCAGGGCACACCTCAGGAGTGGGTGTGGTCTCCCTGGCCATGCAGGTGGTTCCCATTCTACGGGTGTGACACCTATCCCAACAGTCAGGATTCCTGCCATATGGAACAAGGAGTTCTCTATTGTGCCTCAGGTTCCCCCATTGGTAGGGATTTCAGCAAAGGTCTTGGGTAGTTGCATGAATACCAAGGTTGGGTTGAGATGATGCCCCAGGTCCATGGCTGGTCTCATATGCTGGATATGGACTCTGCACTCTGGGTCGCTAACACGAAGTCAGGGCTCAGGCACTGTCAGACACAGCACTAGTAGCCAGGGCAAAGTATAAATCCGGGTTCCCTCGATTGCCGAGTAGATTGATCTTCATGGGGAGTTTCTGGGCAGACTCACCAGGCCCTTCTTCATGCTTTCAAACAAGCCCTCTCAGTTACACCACCAGGATCCTGCATTGCAGTTCTGTTATGTCCCTAGGCCCAAGTCCTAACACTTCGTGGGGTTTTCCAGGTGCCCAGACACAAAGCCCATCTCTGGAATCCCTGTTTGGGGCAACCCTAAGATTGAAAATTGCATTCTTCACTTCACCGAAAATGACATCAAACTATGGGGAGCCGCCAGCATTCTTAGAGATGAAAAGTGTCCCAAGGACCCATGAGAACACACCTGCATTCTGAGGCCATCCTGGACACACAATACTGATAGAAAAGTCTGTGCTACCGCCTTCCCGTCACCTTAATTACAGTTCCTGAAGAGCTGCCCTCCAGGTCTACGCATTACGCTTGTGACCACCACGCCACTAACCCTAACCTGAATTTGTGTTTGCAGATTTCTCTCCAAAAAACATGGATCACATGCCCAACAGGATGGGGTCTCTGGAACCACACTACAGGACTGTGCTGCTATCACCAAGGAAACTGTGCCCACCACAGTTGCCCAAACCTTCCAGATCAGGAGAAACCTGCAAGGCCCCTGGGCCAACTCCAATACTGGCGCCCACTGTGGATGCAAATGCACAGTCTGAAACAACCTGATCACCTACATCCAGGCAGACAGCCAAGTCAATGGTCCTGAGTCTGAAGATTGAACCTGATATGCCCCTAGGATTGTATTGGAACTCTAGATTATGATTTTAGGCATCTGTGCTCAGGGGCCTGTTTTGGAATACCATGTTAGGATACATCACGTTTTCCCTGGGCCACACAACAGAACATCCCCTGTCCCAGTAAGGATACTGTGTTCTTTGACCTGTGCCAAACCCTCTGTGTAAGAGAATCCTGCAAGGCACATTAGCCACCAGCACATTCTAAAATCTCCCTCATAACAAACCAGCATTGTGACGAAACTGCAAGAGATTCCTGTCAAATAAAGTCCTGGGTACTTCAGCCCAGAGCCACCAGAACGAACCTGTCATGTTCCTAAGCTGCAAATGTCAATGGAGTTGTGCTTTCCAGGCATCCATGGGAGGGCTCTGCTACCTAAACTTTCCACATGGGGGACTCTGGAGCAAACAAACCAGACTCCAACTGTCCTGTAGAAGGAAACCTTGCTGTTCGGAGCATCTCACATGCTTTGGCGTGGGAAATCCTCCATGGCCTCTTGGTGCCACCCTCCATTTGTCGGCCATCATAGACACAAATTCAGTGTGAGCAAAGATCTGACATCTGCCCTTACTCGGCTACTGGGTATCTTGAATAAGCTACTGAACATTGAAACTGCTTTCTACTTGGTACTGAATTGAACCATAGCTTGCGTTTACAAATCCATCATCACCCTACTAGTCCTCAAGCCCTCATGATAGGAAATTCAGGAGCCACAACGCAGCATTCTGATGTACCCATAGAAAGAAGTGTTGCCTGGTGAGTCTGCCCAGAAACCCCACATGAGGATCATCTGCTCAGCCCTCAAGGGAACCCCGATTTATAGACTTCCCTGGCTACTAGTGCTGTGTCTGACAGAGCATAAGCCCCGACATAGTGTCAGCCACCAAGAAAGTGGGCCCCATTACCAGCATGTGAGACCAGCCATGGCCCAAGTCCATCATCTGTACACATCCTTGGTATTCAGGCACCTTTCCCCAGACCTTTGCTGGAAACCCTGCCAATGGGTGCCTGAAGCACAATAGAGAACTCCTCTTTCCATGGCAGGAAGCCTGGGTGTTGCGATGGGTGTCCAACCCTCAAAGTGGGATCCAGCTGTATGGCCGATGAGACCACGCCCTATCCTGAGGGCCCCCCTTGGCACAAACAGGCATTGTGACCCTCAGCCTGAGCATGCTTTCAAACAACCTCTCTAAGTTACACCACTAGGATCCTGCATTACAGGCCTGGAATCAAGGCCTGTGGAACAAGGCCCACATCCTAACACTTGGTGGGATTTTCCAGGTGCCCAGACCCAGAGCCCGTCTCTGGAATCCCTGTTTTGGGGTACCCCTACTTTGGAAAACAGCATTCTTCCCTGTTTTGGGGCACCCATAAGATAAAAAAGAGCACTCCTTTCTTCTCCAAAAAAGCCACCAATCTATGGAGAGCCACCAGGATACATAGAGGGGAAAAGTCGCCCATTGAACCATGAGACCACACCTACATTCCGAGCCCATCCTGGACACACAATCCAGATAGAAAAGCCTGTGCTACCAGCTTCCAGTCACTGTAATTACATTTCCTGACGTGCTGACCTCTAGGTCTATGCATTGGACCTGCGATCACCTCGGCACTATCCCTAACACAAATTTGTACTTGCAGACTTCCTTCCCAATACCATGGTTCTCATATCCTCAAGGATGGGGTCTCTGGAACCTTACCAGAGGACTGGGCCTGCCATCCCCAAGGAAACTGTGCCCATCACAGTTGCCCAAAGCCTCCAAGTTAGGAGAAACCTGCAAAGCCCCTGAGCCCACCCCAATATTGGAAGAGGCTCTGGAAGCAAATACACAGTCTGAAAAACCCTGACTACCTACATCCAGATGGACACCCATGTCAATGTTCCTTAGTCAGAAAATTGAACCTGATGTGCACAAGGATATCATTGGATCGCTAGATTAGGTCAAGCATCTGTCCTCAGAGGCCTGTTCTTGAAAAGCAAGTTAGGATACAACATATGTACCCTGAGCCACAAAACAGAACATCTCCTCTCCCAAGATGGAAACTGTGCACATCGACCTGTGCCAAACCCTCAGGGTAGGAGGATCCTTCATGATCCTTAGTCACCAGTACATTCTATGACCGCCCTTGTAACAAACCAGTATTGGGACACCTCTGCAAGAGATTCCAAGTCAATTCAAGGCCTTGGTACTTGGCCCCAGAACCACCAAAACGAACCTGTCATGTTCCTCAGCTACAATGGTCATTGTACATGTGCTTTCCAGTCATCCATGCGGGAGGGCTCATCTACCCAAACTTCCACATGAGTGACCCTGGAGGAAAAAAAAAAAAAAAAAAACCAGACTCCTGCTGACCATTAGAAGGAAACCTAGTTGTTTCGAGCATCTCACAATACTAAGCGTGGGTAATCCTCCATGGCCTTTTGAAGCCACCCTACCATTAGTCGGTCATCATAGACACAAACTCCAGTGTGAGCAAACATCTGACATCTGCCCTTACTCAGGTGCTGGATATCTCGTATAAGCTGATGCACATTGGAACTGACTTGCGCTTGGCACTCAATTTAAGCATAGCTGGTGTTTACAATTGCATTCTCACCCTACTTGTCCCCAAGCCCTCATGATAGGGAATTCTGGAGGCACAATGCAGCATTCCGCCTGCCCCACAGAAAGAAGTGCTTCATGAGTCTGGCCAGAAACCCAACATGAGTATCAATCTGCTCAGCCCTCGAGAGAACCCTGATATATAAGCTTCTCTGGCCACTAGTGCTGTGTCTGACAGAGCCTGAGCCCAGACCTCGTGTCAGCCACCCAGAGAACGGGGCCTGTATCCAGCATGTGAGAACGGCCATGGCCCAAATCTGTCATCTCTACGCATCCTTGGTATTCAGGCATCTGTGCCCAGACCTTTCCTGGAATCCCTGCAAATGGGGGAAACTGAAGCACATTAGAGAATTCCTCATTCCCCATGACTGGAAACACGGCCATTGGAATGGGTGTCCATCCCTCAGGGTGGGAGACAGCACATGGGCAATGGGACCACGCCCACTCCTGAGGGCTGCGCTGGGCACAAACAGGCATTGTGACGCTCAGCCTGAGCATGCATTCAAACAATCCCTCTCAGTTGCACCACCAGGATCTCACATTGTAGGCCTGGTATGCCCATAGGCCCAAATCCTAACTTTTGATGGGAAGTTTCAGGCAGACCCAGAGCTTGTCTCTGTAATACCTGTTTTGGGGCACACCTAAGATTGAAAATAGCACTCTTCCCATCCAAAAAAGTCATCAAACTATTGGGACCCGCCAGTATCCTTAGAGAGGAAAAATCTCTCATGGACTTTTGAGATCACAGCTGCATTCTGAGGCCAGGGTGGACACACAATCCAGATATAAAAACCTGTGCTTCCCCCTTCGAGTCACTCCAATTACTGTTCCTGACGAGTAGCCCTCCAGGTCTATGTATTGCCCTGCGATAACCTCGACACTAAAACTAACCCGAGTTTGTGTTTGCAGACTTCTCTCCCAAAACTATGGCTCACTTGCCCTCCATGGTGAGGTCTCTGGAGCCACACCACAGGACTATGCTTGCATCCCCATGGAAATTGTGCCTGTCACAGTTACCCAAACCCTGCAGTGTATGTTGAAACATCCAACCTACTGTGGCCACCCCAATATTGGAGGCTACTCTGGACACAAGTGCGCAGTCTGAAACACCCTGATCAATTACATCTAGGCAGACACCCAAGTCAACTGTCCTGAGTCTGAAGATTGAACCTCTCATTCCCCTGGGACCTCATTGGAACCCTTGATTAGGTTGTCAGGATTCTGTCTTCAGAGGCCTGTTCTTGAATATGAACTTAATTAACAGCATGTGGTCCCTGAGCCACACAAAACTACATCTCCTATCCCCAGAATGTAACTGTGCTCTTCGACCTGGCTTAAATCTTCAGGGTAGGCAAATCCTGCAGGCACCTTTCCCACCAGCACATTCTAAGATCTACCTGGTAACAAACCAGCATTGTAACCCATCTGCAAGAGATTCCATGTAAACTCAAGACCTTGGTACTTTGACCCAGAGCCACCATAAAGAACCTGCAATGTTCCTCAGCTGCATTGGTCAATGGAGGTATGCTTTCCAGGTGTCCATGTGGAAGAGCTCTGCTACCCATACTTTTCACATGGGGGACCCTGGAGCAAGCAAACCAGACTCCACTTGTCCAGTAGAAAAAGCAACCTTGCTGTTTGGAGCATATCAGATGCATCAGCATAGGGAATCCCCCATGACCTCTTGATGCCACTCCTCCATCTCTCAGTCATCATAGACACAAACTCCAGTGTGAGCAAATATATGACGTCCACCCTTACTCAGGTGCTGGATATTTCATTTGTTGATCATCATAGATACAAACTCCATCATGAGTAGGAGTAGACATCTGACCCTCGCCCGTACTTAGATGATGGAGATCTCGAAACAATTGCTGCATATTGAAACGCCCATGTGCTCGGCACTGAGCTTAACATAGCTTGTGTTTTCAGCCTTCTGTTCTCACACTCCTTGGCTTCAAGCCCCCCATATTGGGAATTTTGGGCCACAATGCAACCCTTCTGCCTGCCCACCAGAAAGAAGAAGTGCCCTATGGGTCTGCATGAAACCCCACATAAGGATCCACCAGCATGGCCCTCTATGGCACCGCAATATCATATGCCATGCTGTGCACTATTGCTCTGTCTTACATATCTCGAGCCCCGACCTCCTAGTAGCCACCCAGATAGTGGGCCTCACATCTGGCAGGTGTGACCTGCCTTGACCTGAGTCCTTTATCTCGAACCAACCTGGGTATTCATGTACCTGTCCCAGAACATAGCTCAAATTCCTGCGCATGGGGGAACCTGAAGCACAAGAGTACTCCTCCTTCCCCATGGCAGGAAAACTAAATGTTGAGATGGTGGTCCTACCCTCAGATAGGGATCCAGGTGCATGGGACAAGAGACAACGGCCACTCAGGGTTGGCAGCTGGGCACAAACAGGCATTGTGACCCTCACCCTGAGACCCATTTCCAACAAATTCCAGTGGGAACTGGACCAGGGCCCCACAGAGCGGGCCTGTCATGCCCCAACCCAAAACCTAAGCCTTTGTGGGTTTATCCAGGCACAGGGACCTAGAACCCATCTCTGGAATCCCTGTTTTGACAGGAAACCTGACACGGTAAACTGCACTCTCTCCTTCCCCCAGTAAGACACCAAAATCTTGGGTGCGGGGCAGAATTCCCAGAGAGGTAGAATATCCCATGGACACATGAGGACACCCCACCATTCCGAGGCCATCCTAGACACATCCAGACAGAAAAGCCTTTGCTCCTGCCTCCCAGCCATACGAACGTCAAATCTCGAGGAGCTGCCCTAGGATCTGCAGATCGGGCCTGCTATCACCTCTCACCTAACTCTTACCCAATTTTGTGTCTGAAGACTTTGGTCCCAGATCCCTTAACCACATAGCCTCCAGGAGGGGCCACCAGAACCACACTACATCACTGGGCCTGCTCTCTGAATGAAGCTCTGCTGTCTCAGTTGCCAAAACCCTTCAGATTAGGAGAAAACTGCAAGGCCCCTGAGCCCACCATAATTTCATAGGCCACTCTGGAAAAAATGCACAGACTCACACAACCTCAGCACCTACCTCCAGGAAGACACGCAGGTCAAAAGCCCTGAATCCGAAGGTTGAACGTGATGTGCCCCTACAACCTCATCAGAACCCTAGCCTAGGTATTCAGGCCTCTGTGCCCAGAGGCCTCTTCTTGCAATCCAGCATGTGATCTGATATGTGGCCCTGAGCCATACAAGAGAACCACTCTTGTCCCACGAAGGGAACCTGGCTCCTGGGAACTGGGTCTAACCCTCAGGTAGGAGAATCCTGCATGACCACAGACCCACCATTACATTCTAAGGTTTCCCTGGACACCAAGCAGCCTTATGACACATTAGACTGAGAACATTCATCAACTTAGATCACTTGGAAATTGGAACCAGAACCCGTGGATCAAGCCTACCATGTTCCTCGGCTGCAATGGCAATGAAAGGAAGGCTTCTCAGGCCTCCATTCAGAGACCTCTGCTATCGAATCTTTCCATATGGGGGACCCTGGAGCCCTGTAAGGTGACTTCCCCTGTCCGCAGTAGGACACCTTGATGTTTGGAGCAGCTCACAAGGACCTGCTTGGGAAAACCTCCAAGAATTCTTGAGGCCACCCCAGAATTCGTTGACCATCATGGATACAAACTCCAGCGTGAACAGACATCTGAACCTCGCCCATACTCAGGTGCTGGAGATCTCGAAACAAACACTGCACATTGGAAAGGCTATGTGCTCGGCACTGAGCTTATCTGTGGCTTGTGTTTTCAGACTTCTGTCCTCACACTCCTCGCCTCCAAGCACTCAATATTGGGAATTCTGAGGCCACAGTCCAGCCATCTCCTTGCCCACCAGAAAGAAGGGCCCTATGGTTCTTCGCAGAAACCCACATGAGGATCCTCCTGCAAGGCCCTCAACAGCACCCAAATATAAAGGGCCGACCTCTGCATAAATGGTCTGTCTGACATAGCCCGATCCCCGAACTCTTGTTAGCCACCCATATAGTGGGCCCCATATCCTGCAGGTGGGTCCAGCCTTGGCCCAAGACCATCATATCGAACCAACCTGGGTATTCAGGTACCTGTACCAGACATAGTTCAAATTCCTGCCCACAGGGGATCCTGAAGCAGAAAAGAGTGCTCCTCCTTCCCCATGGCAAGAAAACTGAATGTTGAGATGGCTGTCCAACCCTCAGAGTGGGAGCCAGGTGCATGGTCCATGAGACCACGCCTACACAGGATGGGCAGCTATGCACAAACAGGCATTGTGACCCTCAGAATAAGTCCTCTTTCCAAAGATCCCCCTTGGGAGCTGGACCAGGATCCCACAGAAAGGGCCCCTCATGCCCCTAGGCCCAAAACAGAAGCCTTGGTTCGGTTTTCCCGGTGCCTGGACCCAAATCCCATCTCTGGAATCCCTGTTTGGACAGGGATTACAGGGACACCCTGAGATAGAAAACAGCGTTTTTCTCTTCCCCAGAAGGACATCAAACTCTTGGGTGCCAAGCAGAATTCCCAGAGTGGAAGAATATCCCATGGGCACATGAGGTCACCCCTCCATTTTCTGGCCATCCTAGACACACAGTCCAGACAGAAATGCCTGTGCTCCTCCCTCCCAACCACCTGAATTTCAAATCCCGAGGAGCTTCCCTCAGGGTCCGCAGATCGGGACTGCCATCACCTCGCTCCTAACTCTTACCCGAGTTTGTGTCTGAAGCCTTTGGTCCCAGAGTCCTGACCCACATGCCCTCCAGGATGGGGCCTCGAGAACCACATGACATCACTGGGCCTGCTCTCCCGAGGAAACTCTGGCTATCTCAGTTTCCCAAAACGTCCAGATTAGGAGAAAACTGCAAGGCTCCTGAGTGCACCCCAATTTCATAGGCCACTCTGGATAAAATGCACAGCCTGACACAGCCTCAGCACCTACCTCCAGGATGACATGCAGATCAATGGCACTGAGTTCGAAGATTGAACCTGCCATGCCCCTACAACCTCATCAGAACCCTGGTTTAGGTTTTGAGACCTCTATCCCCAGAGCCCTGTTCTGGAAATTCAAGCATATGGTCCAACCTGTGGTCCGTGAGCCGTACATGAGAACACCTCCTGTCCTGAGAAGGAAACCTGACTCCTGGGTACTGGGTCTAATCCTCAGGATAGAGAATCCTGCATGGCCCGAGTGCCGCCACCACACTCGAAGGTCTCCCTGGACACCAAGCAGCATTGGGACCTGTTAGACTGAGAACTTCCATCAACGCAGATCAGTTGGAACTTAGAATCAGTGTCATTGGATCAAGCCTGCCCTGTTTCTCAGCTGCAATGGTAACGCGAGATGGGCTTTCCAGGCCTCCATTCAGAGAGCACTGCTATCGAAACTTCCATATGGGGGACCCTGGAGCCCTGTAAGCAGAGTTCTCTGTCCCATAGTAGGACACCTTGACATTTGGAGCGGCTCACAAGTCCATCTTGGAAAAACCTCCAAGAATTCTTGAGACCTCCCCAACATTTTTTGGCCATCATGGATACAAACTCCAGCGTGAGCAGACTCTCACCCAGGTGCTGGAGATCTCAAAACAACTCCTGTACATTGGATGGACATGAGCTCGGCACTGAGCTGAACCGTAGCTTGTGTTTTCAGACTTGTGTCCTCACATTCCTTGCCTGCAAGCCCTCCAACTTGGGTATTCTGGAGCCATAATGCAGCCATCTGCCTGCTCACCAGATAGTAGAAGTGCCCGAAGGATCTGCTCAGAAACCCCACATGAGGATCCAGTTGCACAGCTCTCAACGACACCCCAATATCATGGGCCACCCTCTGCACAAATTCTCTGTCTGACAAGCTCGAGCCCGACCTCCTGTCAGCCACCCAGGCAGCAGGCCCCATTTCCTGCAGGTGGGTCGTGCCTTGGTCCAAGTACCTCATCTCAAAGCAACCGGGGCATTCAGGTACCTGTCCCAGAACTTAGCTCAAATTCGTGCCCATGGGGGACCCTGAAGCACAAAAAAGTAAACCTCCTTTTCCATGGCAGGAAAACTGAATGTTGAGATGGCTGTCCAACCCTCTCAGTGGGAGCCAAGTGCATGGCCCATGAGGCCAGGCCCACTCAGCATGGGCATCTGGGCACAAACAGGCATTGTGACCCTCAGCCTGAAACCCATTTCCAACAAGCCCACTCAGGAGCTGTACCAGGAGAACATAGAGCAGGCCTGTCATGCCCCTAGGCCCAAATCCTAAGCCTTGTTGGGGTTATCCAGGCTCCCGAACCCAGGACCCATCTCTGGAATGCCTGTTTGGACGGGATCCCTGACATGGAAAACCGCGCTCCCCCCATCCCCCAGAAAGACACCAAACTCATGGGTGCCAAGCAGAATTCCCAGAGAGGTAGAATATCACATGGACCCATGAGGCCACCCCTCCATTTCGTGGCCATCTTAGACAAACAGTCCAGACAGAAAAGCCTGTGACCCTGCCTCCCAGCTGTCCGAATTTCAAATCCAGAGGAGCTGCCCTCAGGGTCTGCACATCGGGTCTGCCATCACCTCGAACCTAACTCATACCTGAGTTTGTGTCTGAAGAATTTGGACCCAATGTCCTGACCCATATGCCCTCCAGGATGGGGCCTCCAGGACCATACCACATAACTGGGCCTGCCCTCCCAAAGAATCTCAGCCCGTCTCAGTTTCCCAAACCCACCAGATTAGGAGAAACCTCAAGGCCCCTAAGCCCACCCCAATTTCATAGGCCGCTCGAGAAAAAATGCACAGTCTGACATAGCCTCAGAACATACCTCCTGGAAGACACACAGGTCAATGGGAAGGGATGAATGGCCTAAACCACGGCGGGTCCGATGTGCTGGGTGTGCAGCCAACTGTCTCTGTGTCTGTCGGAAGGTCTGGGCTCAGGCTATGTAAGACAGAGCATTAGTGCTTAGGGTAGCCTATGCAATTGGGGTGTTGTCGAGGGCCGACCAGGTTGATTTTCATTTGGGGTTTCTGAGAAATGCCATAGACAATGTTTTTTTTTTTGGGGGGGGCAGGCAGAGTGCTTCGTTGTGGCCCCAGAATTCCCAATCAGGAGGGCTTGTGAGCCAGGAGTGTGAGAACAGAATTCTGAAAACACAAGCTAGGGTGAGGTTTCGAGCCAAGGGCACGGCAGGCCCACTCTGCAGAGGCTGAATCAAAATCTCCCACATCTGATATCAGGGTGAGGGTCAGATGTTGGCTGAAGCTGGAGTTTGTGTCCATGATGGCACCTTCATGAAGCGGAGGCCTCATGAGGCCAAGGAAGGTTTCCCATGCTGAGTTTGGAGGTTGCCCCAAACCAAAAGGTTTCCTTCTGCGGGACAGTTGAGTCCTGTTAGATGGCTCCAGGACATCCCATATGGAAGGACAGGAGAACAGGGTTTGAAGGATGGATCCCTGTACAGCATGCCTCGCATTCCTATTGGCCATTAGCGACAAGACATGTTTGATCTGCTGGCTCTGGGGCAAGCTACCCAGGGAGCTGAGTTGAAATGGAGTCTCCTAAGGATGCGTCATAATGTGGGTTTATGTCCATGGAGACCTTGGAATGTGCTGGTGGTCCAGGTGCCCTGCGGAATTCACCTACCTGAAGGGTTTGAGACAGCTCCAATAAAAAAGCTCCCAATGTGGAGACGAGAGAGGTTCAGTTTGGTGCCTCAGAAAAGCCCCATATCCTGATCTTCAAAACCAGTCCTCTGAGGAGGGACACCTGGAAACTAAAGCTAGGGTTCAGATTAGGGCTTAGGGACCTGTCCATTTTAATCTTCTGTCTCTGGGGACAATGTCTGAGTGTCTAAGTGGAGATAGTTGCTCAGCTGGTGTCCGAGTGACCCTCCTAGTCCAGGGCGGCCTACACTATCGGGATGGCCTCAGGGGCCTTGGAGGTTTTCCCTAACCTGTAGGGTTGTGGTCAATGGATTGGGCACACTTTTCCTTGGAGAGGACACGCACAATCTTTCGGTGTGGCTCCAGAGGCTCTAGTCTGGAGTCTGTGTGGGTCCAGGCTGTGGGCACAGAAGTCTGAAAACACAAACTCGGCTTACGAGTGGTGCTGAGTGTATGGCAGGCCAGATATACAGACCGAGAGGGGAGCTTCTCGCTTATGAAAAAAGGGCGAGTGGGAGGCATTCCTTCAGGCTTTTGTCTCTGGATGTTGTGTCCAGGATAGATGTGGATTGTAGGGGTGGCCTCAGGGATTATGGACAAGTATCCCTATCTGGGGATTTGTCCCAGCTCCCAAGAGTTTGGGGTCATTTTATGGGAAGGGTGGAGTCCTGTTGTCTGGCTCAGGTGTCTTTCCAAGAGAGGAATTCCAGAGCAGAGCCCCAGGTACAGGCCACTGGAAAACTGGAACACTGGTGAGGATTGGGAACATAAGGGCTTGGCAAGCCCCATATGTGGGCTCTTGGCCCAGGCCCTGAGAGGCCTTTCTTCGACATGGGGCTCACGCTGAGGGTCATAATTCGAGTTTGTGTCCAAGGCGGCACTCAAGTTTGGGCGAGGTTTCAGGGGCCATGAAGGTTTCTCCTACCCTGAAGGTGTGACTCCGTGCCAACAGCAAGCTTTACAACCATGGGGAAGGAGGAGTTCTGATTTTTGCTTCAGATACCCAACTGTGTGGGTAATTGATATAATGTCTAGGTTCAGATGTCTGAAAACCCAGGTTGGGAAGAGATGATGGCCTAAGGCCATGGCGTGTCCGATGTGCTGGCTGTGCGACCAGGTGTCTCCTTGTCTGTCTGGACGTCTGGCCTCAGGCTGTGTCAGACAGAGCATTAGTGCCCAGGGAAGCCTATCCAATTGGGGTCGTGTTGAGGCTTGAACAGATTGATCCTCATTTGGGGTTTCTGGAGAGCCCATAGGGCAACGTTTTTCTTCTGGTGGACAGGCACTGGGCTGTGTTGTGGTTCCGGAATTCCTAGTCTGGAGGGCTTGTTTGCCAGGAGTGTGAGGAAGGAAGTCTGAAAACACAAGCTAGTGTGAGGTTTGGGACTGAGGGCACGGCAAGCACACTCTGCAGAGGCTGAATCGAGATCTCCTGCATTGAGGTCATGGCGAGTATGAGACGTTGCCTCAGGCTAGAGATTTTGTCCATCATGGCCTCTTCCTGAAGGGGGTGGGGGCTTCATGAGGCCAGGGGGGTTTCCCTATGATGGGATTTGTGAACTACTCCAAACCTCAAGGTTTCCTTCTGCAGGACAGTCGAGTCCTATTGGATGGTTCCAGGATGCCCCATACGGAAAGACTCGAGAGCAGTGATCTAAGCATGGATGCCTGGAAACGCCACCTCACATTCCCACTGTTTGGTCAGGACAAGACAGACTCAATCTGTGGGCTTTTGGGTGAGCTACCCAGAGGGCTGAGTTGAAATGGACTTTCTTGAGGATGGGTCATAATGTGGGTTGATTGCCTTGGAGACCTTGGAGTGTGGCGGTGGCTCAGGGACTCTGCAGGATTCTCCAACCTGAAGGGTAAGACACAACTCCAACATGGAAGCTTCCCATGTGGAGATGAGAGGTGTTCTGTTCAGTGCCTCAGGAAAGGCCCATATCATGTTCTTTGAACCAAATCCTCGGAGGAGTGACACTTGGAAACCAAAGCAAGAGCTCAGATTAGGGCCTAGGGGCCTGTCCTGTTCAACCTTCTGTCTATGCAGACATCTGTCTGTGCGTCTGTGTGGAGGTAGTTGCTAAGCTTGTGTCAGAATGCCCCTGTGTGTCCAGGGCAGCTTATAGTAGTGGGATGTCCTCGGGGGCCTTGAGGTTTCTCCTATTCTGTAGGGTTGGGGCCAGTGGAATGGGCACAGTTTCCTAGGAGAGAGCAGACACAGTCCTGTGGTATGGATCCAGTGGACCCAGCCTGGAGGCTGTGTTTGCCAGGGTTGTGGGGACAGATGTCCGAAAACACAAACTTGGCTCAGGTTTGGGGCCAAGGTCATGGCAGATCTGATCTCCAGTCCGTGAGGGGAGCTCCTCTGGATATGAAAGGAGGACAATTGGGAGGCGGTCGCTCAGGCTTTTGTCTCTGGGTGTTGTGTCCACAATGGCTGAGGTTGCCTCATGGGCCATGGAAGAGTCTCCCTCTCTGGGGATTGGCCAAGCTCCCAAGTTTTGGGGTCATTCTGTGGGAAGGGAAGAGTACTGTTTTCTGCCACAGGTGTCCCCTCAGTAGAGGGATTCTAGAGCAGAGAAGTGGGTACTGACAACTGGAATACCCGCCATCTAGTTAGGCCTGTGTTCCTATGGGCATGGCAAGCCCCATATGTGGGCTCTTGGTCCAATACTGAGAGGCGTTACTTGAAAAAGGTACTCAAGCTGAGGGTCACAATGCGTGTTTGTGGCCAAGGCGGCCCTCAAGCATGGGCGTGGACTCATGGGCCATGCAGTTTTCTCCTACACTGAAGGTTTGACTCACTGCCAAGAGCAAGGATTCTTGCCATGGGGAAGGAGGAGTTCTGACTTGTGCATCAGGGTCCCCCCTGTGCAGGGATTAGGTCTAGGTTCTGATGCCTGAAAACCCAGGTTGGGAAGGGATGATGGCGTAAGGCAGTGGTGGGTCCAATGTGCTGGGTGTGATGTCAGCTGTCTCAGTGTCTGTTGGAAGGAGTGGGCTCAGGCTATGTACAACAGAGCATTAGTGCTTAAGGTAGCCTATGCAATTGGGGTGTTGCCGAGGGCCAAGCAGTTTGATCCTCATTTGGGGTTTCTGGGCAACGCCATAGACAATGTTTTTCTTCTGGGAGGCAGGCAGAGTGCTTCGTTGTGAACCCAGAATTTCCAATAGGGAGGGCTTTTGGGCCAGGAGTGTGAGGACGGAAGTCTGAAAACACAAGCTAGGTTGAGGTTTGGAGCCAATGGCATGGCAGGCCCACTCTGCAGAGGCTGAATTGGGATCTCCTGCATCTGGATTCAGGGTGATGAGCAGACGTTGCATGATGCTGGAGTTTGTGTCCGTGATGGCCCCTTCATGAAGTGGGGGCTTCAATAGGCCAAGGCGGTTTTCCCACACTGAGTTTGTGATTTTCTCCAAACCACAAAGTTTCATTCTGTAGGACAGTCAAGTCCTTTTGGATGGCTAAAAGGACGTCCCATAGGGAAGAACTGGATAGCAGTGTTCGAAGGATTCATGCCTGTACAGCACACCTCTCATTCGCTTTGGCTATTTGCAACAAGACATTTTGATCTGCTGGCTCTGGGGCAAGCTATCCAGGGTGCTGAGTTGAAAAGCACTCTCCTGAGGATGGGTCATAATGTGGGTTTGTGTCCATGGAGACCTTAGAATATGCTGGTGTTTCAGGGGCCCTACAGATTTCACCTACCTGAAGGGTTTGATACAGCTCCAATAAGAAAGCACGCCATGTAGAGATGAGAGAGGTTATGTTTGGTGCCTCAGGAAAGCCCCATATGCTGTTTTTCTAACCCAGGCCTCTGAGAAATGACACCTGGAAACCAAAGCAAGAGTTCAGATTAAGCATAGGGGCCTGTCCATTTCAATTTTCTCTCTCTGCGGACATCTGTCTGCGTGTCTGCATGGATGTAATTGCTCAGCTTGTGTCAGAATGTCCCTGTTTGTCCAGGGCGGCTTACAGTAGTGGGATTACCCTAGGGGCCTATCTGGTTCAATCTTCTTTTTTCTGGTCATCTGTCTGCGGGTCTGAGTGGAGGTAGTTGCTCAGCTGTTGTCAGATCGTCCCTGTTTGTCCTGGGAGGCCTACACTATTGGGAACGCCTGGGTGACTTAGGAGGTTTCTCTTAATTTGCAAGGTTGTGGCCAATGGAATGGGAAGAATTCCTTTGAAAAGGGAAGGCATAGTTTTAAGGTGTGGCTCCAAGGTCCAAGTGTGGAGAGTGTGTGGGCCATGGCTGTGGGTACAGAAGTCTGAAAACACAAACTTGGCTTAGGTTTGGGGATGTAGGTATTGCAGGCCCAATCTACAGACCGTGAGTAGAACTCTTCGGGATATGACCAAATGCAAGTGTGAGGCGCTGGCTCAGGCTTTTGTTTCTCGATTTTGTGTCAACGATGGCGGTGGAATATTGGGGAGGCCTGATGGTCCATGGACGAGTCTCCCTCTCTGTGGATTTGGCCTGTTCCCAAGAGTTTTGCGTCAATCTGTGGGATGGGAGGAGTCCTTTGTGTGTTGTTACCTCAGGTGTCCCACCAAAAGAAGGATTCCAGAGCAGAGCCCTGGTGAGGGGCGACTGGGCAACCCAACCTCTGGTTAAAGATTGGGGCCTAGGGGGATGGCAAGTCCATTATGCCATCTCTTGGTCCAGCCACTGAAAGGCCTTAGTTGGGCACAGGCCACATGCTGAGGGTCCCAGTGTGTGTTTGTGCCCTCACGGCACTCAAGCAACCAAGTATCAGGAAACATCCATATGCTGATATTGGAAACCAGGCCTCTGAGAAGAGATACCTGGAAACCAAAGCAATGGATCTGATTAGGGCCTAGGGGCCTGTCCGGTTCATTTTTCTTCTCTGGGGACATCCATCTACGGTATGAGTGGAGGTAGATGCTCAGCTGGTGTCAGACCGCCCTTGTCTGTCCCAGAGAGCCTACACTATTGGGATGGCCTCAGGGACATTGGAGGTTTCTCCAAATTTGTACGATTGTGGACAATTGTATGGGCAGAATTCCTGTGGAGTGGGCAGACACAGAGCTGATGTTTGTCTCCAGGGGCCCCAGCATGGAGGGTGTGTGGGCCGGAGCTGGGGGACAGAAGTCTGAAAACACAAACTCGGCTTAGGTTTGGGGATGAAGGTATGGCAGGCCCGATCTACAGACCATGAGGAGAACTCTTCGGGATATGAAGAAAGAGCGAGTGTGAGGCACTTAATCAGGTTTTGTCTCTGGATTTTGTGTCAACGATGGCCATGGAATGTCGGGGAGGCCTCATGGGCCATGGACAAGTTTTCCTCTCTGTTGATTTGGCCCGATCCCAATTGTTTTGGGTCAGTTTGTGGGATGGGAGGAGTCCTTTCAGTTTTGTTAACTAAGGTATCCCGGCAAAGGAGGGATGCAAAAGCAGAGCCCTGGGGAGGGGTGAATGGACAACCCGAACTATGGTTAAAAATTGGGGCCTAGGGGTATGGCAAGCCCCATAGACAGTCTCTTGGTCCAGCCAATGAGAGGCCTTACTTGAGGACTGTGCTCACGCTGAAGGCCCAATGTGTGTTTGTGACGAACGCGGCCCTCAAGCCTGGGCGGGGCCACTTGCTCTATGCTGGTTTCAACTACACTGAACGTTGGACAAGATGCCAACCACCAGGTTTCTTGCCATGGGAAAGGAGTTCTGATTCCTGCCTGATGTTCAACCCTGGGCATTGATTGGAGATAAGGTCTAGGTTCTGAAGCCTGAAAACCCAGGTTGGGAAGAGATGAAGACCCAAGTCCATAGCGGGTCCGATGTGCTCATTTGGCGGCCTGCTAACTGGGCGTGGGTCAAGAGTTCCTGGCTCAGGCTGTGTCAGAAAGTGAATTAGTGCCCAGAGCAGCCTGTATAATTGGGGTAATGTCAAATAGCATGCAGGCTGATCCTCATTTGGGGTTTCTGGGTAGCCCCAGAGGGCAATGATTTTCTTCTGGAGGGCAGGCAGAGTGCTGCACTGTAGTTCTGGAATTGCCAAACTGGAGGATTGTGGGCCAGGAGTATGAGGACTGAAGTCTGAGAACACAAGCTAGACTTAGGATTCTGGGTCAGGGCACAGCAGGCACACTCTGCAGAGCTGAATGGAGATCTCATGCATCTGAAGTCAGGGCGAAGATCAGACGATCGCTCATGTTGGAGTTTCTGTCCCTGATGGCCCCTTCATGAAGTGGGGGTGGATCATGAGGCCATGGAGGTTTTCCCACGATGGGAGTTGTTAGATGCTCCAAACCACAAAGATTCTTCTGCAGGACCATTGAGACCTGTTGGTTTGCTCCAAGACTTCCCATATGGAACGACTCCAAGCAGGTTTCTAAGGATGGATGGATGGGCAACCCACCTCTCATTCCAATTGTCTCCTAGCAACAAGACAGGTTAGATCTGCTGTAACTGGGGGAGCAACCGAGGGCGCTGAGTTGAAATGGACTCTCCTGCGGATGGGTCCTAATGTGGGTTTGTGTCCATGGGGACCATGGAATGAGGTGGTGGCACTGGGGCCCTGAATGGTTCTCTGAACAAGAGGCTTTGACATAGCTCCAATGCGCAAGTTTCCCATGTGGAGACGAGATTTGTTCTGATGGGTGCCTCAAGAAACAACCATATGACTGTATTGGAATCCAGGCCTCAGAGGAGAAATGCCTGGAAACCAAAGCAATAGATCTGATTTGGGCCTAGTGGCCTGTTCGTTCCAATTTACTTGGGGACATGTGTCTATGGGTCTGAATGCAGGTAGGTGCATAAATGGACTCAGATTGCCCCTGTTTGTCCTGGGCAGCCAACACTATTGGGAATGCCTCAGGGACTTTGGAATTTTATCCTATTTGTAGGGTTGTGGCCAAAGAAATGTGCAGAATTCCCTTGGAGAGGGCAGGTACAGTCCTCATGTTTGGCTTCAGGGGCCTGAGCCTGTAAGGTGTGTGGGCCAGGGCTGTGGAGACAGTTGTCTGAAAATACAAACTCAGCTTACGTCTTGGGCCATAGGTATAAAAGGACTGATCTACAGACCATGAGGAGAACTCTTTGGGATATGAACAAAGGGCGAGTGTGAGGCACTTGCTCGGGCTTTTTTCTCTGGATTTTGTGTCAACAATGGCTGTGAAATGTCAGGGAGGCCTCATGGGCCATGGAAGAGTCTTCCTCTCTGTGGATTTTGCTCGATCCCAATTGTTTTGGGTCAATCAGTGGGATGGGTGGAGTCTTTTCAGTTTTGTTACCTCAGGTGTCCACCAAGATAGGGATTCCAAAGTAGAGTACTGGGGAGGGATGAATGGAAAAACAAAAAACTGGTTAATAATTGGGGCCTAGGGGCATGGCAATCCCAATATCACGTCTAATGGTCCAGCCACTGAGAGGATTTCCTAGAAGACATGACTCACGCTTAGAGTCACAATGCATGTTTATGCCCTTTCTGCACTCAAGCATGGTGGTGCCTCATGGTGAACGTTGGTTTCTCCTACAATGAACGTTGGACAACATGCTAACCACAAGGTTTCTTGCCATGGGTAAGGAGGAGGTCTGCTTTCTGTATCACGTTCACCACTTGGGAGGGTTTGGAGTTCAGGTCTAAGTTCTGAAGCCTGAAAAGCTAGGTTGGGAAGAGATTACGAGCTAAGGTCATGGGGGTTCTGATGTGCTCAGTGTGTGGTCAGCTGTCTGGGTGTTGGCCAGGAGGTCCGGGCTTTGGCTGTGTCAGACAGTGCATTAGTGCCTAGGTTAGACTATATTGTTTGGGTACAGTCGAGTATCGTGTAGGTATATCCTCATTTGGGTTGTCTGGGAAGTTCCATAGGGCAACATTTTTCTCCTGGAGGGCAGGCAGAGTACTGCATTGTGGGTCCAGAATTGCCAAACTTGAGGGCTTGGGTGCCAAAAGTGTGAGGAGGGAAATCTGAGAACACAAGCTAGACATAGGTTTTGGGGTGAGGGCAAGGTAGCCACACTCTGCAGAGGTGAATCGAGATCTCCTGCATCTAAAATCAGGGCGAGGATCAGACGTTGGCTCAGGTTGGAGTTCCTGTCCATGATTTCCCCTACATAAAGGGGGAGGCAACACAAAGCCATCGAGGTTTTCCCACATTGGGAATTGTGAGATGCTCCAAAAGGAAAGGATTCCTTCTTCAGGACATTTGAGACCTGTTGGATGGTTGCAGGACCTGCCATACGGAACGTCGCCAGAGCAGCGTTCTAAGGATGGATGCTTGGGCAGACCGTCTCACATTCCAATTGTCTCTTAGTGACAAGACATGTTCTATCTTCGGGCTCTGGGGGAGCAACCAAGGGGGATGAGTTGAAAAGGAATCTTCTGCAGATGGGTCCTAATGTGGGCCTGTGTTCATGGAGACCTTGGAATGGGGTGGTAGCCCTGGGACCCTGAAGGATTATCCTAACTGGAGGTTTTGAGACAGCTACAAAGAGCTCGTTTCCCATCTGGAGATGAGATTTGTTCTGATTCGTGCCTCAGGAAACCCCCATATGCTGGTATTGGAAACCAGGCCTTTGAGGAGAGATACCTGAAAACCAAAGCTATAGATCCAATTAGGGCCTAGGGGCCTGTCCGGTTCAATCTGCTTCTCTGTCAGCATCTTTCTATGGTATGAGTGGAGGTAGTTGCTCAGCTGGTGTCAGACCGCCCCTGTTTGTGCGGGCGGCCTACACTATTGGGATGGCCCCGGGAACTTTGTAGGTTTCTTCTAATTTGTAGGATTGTGGACAATGGAATGGGCAGAATTCCCATGGAGTGGGCAGACACAGTCCTGAAGTGTGGTTCCAGGCACCCCATTCTGTAGGTTGTGTGGGCCCGGATTGTGGGAACAGAATTCTGAAAACACAAACTCAGCTTTGTTTTGGAGATGTAGGTATGGCAGGCCCGATCTACAGACCGTGAGGAGAACTCTTTGTGATATGAACAAAGGGCATGTGTGAGGCACTTGCTCAGGCTTTTGTCTCTGAATTTTGTGTCAACGATGGCCGTGGACTGTCGGGGAGTCCTCAAGGGCCATGGATGAGTCTTCCTATCTGTGGATTTGGCCTGATCCCAATTGTTTTGGGTTAATCTGTAGTATGGGAGGAGTCCTTTCAGTTTTGTTACCTCAGGTTTTCCAGAAAAAGAGGGATTTTGAGACAGAGCCCTTGGGAAGGGCGAATGTTCAACCCGAACTATGGCTAAAAATTGGGGCCTAGGGGCATGGCAAGCCCAATATGCCGTATATTGGTCCAGCAACTGAGAGGCCTTACTTGAGGACTGGGCTCACGCTGAGAGTCATAATGCGTGTTTGTGAACAATGCAGCCCTCAAGCATGGGTGGGGCCTCATGGGCCATGCAGATTTCAACTACACTGAACATTGGACAACATGCCAACCACAAGGTTTCTTGCCATGGGGAAGGAGTTCTGATTTCTGCATCATGTTCAACCCTGGGCGTTGATTGGAGATAAGGTCTAGGTTCTGAATCCTGAAAACCAAGGTTGGGAAGACATGACAACGTAAGGCCATGGTGGGTCTGATGTGCTCAGTGTGCGGCCAGCTGGCTGGGTGTGGGTAGGGAGGTCCAAGCTCAGGCTGTGTCAGAAAGGGCATTAGTGCCCAGGGCAGTCTGTATAATTGGGGTACAATCAAGTGGCGTGCAAGGTGATCCTCATTTGGGGTTTCTGGGTAGGCCCAGAGGGCATTGATATTCCTCTGGAGGGAAGGCAGAGTGCTGCATTGTAGTTCTGGAATTGCCAATCTGGAGGGCTTGTGGGCAAGGAGTGTGAGGATGGAAGTCTGAGAACACAAGCTAGGTTTAGGTTTCTGGAAGAGGGCACGGCAGGCACACTCTGCAGACCTGAATCGAGATCTCGTGCATCTGAAGTCAGGGCGAGGATTAGACGATCGCTCAGGTTGGAGTTTCTGTCCCTGATGTCCCCTTCATTAAGGGGGGGCCGTGGATCACAAGACCATGGAGATTTTCTCTTGATGGAAGTTGTGATATACCCCAAACCACAAAGATTCTTCTGCGGGACCATTGAGACCTGTTGGTTGGCTCCAGGAGTTCCCATACGGAATGACTCCAAGAAGGGTTCTAAGGATGGATGGCTGGGCAGCCCACCACTCATTCCATTTTTCTCTTAGTCACAAGACAGGTTAGATCTGCTGGATCTGGGGCAGCAACTGAGGGGGCTGAGTTGAAATGGACTCTCCTGCATATGGGTCCTAATGTGATTTTGTGTCCATGGAGACCTTGAATGAGGCGATGGCACCGGCGCCCTGAAGGGTTCTCCTACCCAGAGGCTTTGACACAGCTCCAAGGCACAAGTTTCCCATGTGGAGACGAGATTTGCTCTGATGGGTGCCTCAAAGAATAGCCATATGCTGGTATTGGAATCCAGGCCTCTGAGGAAAGATGCCTGGAAACCAAAGAAGTTGATCTGATTAGGGCCTAGGAGCCTGTTCGTTCCAATTTAACTCTGGGGACATCTGTCTATGTGTGAGTGCAGGTAGGTGCTCAGATGGGCTCTGATTGCCCCTGTTTGTCCTGGTCAGCCAACTCTATTGGGATGGTCTCGGAGTCTTTGGAGGTTTATCCTATTTGTAGGGTTGTGGCCAATGGAATGGGAAGAATTCCCTTGTAGAGTGCAGGTACAGTCCTCAGATTTGGCTCCAGGGGCCTGAGACAGTACGGTGTGTGGGTCTGGGCTTTGGGGACAGTTTTCTGAAAACACAAACTAATCTTGGGTTTCTGGTAGTAGGTGTGGCAGGACTGATCTACAGACCATGAGAACTCTTCGTGATATGAACAGAGGACGAGTTTGAGGCACTTTCTCAGGCTTTTGTCTCTGGATATTGTGTCACCAATGGCAGTGGAATGTCCGGGTGACCTCATGGGCAATGGACGAGTCTTCCTCCTCAGGGGATTTGGCCTGATCCCAAGACTTTGGGGTCATTCTTTGGGAAGGGTAGAGTCCGTTTTGTTTTTTTACCTCAAGTTTCCCATGAAAAGGGGAATTCCAGAGCAGAGCCCTGGGGAGTGGTAAATGGACAAACCATCCTTTAATTAAGAATGGGGGCTAGAGGAATGGTAGCCCCATATGCGGGCTTTTGGTCCAGCCACTGACAGGCTTTACCTGGGGACAGGACACACGGTGAGGGTCACAATGCGTTTTTGTTCCCAATGCAGCCCTCAAGCATGGTCGGGGCCTCATGGGCCATGCTGGTTTCTCCTACATTGAACGTTGGACAACATGCCCACCACAAGATTTCTGGCCAAAGGGAAGGAGTTGTTCTTATTTCTACATCACGTTCACCCCTGGACAGTGATTGGAGATAAGGTCTAGGTTCTGAAGCCTGAAAAACGAGGTTGGGAAGCGATGACGACCTAAGGCCATGGTGGGTCCTATGTGCTCAGTGTGCGGCCAGCTGTCTGGGTATCAGTCAGGGGTGGGCTCAGGCTGTGTCAGACAGGACATTAGTACCCATGGTAGACTCTATAATTGGGGTCTATTCGAGTTAAATGCAGGTTGATCCTCATTTAGCGTTTCTGGATAACCCCATAGGGCAAAGTTTTTCTTCTGGAGGGCAGGCAAAGTGCTGCATTGTGCCTCCAGTACTGTCAAACTGGAGGGCTTGTGGGCCAGGAGTGTGAGGAGGGAAGTCTGAAAACATAAGCTAGGCTTATGTTTCAAGGCAGGGGCATGGTAGGCACACTCTACAGAGCTGAATCCATATCTCGTGCTTCTGAGTCTGGGTGGGGATCAGACGTTAGCTAAGGTTGGAGTTTCTATCCATGATTGCCCTTTCATGAAGGGGACGTGTCATCATGGGTCAAAGGAGGCTATCCCACGATGGGAGATTTGAGATGCTCCATGCATCAAGGATTCCTTCTGCGGGACAATTAAGACCTGTTGGATGCCTTCAGGACCTCTCATACGGAATGACTCCAGAGCATGGTTCTAAGGATGGATGCCTGGTCAGCCTGCATCACATTCGATTGTCTTCTTGCGACATGACAGGTTCGATAGGCTGGCTGTGGGGGAGTAAAGAGCATCCTGCAATGGGCTACAATGTGGGTTTGTGTCCATGGAGACCTTTCAATGAGGCAGTGGCACTGGGGCCCTGAAGGATTCTCCTAACCGGATGTTTTGCCACAACTCCAATGAGCACGTTTTCCATGTGGAGACGAGATGTGTTCTGATGGGTCCTTCTAGAAACCCCCTTATGCTGATATTGGAAACCAGACCTCTGGGGAGAGATGCCTGGAAACCAAAGCAATGGATCTGATTAGGGTCTAGGGGCCTGTCAGGTTCAATCTTCTACTCTGAAGACCTCTGTCTATGGGTTGGAGTGGAGGTAGTTGCTCAGCTGGTGTCAGATCGCCCCTGTAGTTCTGGGCAGCCTATATTATTGGACTGGGCTCAGGTACTTTGGAGGTTTCTCCTAATTTATATGGTTGTGGCCAATGGAATGGGCAGAATTCCCTTGGCGAGGGCAAGCACAGTCCTGTGGTGTGGCTCCAGGGTTCCCAGCCTGGAGAGTGTGTGGGCCAGGGCTGTGGGGACAGAAGTCTGAAAACACAAACTCAGCTTAGGTTTCGGGACACAGGTATGGCAGTCCCAATCTATAGACCATGAGGAGAACTCTTTGGGATATGAGCAAAGGGCAAGTGTGAGGCATTTGCTCAGGCTTTTGTCTCTGGATTTTATGTCAATGATAGCCATGGAATGTCGGGGTGACCTCATGTGATATGGACGTGTGTCCCTCTGAGGATTTAGCCCGATCCCAATAGTTTGGGATCATTCTGTGGGGTGGGAGGAGTCCGTTCTGTTTGTTTTTTTTTTTTTCTCTTTACCACAGGTGTCCCACCAAAAGAGGAATTCCAGAGCAGAGTCCTGAGTGGGGCGACTGGACAACCCGACCTCTCATTAAGATTGGGGGCCTAGGAGCATGGCAAGCCCCATATGCGGGCTATTAGTCTAGGCACTGAGGGGTCTTACTTGAGGACAGGGCTCACGCTGAGTGTCACTATGTGTGTTTGTGCCTAACACTGCCTTCTAGCATGGGCGGAGCCCCAAGGGACATGCTGGTTTCTCCTACACAGTACATTGGACAACATAACAAACACAAGGTTTCTTGCCATCGGTAATGAGGAGTTCTGATTTCTGCATCACGTTCACCCCTTGGAAGTGTTTGGAGTTAAGGTCTAAGTTCTGAAGCCTGAAAAGCTAGGTTGTGAAGAGATGACGAGCTAAGACCATGGAGGATCCGATGTGCTCAGTGTGTGGTCAGCTGTCTAGGTGTCGGTCGGGAGGTCCAGGTTCAAGCTGTGTCAGACAGGGCACTAGTGCCCAGGGTGGAATATATAATTGGGATAGAGTTGAATGGCGTGCAGGTTGATCTTTATTTGGGATCTCTGGGTAGCCCCAGAGGGCAATGTATTTCTTCTGAAGGGCAGGCAGAGTGCTGGATAATTGCTCTGGAATTGCCAAACGGGAAGGTTTGTGGGCCCGGAGTGTGAGGACTGAAGTCTGAGAACACAGGCTAAGCATAGGTTCGGGGCGAGGGCACTGAAGGCACACTCTACAGAGCTGAATCGAGATCTCGTACAACTGAAGTCAGGGCGAGGATCAGACATTGTCTCAGGTCTGAATTTCTGTCCAGGGTGGCCCCTTCAGGAAGGGGGGTGGGGCAACATGAGGCCATGGAGTTTTTCCCTCGATGGGAGTTTTGAGATTCTCCAAACCGCTAGAATTCCTTCTGTGGGAAAATTGAGAAATTTTGGATGGCTTAAGGATGCCCCATACGGAACAACTCCAGAACAGAGTTCCAAAATTTGATGCCTGGGCAGCCCTCTTCATATTCCAATTGTCTCCTTGGAAAAAGAGAAGTTCAATCTGCTAGCTCTGGGGCAGCAACCAAGGGGGGTGTATTGAAATGGACTCTCTTGCAGATGGATCATAATATGGGTTTGTGTCCATGGAGACCTTGGAATGGGGCAGTGGCACTGGGGCCCTGAAGGATTCTCCTAACTGGAGGTTTTGACACAGCCCCAACGAGCAAGTTTCTAATGTGGAGATGAGATGTGTTCTGATTGATGCTCCCCCGTATGCTGGTATTGGAAACCAGTCCTCTATGGAGATGCCTGGAAACCAAAGCAATGGATCCGATTAGGGCCTAGGGAGGTGTCCAGTTCAATCTTCTTCACGGGGGACATCTGTCTGAGTGGAGGTAGTTGTTTAGCTGGTGTCAGATCACCTTTGTTTGTCCTGGGGTGCCGACACTATTGGGATAGCCTCAGGCACTTTGGAGGTTTCTTGTAATTTGTACGGTTGTGGCCAATGGAATGGGCAGAATACCCTTGGAGAAGGAATGCACAGTCCTGATGTGTCACTCCAGGGGGCCCCATCCTGGAGGGTGTGTGGGCCAGGGCTGTGGGGACAGAAGTCTGAAAACAAAAACTTGGCTTAAGTTTGGGGACATAGGTATGGTAGGCAGAATCTACAGACCATGAGGAGAACTCCTTGGGATATAACAAAGGGCTAGAGTGAGGTGCTTGCTCAGGCTTGTCTCTGGATTTTGTGTCAATGATGGCCTTGGAATATCGAGGTGGCCTCATGGGCCATGGATGAGTCTCCATCTCTGGGGATTTGGTCCGATCTCAGGAGGTTGGGGTGATTCTCTGGGATGGGAGGAGTCCTTTCTGTGTTTTTACCTCAGGTTTCCACCAAAAGAGGGATTCCAGAGCATAGCCTGGGGAGGGGCGAATGGACAAACCAACCTCTGATTAAGAAAGGGGGACTAGGGGCATGGCAAGCCCTATATGCGGCTCTTGGTCCAGCCACTGACAGGCCTTACCTGAGGACAGGACTCATGGTGAGGGTCACAATGCGTGTTTGTGCCCAATGCAGCTCTCACACATGGGTGGGGCCTCATGGACCATGCTGGTTTCTCCTACACTAAACATTAGAAAAGATGCCAACCACCAGGATTCTTGCCATGGGGAAGGAGGAGTTCTGATTTCTGCATCACGTTCACCCCTGGGCCTTGAGTGGAGTTAAGGTCTAGGTTCTGAAGCCTGAAAAACGAGGTTGGGAAGAGATGACGACCTAAGGCCATGGAGGGTCTGATGTGCTCAGTGTGTGGCCAGCTGTCTGGGTGTCGGTCGGGAGGTCCAGGCTCAGGCTGTGTCAGACAGGGCATTAATACTCAGGGTAGACTGTATAATTGGGGTACAGTAGAGTGGTATGCAGGTTTATCCTCATTTGGGGTTTCTGGGTAGCCCCATAGGGCAACATTTATCTTCTGGAGTGCAGGCAGAGTGCTGCATTGTGGCTCTGGAATTGCCATCCAGAGGGCTTGTGGGCCAAGAGTGTGAGGACAGAAGTTGGGCAACAGAAGCTAGGCATAGGTTTTGGGGTGAGGGCACAGCAGGCACACTCTGCAGAGCTGAATTGAGATCTCATGCATCCGAAGTCAAGGTGAGAATCAGATGTTGGCTCAGGTTGGAGTTTCTGTCCATGATGGCCCCTTCATGAAGGGGGCGGGGCATCATGAGGCCATGGAGGTTTTCCCACGATGGGAGTTGTGAGATTCTCCAAACTTCAAGGATCCCTTCTGCAGTACCATTGAGACCTACTGGATGGCTCCAGGACATCCCATAGGGATGACTCCAGAGCAGGGTTCTAAGAATGGATGCCTGGGATGCCTACCTCTCATTCCAATTTTCTCCTTGCAATAATACAGGTTCGATCTGCTGGCTCTGGGAGAGCAACTGAGGGTGATGAGTTGAAATGGACTCTCCTGCGGATGGGTCCTAATGTGGGTGTGTGTCCATGGGGACCTTGGAATGGGGCGGTGGCAGCAGGGTCCTGGAGTTTTCTACTAACCAGAGCTTTTGACACAGCTCCCACGTGCAAGTTTCTCATATGGAGACGAGATTTGTGCTGATGAGTGCCGCAGTAAAGACCCATACACGGCTATTGGAAACCAGGCCTCTGAGGAGAGATGGCTGGAAATCAAAGCAATGGATCTGATGAGGTCCTAGGGGCCTGTCCAATTCAATCTTCTCCTCTGGGGACATCTATCTCCAGGTCTGAGTGGAGGTAGTTGCTCAGCTGGTGGCAGATAGCTCCTGTGTGTCCCAGGCAGCCTACACTCTTAAGAAAGCCTTGGGGAAGTTGGAGGTCTCTCCTAATTTGTTCTGATTGATGTCACGTGACATTCCACCGCCATCGTTGATACAAAATCCAGACAAAAACATCCATGGCATCGTGGTCCACCCCCTCATGAAGGGGCCATAATGGACAGAAACTCCTACCTGAGCCTAAGTTTGAACCTCGCCCTGTCTTCAGATGCATGAAATCTCCATTCAGATCTGCAGAGGGTGCCTGTCATGCCCTCGCCCTGAAACCTATGCCTAATATGTGTTCTCAGACTTCCGTCCTCACACTCCTCACCCACAAGGCATCCAATTTGGGAATTCCAGAACTACAGTGCAGCACTCTGCCTGCCCTCCAGAAGAAAAACGTTGCCATTGGGGCTACCCAGAAATGCCAAATGAGGATCAACCTGCACGGCACTCGACTGTACCCCAATTATACAATCTACCCTGGGCACTACTGACCAGTCTGACAGAGGCTGAGCCTGAACCTCCCCACCAACACCCAGACAGCTGGATCCACACTGAGCACATCGGACCCGACATGGCCTTAGGTCATCATCTCTACATTATCTCCAATCATTGCCCAGGGGTGAATGAGATGCAGAAATCAGAACTACTACTTCCCTAGGCAAGAATACATGTGGTTGGCATGTTGTCCAATGTTCATTGTAGGAGAAACCAGCGTGCACCATGAGTCCCCACCCATGATAAAGCGCCACGAGGGTATAAACATGCATTGTGACTCTCAGTGTGACTTCTGTCCTCAAGGAAGGCCTC
Source organism: Neogale vison (assembly GCF_020171115.1). Lineage (NCBI taxonomy): Eukaryota > Metazoa > Chordata > Mammalia > Carnivora > Mustelidae > Neogale > Neogale vison. Next base: position 80,464,689 of record NC_058095.1, read on the forward strand.
ACAGTGGCTGGACCATTAGAAGGCATATTGGGCTTGCCATGCCCCTAGGCTCCAATTTTTAACCAGATTTATGGTTGTCCAGTCGCCCCTTCCCAGGGCTCTGCTCTGGAATCCCTCTTTCGGTGGGACACCTGAGGTAACAAACCTTAAAGGACTCCTCCCATCCCACAGATTGACTAAAAACAATTGGTATTGGGCCAAATCCACAGAGAGGAAGCCTCGTCCATGGCCCATGAAGCCTCCCCGATATTCCACAGCCATCACTGACTCAAAATCCAGAGACAAAAGCCTGAGCAAGTACCTCACATGAGCCATTTCTTCATATCTTGAAGAATTATCCTCACAGGCTGTAGATCGAGCCTGCCAAACCTACATCCCCAAACCAAAGCTGAGTTTGTGTTTTCAAACGTCTGGCCCCACTGTCCTGGCCCACACACCCTCAAGGCTGGGGCCCCTGGAGCTACACATCTGGTCTGTGCCTACTCACTTTATGGGAATTCTGCCCCTTCTATTGTCCATAATAGTACAAATTAGGAGACACCGCCAAAGTCCCTGAGGCCATCCCAAGATTGTAGGCTTCCCGGACAAACAGGGTGGGTCTGACAACAACTGAGCAACTACTTCCACTCATACCATAGACAGATGTGGCCAGAGAAGAAGATTGAAATGGACAGGCCTCTAGGCCCTAATCGGATCCCTTGCTGTGGTTTCCAGGTATCTCTCCTCAGAGGCCTGGTTTCCAATACCAGCATATGGGGGTTTCCTGAGGCACCAATTAGAACAAATCTTGCCTCCACATGGGAAATTTGCCCTTTGGAGCTGTCTCAACATCTCTGGTTAGGAGAATCTTTCAGGGCCCCGGTGCCACCGCCCCATTCCAAGGACTTCATGGACACAAACGCAGCTTAGGACCCATCCACAAGAGATTCCATGTCATCTCAAACCCCTTGGTTGCTCCCCCAGAACCAGCAGAATGAACCTGTCTTGTCACTGGGAGACAATTGGAATGCAAGGCCGGCTCCCCAGGCATCCATCCTTAGAACTCTGCTCTGGAGACATTCGGTTTGGGACGTCCTGGAGCCATCCAACACGTCTCAAATGTCCCCCAAAAGGATTTCTTGCGTTTTGGAGTATCTCACAACTCCCATCGTGGTAAAGCCTCCATGGCTTTGTGATGCCCCCCCCCTTTATGAAGGGGAAATCATGGCCAGGAAGCCCAACCTGAGCCAATGTCTGATTCTCGCCCTGACATCAGATGCACGAGATCTCGATTCAGCTCTGCAGAGTGTGCCAGCCTTGCCCTCACCCCAAAACCTATGTCTAGCTTGTGTTCTCTTACTTCCGTCCTCACACTCCTGGCCCGCAAGCCCTCAAGTTTGGCAAATCTGGACCCACAATGCAGCACTCTGCCTGCCCTTCAGAAGAAAAATGTTTCCCTATGGAGCTTCCCAGAGACCCCAAATGAGGATAGACCTACACAGCACTCTACTGTATCCATATTATATACTCTAATCTGGGCACTAATTCACTGTCTGACACAGCCTGAGCCCAGACCTCCTGACCAACACACAGATAGCTGACCAAACACTGAGCACATTGAACCCACGATGGCCTTAGCTCGTCATCTCATCCCAACCTAGCTTTTCAGGTTTCAGAACTTAGACCTTAACTCAGAAACCTGCCAAGGGGGGAATGTGATGCAGAAATCGAAGTCCTCTTTATCCATGGCAGAAACCTTGTGGATGGCATGTTGTCCAACATTCAGTGTAGGAGAAACCAGTGTTCACCATGAGGCCCCACCCATGCTTCAGTGCTGCGAGGGCATAAACACGCATTGTGACCCTCAGCCTGAGTCCTGTCCTCCAGAAAGTCCTCTCAGTGGCAGGACCATTAGACGTCATAATGGGCTTGCCATGCCCCTAGGCCCCAAATTTAACCATATTTCTGGTGTCCAGTCACCCCTCCCCAGGGCTCTGCTCTGGAATCACTCTTTCAGTGGGACACCTGAGGTAAATAATAATAATAATAATAATAATAATAAATAATGGACTCATCCCATTGCACGGAATGACCCCAAACTCTTGGGATCGGGCCAAATCCCCAGAGAAGAAGACTTGTCCATTGCCCATGAGGTCACCCGGACATTCCACGGCCATCGGTGACACAATATCCAGAGAAAAAAGCCTGAGCAAGCGCCTCACACTTGCCCTTACTTCATATCCTGAAGAGATCTCTTCACGGTCTGTACATCAGTACTGCCATACCTAAGACCCAAATCCTAAGCCGAGCTTGTGTTTTCAGACAACTGTCCCCACAGCCCTCGCCCACACACCCTATAGGCTCAGGCCCGTGGAGCCAAACCTGAGGATTGTACAAGCCCTCTCCAAGGGAATTCTGCACATTCCATTGGCCACAACCCTACAAAGAGGATAAAACTCCAAAGTCCCTGAGGCCATCCCAATAGTGTTGGCTGCCCAGGACAAACCGGGGAAATCTGAGCCCATCTGAGCATCTACCTGCACTCAGACCCATAGACAGGTGTCACTAGAGGTAAATTGGAATGAAGAGGCCCCTAGGCCCTAATCGGATCCATTGCTATGGTTTCCAGTTATCTCTCCTCAGAGGCCTGGTTTCCAATACCAGCATATGGGGGTTTCCTGAGGCACCAATTAGAACAAAACTTGTCTCCATATGTGAAACTTGCTCTTTGGAGCTGTCTCAAAACTTCCGGTTAGGAGAATCCCTCAGGGCTCTGGTGTCATTGCCCCATTCCAAGGACTCCATGGACACAAACCCACATTAGGACCCTTCTGCCAAAGATTCCATTTGAACTGAGCCCTCTTGGATGCTCCCCCAGAGCCAGCAGATCGAACCTATCTTGTCGCTAGGAGAAAATTGGAATCCGAGACGTGCTGCCCAGGCATCCATCCTTAGAACTCTGCTCTAGCGTCATTCTGTATGGGACGTCCTGGAGCCATCCAACAGGTCGCAAATGTCTTGAGGAGGAATCATTGCCTTTTGGAGCATCTCACAACTCCCAACGTGGGAAAACCTCGATGGATTTGTGATGCCCCTCCATTTATAAGGGGGCCACCAGGGACAGCAACTCCAAGCTGAGCGATTGTCTGATCATCGCCCCTGACTTCAAATGCATGAGATCTCGATTCAGCTCTGCAGAGTGAGCCTGCCATGCCCTCTCCCAGAAACGAAAGCCGAGCTTGTGTTCTCAGACTTCCATCCTCACACTCCTCACCCACAAGCCCTCCAGTTTGGCAATTCCAGTACTACAATGCTGCATTCTGCCTGCCCTCCTGAAGAAAAACATTGCCCTCTGGGGATACCCAGAAACCCCAAATGAGGATCAACCTGCACGCCACTTGACTGTACCCCAAATATAAAGAGTTCCATGGGAACTAATGCCCTTTCTGACACGACCTGAGCCTCGACCTCCTGGCCCACACCCAGCCAGCTGGCCGCACACTGAGCACAACGGACCCGTCATGGCCTTAGCTCGACATCTCTTCAAAACCTTGGTTTTCAGGCTTCAGAACCTAGACCTCCAATCAATGCCCATGTTTGAACATGATGCAGAAATCAGAACTCCTTTGCCATGGCAAGAAACCTTGTGTTTGGCATGCTGTCCAACTTTCAGTGCAGTTGAAACCAGTGTGGCCCATGAGGCCCCGCCCGTACTTGAGGGCCTTGTTGGTCACAAACACGCATTGTGACCCTCAGCGTGAGCCCAGTCCTCAAGTAAGGCCACTCAGTGGCTGGACCAAGAGACGGCCTTTTGGGCTTGCCATACCACTAAGGCCCCTATTTTTAACCATAATTCGGGTTGTCCATTCGCCCCTCCCCAAGGCTCTGCTTTTGAATCTCTCCTTTGGTGGGACACCTGAGTTAACAAAACTGAAAGGACTTCTCCCATCCCACAAACTGACCCAAAACAATTGGGATCGGGCCAAATCCACAGAAAGGAAAACTCATCCATGGCCCATGAGGCCTCCCTGACATTCCACGGCCATCGTTGACACAAAATCCAGAGCCAAAAGCCTGAATAAGCACCTCACACTCACTCTTTCTTCATATCGCGAAGAGATCTCCTCACGGTCTGTAGATTGGGCCTGCCATACCTACATCCCCAAACCTAAGCCGAGTTTGAGTTTTCAGACTTCTGTGCCCAAAGTACTGGCCCACACACCCTACAGGGTGGGGCCCCTTGAGCCACGCATTAAGACTGTGCCTTCCCACTCCACGGGAACTCAGCCCATTCCATTGTCTACAATCGTACAAATTAGGGGAAACCTCCAAAGTCCCCGAGGCCATCCTAATAGTGTAGGCCTTCCGGTACAAACATGGGCAGTCTGACAACAGCTGAGCATCTACCTCCACTCATACCATAGATGGATGGTCCCAGAGAAGAAGATTGAACCAGACAGACCCCTAGGCCCTAATCAGATCCATTGCTTTGGTTTCCAGGTTCTCACCTCAGAGGCCAGGTTTCCAATATCAGCATATGGGGGGTTCCTGAGGCTTGGTTGCTTGAGTGCTGCGAGGGCACAAACACACATTGGGACCCTCAGCGTGAGGCCAGTCCTCAAGTAAGGCCTTTCAGAGGCTGGAACAAGAGATGGTATACTGGACTTGCCATCCCTCTAGGCCCCAATCTTTAACTAGAGGTCGGGTTGTCTAGTCGCCCCTCACCAGGGTTCTGCTCTGGATTCCCTATTTTGGTGGGACACCTGAGGTAACAACACAGAAATGACTCATCCCATCCCACAGATATACACAAAACACATGGGATCAGGCCAAATCCACATGAGGGAGACTGGTCCATGGCCAGTCCACGGCCATCGTTGACACAAAATCCAGAGACAAAAGCTTGAGCAAGCGCCTCACACTCGCCATTTGTTCATATCCCGAAGAGTTCTCCTCACGGTCTGTAGATCGTGCCTGCCATATCTACATCTCTAAACCTAAGCCGAGTTTGTGTTTTCAGACTTCTTTCCCCACAGCCCTTACCCACACACCCTCTACGCTTGGGCCCTTGTACTCACACCTCAAAACTGAGCCTTCCCTTTCCAAAGGAATTCTGCCCATTCTATTGGCCACAACCTTGCAAATTAAGAGAAACCTCCAAAGTCACCGAGGTGATCCCAGTAGTGTAGGCCGCCCAAGACAAACATGTGCAATCTGACAACAGCTGAGAAACTGCCTCCACTCAGACCCGCAGACAGATGTCCACATAAAAAACGATTGAACTGGATAGGCCCCTAGGGATATCTCACTACTGAAAGCCACCCTGGACAAACAGGGACATTCTGACACAAGCTGAGCAACTCCATCCATGCAGACATGCAGACAGATATCTGCAGAGGCAGAAGACTGAACCGGTCAGGTCCCTAGGCTTAATCTGAATTCTTGCTTTGGTTTCCAGGTGTCCCTCCTCAGAGTCCTGGGTCCGAAGAACAGCATATGGGGATTTCCTGAGGCACCAAACAGAACCTCTCTCATCTCAACATGGGGTGCTTTCTTATTGGAGCTGTATCAAACCCTTCAGGTAGGTGAAATCTGTAGGGTCCCTGAAACACCAGCACATTCTAAGGTCTCCATGGAATCAAACCCACATTATGACCCATCCTCAGGAGAGTGCTTTTCAACTCAGCTCCCGGGTTAGCTTGCCCCAGAGCCAGCAGATCAAGCATGCCTTGTTGCAAATAGTCAACGGGAATACGAGGTATGCTGTACAGGCATCCATCCTTCAAACCCTGCTCTCCAGTCCTTCCGTATGGGACGTCCTTTTAGCTATCCAAAAGGACTAGACTGTCCTGCAGAAAAAAAATTTTGTGGTTTGGAGCAACTCACAAATTCAGTGTGGGAAAACCGCCTTGGCCTCATGAAACCCCTGCTTCATGAAGGGACCATCATGAACACAAACTCCAGTATCATCCAACGTTGATCATCACCCTGAATCCAGATGAAGGAGATCCCGATTCAGCCTCTGCAGAATGGTCCAGCTGTGCGCTTGGCCCCAAACCTCACCCTAGCTTGTGTTTTCAGACTTCTGTCCTCACACTCCTGGCCAATAAGCACTCGTGATTGGGAATTCTGGGGCCACAACGAAGCACTCTACCTGCCCCCCAGAAGAAAAACATTATCTATAATGTTGCCCAGAAACCCCAAATGAGGATCAAACTGCTTGGACCGCGGCCACACCGCAATTGCATAGGATAACCTAAGCACTAATGCTCTGTCTTACATAGTCTGAGCCCAGACTTTCCAACAGACACCGAAACAGCTGGCAGCAAACCGAGCATATTGGACCTGCCATGGCCTTAAGCCATCATCCCTGCCCAACCCTGGTTTTCAGGCATCGGAAACTAGACCTTATCTCCAATCCCTGAACAGGGGGGAACCTGACGCACAAGTCAGAACTCCACCTTCCCCATGACAAGAAACCTTGCTGTGGGCAGTGAGTCAAACCTTCATTGTAGGAGAAACCTGCTTGGCCCATGAGTCCATGCCCATGCTTGAGGGCCACCTTGGGCACAAACACACATTGTGACCCTCAACGTGAGTCCCTTATTCAAGTAACACCTCTCAGTGGCTGGACCAGGAGCCCGCATATGGGGCTTGCCATTCCCATAGGCACCCAGGCCTAACCAGATGGTGGGTATTCCAGTTGTCAGCATCCACTGCTCTGCTGTAGAATCCCTCTACTGGGGGGACACCTGTGGCAGAAAACAGTACTCTTCCCTTCCCACAGAATGACCCCAAACACTTGGGAGCTTGGCCAATCCCCAGAGAGGGAGACTCTTCCTCGGCCCATGAGGCAACCCCTACATTAAACAGCCACTGTGGACACAACACCCAGAGACAAAAGCCTGAGCGACCGCCTCCCAATTGTCCTCCTTTCATATGCAGAGGAGCTCGCCTCACGGACTGGAGATCAGATCTGCCATAACCTTGACCCCAAACCTGAGCCAAGTTTGTGTTTCGGACATCTGTCCCCACAACCCTGGCAAACACAACCTCCAGGCTGGGTCCACTGGAGCCATTCCACAGGACTCTGCCTGCTCTCTCCTAGGAAACTGAGCCCATTTCATTGGCCACAACCCTACAGAATAGGAGAAACCTCAAGGCCCCCGAGAACATCTCACTACTGTATGCTGCCCTGGACAAACAGGGGCATTCTGACACAAGCTGAGCAACTACCTCCATGCAGACATGCATACAGATGTCCACAGAGACAGAAGATTGAATGGGACAGGCCCCTAGGCCCTAATCTGAACTCTTGCTTTGGTTTCCAGGGGTCACTCCTCAGAGGCCTGGGTTCGAAGACCAGCATATGGGGCTTTCCTGAGACACCGAACAGAACACTTCTCGTCTCCACATGGGAAGCTTCCTTGTTGGAGCTGTGTCTAACACTTCGGGTTGGAGAATGCTGCAGAGTCCCTAAGCCACTGCCATATTCGAAGGTCTCCATGGCCATCAACACACATGACCCATCCTCAGGAGAGTCCATTTCAACACAGCCCTTTGGGTAGCTCGCCCAAGAGGCCACATATTGAGCCTGTCTTGTCCTGACCAAACAGTGGGAATGTGAGGTGGCATTTCCAGGCATCCATGATTAGACCCCGGCTCTCGAGTCTTTCTGTTTGGGGCATCCTGGAACCATCCAATAGGACTCGACTGTCCAGCAGAAGGAAACCTTGAGGTTTGGAGGAGATCACAACTCCCATCGAAGGGAAACCTCTTTGGCCTCATGAAGCCCCCACCCCCTTCAGGAAGGGGCCATCATGGACACAGACTCTAGCCTGAGGCGACGTCTCATTCTCGCCAAAACCTCAGATGCAGGAGATTTCGATTCAGCCTCTACAGAGTGGGCCTGCCGTGCCCTTGGACCCAAACCTAACGCTAGCTTGTGTTTTCAGACTTCCTTCCTCACACCCCTGGCCAACAAGCCCTCCAGACTGGGGATTCTGGAGCCACAACGCAGCCCAGTGCCTGCCCACCAGAAGAAAAACTTTGCCCTCTGGGGCTCTCCAGAAACCCCAAATGAGGATCAACCTGCTCGGACCTCAACCGCACCCCAACTGGATAGGCTGTCCTGGGCACTAAGGCTCTGTCTGACACAGGCTGAGGCCAGACTTCCAGACAGACAAGGAGACAGCTGGCTGCACACCCAGCAAATCGGACACGCCATGGCCTTAGGCTTTCATCTATTCCCAACCTGGGTTTTCAGACATCTGAACCTAGACATTATATCAAATCCCCACACAGTTGGGTACCTGAAGCACAAATCGGAACTACTCCTTCCCCCATGGCTGTAAAGCTTGCTGTTGGCATGGAGTCACACCTTCAGGGTAGGATAAACCTTCATGGCCCCTGAAACCACGCTATCTCCTAGCAACAAGGCAGGTTCGGTCTGCTGGCCTTGGGGGAGAAACCAAGGGGGCTGAGTTGAAATGGACTCTCCTGAAAATGGGTCATAATGTGGGTTTGTGTCCATGGAGACCTTTAAATGGTGTGCTTGATCCGGGGTCCGTAAATATTCTCCTAACCGGATGTTTTGACAGAGCTCCAAAGAGTACCTATCCTATGTGGTGACGAGATTTTTCTGATGAGTGCCTCAGTAATCTCCCATATGCTGGTATTGGAAACCAGGCATCTGAGGACAGATGCCTGGAAACAAAAGCAATGGATCAGATTAGGGTCTAGGTGCCTGTCTGGTTCAATCTTCTTCTATGGGGATATCTCTCTCTGGGTCTGAGTGGAGGTAGTTGCTTAGCTTGTGACAGATCACCCCTGTTTGTCCTGGGTGGCCGACACAATTGGGATGGCCTCGGGAAGTTTGGAGGTTTCTGCTAATCTGTGGGTTGTGGCCAATGGAATGGGCAGAATTCCCCTGGTGAGGGCAGGCACAGTTCTGAGGTGTGGCTCCAATGACACAAGCTCGGAGGTTGTATGGGCCAGGACTGTGGGGACATAAATCTGAAAGCACAAACTCAGTTTAGGTTTGGGGACATATGTATGAAAGGCCCGATCTACAGACCGTGAGAAGAATTTTTCGGGCTATGAACAAAGGGCGAGTGTAGGCGCTTGCTCAGGATTTTTTATCTGGATTTTGTGTCAAGGATGGCCGTGGAATGTCAGGGTGGCCTCAGGGCCATGGACAAGTCTTACTCTCTGGGGATTTGTCCCGATCCCAAGTGGTTGGGGTCATTCTGTAGATGGGAGGAGTCCTTTCTGTCTTTTTTTTAACCTCAGGTGTCCCACCAAAGAGGGATTCCAGAGCAAAGCCCTGAGTAGGGGTGACTAGACATCTCAAAATCTGGTCGAGATTGGGGGAACAGGGGCTTGGCAAGCCCCATATGAGGCTCTTGTTCCAGTCACCGAGAGGCTTTACTTGAGGATCGGGCTCACTCTGCAGGTCACAATGTGTGTTTGTATAAATTGCAGCCCTAAGGGATAGACGGGACCTCATAGGCCACGCTGCTTTCTCCTACAATGTACTTTGGACAACATGCCAACCACAAGGTTTCTGGCCATGGGAAAGGAGGAGTTCTGATTTCTGCATCACGTTCACTCCTGGGCAGTCAGTGGTGATAACTTCAAGGTTCCAAAGCCTGACAACCGAGGTTGGGTAGAGATGATGACTTAAAGCCATTGTGCGTGCGATGGCTCAGTGTACGGCCAGCTGTCTGGATTTTGGACGGGAGGTCTGGGCTCAGGCTGTGTCAGACAGGGCTTTAGTGCACAGGCTAGACTGTATAATTGGGGTATGGTCGAGTGGCATTCAGGTTGTTCCTCATTTGGCATTTCTGATTAGCCCTATAGGGCAACGTTTTTCTTCTGGAGGGCTGGTAGAGTACTGCCTTGTGTCTCTAGAATTGCCAAAGTGGAGGGCTTGTGGCCAGGATTGTGAGGATAGAAGTCTGGGAACACAAGCTAGGCTTAAGTTTTGGGCCGAGGACACAGCAGGCACACTCTTTAGAACTGAATTGAGATCTCCTACTTCTGAAGTCAGGGCGAGGATCAGACTTTGGCTGAGGATGGAGTTTCTGTCCATGATGGCCCGTTCATGAAGGTGGGGGACATCATGAGGCCATAGAGATTTTCCCACGGTGGGGTTGTGTGATTCTCCAAACAGCAAGGAGTCATTCTGCAGGACAGTCGAGACTTGTTGAATGGATCCAGGACGTCCCATAAGGAAGATCTCCAGAGCAGGGCTCTAAGGATGGATGCCTGGGCAGCCCACCTCGCATTCCAATTGTCTCCTAGCGACCAGGCAGGTTTGATCTTCTGTCTCTGGTGGAGCAACCGAGGGTGCTGAGTTGAAATGGACTTTCCTGAGGATCGGTCATAATGTGGGTTTGTGTCCATGGAGACCTTGGAATGGGGCAGTGGTGCCAAAGCCCTGAAGGATTCAGACACTCAGACAGTGTCCCCAGAGACAGAGAATTGAAACGGACAGGCACCTAGACCTTAATCTGAACCCTAGCTTTGGTTTCCAGGTGTCTCTCCTCAGAGAACTGGTTTGAAGACCAGCATCTGCGGCTTTTCTGAGGCACCAAACAGAACCTCTCTCATCTCCACATGGGGAATTTTTATACTGGAGCCGTATCAAACCCTTCTATTAGGAGAATTCTGCAAGTCCCCTGAATCACCAGAAAATTCCAAGGTCTCCATGAACACAAACCCACATTACAACCCATCCTCAGGAGAGTCCATTTCAACTCAGCCCCCTGGGTAGCTAGCCCCAGAGGCAGTAGTTCAAACATGTCTTGTCGCAAAAAGCCAATGGGAATGGGAGGTATGCTGTAAAGGCAACCATCCTTCGAACCCTGATCTCCAGACCTTCTGTATGGGACGACCTGGAGCCATTCAACAGGACTCGACTGTCCTGCAGATGGAAACCTTATCATTTGGAGCAACTCACAAACTAGCGTATGTGCTGGTGCCTAAGGTACTGTGAAGGATTCTCCAACCCTGAGGGTTTGGCATAGGTCAAAGGGCACGTTTTCCTTCTGGGGACAAAAGACGTTCTGTTGTGTGGCTCTGGGACCACATGTTGTATCCTAAGTTGGTACTCTAGAACAGGACCCAAAGACAGATGCCTGAAAACCTAATGTAGGGTTCCAATGAGGTCCTAGGGGCATGTCAGGTTCAATCTTCTACCCAGGAACATTGACTTGGCTTTCTTCTTGGATGTAGGTGATCAGGGTGTTTCAGACCAGCATTTGCGTCCAGCGCTGCTGACAATATTGGGGTGGGCTCAGGGCCTTGCATGTTTCTCGTAATCTTGAAGGTTTGGGCAGCTTTGATGGGCACAGTTTCCTTGGGGATGGCAGGCACAGTCCTGTGGTGTGGATCCAGAGACCCTATCCTGGAAGGCATATGAGCCATGGTTTTGAGCGAAATCTGCAAACACAAATGCGGGTTAGGGTTAGTGGAAAGGTGATCGCAGGCCCAATGCGTATACCTGGAGTGCAGCTCGTAAGGAACTGTAATTAGGGTGACTGGAAGGTGATAGCACAGGCTTTTCTATCTGGATTGTGTGTCCAGGATTCACTCTGAATGCAGGTGTAGTCTCTTGGGTCCATGGGAGACGTTACCTCACTTAGTATCCTGGTGGCTCTCCATAGTTTGGTGTCTTTTTTGAGGAAGGGAAGAGTGCTGATTTCCATCTTAGAGGTGCCCCAAAACAGGGATTCCTGAGATGAGATCTGGATTTGGGTCCCTGGAAAATGCCACCAAGTTTTAGGATTTGGGCTTAAGGGTGTACCAGCCAACAATGCTAAATCATGTTGGTGAAACTGAGGGCTTGTTTGAAAGCATGCTAATGCTGAGGGTCACAATGCCTGTTTGTGCATAGGGCGGCCCTCAGGAGTGGCCGTGGTCTCATTGGCCATGTAGCTGGCTCCCACTTTGGGGGTTGGACACCCATCCCAACAACAAGGTCTCCTGCCATGGGGAAGGAGGAGTTCTCTATTGTGCTTTAGGTTCCCCCATAGGCAGGGATTACAGCAAAGGTCTGGAGACAGGTGCCTGAATACAAAGGATAGGTAGAGATGACGTACATGGGCCATGGCAATCCCAAATGCTAGATGTGGGGCTCGCTCACTAGTGACTGACACTAGGTAGGGGATCAGGCTCTTTCTGACACAGCGCTAGTGGCCAGGTCAACCAATAAATTGGGGTTCCCTTGGGGGCCAAGCAGATTGATCCTCATGTGGCGTTTCTGGGCACACTCACCAGGCACTTCTTTCTATAGGGAAGGCAGAATGCAGCATTGTGACTCCACAATCCCCTATCAAAAGGGCCTGGGGACCAGTCGTGAAAGGATGAAATTGTAAACACAAGCTACAATTCAATTCAGTGACAAGCGGAAGGCAGTTCCAGTGTGCAGTGGTTTATTTGAGACATCCAGCACCAGAATAAGGGTGGATGTCAGATGTTTGCTCACACTACAGTTTGTGTCTATGAAGACTGACCAATGGAGGGATAGTGTCAAGAGGCCATTGGACGAGTTCACACGCTGAGGCCTGTGAGCTGCTCCAAACATTAGGCTTCCATCGACTGGGCAGATGAAGTCTGGTTTGTTTCCTCTTGGTTTCCCCATGTGGAAAGTTTGTGAAGCAGAGCTCTCTGGCATGGATGCCTGGAATGCACACCTCCATTGACCATTGCAGCTGAGGAACATGACAGGTTCGTTCTGGTTGCTCTGGGGAGAAGTACCAAGGCCTTGAGTTGACATGGAATCTCTTGCAGATGGGCCACAATGCTGGGTGTTACGAAGGAGATCTTAGAATGTACTGGTTGCTAAGGTACCATGCAGGATTCTCCTACCCTGAGGGTTTGGAACAGGTCGAAGATCATAGTATCCTGCTGCAGAAAGGAGGTGTTCTGTCGTTTGGCTCAGGGACAACATGATGTGTCATAAATTGGTATTCCAGAACAGGCCCCTGAGGACAGATGCCTGAAAACCTAATGGGGTTCCATTGAGGGCCTAGGGGCATTTCAGGTTCAATCTTCTAACTCATAATCATTGACTTGGCTTTCTCCCTGGATGTAGGTGATCAGGGTGTTTCAGACTGCGAATTTGTGTCCAGGGTGGGCTCAGGTGCCTTACAGGTTTCTCCTAATCTGGAAGGTTTGGGCAACTCTGATATTCACAGTGTCCTTGGGGATGGCAGCCAGAGTTCTGTGGTGTGGCCCCGGAAATCCCATTCTGGTGGGCATGGGAGCCACGGTTTTGAGAGAGAAGTTTGGAAACACAAATTCGGGGTAGCGACTTTGTGGCGATTTGATCGCACGCCCAATGTGTAGAGATGGAGGGCAGCTCTTCAGGAACTTTAATTAGAGTGACTGGAAGGTAGTAGCACAGGCTTTTTTCTCTGGCTTGTGTGTCCAGGATTGCCTCGGAATGCAGGTGTGTTCTCAGGGGTCCATGTGAAACTTTTCGTCTCAATGGATCCTATCAGCTCTCCATAGTTTGGTGGCTTTTTCAGGGAAGGGAAGAGTGCTATTTTCCATCTTAGGGGTGCCTCAAAACAGGGATTTTAGAGACAGGATCTGTGTTGGGCACCTGGAAAATTCCACCATGTTTTAGGATTTGTGCCTAGAGGCGTAGCAGGTCTGCAATGCGGGATCATGGTGGTGCAACTGAGAGAGATTGTTTGAAAGCATGCTCAGGCTGAGGGTCACAATGCCTGTTTGTGCCTATTGCATCCCTCAGGATAGGGCGTAGTCCCATTGGTATTGTAACTGGCTCCCCGTTTGTGTGTTGGACCCCCATCCCAACAGCCAGGTTTATTGCCATGGGGAAAGAGGCATTCTCTATTGTGCTTCAGGTTCCCCCATTGGCAGGGATTCCAGTCAAGGTCCACGGATAGATGTCTGAATACCAAGGATGTGTAGAGATGACGTACTGGGCCATGACAATACCAAATGCTAGATATGGGGCCTGCTTTCTGGTCGCTGAAACTCGGTCAGGGCTCAGGCTCTGTCAGACACAGCACTAGTGGCCATGGAAGATTTTAAATAGGGGTCGACTCAAAGGCCAAGCAGATTGATCCTCATGTGGGGTTTCTGGGCACATTCACCATGCACTACTTCATTCGATGCAGAAGGCAGAATGCTGCATTGTGGCTCCAGATTTCCCTATCAAGAGGGATTGGGGACCAGTTGTGTGAGGATGGAATTAACACAAGCTACAGTTCAATTCAGTGCCAAGGGGAAGACAGTTCCAATATGCAGCGGTTTATACGAGACATCCAGCACCAGAATAAGGGTGCATGTTAGATGTTTGTTCACACTATAGTTGTGTCTATGATGACCGACCAATGGAGGGGTGGCTTCAAGAGGCCACGGAGGTGTCCTCACGCTGAAGCCTGTGAGCTGCTCCAAACATTAAAGTTTCTTTCTACTGGGCAGGTGAAGTCTGGTTTGTTTGCTCTAGGTTCCCCCAAGTGGAAAGTTTGTGAAGCAGAGCTCTCTGACATGGATTCCTGGAAAGCACACCTCCATTGACCTTTGCAGCTGAGGAACATGGAAGGTTCGTTCTGGTGGCTCTGGAGAGAAGTACCAAAGCATTGATTTGACTTGGAGTCTCATGAAGATGGGCCACAATGCTGGTTTGTTACCAAGGAGATCTTAGAATGTGCTGGATGCTAAGGTGCCATGCAGGATTCTCCTACCCTGAGGGTTTGGAACAGGTCGAAGAGCACGGTATCATTCTGGGGACAGGAGATATACTGTCTTGTGGCCCAGGGTCCACATGATGTGTCATAAATTGGTATTTGAGAATAGGCCCCTGAGGACAGATTCCTGAAAAACTAATGGGGTTCCATTGAGGGCCTAGGGGCATTTCAGTTTCAATCTTCTAACTCACAATCATTGACTTGGCTGTCTCCCTGGATGTAGGTGATCAGGGTATTTCAGACTGCGAATTTGCATCCAGGGTGGCCAGCAATATTGGGGTAAGCTCAGGGGCCTTACAAGTTTTTCCTAATCTGGAAGGTTTGAGCAATTCTGATATGCACAGTGTCCTTGAGGATGGCAGCCAGAGTTCTGTGGTGTGGCTCCAGAGATCCCATTCTGGTGGGCATGTGAGCCATGGTTTTGAGAGAGAAGTTTGGAAACACAAATTCAGGGTAGCAACTTTGTGGCAATGTGATTGCAGGCCCAATGTGTAAACCTGGAGGGAAGCTTTTCAGGAACTTTATTTAGGATGACAGAAAGGCAGAAGCACACGCTTTTCTCTCTAGATTGTGTGTCCAGGATGGCCTCGAAATGCAGGTGTGGTCTCATGGGTCCATGCGAAACTTTTCGTCTCTAAGGATCCTGTCAGCTCTCCATAGTTTGGTGGCTTTTTCAGGGAAGGAAAGAGTGCTGTTTTCCATCTTGGGGTGCCCCAAAAGAGGGATTCCAGAGATGGGTTCTGATTCTGGGCATCTGCGAAATCCCACCAAGGGTTAGGATTTGGGCCTAGGTGCATATGAGGCCTGCAATGCCAGATCATGATTGTGCAACTTAGTGATTCTTTGAAAGCATGCTCAGACTGAGGGTGACAATGCCTGTTTGTGCCATGGTGGCCCTCAGGAGTAGGTGTGGTCTCATTGATCATGTAACTGCCTCCCCCTTTGAGGGTTAGACACCCAACCTAACAGCCAAGTTTCTTGCCATGAGGATGAAGGTGTTCTCTATTTTGCTTCAGGTTCCCCAATTGGCAGGGATTCTAGGAAAGGTCTGGAGACAAGTGCCTGAATACCAAGGATGGGTAGAGATGACGTACATGGGCCATGGCAATCCCAAATGCTAGATGTGGGGCCCACTCTCTGGTGACTGACACTAGGTCGGGGCTCAGACTTTGTCAGACACAGCCCTATTGGCCTGGGCAACCTATAAATCGGGGCTCCCTTGAGGGCCGAGCAGATTGATCCTCATGTGGGGTTTCTGGCCAGCCTCACCAGGCACTTCTTTCTATAGGGAAGGCAGAATGCTGCATTGTGTCTCCAGAATTCCCTATCAAGTGGGCTTGGGGTCCAGTCGGGTGAGGTGAGAATTGTAAACACAAGCTATGGTTCAATTCAGTGCCAAGCAGAATGCAGTTCCTATGTGCAGCGGCTTATTGGAGATATCCTGCACCTGAGTAAGGGCGGATGTCAGATATTTGCTCACACTGTAGTTTGTGTCTATGATGATTGACAAATGGAGGGGTTGCATTAAGAGGCCATGGAGGTGTTTTCACATAGAGGCTTATGAGCTGCTCCAAACAGCACGGTTTCATTCTGTTTGGAGACAGGTTTATTTCCTCCCGGGTCCCTCATGTGTAAAGTTTGAGTAACAGAGCTCTACTGCATGGATGTCTGGAAAGCTCAACTCCATTTACCATTGCAGCTAAGGAACATGGCAGGTTCATTCTGTTGTCTCTGGATCGACGTACCAAATCCTTGAATTGACATGGAATCTCTTGCAGATGGGCCACAATGCTGGTTCGTTACCAGGGAGATCTTAGAATGTGCTGGTGGCTAAGGTGCTGTGCAGGATTCTACTACCCTGGGTTTTGGCACAGATGGAAGGGCACGGTTTCCTTCTGGGGACAGTAGATGTTCTGTTCTGTGGCCCAGGGACCACATGTTGTATCATAAGTTCGCATTCCAGAACAGGCCTCTGAGGACAGATGTCTGAAAACCAAATCAAAGGTTCCAATGACGTCCTACGGGCATGTTAGTTTCACTATTCTGACTCAGAACCATTGATATGGCTCTGTGCATGCATGTAGGTGATCAGGGTGTCTCAGATTGCTCATTTGCATTCAGATAGGCCTCCAAAATTGGGGTAGGCTCAGGGGCCTTGCAGGTTTCTCCTAATCTAGAAGGTTTAACAATTGTGATGGGAACAGTTTCCTTGGGGATGGCAGGGACAGTCCTGTGGTGTGGATCCAGAGACCACATCCTGGAGTGCATGTGTGCCATGGTTTTTATAGAGACGTCTGCAAAAACAAATTCGGATTAGGGTGAGCGGCGAGGTGATTACAGGCCCAATGAATAGACCTGGAGGGCAGCTCGTCTGGAACTGTAATTAGGGTGACTGGAAGTTGGTAGCAGAGGCTTTTCTCTCTGGATTGTGTATCCAATATGGCTTCCGAATGCAGGTTTGTTCTCATGGGTCCATGGGAGAATTTTGTTCTCCCTGGATCCTGGTGGCTCCCCATAGTTTGGTGGCTTTTTTGGGGAATGGAAGAGTGCTGCTTTCCCTCTTAGGGTGCCCCAAAACAGGGTTTCCATAGACAGGTTCTGGGTCTGGGCACCTCAAAAATCCCACCAAGTTTTAGGATTTGTGCCTAGAGGCATACCAGGCCTGCAAAGCGGGATCACGGTGGTGCAACTGAGAGGGATTGTTTGAAAGCATGCTCCGGCTGAGTGTCACAATGACTATTTGTGCCCAGTGCGGCCCTCAGGATTGGGCGTGATCTCATTGATGTTGTAACTGCTCCCCCTTTGAGGGTTGGGCACCCATTCCAACAGCCAGGTTTATTGCCATGGGGAAAGAGGAGTTCTCTATTGTGCTTCAGGTTCCCCCATTGGCAGGGTTTCCAGACTAGGTCTGGACACAGGTGCCTGAATACCAAGGATGGGTAGGCATGAAGTACTTGGACCAGGACCATCCCAGATGCTAGATATGGGGCCCGCTCTCTGGTGGCTGAATCTCGGTCAGGTCTCAGGCTGTCAGACACTGCACTAGTGGCCGTGGCAGCCTCTAAATCAGGGTTGACTCAAGGGCCGAGAAGATTGATCCTTATGTGCGGTTTCTGGGCACACTAACCAGGCACTTCTTCATTCGATGCGGAAGGCAGAATGCTGTGTTGTGGCCCCAGATTTCCCTATCAAGAGGGCTTGGGGACCAGTAGGGTGAGGATGGAATTATAAACACAAGCTACGGTTCAATTCAGTGCCAAGAGGAAGGCAGTTCCAGTGTGCAGCAGTTAATTCAAGACATCCAGCACCTGAATAATGGCGGATATCAGATGTTTGCGTCTACAATGACTGACAGATGGAGGGGTAGTGTCAAGAGGCCATGGAGGAGTTCACACGCTGAGGCCTGTGAGCTGCTCCAAACTGCAAGGTTTTGTTCTACTGGACAGGTGGAGTCTGGTTTATTTGCTGCAGGGCCCCCCATGTGGAAAGTTTTGATAGAAGAGCTCTACCGCATAGATGCCTGGAAAGCTCAACTCCACTGACCATTGCACATGGGGAACATGGAAGGTTCGTCTGGTGTCTCTGGAAAGAAGTACCAAGTCCTTGAGTGGACATGGAATCTCTTGTAGATGGGCCATAATGCTGGTGATTTATCAGGGAGATCTTAGAATATGCTGGTGACTAAGGTGCTGTGCAGGATTCTACCAACCTGGGCTTTGGCACAGATGGAAGGGCATGGTATCCATCTGGGGACAGGAGATGATCTGTTGTGTGGCCCAGGGACTACGTTTTGTATCATTAGTTCACAGTCCAGAACAGGGCTCTGAGGAGAAATGTCTGAAAACCGAATCTAGGGTTTCAAGGACCTCCTAGGGGCATGTAAGTTTCACTTTTCTGACTCAGGACCATTGATTTGGCTGTCTGCCTGGATGTAGGGGATCATCGTATATCAGCCTTCACATTTGCGTTCAGGGAAGCCGCCAGTATTGGGGTAGGCTCAGGGGCCTAGCACGTTTCTCCTAATCTAGACAGTTTGGGCAACTGTGATGGGCACAGTTTCCTTGGTGATGGCAGGGACAGTCCTGTGGTGTGGATCCAGAGACCCTGTCCCAGAGGGCATGTGTGCCATAGTTTTGGTAGAGAAGTCTGCAAACACAAATTTGGATTAGGGTAAGTGGCGAGGTGATCGCAGGCCCAGTGTATAGACCTGGAGGGCAGCTCGTCTTGAACTGTAATTAGGGTGACTAGAAGGCAGTAGCACAGGCTTTTCTCTCTGGATTGTGTGTCCAGGATGGCCTCGGAATGCAGGTGTGTTCTCATGGGCCCATGGGAGACTTTTGTTCTCCCTGGATCCTGGTGGCTCCCCATAGTTTGATGGCTTTTTCGGGGAAGGCAAGAGTGCTGTTTTCCATCTTAATGGTGCCCCAAAAAAGGGATTCCAGAGACGGGCTCTGGGTCTGGGCACCTGGAAAACCCCACCAAGTTTTAGGATTTGTGCCAAGTGCTGTACCAGGCCTGCAATGCGGGATCATGGTGGTGCAACTGAGAGGGATTGTTTGAAAGCATGCTCAGGCTGAGGTTCACAATGCCTGTTTTTGCCCAGGGCAGCCCTCAGGAGTGTGCATGGTCTCATTGGTTTTGTACCTGGCTCCCCCCTTGAGGGTTGGTTGGGCACCCATCCCACCAGCCAAGTTTCCTGCCATGAGGAAGGAGGCATTCTCTACTCTGCTTCAGGTTCCCCCATTGGCAGGGATTCCAGCAAAGCCTGGGGACAGATGCCTGAAAACAAAGGCATAGACATACCTGGGCCATGACAATCCCAAATGCTAGATGTGGGGCCCACTCTCTGGTGACTGACACTAGGTCAGGACTCAGGCTCTGTCAGACAAAGCACTAGTGGCCAGAGAAGCCTATAAATAGGGGTTCTCTCGAGGGCCGAGCAGATTGATCCTCATGTGGGGACTCACAAAGCACTATAAATCGGGTTCTCTTGAGGGCCGAGCAGATTGATCCTCATGTGGGGACTCACAAAGCACTTCTTTCTAAGGGGAAGGCAGAATGCTGTGTTGTGGCTCCAGAATTCCCTATCAAGTGGGCTTGGGGAAAAGTAGGGTGAGAATGCAATGGTAAACACCAGCTATGCTTAAATTGAGTGTCAAGCAGAAGTCAGTTCCAATGTGTAGCAGCTTATATGAGATAACCCCCACCTGAGTAAGGGCAGATGTCAGATGTTTGCTCATAGTGGAGTTTGTGTCTATAAGGACCAACAAATTGAGGGTTGGCTTCAAGAGGCCATGGATGATTATCCACGCTTAGGATTGTGAGATGCTCCATACAACAAGGTTTCCTTCTAATGGACAGGAGGAGTCTGGTTTGTTTCCTTCAGGGCCCCCCATGTGGCAAGTATGGGTAGCAGAGTCCTCCGCATGGATGACTGGAAAGCACATGTCCAATGACCATTGCAGCTGGGGAACATGACAGGCTCATTTTGGTGGTTCTGGGGCCAAGTACCAAGGCCTTGAGCTGACTTGGAATCTCTTGCAGAGGTGTCCCAATACTGGTTTTTTCCAAGGGAGGTCTTAGAATGTGCTGGTGGCTAAGGGGCCATGAAGGATTCTCCTACCCTGAGGGTTAGGCATAGGTTGATGTGCACAGTTTCCTTCTTGGAAAAGGAGATGTTCTATTTTGTGGCTTAGGGTACATATGTTGTATCCTAACTTGGTATTTAAGTACAGGCCTCTGAGGACAGATGCTTGAAACCTAATCTAGTGTTCCAGTGATGTCCTAGGTGCATGTCAGGTTCACTTTTCTGACCAAAGACCATTGACTTGGATGTCTGTCTGGATTTAGGTGATCAGGGTTTTTCAGACTGTGCATTTGCATCCAGAGCCACTTCCAATATTGGGGTGGGCTCAGGGGTCTTGCAGGTTTCTACTAATCTGGAGTATTTGGGCAACTGTGATGGGCACAGTTTCCTTGGGGATGGCAGGCTCAGTCCTGTGATAATGCTCCAGAGACCCCATCCTGGATGGCATGAGAGCCATGGTTTTGGGAAGGAAGTCTGCAAACACAAATTTGGGTTAGAGATAGTGGCAAAGTGATCGCAGATCCAATGCATAGACCTAGAGGGCAGCATGTCAGGAACTGTAATTGGGTTGACTGTAAGCTGGTAGCACAGGCTTTTCTATATGGATTGTGTGTCCAGGATGGGCTTTGAATGTAGGTGTGGTCTTATGGTTCAATGGGAGACTTTTCCTCCCTAAGGATCCTGGTGGTTCTCTATTGATTATTGATTGGTGGTATTTTCAGAGAAGAAAAGAGTGCTCTTTTCCATCTTAGGGGTGCCCCAAAACAGGGATTCCAGAGATGGGTTCTGGGTCTGGGTGCCTGGAAAATACCACCAAGTGTAGGATTTGGGCCTAGGGGCATTCCAGGCCTGCAATGCAGGATCCAGGTGGTGTAACTGAGAGGGCTTTTTTGAAACCATGCTCAGGCTGAGGGTCACCATGGCTGTTTGTGCCCAGGGGTGCCCTCAGGAGAGGGCGTAGTCTCTTTGGCCATACAGCTGGATCCCACTTTGAGGGTTGGACACCCATTGCAACAGCCAGGGTTCCTGCCACTAAAAGAGGAGTTCTCTATTGTGCTTCAGGTGCCCCCACTGGCAGGGTTTCCAGCAAAGGTCTGGAGAATGGTGCCTGAATACCAAGGATGTGTAGAGATGACGGATTTGGGTCATGGCCAGTCTCATATGCTGGTAATGGGACCTGCTCTCTTGGTGGCTGACACTATGTTGGGACTCATGCTCTGTCAGACACAGGACTAGTGGCCAGGGAAGTCTATAAATCGGGGTTCCCTTGAGGCCGAGCATATTTATCCTCATGTGCGGTTTCTGGGCAGACTCACCAGGCACCTCTTCTTTCCATGGGTAAGTCAGAATGCTGCATTGTGGCTCCAGAATTCCCTGTCATGAGGGCTTGGGGACTAGTAGGTTGACGATGGATTTGTAGACACAAGCTATGGTTCAATTCAGTCTCAAGTAGAAAGCAGTTCCAATGTGCAGAGACTTATTCAAGATATCCAGCAGCCAAGAAGGGCAGATGTCAGATCTTTGCTCACACTGAATTTGTGTCTATGATGACAGACAAATGGAGGGTGGCACCAAGAGGCCATGGAGGATTTCCCACGCCAAAGCTTGTGAGAAAACAAACACTCTCCATTGCATCTCCAGGATCCCACATAGCAGGCCTGGTATGCCCCTAAGCCCAAATCCTAACCCCTGGTGGGATTTTTCAGGCGCCCAGAACCACAGCCCGTCTCTGGAATCCCTGTTTTGGGGCACCCTAAATGGAAAATAGCACTCTTCCCTTCGCTGAGAAAGCCACCATAATATAGGGAGCCGCCAGGATCCTTGAGAGGAAAAAATCTCCCATGGACCCATGAGAACACACCTGCATTCATAGGCCATCCTGGACACACAAGCCAGATACAAAAGCCTGTGCTACCACCTTCGAGGCACCTGATTTACAGTTCCTGATGAGCTGCCCTCCAGGTATATGCATTGAGCCTGCAATCACCTCACCCCTAAACTTAACCCGAGTTCGTGTTTGCAGACTTCTCTCCCAAAACCATGGTTCATATGTCCTCCAGGATGGGGGTCTCTGGAGCCACACCACAGAACTGTGCCTGCCATCCCCCAAAAAAATATGTCCGTCACAGTTGCCCAAAACATCAAGATAAGGAGAAACCTGCAAGGCCCCTGAGCCTTTGCTGCTGCTTCCCAGCCGCACGAATTTCAAATCCTGAGGAGCTGTCCTCAGGGTCTTCAAATCAGGCCTGCCATCACCTTGGCCCTAACTCTTACCCAATTTTGTGTCAGAAGACTTTGGTCCCAGAGCCCTTAACCACATGCCCTCCAAGATGGGGCTTCCTGAACCACAGTACATCACTGTGCCTGCCCTCTGGAGGAAACTCTGCCATCTCAGTTGCCGAAACCCTCCAGAATAGGAGAAACTTGCAAGGCCCCTGAGTCCACCCCAATTTCATAGGTTGCTCTGCAAAAAAATTACACAGTGTGATACAGCCTCATCACCTACCTCCAGGAAGACACGCAGGTCAAAGACCCTGAGTCCAGAGGTTGAACATGACATGCCCCTACAACCTCATCAGAACCCTAGCCTAGGTATTCAGGCCTCTGTACCCAGAGGCCTGTTCTTGAAATCCAACATATGATCCGACATGAGGTCCCTGAGCCATACAAAAGAACCCCTCCAGTCCCGAGAAGGAAACCTGGCTCCTGGGAACTGGGTCTAACCCTCAGGTAGGAGAACCCTGCATGGCCGCAGACCCACCACCACATTCAATGGTCTCCCTGGACACCAAGCAGCATTGTGACTCGTTAGACTGAGAACATTCTTCAATTTAGATCACTTGGAAATTGGAACCAGAACCAGGGGATCAAGCCTGCCATATTCCTCGGCTGCAATGGTAATGCAAGGAAGGCTTCACAGGCCTCCATTCAGAGAGCTCTGCTGTCGAATCTTTCCATGTGGGGAATCCTGGAGCCCTCTAAGCGGACTTCCCCTGTCCCGCAGTAGGACACCTTGCTGTTTGGAGCAGCTCACAAGGTCCTGCTTGGGAAAACTTCCAAGAATTCTTGAGACCACCCCACAATTCGTTGACCATCATGGATACAAAGTCCAGCGTGAGCAGACATCTGACCCTCGCCCATACTCAGGTGTTGGAGATCTCGAAACAACCACTACACATTGGAATGGCCACATGCTCGGCACTGAGTTTATCCGTGGCTTGTGTTTTCAGACTTCTGTCCTCACAGTCCTCGCCTGTAAGCCCTCCATATTGGGAATTCTGGAGCCATAATGCAACCTTCTGCCTGCCCACCAGAAAGAAGAAGTGTCCTATGGGTCTTTGCAGAAACCCACATAAGGATCCTCCTGCACGGCCCTCAATGGCACCCCAATATAATAGGCTGAACTCTACAGAAATGTGCTGTCTGACACAGCCTGATACCGACCTCCCGTCAGCCACACAGATAGTGGGCCCCATATCCTGCAGATGGGTCCAGCCTTGGCCCGAGGCCATCATATCGAACCATTCTGGGTACTTAGGTGTCTGTCCAAAACTTAGCTCAAATTCATGCCCATAGGGGACCCTGAAACACAAAAGAGTAATCCTCCTTTCCCATGGCCAGAAAACTGAATGTTGCGATGGCTGTCCAACCCTCAGAGTGAGAGCCACGTTCATGGCCCATGAGACCACACCCACACAGGATGGGCAGCTAGACACAAATAGGCATTGCGACCCTCAGAATGAAACCCCTTTCCAAAGAGCCCACTTGGGAGCTGGACCAAGGTCCCACAGAGAGGGCCTGTCATGCCCCTTGGCCCAAAACCGAAGCCTTGTTTGGGTTGTCTAGGTGCCTGGACCCAGAACCCATCTCCAGAATCCCTGTTTGGACCCCTGAGATGGAATACAACGTTTTTCTCTTCCCCAGAAAGACATCAAACTCTTGGGTGCCAAGCAGAATTCCCAGAAGGGAAGAATATCTCATGGACCCATGAGATCACCCCTCCATTTTGTGGCCATCCTTGACACACAATCCAGACAGAAAAGCCTGTGCTCCTACCTACCAGTCACCTGAATTTCAAATCCCGAGGAGCTTCCCTCAGGGTCTGCAGATCGGGACTGCCACCACCTCGCTCCTAACTAGTACCCGAGTTTGTGTTTGAAGTCTTTGGTCCCAAAGTCCTGACCCACATGCCCTACAGGATGGGGCCGCAGGAACCCCACAACTTTACTGGGCCTGCTCTCCCTAGGAAACTCTGCCCATCTCAGTTTCCCAAAACATCCAGATTAGG
Source organism: Neogale vison (assembly GCF_020171115.1). Classification (NCBI taxonomy): domain Eukaryota; kingdom Metazoa; phylum Chordata; class Mammalia; order Carnivora; family Mustelidae; genus Neogale; species Neogale vison. The sequence goes on from NC_058095.1 coordinate 80,489,269, forward strand.
AGAAAACTGCAAGGCCCCTGAGTCCACCCCAATTTCACAGGCCGCTCTGGAAAAAATGCACAGCCTGACACAGCCTCATCACTTACCTCCAGGAGGACACACAGGCCAATGGCACTGAGTCTGAAGATTGAACCTGCCATGCCCCTACAACCTCATCAGAACACTAGCTTAGGTTTTGAGGCCTCTCTCCCCAGAGACCTGTTCTGGAAATTCAACATATATTCCAACCTGTGGTCCATGAGCCATACAAGAGAACACTTCCTGTCCCGAGAAGGAAACCTGGATCCTGGGTACTAGGTCTAATCCTCGGGATAGAGAATCCTGCATGGCCCGAGAGCCAACACTACATTCTAAGGTCTCTCTGGACACCAAACAGCATTGGGACCCATTAGACTGAGAACTTCCGTCAGCGCAGATCACTTGGAACTTGGACTCAGTGTCATTGGATCAAGCCTGCCCTGTTCCTCAGCTGCAATGGTAATGCGAGGCGGGCTTCCCAGGTCTCCATTCAGAGAGCTCTGCTATCGAATCATCATTATGGGGGACCCTGCAGCCCTGTAATCGTATTCCTGTCCCCCAGTAGGACACCTTGATATTTGGAGTAGCTCACAAGCTCCAGCTTGGAAAAAAAACTCCAAGAATTCCTGAGGCTACCCCACCATTCGTTGGCCATCATGGATACAAATTCCAGCGTAAGCAGACATTTGACCCTCGCCCAGGTGCTGGAGATCTCAAAACAACTGCTGTACATTGGAATGGACATGTGCTCATCACTGAGCTTAACCGTAGCTTGTGTTTTCAGATTTCTGTCCTCACACTCCTCGCCTGCAAGCCCTCCATCTTGGGTATTCTGGAGCCATAATGCAGCCATCTGCCTGCTCACCAGATAGAAGAAGTATCCTAAGGGTCTGAGCAGAAACCCCACATGAGGATCCAGTTGCACAGCTCTCAATGGAACCCCAATATCATAGGCCACCCTCTGAAAGAATTCTCTGTCTGACACAGCTCGAGCCCAACCTCCTGTCAGCCACCCAGACAGCAGGCCCCATTTCCTGCAGGTGGGTCCTGCCTTGGCCCAAGGACCTCATCTCGAAGCAACCTGGGTATTCAGGTACCTGTCGAAGAACTTAGCTCAAATTCCTTCCCATTGGGGACCCTGAAGCATGAAAAAGTACACCTCCTTCCCCATGGCAGGAAAACTGAATGTTGAGATGGCTGTCCAACCCTCAGAGTAGGAGCGAAGTGTTTGGCCCGTGATCCCATGCCTACTTAGCATGGACATCTGGGCACAAACAGGTATTGTGACCCTCAGACTGAGACCCATTTCCAACAAGCCCCCTCGGGAGCTGTACCAGGAGAATATAGAGCGGGCCTGCCATGCCCCTAGGCCCCAATCCTAAGGCTTGTTGGGGTGATCCAGGCACCCAGACCCAGAACCCATCTCTGGAATGCCTGATTGTATGGTACCTCTGACACGGAAAACCGCGCTCCCCCCACCCCCAGAAAGACACCAAACTTTGGGGTGATGGGCAGAATTCCCAGAGAGGTAGAATCTCACATGGACCCATGAAGCCACCTCTTTATTTCGTTGCCATCTTAGACAAACAAATCAGACAGAAAAACCTGTTCTCCTGCCTCCCAGTCATGCAAATTTCAAATCCCGAGGAGCTGCCCTCAGGGTCTGCAGATCGGGTCTGCCATCAACTCGCCCCTAACGCTTACCCGAGTTTGTGTCTGAAGACTTTGAACCCAAAGTCCTGACCCATATGCCCTCCAGGATTGGGCCTCCAGGACGAGACCACATCACTGGGCTGGCTCTCCCAAGGAATCTCAGCCCGTCTCACTTTCCCAAACCTACCAGATTAGGAGAAACCTGCAAGGCCCCTGAGCCCACCCCAATTTCATAGGCCACTCTCGAAAAAATGTGAAGTCTGACATAGCCTCAGAACATACCTCCAGGAAGACAAATAGGTCAAAGGGAAGGGATGAATGGCCTAAGACCATGGATGGACCAATGTGCTAGGTGTGCGGCCAGCTGTTTCTGTGTCTGTCAGAAGGTCTGGGCTCCGGCTATGTAGGACAGAGCATTAGTGCTTAGGGTAGCCTATGCAATTGGGGTGTTTCTGAGGGCCAAACAGTTTGATCCTCATTTGAGGTTTCTGGGCAACGTTATAGACAATGTTTTTCGTCTGGGGGACAGGCAGAGTGCTTCGTTGTGGCCCCAAATTCCCAATCGGGAGGGCTTGTGGGCCAGGAGTGTGAGGACAGAAGTCTGAAAACAAAAGCTAGGGTGAGGTTTGGGCCCAAGGGCACGGCAGGTCCACTCTGCAGATGCTGAAAAGAAATCTCCTGCATCTGAAATCAGGGTGAGGATCACACATTGGCTAAGGTTGGAGTTTGTGTCCATGATGGCCCCTTCATGAAGCAGGGGCCTCATGAGGCCAAGGAGGTTTACCCATGCTGAGTTTGTGAGTTGCTCCAAACCACAAGGTTTCCTTCTGAGGGACAGTCAAGTCCTGTTGGATGGCTCCAGGACATCCCATACGGAAGGACTAGAGAGCAGGGTTTGAAGGATGGATGCCTGTACAGCATGCCTCGCATTTCCATTGGCTATTAGACACAAGACCTGTTTGATCTACTGGCTCTGGGGCAAGCTACCCAGGGGCCTGAGTTGAAATGGACTCTCCTGAGGATGTGAGATAATGTGGGTTTGAGTCCATGGAGACTTTGGAATATGCTGGTGGTTCAGGGGCCCTGCGGAATTTGCCTACCTGAAGGGTTTGATACAGCTCCAATTAGAAAGCTCCCAATGTTTCTCCCCTGTTTCTCCCAGAAGACCTACACTATTGGTATGGTCTAGGGGTCTTCGGAGATTTCTCCTAATTTTTAGGCTTGTGGACAATGGAATGGGCAGAATTCCTGTGGAGTGGGCAGGCACAGTCCTGATGTGTGGCTCCAGGGGCCCCAGCCTGGAGGTTGTGTGGTCACGGACTGTGGGGACAGAAGTCTGAAAACACAAACTCCACTTAAGTTTGGGGATGTAGGTATGGCAGGCCCAATCTACAGACTGAGGAGTATTCTTCGGGATATGAAGAAAGAACAAGTGTGAGGCACTTGCTCAGGCTTTTGTCTCTGCATTTTGTGTCAACAATGGCCGTGGAATGTTGGGGAGGCCTCATGGGCCATGGGAGAGTCTTCCTCTCCTTGGAATTGGCCTGATTACAATTGTTGTGGGTCAATCTGTGGGATTGGAGGAGTCCTTTCAGTTTTGTTACCTCAGGTGTCCCACCGAAAGAGGGATTCCAGAATATAGCCCTGGGGAGGGGCAACTGGACAACCAGAAATCTGGTTAAAAATTGGGGCCTAGGGTCATGGGAAGCCCAATATGCCTTCTAATGGTCCAGCCACTGAGAGGTCTTCCTTGAGGACAGAACTCACGCTGAGGGTCACAATGCATATTTATACCTTCGTGGTGCTCAAGCCTAGGCGGGGACTCATGGTGCCTGCTCTTTTATCCTACACTGAAGTTTGGACAACATTCCAACCACATATATTCTTGCCATGGGGAATTAGCAGTTCTGATTTCTGCATCTCATTCAACTCCGGGCAGTGATTGGCGATAAGGTGTAGGTTTTGAAGTCTGAAGACTGAGGTTGGGAAGAGATGACGACCTAAGGCCATGGCGGTCCATTGTGCTCAGTGTGGAGCCAGCTGTCTGGGTGTTGGTCAGGAGGTTCAGGCTCAGGCTGAGTCAGACAGGGCATTAGTGCCCAGGGTAGATTGTATAATTGGGGTACAGTCGAGTACCGTGCAGGTTGATCCTCATTTGGCTTTTCTGAGTAGCCCAAAAGGCAACGTTTTTCTTCTGGAGGGCAGGCAGAGTGCTGCATTGTGCCTCCAGAATTCCCAAACTGGATGCCTTGTGGGCGAGCAGTGTGAGGACGGAAGTCTGAGACACATGTTAGGCACAGGTTTTGGGGAGAGGGCACCTCAGGCACCCTGTGCAGATGTGAATCGGGATTTCGTGCATCTGAAGTCAGGGCAAGGTTCAGACCTAGACTCCGGTTGGAGGTTCTGTCCATTATGGCCCCTTCATGAAGGGGGCCGCATCTCGAGGTCATGGAGGTTTACCCACGATGGGAGTTGTGAGATGCTCCAAACCGCAAGGATTCCTTCTGATCGACAATTGATACCTGTTGGATCGCTCCAGGACGTCCCATACAGAGCAACGCCAGAGCAGGGATCTAAGGGTGGATGCCTGGGCAGTCTGCCTTGCATTCCAATTGTCTCCTAGCGAATAGACAGGTTTGATATGCTGGCTCTGGGGGAGCAACTGAGGGGGCTGAGTTGAAATGGACTCTCCTGTGGATGGGTCCTAATGTGGGATTGTGTCCATGGAGACCTTGGAATGGGGTGGTGGCACACGGGCCCTGAAGCCTTCTCTTCACTGGAGGTTTTGAGACATCTCCAAAGGAAAGTTACCCATGTGGAGATGAGATTTGTTCTGATTGGTGCCTCAGGAAACACCCACATACTGATATTGGAAACCAGGCCTCTGAGGAGAGATACACGGAAGCCAAAGCAATGGATCCGAATAGGGCCTAGGGGACTGTCCGGTTCAATCTTCATCCTTGGGGACATCCATCTATGGTACGAGTGGAGGTAGATGTTCAGCTAGTGTCAGACCGCCCTTGTTTGTCTCAGGCGCCCTACACTATTGGGATGGCCTCCGGGAATTTGGAGGTCTCTCCTAATTTCTACGATTGTGGACAATGGAATGGGCAGAATTCCTGTGAAGTGGGCAGGCACAATATTGAGGTGTGGCTCCAGGGGCCCTAGCCTGGAGGGTGTGTGGGCCAGGACTGTGGGGACAGAATTCTGAAAACACAAACTTGGCCTAGGTTTGGGGACGTAGGTATGGCAGGCCCGATCTACAGACCGTGAGGAAAACTCTTTGGGATATGAAGAAAGAGTGAGTGTGAGGTGCTTGCTCAGGCTTTTGTCTCTGGATTTTGTGTCAAAGATGGCCGTGGAATGTTGGGGAGGCCTCATGGGCCATGGACGAGTCTCCTTCTCTGTGGATTTGGCCTGATTACAATTGTTGTGAGTCAATCTATGGGATGGGAGGAGTCCTTTCAATTTTGTTAACTCAGGTGTCCCACCAAAAGAGGGATTTCAAGGAAGAGCCCTGGGGAAGGGCGAATGGACAACCCGAACTATGATTAAAAATTGGGGACTAGGGGCATGGCAAGCCCAATATGCTGTCTCTTGGTGCAGACACTGAGAGGCCTTACTTGAGGACTGGGCTCATGCTGAGGGTCACATGCGTGTTTGTGACCAACATGGCCCTCAAGCATTGGCGGGGATTCATGGGCCACACTGGTTTCAACTACACTGAACGTTGGACAACATGCCAACCACAAGGTTTCTATCATGGGGAAGAAGTTCTGGTTTCTGCATCATGTTCAACCCTGGGCAGTGATTGGTGATAAGGTCTAGATTCTGAAGCCTGAAAACCGAGTTTGGGAAGCTATGATGACCTAAGGCCATGGCTGGTCCAAAGTGCTCAGTGTGGAGCCAGCTGGCTGTGTGTGGGTCAGGAGGATCAGGCTCAGTCTGTGTCAGAAAGTGCATTAGTGCCCAGGGCAGCCTGTATAATTGGGGTAGAGTCAAGTGGCAAGCAGGTTGATCCTCATTTGGGGTTGCTGGGTATCCCCAGAGAGCAATGTTTTTCTTCTGGAGGGCAGGAAGAGTGCTGCATTATAGTTCTGGAATTGCCAAACTGGAGGGCTTGTAGGCCAGGAGTATGAGGACAGAAGTCTGAGAACACAAGCTAGGCTTAGGTTTCTGGGGAAGGGCACGGCAGGCACATTCTGCAGAGCTGAATTGAGATCTCGTGCATCTCAAATCAGGGTGACGATCAGAGGATCGCTCAGCTTGGAGTTTTTGTCCCTGATGGCGCCTTCATGAAGGAGGGTGGTATCACGAGGCCATGGAAATTTTCCACGATGGGAGTTGTGAGATGCTCCAAACCGCAAAGATTCTTCTGCGGGACCATTGAGACCTGTTGGCTGGCTCCAGGACTTCCCATATGGAACGATTCTGAGCAGCGTTCTAAGGATGGATGGCTGGGCAGCCTGCCTCTCATTCCAATTGTCTCCTAGTGACAAGACAGGTTAGATCTGCTGGATCTGGGGGAGCAACCGAGGGGACTGAGTTGAAATGGACTCTCCTGAGGATTGGTCCTCATGTGGGTTTCTGTCCATGAAGACCTTGGAATGAGGCGCTGGCACTGGAGCCCTGAAGGGTTCTCCTAACCAGAGATTTTGACATAGCTCCAAAGTGCAGTTCTCCATGTGGAGACGAGATTTGTTCTGAGGGGTGCCTCAGGAAACAGCCATATGCTGGTATTGGAATCCAGGCCTCTGAGAAGAGATGCCTGGAAACAAAAGCAATGGATCAGATTAGGGTCTAGGGGCCTGTTCGTTCCAATTTACCTCTGGGGACATCTGTATACTGGTCTGAGTGCAGGCAGGTAGGTGCTCTGATGGGCTCAGATTCGCCCTGTTGTCCTGGGCAGCCACCATTATTAGGATGGCCTCGGGAACTTTGGAGGTTTATCCTATTTGTAGGGTTGTGATCAATGTAATGGGCAGACTTCCCTTGGAGAGGGCAGGTACAGTTCTCAGGTTTGGCTCCAGGGGCCTGATACTATAGGTTGTGTGGGCCAGGGCTGTGGGGACAGTTGTCTGAATACACAAACTCGGCTAGGTTTTGGGTCATAGGTATGGCATGTCTGATCTACAGACTGTGAGGAGAACTCTGGGATATGAAGAAAGGGCGAGTGCGAGGTGCTTGCTCATCCTTTTGCTTCTGGATTTTGTGTCAGCGATGGCTGTGGAATGACAGGGAGGCCTCATGGGCCATTGACAAGTCTCCCTCTCTGTGGATTTGGCCCTATCCCAATTGTTTTGGGTCAATCTGTGGGATGGGAGGAGTCCTTTCAGTTTTGTTACCTCAGGTGTCCCACCAAAAGAAGGATTCCAGAGCAGAGCTCTGAGGAGGGGAGACTGGACAACCAGAAATCTGGTTAAAAATTGGGGCCTAGGGGCATGGCAAGCCCACTATGACATCTAATGGTCCAGCCTCTGAGAGGACTTACTAGAGGACGGGACTCACGCTGAGGGTCACAATGCGTGTTTATGTCCTCACAGCACTCAAGCATGGGCAGGCCCGCATGGTGATTGCTGTTTACTCCTACACAGAAGGTTGGACAACATGCCAAACAGAAGGTTTCTTTCCATGGGGAAGGAGGAGTTCTGATATCTGCATCACGTTCACCCCTTGGCAGGGTATGGAGTTAAGGTCTGAATTCTGAAGGCTGAATAGCTAGGTTGGGAAAAGATGATGAGCTAAGGCCATGGCGGTTCTGATGTGCTCAGTGTGCAGTCAGCTGTCTCGGTGTTGGTCAGGAGGTCCAGGTTCAGGCTGTGTCATAAAGTGTATTAGTGCCCAGGTTAGACGATATAATTTGGGTACAGCAGAGTGCTGTGAATGTCTATCCTCATTCGGGGTGTCTGTTAAGCTCCATAGGGCAACATTTTTCTTCTAGAGGGCAGGCAGAGTGCTGCATTATAGCTCTGGAATTGCCAAGCTTGAGGGCTTGTGGTCCAGGAGTGTGAGGACAGAAGTCTGAGAACACAAGCTAGGCTAAGTTTCTGGGCGAGGGCAGGGCAGGCACACTCTGCAGAGCTGAATGGAGATCTAGTGCATCTGAAATCAGGGTGAGGTTCAGAGGATTGCTAAGCTTGGAGTATCTGTCCCTGAGGGCCCCTTCATGAAGGGGGTATCATGAGGCCATGGAGGTTTTCCCACAATGGGAGTTGTGAGATGCTCCAAACCGCAGATTCTTCTGTGGGACCATTGAGACCTGTTAGTTGGCTCCAGGACTTCCCATATGGAATGATTCTGAGCAGCATTCTAAGGATAGATGGCTGGGCAGCCCGCCTTTCATTCCAATTGTTTTCTAGTGACAAGACAGGTCTGCTGGATCTGGGGGAGCAACCGAGGGGGCTGAGTTGAAATGGACTCTCCTGTGGATTGGTTCTCATGTGGGTTTCTGTCCATGGAGACCTTGGAATGAGGCGCTGGCACTGGGGCCCTGATGGATTCTCCTAACCAGAGGCTTTGACACAGCTCCAATGCGCAGTTCTCCATGTGGAGACAAGATTTGTTCTGACGGGTGCCTCAAGAAACAGCCATATGCTGGTATTGGAATCCAGGCCTCTGAGAAGAGATGCCTGGAAACCAAAGCAATGGATCTGATTAGGGCCTAGGGGCCCGTTCGTTCCAATTTAGCTCTGGGAATATCTGTCTATGGGTCTGAGTGTAGGTAGGTGCTCAATGGGCCCAGATTGCCCCTGTTTGTCCTGGGTAGCCAACACTATTGGTATGGCCTCGGGTACTTTGGAGGTTTATCCTATTTGTTTATCCTATTTGTAGGGTTGTGTGGAATGGGCAGAATTCACTTGGAGAGGGCAGGTACAGTCCCCAGGTTTGGCTCCAGGGGCCTGATACTGTAGGGTGTGTGGGCCAGGGCTATGGGGACAGAATTCTGAAAACACAAACTCGGCTTAGTTTTCGGGTCATAAGTATGGCAGGACTGATCTACAGTCCTGAGGAGAACTCTTCGGGATATGAAGAAAGGGCGAGTGTGAGGCGCTTGCTCAGGCTTTTGTCTCTGCATATTGTATCACCCATGGCCGTGGAATGTCCGGGTGGCATTATGGGCAACGGACGAGTCTTTCTCTGGGGATTTGGCCCGATCCCAAGAGTTTGGGGTCATTCTGTGGGATGGGAGGAGTCCGTTTTGTTTTTTTACCTCAGGTGTCCCACCAAGAGAGGGACTCCTGAGCAGAGCCCTCGGGTGGGGTGACTGGACAAACAGATATCTGGTTAAAAATTGGGGCCTAGGGGCATGGCAAGCTCATTATGACGTCTAATGGTCCAGCCACTGAGAGGACTTACTAGAGGACAGGACTCATGCTGAAGTTCACAATGAGTGTTTGTGCCCTCACTGCACTCAAGCATGGGCGGGGCCTCATGGTGAATGCTGGTTTCTCGTACACTGAACGTTGGACAACATGCCAACGACAAGGTTTCTTGCTATGGGTAAGGAGGAGTTCTGATTTCTGCATCACATTCCCCCCTTGGCAGGGTTTGGAGTTAAGGTCTGAGTTCTGAAGTCTGAAATGCTAGGTTGGGAAGAGATGGTGAGCTAAGACCATGGCGGGTCCGATGTGCTCAGTGGGCAGTCAGCTGTCTGGGTGTTGGTCAGGAGGTCCGAGCTCAGGCTGTGTCAGACAGTGTATTAGTGCCCAGGTTAGACTATATAATTTGGGTACAGTAGAGTGCCGTGTAGGTCTATCCTTATTTGGGGTGTCTGGGAAGCTCCATAGGGCAACATTTTTCATGTGGAGGGCAGGCAGTGTGCTGCATTGTGCGTCCAGATTGCCAAACTTGAGGGCTTGGGGGCCAGGAGTGTGAGGATAGAAGTCTGAGAAAACAAGCTAGACATAGGTTTCAGGGTGAGGGCAAATCCAGCACACTCTGCAGAGCTAAATCGAGATCTTGTGCCTCTGAAGTCAGGACGAGGAAAAGATGTTGGCTCAGGTTGGAGTTCCTGTCCATGATTTCCCCTTCATTAAGGGGGGCGGGGCGGGAATCACAAAGCCATCATGGTTGTTCCACGTTGGGAGTTGTGAGATACTCCAAAACACAAGGATTCCTTCTGGAGGACATTTGATATCTGTTGGATGGCTCCAGGACGTCCCATGCAGAACGACACCAGAGCAGCATTCTAAGGTGTGTGACTGGGCAGCCCACCTCGCATTCCAATTGTTTCCTAGCGACAAGAGAGGTTCGATTTGCTTGCTCTAGCGGAGCAACCAAGGGGGCTGAGTTGAAATGGACTCTCTTGCGGATGGCTCCTAATGTAGGTTTGTGTCCATGGAGACCTTGGAATGGGGCAGTGACACTGGGGCGCTGAAGGATTCTCCTAACTGGGGATTTTGAGTCAGCTACAAAGAGCAAGTTTCCCATGTGGAGACAAGAATTGTTCTAATTGGTGCCTCAGGAAACCCCCATATGCTGGTATTGGAAACCAGGCCTCTGAGGAGAGATACCTGGAAACCACATCAATGGATCTAATTAGGGCCTAAGGGCCTGCCCAGTTCAATCTTCTTCTCTGGGAACATCCATCTATGGTATGAGTGGAGTTAGATGCTCAGCTGGTGTCAGACCACCCCTGTTTGTCTGGGTGGCCTACACTATTGGGATGGCCTTGGTGATTTTGGAGGTTTCTACTAATTTGTATTATTGTGAACAATGGGATGGGCAGAATTCCCGTGGAGTGGGCAGGCACAGGCCTGATGTGTGACTCCAGAGGCCCCAGCCTGGAGGATGTGTGGTCCAGGACAGTGGGAACAGAAGTCTGAAAACACAAACTCGGCTTAGGTTTGGGGACATAGGTATGGCAGGCCCGCTCTACAGACCGTGAGGAGAACTCTTCAGGATATGAACAAATGGTGAGTGTAAGTCGCTTGCTAAGCCTTTTTTCTCTGGATTTTGTGTCAACGATGGCCGTGGAATGTTGGGGAGGCCTCATGGGCTATGGACAAGTCTTCCTCTCTGTGGATTTGTAAAAATCCCATTTGTTTTGGGTGAATCTCTAGGATGGGAGGAGTCCTTTCTGTTTTGTTACCTCAGGTGTCCCACCAAAAGAGGGATTCCAGAGCATAGCCCTGGTGAGTTGCGACTGGACAACCCGACCTGTGGTTAAAGATTCGGGCCTAGGGGATGACACGTCCAATATGCCATCTCTTGGTCCAGCCACTGAAAGGCCTTACTTGAGTACAGGCCTCACACTGAGGGTCCCAATGCATGTTTGTGCCCTCGCAGCATTCAAGTATGGGCGGGTCCTCATGGGCCACGCTGGTTTCTCCTACACTGAATGGTGGACAACATGCCAACCTCAAGGTTTCTTGCCATGGGAAAGGATGAGTTCTGATTTCTGCATCACGTTCACCCCTGGACCTTGATTGGAGTTAAGGTCTAGGTTCTGATGCCTGAAGGCTAAGTTGGGAAGAGATGATGACCTAAGTCCTTGTCGTATCTGATGTGCTCAGTGTGTGGTCATCTGTCTATGTGTCGGTTGGGAGTGTCGGGCTCAGGCTGTGTCAGACAGGGCACTAGTGCCCAACATAGGCTGTATAAATGGGGTGCAGTCGAGTGGCGTGCAGGATAATAATCATTTGGGGTTTCTGGGTAGCCCCATAGGGCAACGTTTTTCTTCTGGAGGGCAGAGTGCTGCACTGTTGCTCTGGAATTCCCAAACTGGAGTGATTGTGGGCCAGGAGTGTGAGGACGGAAGTCTGAGAACACATGAGAGACTTAGGTTTTGGGGCGAGGGCACGGCAGGCACACTCTGCAGAACTGAATTGAGATCCCGTGCATCTGAAGCCAGGGTGAGGATCGGATGTTGTCTCAGTTTGCTGTTTCTGTCCATGATGGCCCCTCCATGAAGGAGGGGGGGCATCACAAGGCCATGGAATTTTTCCCAAGATGGGACTTGTGAGATGCTCCAAACTGCAAGGATTCCTTCTGATCCACAATTGAGACCTGTTGGAATGCTCCAGGACGTCCCATACGGAATGACTCCAGAGCACAGTTCTAAGGATGTATGCCTGGGCAGCCCACCTCACATTCCAGTTGTTCCCAGCGACAAGACAGGCTTGGTCTCCTGGCTTTGTGGGAGCAACTGAGGGTCTGAGTTGAAATGGACTCTCCTGAGGATGGGTTCTAATATGTGTTTGTGTCCATGAGGACCTTGGAATGGGGCGGTGGCACTGGGTTCCTGAAGGATTCTCCTAGCCAGAGCTTTTGACACAGCTCCAGTGCACAAGTTTCCCATGTGAAGACGAGATTTTTTCTGATGGGTGCCTCAGGAAACCCCCATATGCCAGTATTGGAAACCTGTCCTCTGATTAGGGATGCCTGGAAACCAAAGTGATGGATCTGATTATCGCCTAGGGGCCTGTCCGGTTCAATCTTCTTCTCTGGGAACTTCTGTGTACATGTCTGAGTGGAGGTAGTTGCTCAGTATGTGTCAGATCGCCTCTATTTGTCCTGGGTGGCCTACACTATTGGGATGGCCTTGTGAACTTTGGAGGTCTCTCCTAATATGTAGGGTTGTGGCCAATGGAATGAGCAGAATTCCCTTTGAGAGGGCACACACAGTCTCGAGGTGTAGCTCCAGGGGCCCCAGTCTGTAGGGTGTTTGGTCAGGGCTGAGGGGACAGAAGATTGAAAACACAAAGTCGGCTTAGGTTGGGGACGTAGTTATGGCAGGCATGATCTACAGACTGTGCAAATCTCTTCGGGGTAAACTCTTCGGGATATGAACAAAGGGCGAGTATGTGGCACCTGCTCAGGCTTCTGTCTCTGGATTTTGTGTCACCGATGGCCGTCGAATGTTGGGGTGGCCTCAAGGGCCATGGATAAGTCTCCCTCTCTGGCGTTTTAGCCTGATCCCAAGAGTTTGGGGTCAGTCTGTCAGATGGGAGGAGATCTTTCTGTTTTATACCTCATGTGTCCCACCAAAGGAGGGATTCCAGAGCAGAGCCCTGGGGATGGGCAACTGGACAACCCGAACTCTGGTTAAGATTGAGGGCCTAGGGGCATCGCATGTCCCATATGCTGGCTCTTGTTCCAGCCACTGAGAGGCCTTACTTGAGGAAAGGGCTCACGCTGTGGGTTGCTATGCCTTTTTGTGCCTAACGCAGCCCTCAAGCATGGGCAGGGCCTCATGGGCCACACTGGTTTCTTCTACACTGAACATTGGAAAAATGCCAATCACAAGGTGTCTTGCCATGGGGAAGGAGGAGCTCTGATTTCTGCATCACGTTCACCCCTGGGCAGTGACTGGAGATCAGGTCTAGGTTCTGAAGCCTGAAAACCGAGACTGAAGAGATGAGGACCTAGGGCATGGTGGGTCTGAATGTGCTCAGTGTGCGGCCAGCTGGCTGGGTGTGGGTCGGGAGGTCCAGGCTCAGGCTGTGTCAGAAAGGACATTAGTGCCCAGGGCAGCCTCTATAATTGGGGTACAGTCGAGTAGCGTGCAGGTTGATCCTCATTTGTGGTTTCTGGGTATCACCAGAGGGTAATTTTTTTCTTCTTGAGGGCAGGCAGAGTGCTGCATTGTGGCTCTGGAATTCCCAAACTGGAGGGCCTGTGGGCCAAGAGTGTGAGGAGAATAATCTGAGAACACAAGCTAGGCATAGGTTTCAGAGCGATTGCCCGGCAGGCCCACTCTGCAGAGCTGAATCGAGATCTCGTGCATCTGAAGTCAGGGCGATGATCAGACGTTTTCTCAGGTTGGAGTTTCTGGCCATGATGGCCCCTTTATGAAGGGGGGTGTCCTCACAAGGCCATGGAGGTTTTCCCACGATGGTAGTTGTGAGATGCTCCAAACCGCAAGGAATATTTCTGCGGGAAAATTGAGACCTGTTGGAATGTTCTAGGATGTCCCATACAGAATGACTCCAGAGCAGGGTTCTGAGGATGGATGCCTGGGCAGCCCGCCTTGCATTCTAATTGTCTCCTAGTGATAAGACAGTTTCGATCTGCTGGCTCAAAGGAGCAACAGAGGGTCTGAGTTGAAATGGACTCTCCTGCAGATGGGAGCTAATGTAGATTTGTGTCCATGGTGACATTGGAATGGGGAGAATTTCCTTCTAGGGAAAGGAGATGTTCTGTGTGTGACTCAGGGAACAGATGTTGTATCATAAGTTGGTTTAAAGAAAAGCCATCTGTGGACAGATGCCTGAAAACTTATTCTTGGGTTCCAATGATGTCCTAGAGGCATGTCGGGTTCAATTTTCTGACTCAGGATCATTAACTTTGGTGTCTGCCTGGATGTAGGTGATTAGGGTGTTTCAGACTGTGCATTTGTATCCAGAGCCTCTTCCAATATTGCAGTTGGGATCAGGAGTCTTGGAGGTTTCTCCTAATCTGCAGGGTTTGGGCAAATGTGATGGGCAAAGTTTCCTTGGGGATGGGAGGCACAGTCCTGTGGTGTGGCTCCAGAGACCCCATCCTGGAGGACACGTGAGGCATGGTTTTGGGAGAGAAGTCTGCAAATGAAAACTAGGCTTAGACTTAGAGGAACAGTGATCACAGCCCAATGCTTCGACCTGGAGGGCAGCTCGTCAGGAACTGTAACTAGGGTGACTCGATGACGGTAGCACAGCCTTTTCTATAGGCATTGTGTATCCAGGATGACCTGGGAATGGAGGTGTGGTCTCATGGGTTCATGGGATATTTTTCCTCTCTAAGGATCCTGGTGGCTCCCAATTTTTTGGTGGCTTTTTCGGGAAGGGAAGAGTGCTATTTTCCATCTTGGAGTGCCACCAAACAGGGATTCCAGAGACGGGCTCTGGGTTTGGGTACCAAGAAATTCTCTCCAAGGGTTAGGATTTGGGCCTAGATGCATACCGGGCCTGCAGTGTGGGACCCTGGTGGTGCAATAGAGAGGACATGTTTGAAAGCATGCTCAGGCTGAGGGTCAAAATGCCTGTTTGTGCCCAGGGCTGTACTCAGGATTGTGTGTGGTCTCATTGCCCATGCAGCTGGGTCCCTCTATGAGGGTTGGACAACCACCCCAACAGCTATGTTTCCTGCCTTGGGAAAGGAGCAGTTCTCTATTGGACTTCAGGTTACCCCATAGGAAGGGATTCCAGCAAAGGTCTGGTGACAGATGCCCGAATACCAAGGATGCAGAGAGAGGGCGGATTGGGTCATAACCAGTCTCACATGCTGGATAAGGGCCCCACTTTCTGGGTGGCTGACATGAGTTTGGGTATCAGGCTCTGTCAAACATAGCACTAGTGGCCAGGGCAGCCTATAAATCAGGGATCCTCGAGGGCTGAGCAGATGATCCTCGTGTCGGGCATTTGGGCAGTCTCACCAGGCCCTTCTTCTTTATATGGGGAAGGCAAAATGCTGCGGTGTGGCTCCAGAATTCCCTATCAAGAGGGCTTGGGGATGAGCAGGGTGAAAATGGAATAGTAAACACCACTTACGTTTAAATTCAGTGCCAAGCAGATGGCCAGCACCTGAGTAAGGGCAGATGTCAGATGTTTGCTCATACTGGAGTTTGTGTCTATGATGGCCGACAAATGAAGGGGTGGCTTAAAGAGGCCATCGAGGATTACCCATTCTTAGGATTGTGAGATGCTCCAAACAGCAAGGTTTCCTTCTACTGGACAGGTGGAGTCTGGTTTGTTTGTTCCGGGGTCTTCCATGTGGAAAGTTTGGGTGGCAGAGCTCTCCCACATGGATGCCTGTAAAGCACACGCCCAATGAACATTGCAGCTGACGAACATGACAGGTTAGTTCTGGTAGCTCTGGGGCCAAGTGCCAAGGCCTTGAGTTGACAGGGAATCTCTTACAGATGGGTTCCAATGCTGGTTTGTTACCAGGGAGATCTTAGAATGTGCGAGTGGCTAAGGTGCCATGCAGGATACTCCTACCCTGAGGGTTTGGCACAGGTCGGAGAGCACAGTTTCCTTCTTGGGACAGGAGATGTTCTGTTGTTTGGGTCAGGGTCCACATGTATCCTTACTTGGTATTCCAGAATAGGCCTCTGAGGACCGATGCCTGAAGCCTAATCTAGGGTTCCAAATATGTCTTAGGGGCATGTCGGGTTCAATTTTCTGACTCAATTTCATTGACTACAGTGTCTGCCTGGATGTAGGTGATCAGGGTGTTTCAGACTTTGCATTTGCGTCCAGAGCAGCTTCCTATATTGGGGTGGGATCAGGGACTTTTGAGGTTTCTCCTAGTCTGAGGAGTTTGGGCAAATGTGATGAACAAAGTTTCCTTGGGAATGGCAGGAACAGTACTGTGGTGTGGCTCCAGAGCCCCCATCCTGGAGGACATGTGAGGCATGGTTTTGGGAGAGAAGTTTGCAAATGAAAACTAGGTTTAGGCTTATTGGCGTGGTGATCGCAGTCCAATGAGTCGACCTGGAGGGCTGCTCATCAGAAACTGTAATTAGGGTGACTCAATAGCGGTAGCATAGCCTTTTCTATCAGCATTATGTGCCCAGGATGGCCTCGGAATGGAGGTGTGGTCTCATGGGTCCATGGGAGATTTTTTCCCTCTAAGGATCCTGGTCGATCCCCATAGTTTGGTGGTTTTTTCAGGAAAGGAAAGAGTGCTGTTTTCCATCTTAAGGGTGCCCAACAACAGGAATATCAGAGACAGGTTCTGGGTCTGGACACCAAGAAATAACCACCAAGGGTTAGGATTCAGGCCTAGGGGCCTACCAGTCCTGCAATGAAGAATTCTGGTGGTGCAACTGAGAGGGCTTGTTTGAAAGCATGCTCAGGCTGAGGGTCACAATATCCCCCAATGGCAGGGATCCCAGCAAAGGTCTGCGGACAGGTGCCTGAATACTAAGGATTTGTAGAGATGATGGGGTATGGCCATCATCAGCCCCAGCTGCTAGATATAGGTCCCAGTCACTGGGTAGCTGACACAAGGGCGGAGCTCAGCCTCTGTCAGACACAGCACTAGTAGCCAGGACAGCCTATAAATCGGGGTTTCCTTGAGGGCCGAGCAGACTGATCTTCATGTGGGTTTTCTGGGGAGACTCACCAGGCACTTTTTATTTCTATGGGGAAGGCAGAATGCTGCATTGTGGCTCCAGAATTCCTTATCAAGAGACCTTGTGGACCAGTAGGGTGAGGATGGAATTGTAAACACTAGCTAGGGTTCAATTCAGTGCCAAGCAAAAGGCAGTTCCAGTGTGCAGCAGCTGATTCGAATATCCATCTCCTGAGGAGGACGGATGTCTGATATTTGCTCACATTGGAGTTTGTGTCTATTATGACCGACAAATAGAGGGGTGACGTCAAGAGACCATGGGGGATTTCCTACGCTGAGGATTGTGAGATGCTCCAAACAACAAGTTTTCCTACCACTGGACAGGTGGAATCCGGTTTGTTTGCTCAAGGGTTCCCCATGTGGAAAGTTTAGGATGCAGAGCTCTCCCTCATCAATGCCTGGAAAGCACACCTCAATTGACGATTGCATCTGAGGAACATGGCAGGTTCTTTATGGTGGCTGTGGGGTGAAGTACAAAGGACTTGATTTGACATGGAATGTCTTGCAGATGGGCCACAATACGCGTTTGTTACCAGGGATATCTTAGAATGTGCTGGTGCCTAATGTTACATGCAAGATTCTCCTACACTGAGGGTTTGGCACAGGTCGAAGAGCATGGTTTCCTTCTGGGGACAGGAGATTTTCTGTTTTGTGGCTCAGGGACCACATGTTGCATCATAAGTAGGTATTCAGAATAGGTCCCTGAGGGAAGGTGCCTGAAAACCCAATCTAGGGTTCCAATGGGGTCCTAGGGGCTTGTCAGTTTCAATCATCTGACTCAGGACCATTGACTTGGCTGTCTGCCTGGATGGAGCTGTTCAGGTTGTTTCAGACTGCACATTTGCATCCAGAGCAGCTGCCAATATTGGGGTGACTCAGTTGCCTTTCAGTTTTCTCCTAATCTGTAAGATTTGGGAAACTGTGATGGGTACACTTTCTTGGAGATGGCAGGCACAGTCCTGTGGTATGCCTCGAGAGACCCCATCCTGGATAGCATGTGAGCCATGGTTTGGGAGAGAAGTCTGCAAACACAAATTCGGGTTTGTGTTAGTCGCAAGGCGATCGCAGGCCCAGTGCATAGACCTGGAGGGCAGAACATCAGGAACTGTTATTAGGGTGACTGGGAGGTGGTAGCACAGGCTTTTCTATCTGGATCGTGTGTTCAGAATGACATCGGAATGCAAGTGTAGTCTCATGGGTCCATGGGAGACTTTTCCTCTCTAATAATCCTGGCGGCTACCCATAGTTCGGTAACATTTTCGGGAAAGGTAAGATTGCTGTTTTCTATCTTAAAAGTGCCCCAAAACAGGGATTCCAGAGATGGGCTCTGGTTCTGGACACCTGTAAAAATCCAACCGAGGTTTAGAATTTGGGCTTAGGGTTGTACCAGGCCTGCCATGCGGGAACCTTGTTATAGAACTGAGAGGACTTGTTTGAAAGCATACTCAGGCTATGGGTCACAATGCCTTCTTGTGCCCAGCGCAGCCCTCATGAGTGGGCATGGTCACATTGGCCATGCACCTGGCTCCCACTCTGGGGGTTGGACACCTATCCCAACAGCCAGGTTTCCTACCTTGGGGAAGTAGTAGTATTCTATTGTTCTTCAGGTTTCCCCATTGGAAGGATTCTAGCAATCTCTGGGGAAAGAAGACAGAATACCAAGGATGGGTAGAGATGACAGTCTTGGGCCACGGCCAGTCCCACATGCTAGATATGGGGCCCACTCTCTAGGTGGCTGATGCTAGGTCTGGGCACAGGCTCTGTCAGCATAGTGGCCACAGAAGCCTACAAATCAGGGTTACCTCAAGAGCTGAGCTGATTGATCCTCTTGTGGGGACTCTGGACAGACTCAGCAGGCACTGAGAGGCCTTGGGGACCAGTACGGTGAGGATGGAATTGTAAACACAAGCTACTGTACAATTCAGTGCCAAGCAGTAGGTAGTTCAAAAGTGAAGCATCTTTTTGAGACATCCAGCACCTGAGGAAGGGCAATGTCTGATATTTGCTCACACTGGAGTTTGTGTCTATGATGACTGACAAATGGAGGGGTGGTGTCAAGAGGCCATGGGGGATTTCCCACATTGAGGCTTGTGAGATGCTCCAAATAGCAAGGTTTCCTTTTACTGGAATGGTGGAGTCTGGATTGTTTCCTCCAGGGCCCTCCAAGTGGAAAGTTTGGGTAGTAAAATTCTCCTGTATGGATGCCTGGAAAGCACACCTCCATTGTGCATTGCAGCTGAGGAACAAGGCAGATTTGTTCTGGTGCCTATGCGGCGAAGGACCAAGGCCTTGAGTTGACATGGGATCTCTTGCAGATGGGCCACAATGCTGGTTTGTTACCAGGCAGATCTTAGAATGTGCTGGTGGCTCAGGTGCCATACAGGATTCTCCAACCCTGAGGATTTGGCACACGTCAAAGAGCACGGTTTCCTTCTCAGGACAGAAGTTGTTCTGTTGTGAGGCTTAGGGAACACATGTATCATACGTTGGTATTCCAGAACAGGACCCTGAGGACAGATGCCTGAAAACCTAATCTAGGTTTCCAATGAGGTCATATGGGCATGACAGGTTCAATCTTCTGACTCAGGACCTTTGACATGGCTGTCTGACTGGATGTAGGTGATCAGGGAGTTTCAGACTGCAAGTTTGCACCAGAGCGACCGCCAATATAGAGGTGGGTTCAGGGGATTTGCAGGGGATTAGGATTCTCCTAATCTTGAAGGTTTGGACAACTGTGACGGGCACAGTTTCCTTGAGGATGGCAGGTACAGTCCTGTGTTTTGGCTCTGAAGGCCTCAACCTTGTTAGCATGAGAGCCATCGTTTTGGGAGAGAATTCTGAAAACTGAAATTCGGGTTGTAGTTAGAGGGGAGGCGAATAGTCCCAATGCATAGACCTAGAGGGCAGCTCATCAGGAAGTGTAAATACGGTGAATAGAAGGCAGTATCACAGGCTTTTCTCTCTGGATTGTGTGTCCAAGATGGCCTCGGAATGCCGGTGTGATCTCATGGGTCCATGGGAGACTTTTCCTCTCTAAGGATCCCGGCGGCTCTCCATAGTTTGGTACCTTTTTCGGGGAAAGAAAGAGTGCAGTTTTACATCTTAGGGGTGCCCCAATACAGGGATTCCAGAGATGGGGTCTGGATCTGGGTGCCTGGAAAATCCCACCAAACATTAGGATTTGGGCCTAGGGTAGTACCTGGCATGCATGTGGGATCTTGGGGGTTCCAACTTTGAGGGCTTGTTTGAAAGTATGCTCAGGCTGAGGGTCACAATGCCTGTTTGTGCCCAGGGTGGATCTCAGGAGTGTGGTGGTCTCATTGGCTGTACAGCTGGCTCCGTCTTTGAGGGCTGGACACCCATCCCAACAACCAGGTTTCCTGCCATGGGGAAGGAGGAGTTCTCCATTGTGTTTCAGGTTCCCCCATTGTCAGGGTTTCCAGCAAATGTCTGGGGACAGGTGCCTGAATACCAAGGATGGGTAAAGATGACAGACTTGGGCCATGGCCAGTCTCAAATGCTGGATATGGGGCCCAATTTCTGGGGTTTGAAACTAAGTCTGGTCTCAGGCTCTGTCAGACACAGCAATAGTAGCCAGGGCAGGCAGCCTATACATCGGGGTTCCCTCGAGGGCTGAGTAGATTGATCCTCATGTGGGGTTGCTGGGCAGACTCACCAGGCACTTCTTTCTATGGGGAAGGCAGAATGCTGCATTGTGGCTCCAGAATTCCCTATCAAGAGGCCTTGGGAACCAGTAGGGTGAGGATGGAATGGTAACACAAGCTATGGTTCAATTCAGTGTCAAGCAAAAGGCAGTTCCAATATGCAGTGTCGGATTCAAGATATTCAGCACCTGAGTAAGGGCGGATGTCAGGTATTTGCTCACACTGGAGTTTGTGTCTATGATGGCCGACAAGTGGAGGGGTTGCGTCAAGAAGCCTTGGAGGATTTCCCATGCTGAGGCTTGTGAGATGATCCAAATAGCAAGGTTTCATTCTACCGGACACGGGGAGTCTGGTTTGTTTGCTCCAGTGTCTCCCATGTGGAAAGTTTGAGTAGCAAAGCTCTCCCGCATGGATGCCTGGAAAGCACATCTCCATTTACCATTGCAGCTGAGGAATATGGAAGGTTCATTCTGGTGGTTCTGGGCGAAATACCAAGGCCTTAAGTTGACAGAGAATCTATTACAGATGGGCCACAATGCTGGTTTGTTACCAGGGAGATCTTAGAATGTGCTGGTGGCTAAGGTGCCATGCAGGATTCTCCTACCCTGAGGGTTTGGAACAGGTTGAATGCACGGTTTCATTTTGGGGAAAGGGCAAGTTCTGTTGTGTGTCTCAGGGACCAAAAGTTGTATTATAAGGTGGTATTCCAGAACAGGCCTTGGAGGACCAATGCATGAAAACCTATTCTAGGGTTCTAATGAGGTCCTAGTGGCATGTCTGGTAAAATCTTCTACTTCAGGCCCATTGACTTGGGTTTTTGACTGCATTTAGGTGATCAGGTCCTTTCAGACTGTGCATTTGCTTCCAGAACAGCCTCCAATATTGGAGTTGGCTCAGGTTCCTTGCAGATTTCTTTTAATCTGGAGGGTTTGTGCAACTGTGTCTGGCAAAGATTCCTTGGGGATGGCAGGCCCAGTCCTGTAATGTGGCTCCAGAGACCCCATCCTGGATGGCATATGAGCCATGGTTTTGGGAGAGAAGTCTGCAAACACAAACTTGGGTTAGGGTAGTGGTGAGGTGATCTGAGGCCCAATGCATAGACCTGGAGAGCAGCTCATTAGGAACTGTAATTAAGGTGAAGGGAAGGAGGTAGCACAGGCTTTTTTTATCTGGATTGTGTGACCAGGATGGCCTCGGAATGCAGTTGTGGTCTCACGGACCCATGGGAGATTTTTCCTCTCTAAGGAACCCCTCTACTCCCAACTTTGGTGGCTTTTTCGGGGAAGGGAAGAGTGCTGTTTTCCATCTTAGTCATGCCCCAAAACAGGGATTCCAGAGACGGGCTCTTGGTCTGGGTGCCTGGAAAATCCCGAAGGGTTAGGATCCGGGCCTAGGGGAATCCCAGGCCTGCCATTCGGGAAACTGGTGGTGAATCTGAGAGGGTTTGTTTGAAAGCATACTCTGGCTGAGGGTCACAATGCCTGTTTGTTTCCAGGGTAATGGGCGTGGTCTCACTGGCCATGTAGCTGACTCTCAATTTGAGGATTGGACACCCATCTCAACAATCAGTTTTCCTGCAGTTGGGAAGGAGGAGTTCTCTATTGAGCTTCAGGTTCCCCCATTGCAGTGATTCCAGCAAAGGCCTGGGGACAGGTGCCTGAACACCAAGGATGGGTAGAGTTGATGGACTTGGGCCATGGCTGGTCTCACACGCTGGATATGGTGCCCTCTTTCCTGGTGGCTGGCACGAGTTTGGGACTCAGGCTCTGTCAGACACACCACTAGTGTGAAGGGTAACCTGTAAATCGAGGCAGCCTATAAATCCCTCGATGGCCGAGCAGATTTATCCACATTTGGCATTTCTGGGCAGACTCACAAGGCTCTTCTTCTTTCTATGGGGAAGGCAGAATTCTGCAATGTGGCTTGAGAATTCCCTACCAAGAGGGATTTGGGTCCATGGAGGTGAGGATGGAATTGTAAACCCAAGCTACAGTTAAATTCAGTGCCACGCAGAAGGCAGTTCTAGTGTGCAGTGGCTTATTCGAGATATTCATCACCTGAGTAAGGACGATGTCAGAGTTTTGTTCACACTGCAGTTTTTGTCTATGATGACCAACAAATGGAGGGGTGGCGTCAAGAGGCCATGGAGAATTTCACTCGCTGGAGCTTGGGAGATGCTCCAAAGAGTAAGGTTTCATTTTACTGGACAGGTGGAGTCTGGTTTGTTTTCTCCAGTATCCTCCATGTGGAAAGTTTGGGTAGCAAAGTACTTCCGCAAGGATGTGTGGAAAGCACACCTCCAATGACCATTGCAGCTGAGGAACATGGCAGGTTCGTTCTGGTGGCTATGACGCGAAGTATCAAGGCCTTGAACTGGCATGGAAACTCTTGCAGATCGGACTTAATGCTAATTTGTTACCAGAGAGATCTTAGAATGTGCTGGTCATTAAGGGGCCATGCAGGAATCTACCACCCTGAGTGTTTGACACAGGTCCAAGAGCTTTCTTCTGGTGACAGGAGAAATTCTGTTGTTTGGCTCAGGGAATACATGTTTTATTATAAGTTGGTTTTCCAGAACAGGCCTCTGAGGACAGATGCTTGAAAACCTAACCTAGGGTTCCAATGAGGTCCTAGGGGCATGTGAGTTTCAATCTTCTGACTCAGGACATTGATTTGTGTGTCCGCCTCGATGGAGGTGACCAGTGTGCTTCAGAATGGGCTTTTGCACCCAGAGCTAACTCCCATATTGGGGTGATCTCAGGGACAATTCAGGTTTATCCTAATCTAGAGAGTTTGGACAACTTTGACAGGAACAGTTTCCTTGGGGATGGCAGGCACAGTCCTGTGCTGTGGCTCCAGAGACCCCATTCTGGAAAACATGTGAATTTTGGCAGTAAGCCAGAGACTTTAAGGAATATTCCCAAGCAGCTGCAGGAACTCCCTTTGTTTTGGGGAATTCCTTGCCTTTTCTGGGCCAACGTGGACTGCCTAACCCCTCCCCCTTGCTGGCGGGAGAGCATGGCATCTGACATGGAGATGGTTATTTGTCTGTCTCAAGGTTTTAATGGTAATTGTTAAAGTGGCTTCTGAAGTCTTTGGTAACCTGAAACTATGAAGGGTTGCCTGAATGACAAATGGAATATCACTTGTTGGACATGTAGGTCTTAACCAAATGGGATCAAATGCTAGAGTGTTGGCTGCTGGAACTTGGTGTGTGCTTTTAAAATCTGCTGGTGGAAACGTTCTGTGCCTCACTGATTGATAAATTTGCCATTTAAAGAATTCTGTTGTCATAACTCACAATTGGTTTATATTTGTTTTCAGTAGAGATTCAGGTATTTCTAAGAGTACAAAATTCTGTTAAGTGTAATTAAGACTGATGGAAATGAGAAAAGCAACTCTGTATGCAAAAATAGGAGATATGTAAAAGTTTGAATATGAAAAGTGCCTGACTGTGTGAATGTGTCTGTATGGCTCCACTTCCGCTATGGAGTCTGAGTGGGCTGCACCCTGAGTCTCCCGGAGCGTCATATGGCATAACGGTCATCTACTCCACAGAGTGTCCTGGTCCGGGGTTAATACGGACAGACCTTAGCTAAGATGCTCTTAAGTTCCCTTGAGGGAAGCAAGCAGGACAGCATCTGAAAGATCCCCCTCCCTTTGTGTGCAACATCACTCACGATGGGAGGGAAACCTAGTAAACTCATTATCTGCTTACTTAAAAAAAAAAGACACTGTTATAGAAAAGCTGGTTTTCTCTCTGTTTAAAAAGACAAAGTTTCCTTGATTTAATTGATCTGTTATGGTTTTCTCTTTGCCTGATCAGAAAATTCAGTTTCTATGTTTTGTTTTATCGGGTGTTTAACACCCCAAATTATATTTAGGCATGTGTTTTAAAACTTTCTAAGGTTTTAGCAATTGTTGACAGGATTTAAGCCAATGATAAACCTTGGGTTACATTTTGGAAAATGCCATGCAATTCCTAAAGTTTTAATACGTTGAAAATCACCACTTGATATTGTGATTATGGAGATGTTACGTGGCACAGAAGTAACCTGATTTTCTTGCCAGTTACATTGTAAATTCTCATCTCTCCAGCTCTTTACCATACCTATTCTGAGTTCTTGTCATTTGTAATTGTTTTAGTTCTCTTGTAGATAAATTCTGTCTCAAAGAAAATTCATATGGGGGACTTTCAGGACAAACACAGGTCTTTGATATGTTGAAATTCTGGAACTGAAATGGGTAAGAATTTACAAAAGTAAAAGCTGCATTCAGACAAAACCAGAATTATTAACATGGGACTAGGTGAACTGAAAGACTGTAATGTTGTATCTCTTGATGTTTTGTCTTATGTTTGCTCTTCCAGAGTAAGGAAACTTAAGTTATCTGCAACTTAGAGATAAAATGTAGTCATTTGTAATCAAATCAAGGTATTCAACTCTTTCTTACTATCTGAACCCTCTGAAATCAAAAGGCCTCAGCAAGTATACTTTCTTCTGGGGTAATCAGTCATTTGCATAAGTTCAATCAGAATCTGTTCTCCATGTAACAGGACATCATTGGAAACATTGGTTATTTTATTTTACCATGGCTTGACTGGAATGCCATATTAGAAAAGACTCAGATATGACTGGAAAGCTCAAAGGAACTAGGGTTGGCTTCATAAAACCTGGAACCGTAAAGCCCTTTGGAAATGTTGGCTTGATACCTTCCTTACAGATTTCCCAGCAGCCTCACCAGGTGAGTAAAGGATGTTACTTCCTGGCAGGTGCAGGAACCTGAGGATTCTATGGGGGCCTCAGGAAGAGGAATACACCCAAATCGACAGGTATTGCAGGCATGTCAGATGGCAAGTATGTTGCTTGACTTCTGGCCTGGAGAGGCTATCATAAGTTCAACCTAGAGATTCCTTACGAGAAGTTCCAGCAGAGCAGATTCTAAAAGATTTATAGGATCCCTCACTGTTATTGCTGAGCTTAGGTAAATAATTAGGCCAAGCTTGTTAAAACTGGACTTGTTTCTCAAATAAATTAGTCCTGATTTGGCTATCTCTGAAAACGAGGGTTATTTTAGAGAGAAAAATTATGTTTTAATAACACACCTTTATGAATGTTAAATTCTAGATTTTATTGTCTTTAAATGTTTGTATACTTAAGCTAGGCAACTTGAGGTAAACTTCAGGGAAGTTGCATGATAGCTCACTTAGACGATCTTGCTTTGTCAGTCAGTCACCCCAGATATAGGGAACTTCAGAAAATTGAAGGATTTGAAAGGAAGAATCTGACTGAGTTAGTGGGAATAGCAGAAAAGGTGTTTAACAACAGGGATGCACAGGAGGATGAAAACCAGATTAAAAAAACTGGTTAAGGTATTGGCATTACATGAGGCAGAGAGGAGATGGGTAAGGGATAGTTAATGGAAGGAGAAGCCTAAACACAGAGAAGGCAGGAGGGAAGACTTAGATTCAGATCAGTGTGCTTACTGTAAGGAAAGAGGACCTTGGGCCAGGGAGTGCCCCAAAAGGAAGAAAACAATGCTTGCCACCAGAGATTGAAGGGGTTATGGTTTGGAACCCCTCCCCAAACCTCGGGTAAAAATTGAAGTGGAGGGGAAATCAGTTTATTTTTTGGTGGGCATGGGAGCCCAATTTTCCTCATGACTTAAACCTATTGGAACACAACGTGGAGAGGAAGTCTGGGTACAAGGACAAATGGCACAGTGAGACATAAATGGGCAACAGAAAGGACTTTAAATTTGGTCTCGGGAATAGTTAAACATCAATTTTTGGTCCTTTCTAATGCCCCATATAACTTGATGGGAAAAGATCTCCTCCACAAGTTAAGAGCTGGCATTCAGTTCTCAGAAGGAGGCATGACTGTAACCTTGAGACAACCCACTGTACAAGTGCTTATGGCAGCAGTACATGAATACCTCCTTTACGAAATGGTCTCAAAACCAAAGGAAAGAAAGTTGGGGAAGCCTTCTCCAAATCCTACAGGAGGCGTTTCCCGAGGTCTGGGCAGAAGGGAAGCCCCCTGGTTTGGCCAAGGAACAACCTCCAGTGGTGGTACAATTAAAGTCGACAACTATGGCTGTTCACGTTCAGCAGTACCCACCTTCCCCGGGAAGCAAAGGAAGGGATCAGAAAACACATTAACCACCTCCAAGGAGATGGGATCCTAGTTCCTTACAAATCTCCATGGAACACCGTTGCTTCCCTTCAAAAAGGCCGAGACTGGGGAATACCGACTGGTCTAGGACTTGCGGGAAGTTAATAAATGGGTTGAAGATATCCACCCAATGGTGCCTAATCCCTATACCCTACTCTTCCTCCTAGGCCCCAAAAGAACTGTGTATACCATCTTAGAGCTCAAGGATGCATTTTTTCTGCATGTCTTTAGCAAAGGAATTCTCAGCACCATTTTGCTTTTGAGTGGTCTGGCCCACAGGAAGGATTCCAAGGCCAGCTCACCTGGGCAAGACTTCCCCAAGGGTTCAAGAATTCGCCCACAATCTTTGATGAGGCCCTACATGAGAATTTGCATGAGTACAGAATCTCCAACCCAGGACTCACTCTGCTACAGTACGTTGATGACTTGTAGTAGCCAATGAGGACTATGAGTCATGTTTGCAGGGGATGAGAGCTCTATTACAGACTTTGTACAAAAAGGGTATTGGGTGTCAGCAAATAAAGGACATCTCTGTCAGAGCCATGCCACTTAAAGGCTTTGATCTCCATGAGGGAGTGCATTCACTGTCTGAGTCCAGGAAACAGGTGATCACCCAATACGCCTGCCCCACCACGTCCCGACAATTGAGGGAATTTCTTGGGACAGTGTGCTACTGTAGGCTATGGATACCATGTTTTGCGGAGATTGCCTGACCTCTCTACGAACTGGCAAGAGGAGGGCTCACTATAATAGAGTGGACAGCTGAGGCAGAAGGAGCATTTCAGGAATTACAAACAACCTTAATGAGTGCCCCAGCATTGGCCACCCCAGATGTTACCAAGCCCTTCCACATTGCCCAGGACACCAAAGGAGGACTGATCTGATTTCAAAAGGAAACCACTTAGCAGATCAAGCCACAAAGCAAGCAGCCTGAGAAACAGTGAAAGAGCTGGTTGCACTCCTAGCTCTAGCCCTACCAGAAAAACCAGACTATCCAGAGGAAGATTTAAACTATTTTCCAAAATGGGATAAATTAGACTACGAAGGAGACTGGGCTAAGACTAAAAGAAGAAATTTAATTCTTCTTGGAAGACTAGGTAAGAAGTTACTTGACCAGATACATCAGGGTACTTATTTGGGGGATACACAAACTCAAGGACTTTATAGGCAAGCAATTCCAGGTTTCTAAATTAGGGCATATGGTTTAGGATGTCATTGCTAGATGTGCTCAATGCCAGGCGGTTGAAGTGGGAGGAACTAGAATTGGAAGAGGGAAAAGAGAAAGAGGACAGGGACCAGGAATTTATTGGGAAATTGATTTTACAGAAATGAAACCTCTAAAATATGGGCGCAAGTATATGTTAGTTTTTATAGATATATTTTCAGGCTGGGGAGAGGCTTATTCCACCAAATGTGAGACGGCAGTAGTGGTAGGAAAAAAAAAAAGTTTACTAGAAGAAATAATTCTTAGGTTTGGACTGCTTCTCACGATTGGGTCAGACAATGGACCTGCATCTGTGAGCTCAGTCTCACAGACATTGGCCAAGGCCGTGGGCACAAATTGGAAACTAAATTGTGCCTATAGGCCCCAGAGTTCCAGGTAAGTAGAGAGAATGAACCTGACTCTTAATGAGACCTTGACAAAACTAATTCTGGAGACTGGCGGTGGATGGATGGATCTACTTCCTTCGCCCTCCTCAGGGCACGATGTACATCCTACTTAAACAAGGTGACCCCAATTGAAATAATGTTTGGGAGACACACACCACCCAGCTCTGTCCTCAACTACAAGAGGTTGCCCTAGCAGAAATTACTGATCAGTCTGTACTTCAGTCACTGCAGGCATTACAGTCTGTCTTTAAAAAAAGCCCATGCCAGGGAGGAGTCAAGATGGCGGAGAAGTAGCAGGCTGAGACTACCTCAGCTAGCAGGAGATCAGCTAGAGAGCTTATCTAAAGATTGCAAACACCTGCAAATCCATCGGCAGATCGAAGAGAAGAAGAACAGCAATTCTAGAAACAGAAAAACAACCACTTTCTGAAAGGTAGGACTAGCGGAGAAGTGAATCCAAAGCGACGGGAAGATAGGCCCCGGGGGGAGGGGCCGGCTCCCGGAAAGCGGCGGAGCAACGGAGCACAAAATCAGGACTTTTTAAAGTCGGTTCCGCTGAGGGACATCGCTCCGGAGGCTAAACTGGGGCGAAGCCCACACGGGGTCGGCGTGACCTCAGGTCCCGAGGGGTCACAGAAGGATCGGGGGTGTCTGAGTGTCACAGAGCTTGCGGATATTGGAACGGGAAAGCCGGCTGCAGAGACAGAGCCGACAGTAAGCTCGCAGCTCGGAGTTGCCTTGAACCGGTCGCAAGCTCAGTGAGCTCGGAGCGCGGCTGGAGGTTAGGCAGACGCCAGTTACTAGGAGCTGTTCGCTGAGGGCGCACAGGGGAGGGGGGCCCCGGGCTCTCGGCTCCTCCGGGCCGGAGACCAGGAGGCCGCCATTTGTATTCCCGTCCTCTGGAACTCTACGGAAAGCGCTCAGGGAACAAAAGCTCCTGAAAGCAAAGCCGAGCAGATCACTCAGCCCGGCCCCAGGTAAGGGCGGTGTAATTCCGCCTGGGGCAAAGACACTTGAGAATCACTACACCAGGCCCCTCCCCCAGAAGATCAACAAGAAATCCAGGCAAGACCAAGTTCACCTACCAAGGAGTGCAGTTTCAATACCAAGGAGAGAGCAGCAGAATTCCAGAGGAGGAGAAAACAAACCACGGAACTCATGGCTTTCTGCCTGTGATTTTTTAGTCTTGCAGTTAATTTATTTTTTTTTTCATTTTTTTCTCTTCTTCTGCTAAAATTTTTTATAACTTTTACCCTTTTCTTTTTTAACCTTTTTTTAACTAGATTATCTAATATATATATATTTTGCTTTTTTATAATTTTCTTTATTCATTTTCTTTTTTTTTAATTCTCCTTTTTTTTCTTTTTTTTTCTTTCTTTCTTTTTGAACCTCTTTTTATCCCCAAATCAGAAGAGATCCTAATCTCTTCAATCTTTTTTTTTCTTAATTCTTTTTTAAATTCTTGATTGAATTTTTAATTCAATCTCTTTTTTTTTAATTCTTTTTTTCTTTTTTTCTTTCATTCTTTTGGAACCTCTTTTTATCCCCAAATCAGAAGAGATCCCAATCAGAAGAGATTGGGAGATCCCAATCAGAAGAGATTGGGAGATCCCAATCAAAGGAGATCCCAATCAGAGGAGATCCCTCACCCAATTGTGAGGGGGGAGAAATCCCCGCTCATGATTTGGTATCTCTTCTGATTTGGTTAAAGCATATTTTCCTGGGATTGTTGCCACCCTTTTAGTATTTTACTTGCTCCTTCATATACTCTTAGCTGGACAAAATGACAAGGCGGAAAAATTCACAACAAAAAAAAAAAGAACAAGAGGCAGTACCGAAGGCTAGGGACCTAATCAATACACACATTGGTAATATGTCAGATCTAGAGTTCAAAATGACAATTCTCAAGGTTATAGCCGGGCTTGAAAAAGGCATGGAAGATATTAGAGAAACCCTCTCCAGAGATATAAAAGCCCTTTCTGGAGAAATAAAAGAACTAAAATCTAACCAAGTTGAAATCAAAAAAGCTATTAATGAAGTTCAATCAAAAATGGAGGCTCTCACTGCTAGGATAAATGAGGCAGAAGAAAGAATTAGCGATATAGAAGACCAAATGACAGAGAATAAAGAAGCTGAGCAAAAGAGGGACAAACAGCTACTGGACCATGAGGGGAGAATTCGAGAGATAAGTGACACCATAAGACGAAACAACATTAGAATAATTGGGATTCCAGAAGAAGAAGAAAGAGAGAGGGGAGCAGGAGGTATACTGGAAAGAATTATTGGGGAGAATTTCCCCAATATGGCAAAGGGAACGAGCATCAAAATTCAGGAGGTTCAGAGAACGCCCCTCAAAATCAATAAGAATAGGCCCACACCCCGTCACCTAATAGTAAAATTTACAAGCCTTAGTGACAAAGAGAAAATCCTGAAAGCAGCCCGGGAAAAGAAGTCTGTAACATACAATGGTAAAAGTATTAGATTGGCAGCTGACTTATCCACAGAGACCTGGCAGGCCAGAAAGAGCTGGCATGACATTTTCAGAGCACTAAACGAGAAAAACATGCAGCCAAGAATACTATATCCAGCTAGGCTATCATTGAAAATAGAAGGAGAGATTAAAAGCTTCCAGGACAAACAAAAACTGAAAGAATTTGCAAACACCAAACCAGCTCTACAGGAAATACTGAAAGGGGTCCTCTAAGCAAAGAGAGAGCCTACAAGTCGTAGATCAGAAAGGAACAAAGACAATATACAGTAACAGTCACCTTACAGGCAATACAATGGCACTAAAATCATATCTCTCAATAGTTACCCTGAATGTTAATGGGCTAAATGCCCCAATCAAAAGACGCAGGGTATCAGAATGGATAAAAAAAAAAAAAAAACCCATCTATATGTTGCCTCCAAGAAACTCATTTTAAACCCGAAGACACCTCCAGACTTAAAGTGAGGGGGTGGAAAAGAATTTACCATGCTAATGGACATCAGAAAAAAGCAGGAGTGGCAATCCTTATATCAGATCAATTAGATTTTAAGCCAAAGACTATAATAAGAGATGAGGAAGGACACTATATCATACTCAAAGGGTCTGTCCAACAAGAAGATCTAACAATTTTAAATATCTATGCCCCCAACGTGGGCGCAGCAAACTATATAAACCAATTAATAACAAAATCAAAGAAACACATCAACAAGAATACAATAATAGTAGGGGACTTTAACACTCCCCTCACTGAAATGGACAGATCATCCAAGCAAAAGATCAACAGGGAAATAAAGGCCTTAAATGATACACTGGATGAGATGGACATCACAGATATATTCAGAACATTTCATCCCAAAGCAACAGAATACACATTCTTCTCTAGTGCACATGGAACATTCTCCAGAATAGATCACATCCTCGGTCCTAAATCAGGACTCAACCAGTATCAAAAGATTGGGATCATTCCCTGCATATTTTCAGACCACAATGCTCTGAAGGTAGAACTCAACCACAAGAGGAAGTTTGGAAAGAACACAAATACATGGAGACTAAACAGCATCCTTCTAAAGAATGAATGGGTCAACCGGGAAATTAAAGAAGAATTGAAAAAAATCATGGAAACAAATGATAATGAAAACACAACGGTTCAAAATCTGTGGGACACAACAAAGGCAGTCCTGAGAGGAAAATATATAGCCGTACAAGCTTTTCTCAAGAAACAAGGAAGGTCTCAGGTACACAACCTAACCCTACACCTAAAGGAGCTGGAGAAAGAACAAGAAAGAAACCCTAAGCCCAGCAGGAGAAGAGAAATCATTAAGATCAGTGCAGAAATCAATGAAATAGAAACCAAAAAAACAATAGAACAAATCAACCAAACTAGGAGCTGGTTCTTTGAAAGAATTAATAAAATTGATAAACCCTTGGCCAGACTTATCAAAAAGAAAAGAGAAAGGACCCAAATAAATAAAATCATGAATGAAAGAGGAGAGATCACAACTAACACCAAAGAAATACAAACTATTATAAGAACATACTATGAGCAACTCTACGCCAACAAATTTGACAATCTGGAAGAAATGGATGCATTCCTAGAAACATATAAACTACCAAAATTGAACCAGGAAGAAATAGAAAGCCTGAACAGACCCATAACCAGTAAGGAGATTGAAACAGTCATTAAAAATCTCCAAACAAACAAAAGCCCAGGGCCAGACGGCTTCCTGGGGGAATTCTACCAAACATTTAAAGAAGAACTAATTCCTGTTCTCCTGAAACTGTTCCAAAAAATAGAAATGGAAGGAAAACTCCCAAACTCATTTTATGAGGCCAGCGTCACCTTGATCCCAAAACCAGACAAGGATCCCATCAAAAAAGAGAGCTATAGACCAATATCCTTGATGAACACAGATGCAAAAATTCTCACCAAAATACTAGCCAATAGGATTCAACAGTACATTAAAAGGATTATTCACCACGACCAAGTGGGATTTATCCCAGGGCTGCAAGGTTGGTTCAACATCCGCAAATCAGTCAATGTGATACAACACATCAATAAAAGAAAGAACAAGAACCATATGATACTCTCAATAGATGCTGAAAAAGCATTTGACAAAGTACAGCATCCCTTCCTGATCAAAACCCTTCAGTGTGTAGGGATAGAGGGCACATACCTCAATATCATCAAAGCCATCTATGAAAAACCCACTGCAAATATCATTCTCAATGGAGAAAAACTGAAAGCTTTTCCACTAAGGTCAGGAACACAGCAGGGATGTCCATTTATCACCACTGCTATTCAACATAGTACTAGAAGTCCTAGCCTCAGCAATCAGACAACAAAAGGAAATTAAAGGCATCCAAATCGGCAAAGAAGAAGTCAAATTATCACTCTTCGCAGATGATATGATACTCTATGTGGAAAACCCAAAAGACTCCACTCCAAAACTGTTAGAACTTATACAGGAATTCAGTAAAGTGTCAGGATATAAGATCAATGCACAGAAATCAGTTGCATTTCTCTACACCAACAACAAGACAGAAGAAAGAGAAATTAAGGAGTCAATCCCATTTACAATGGCACCCCAAACCATAAGATACCTAGGAATAAACCTAACCAAAGAGGCTAAGAATCTATACTCAGAAAACTATAAAGTACTCATGAAAGAAATTGAGGAAGACACAAAGAAATGGAAAAATGTTCTGTGCTACCTAAAGCAATCTACACATTTAATGCAATCCCTATCAAAGTACCATCCATCTTTTTTCAAAGAAATGGAACAAATAATTTTAAAATTCATATGGAACCAGAAAAGACCTCGAATAGCCAAAGGGATATTGAAAAACAAAGCCAAAGTTGGTGGCATCACAATTCCGGACTTCAAGCTTTATTACAAAGCTGTCATCATCAAGACAGCATGGTAATGGCACAAAAACAGACACATAGACCAATGGAACAGAATAGAGAGCCCAGAAATAGACCCTCAACTCTATGGTCAACTAATCTTCGACAAAGCAGGAAAGAATGTCCAATGGAAAAAAGACAGCCTCTTCAATAAATGGTGTTGGGAAAATTGGACAGCCACGTACAGAAAAATGAAATTGGACCATTTCCTTACACCACACACAAAAATAGATTCAAAATGGATTAAGGACCTCAATGTGAGAAAGGAATCCATCAAAATCCTTGAGGAGAACACAGGCAGCAACCTCTTCGACCTCAGCCGCAGCAACATCTTCCTAGGAACATCGCCAAAGGCAAGGGAAGCAAGGGCAAAAATGAACTTTTGGGATTTCAT
The DNA here is from genome assembly GCF_020171115.1 of Neogale vison. Lineage (NCBI taxonomy): Eukaryota > Metazoa > Chordata > Mammalia > Carnivora > Mustelidae > Neogale > Neogale vison. Next base: position 80,523,233 of record NC_058095.1, read on the forward strand.
CAAAATCAAAAGCTTTTGCACAGCAAAGGAAACAGTTAACAAAACCAAAAGACAACTGACAGAATGGGAGAAGATATTTGCAAATGACATATCAGATAAAGGACTAGTGTCCAAAATCTATAAAGAACTTAACAAACTCAACACCCAAAGAACAAATAATCCAATCAAGAAATGGGCAGAGGATATGAACAGACGTTTCTGCAAAGAAGACATCCAGATGGCCAACAGACACATGAAAAAGTGCTCCATATCACTCGGCATCAGGGAAATACAAATCAAAACCACAATGAGATATCACCTCACACCAGTCAGAATGGCTAAAATCAACAAGTCAGGAAATGACAGATGCTGGCGAGGATGCGGAGAAAGGGGAACCCTCCTACACTGTTGGTGGGAATGCAAGCTGGTGCAACCACTCTGGAAAACAGCATGGAGGTTCCTCAAAATGTTGAAAATAGAACTGCCCTATGACCCAGCAATTGCACTACTGGGAATTTACCCTAAAGATACAAACGTAGTGATCCAAAGGGGCACGTGCACCCGATTGTTTATAGCAGCAATGTCCACAATAACCAAACTATGGAAAGAACCTAGATGTCCATCAACAGATGAATGGATCAAGAAGATGTGGTATATATGCACAATGGAATACTATGCAGCCATCAAAAGAAACGAAATCTTGCCATTTGCGACAACATGGATGGAACTAGAGCGTATCATGCTTAGCGAAATAAGTCAAGCGGAGAAAGACAACTATCATATGATCTCCCTGATATGAGGGAGTGGTGATGCAACATGGGGGCTTAAGTGGGTAGGAGAAGAATCCATGAAACAAGATGGGATAGGGAGGGAGACAAACCATAAGTGACTCTTAATCTCACGAAACAAACTGTGGGTTGCTGGGGGGAGGGGGTTGGGAGAAGGGGGGTAGGGTTATGGACACTGGGGAGGTTATGTGCTTTTGGGTAAATTGGAAGGGGAGATGAACCATGAGAGACTATGGACTCTGAAAAATAATCTGAGAGGTTTGAAGTGGCGGGGGGGTGGGAGTTTTGGGTACCAGGTCGTGGGTATTATAGAGGGCACAGCTTGCATGGAGCACTGGGTGTGGTGAAAAAATAATGAATACTGTTTTTCTGAAAATAAATAAATTGAAAAAGAAAAAAAAACGTGGTGTGCAGACTAGGACACCATGCTGGCTGTGGATCCATCAAAAAAAAAAAAAAAAAAAAAAAAGCCCATGCCGGGATCCGGACTGCCCACACTGGGATGGATAAGGAGGTGGAACCACATCCTTACCAACACAAGGACCTGGATTGGATAAGTTGCTATCAAGTGGAGAACTTGGAGCCTTGCTGAAAGGGACTGTTTACTGTTATCCTGACCACCTCCACAGCAATAAAATTAGAAAGCATCAGGGCCTGGATTCATGAAGGTCACGTCAAATGAGCTGAGGATGATGATGCCCCCCAGAGGTGGAAGCCTCAGCTAATGGACCCCGCTGACCATGGACTAAAGCTAAGACTCAAAAGACTATGAGTTTATTGTTGTTGTTATTGTTCCCTGGTTATATAAAGTATTGGTAGGAAACTAGATGAAGCAGTAAATGGCTAACTCATCAGCCAACTGTGCACTAGTGTCATTTGTACAAAGGAAAAGTAGAGCGATAAAAATGTTAGACTTACATGCTCAATATAACCCCTTACAACCAGAGAACATAGAAGTGGCTAAAAAGTCAAGGATTTGACTAATCTCCAAAGATAAGAGGGAATGTAAGGGCCTGGTTGTTCAGAGGGCGTCATTTTTTGTTTATGTAGTAACTTAGATTGACCCTATGCACTAAACTTAGATTGACTCTGCCCCTCCCAGAGGAACTTAATTTCAGAGTCTAGATACAAGGGCGGGTCAGGCCAGATGAAGACATCCAATCAGTGGGGCACACATATATCTCCTAGGGTAAATTGAAATTCAGTAGGGCACACGTGTGTTACTTAGCATTTTTTATTCTGTGTGAGGCAGACATACCATGCATGTGCATTATTCTCTGTGTACTGCAATCTTATTGGCCACCTGTGTATAGCCTGGATAAACTACCTCTATAAAAGTTAGCCTGTGAGGCTGGGAGGGGTCGCCTCTTTGCAAGAGATGGCCCTGACCGGTGAGTTTGATTCTCGATGCTTGGCACGAAATAAAGCTTTGCTTGACCTTCACTTTGTATCAGTCCTACTTCTTTGATTATGGACCCTAACACCCAATTTGCAGGGATTCCAGGAAAGGACTGTGGAGAGATGCCTGAATAACAAGGATGGGTAGAGATGATGGACTTGAGCCATGACTGGTCTAACATGCTGGGAATGGGTCCCGCTCTTTGGGAGAGGGCACTAGGTAGGGGCTCAGGCTCTGTCAGACAAAGAACTAATGGCCAAAGCAGCCTATAAATCGGGGTTCCCTAGAGGGCCAAGCATATTGATCCTCATGTGGGGTTTCGGGACAGACTCACCATGCAATTCTTCTTTCTATGGGGATGGCAGAATGCTGTAACGTGACTGGAAAATTCACCTGACTTCACTTGGAATTTCTTGCTGATGGGTCTCAATGCTATTTTGTTACCAGGGAGATCTTAGAATGTGTTGGTGGCTAAGGGGCTATGCAGGATTCTCGCACCTTGAGGGTTTGACACAGGTCGAAGGGCACAGTTCCCTTCTAGGGCCAGGAGATATTCTGTTGTGTGGCTCAGGGAACACATGTTGTATCCTAAGTTCGTATTCCAGAACAGGCCTCTGAGGACAGATGCCTGAAAACCTAATCTAGGGTTCCAATGAGGTCCTAGGGGCATGTCAGATTCAATCTTCTGACTTAGGACCATTGACTTGGGTATCTGCCTCAATGGAGGTGATCAGGGTGTTTTAGATGCACATTTGCTTCCAGACCAGCCTCCAATATTGGGAGGGCTCAGGGGCCTTGCTGGTTTCTCCTAAACTGGAGGATTTGGGCATATGGGACGCCCACAGTTTCCTTGGGGATGGCCGGCACAGCCCTCTGGTGTGGCTGCAGAGACCCCATCCTGGAAGGCATGTGAGGCATGCTTTTGGGAGAGAAGTCTGCAAATATGAACTCAGGTTAGGGTTAGTGGCGAGGTGATTGCAGGCCCAATGTATAGAACTGCAGGACAGCTGATCAGGAACTGTTATTAGCGTGACTTGAAAGTGGTAGTACAGGCTTTAATATCTGGATTGTGTGTCCAGGATGGCCTCGGAATGCAGGTGTGGTCTCATGGGTCCATGAGAGATTTTTCCTCTCTAAGGATCCCAGTGGCTCCAAATACTTTGGTGGCTTTTTCATGGAAGGGAAGAGTGATGGTTTCCAACTTAGGGGTGCCCCAAAATAGGGATTCCAGAGATGGGCTCTGGGTCTGGGTGCTTGGAAAATCCCACCAAGGGTTAGTATTTGGTCCTAGAGGCGTACAAAGCCTTCAATGCCTGATCTTGGTGGTGCACCTGAGAGGGCTGGCTTGAAAGCATGCTCAAGCTGAGTGTCACAATGCCTGTTTGTGCCTGTGCCGACCCTCAGGAGTTGCCGTGGTCTCATTGGCCATGCAGCTGCCCCCCCCCATGAGGGTTGGACACCCATCCCAAAAGCCACGTTTCCTGCTTTGGGGAAATAGGAGTTTTCTATTGTGCTTCAGGTTCCCCCAATGGCAAGGATTGCAGCAAAAGTCTGGGGACAGATGCCTGAATACTAAGGATGTGTAGAGATGACGGACCTGGGACATGGCCAGTCTAACATGCTGGATATGGGTCCGGCTCCCTGGGTGGCTGACAGGAGGTTGGGGCTCAGGCTCTGTCAGACACAGAATTAGTGGCCAGGATAGCCTATAAATCAAGGCAGCCTATAAATCCCTTGAGGGCTGAGAAGATTGAACCTCATGTGGGATTTCCCGGCAATCTCTCCAGGCACTACTTCTTTCTATGGGGAAGGCAGAATGCTGCATTGTGGTTCCAGAATTTCCCATCAAGAGGGCTTGGCGCCCAGTAGGATGAGGGTGGAATTGAAAACACACGCTATGATAAATTCAGTGCCAAATGGAAGGCAGTTCCAATGTGCAGCAGCTGATTCGAGATTCTAGCACCAGAGCAAGGGTGGATGTCAGATGTTTTCTCACATTGGAATTTGTTTCTATGATGACCAACAAATGGAGGGGTGGCATCAAAGGGCCATGGAGGATTTCCCAAGCTGAGGATTGTGAGATGCTCCAAAGAGCAAAGTTTCCTTCTACTGGACAGGTGGAGACTGGTTTGTTTGCTCCACAGTCCTCCATGTGTAAAGTTTGGGTAGCAGAGCTCTACCACATGGATGCGTGGAATGCACACCTCCATTGACTATTGCAGCTGAGGAACATGGCAGGTTCATTCTCATGGCTCTGGGCGAGTACCAAGGCCTTGAGTTGATAGGTAATCACTTGCAGATGGGTCAAAATGCTGGTTTGTTACCAGAGAGATCTTAGAATGTGCTGGTGGCTAAGGGGCCATTCAGGATTCTTCCACCCTGAGGATTTGACACAGGTCTAAGAGCACGGTTTCCTTAGGGGGACAGGAGATGTTCTGTTGTGTGGCTCAGGGACCACATGTTGTATCATGTGTTGGTATTCCAGGACAAAACTCTGATTACAGAGGCCTGAAAACCTAATCTAGATTTCCAAGGAGGTCCTAGGTGCATGTCAGGTTCAATCTTCTGACAGGAAGGTTGATTTGGGTGTCTGCCTGGATGTAGGTGATCAGGGTGTTTCAGACTGCACATTTGCATCCTGAGCGGCCTCCAGTATTGGGATGGGCTCAGGGGCCTTACAGGTTTCTCCTAATCTGGAGGATTTGGGCAACTGGGATGGGCACATTTTCCTTGGGAATGGCAGGCACAGTCCTGTGGTGTGGATCCAGAGACCCAATCCTGGAGGGCATGTGAGGCATGGTTTTTTCAGAGAAGTCTGCAAACACAGACTCAGGTTAGAGTTATTGGTGAGGTGATTGCAGGCCCAATACATAGACCTGGAGGGCAGCTCGTCAGGAACTGTAATTACGGTGACTCGAAGGCGGTAGCACAGGCTTTTGTATCTGGATTTTGTGTCCAGGATGACTCAGAATGCAGGTGTAGTCTCATGGATCCATGAATTTTTAGAGATTTAGAGATTTTTCCTCTCTAAGGATCCCAGCGGTTCCCAATACTTTGTTGACTTTTTCAGGGAAGGGAAGAGTGCTGTTTTCCATCTTAGGGGTGTCCCAAAACAGGGATTCCAGAGACGGACTCTGGATTGGGTGCATGGAAAATCCCATCAAGGGTTAGGATTTGGGCCTAGGGGCGTACCAGGCATTCAAAGCTAGATCATGGTGGTGCAACAAAGAGGGCTGGCTTGAAAGCATGCTCAGGCTGAGGGTCTACATGCCTGTTTGTGCCCAGAGCGGCCCCCATAAGTGGGCGTGGTCTCATTGGCCATGCAGCTGGCTCCTATTCTGAGGGTTGGAAAACCATCCCAAAAGCCACGTTTCCTGCCTTGGTGAAATAGGAGTTCTCTATTGTGCTCAAGGTTCCCCCACTGGCAGGGATTCCAGCACAGGTCTGGGTATAGATGCCTGAATACCAAGGATGGGTAGAGAGGACAGACGTTGGCCATGGCCAGTTTTACATGCTGGATATGGGCTGGACTCTCTGGGTGGCTGAAATGAGGTCGGGGCTCAGGCCTTGTCAGACACAGCACTAGTGGCCAGTGAACCTATAAATCGGGAATCCCTCGAGGGCTGAGCAGACAGATCCTCATGTGGGATTTCCTGGCAGTCTCTTAGGCACTTCTTCTTTCTATGGGGAAGGCAGAATGCTGCGTTTTGGCTCCAGAATTCCCTATCAAGAGGGCATGGTGAAGAGTAGGGTGAGAATTGAATTGTAAACCGAAGACACAGTTAAATTCAATGCCAGGCCGAAGACAGTTCTAATGTGCAACATCTTATTCAAGATATCCAACATGTGAGAAAGGGCGGATGTCACATGTTTGCTTACACTGGAGCTTGGCTCTATGATGAGCAACAAATGGAAAGGTGGCATAAAGAGGCTCTGGAGGATTTCCCACACTGAGGCTTGTGAGATGCTCCTAACAGCAAGGTTTCCCTCTACTGGACAGGTGGAGTTTGATTGGATTGCTCCAGGGTCCCCCATGTGGAAAGTTTGGGGAGCAGAGCTCTCCTGCATGGATTCCTGGAAAGCACATCTCCATGGACTATGCAGCTTAGGAGCATGGCAGGTTCATGCTGGTGGTTCTGTGACGAAGTACCAAGGCCTTGAGTCGACTTGAAATCTCTAACAAAGGGGTCACCATGCTGGTTTGTTAAAAGGCAGATCTTAGAATATGTTGGTGGCTAAGGTGCCATGTAGGATTCTCCTACACTGATGGTTTGACACAGGTCCAAGAGCACGGTTTCCTTCTAGGGGCAGGAGTTTTTATGTTGTATGGCTCAAGGACCACATGTTATATTAAAATTTTTAATTCCAGAACAGGCCTCTGATGACAGATGCCTGAAAACCTAATTGGAGTTCCAATGTGGTACTAGGGGCATGTCAGGTTTAATCTTCAGACTCAGAATCTTTGATCTGGATGTCTGTCTGTATGTAGGGAATCAGGGTGTTTCAGACTGTGCATTTGCATCCAGAGTGGACTCCAATATTGGGGTGGGCTCAGGGGCTTTGCAAGTTTCTCATAATCTGGAGGGTTTCCTGCCACTGGGAAAGAGGACTTCTTTATTGTGCTTCAGGTTCCCCCATTGGCAGGGATTCCAGGAAAGGTCTGGGGACAAATGCCTGAATACCAAGGATGGATAGAGATGATGGCCTTGGGTCATGGATGGTCTGACCGTCCATGGATTCGGGCCCTGCTCTCTGGAAGGCTGACATGAGGTCGGGGCTCAGGCTCTATCAGACACAACACTAGTGGCCAGGGCAGTCTATTAATCAGGGTTCCCTCAAGGCAGGAGTAGATTGATCCTCATGTGGGGTTCTTGGGCAGACTCACCAGTTACTTCTTTTTATGGGGAAGGCAGAATGCTGTGTTGTGGCTCCAGAATTCCCTATCAAGTGGGCTTGGGGAACAGTAGGGTGAGGATGGAATTGTAAGCAGAGCTACGGTTAAATTCAGTGCCAGATGGAAGGCAGTTCCAATAAGCTGTTTCTTATGCGAGATATCCAGCATGTGTGTAAGTGTGGATGTCAGATGTTTGCTCACCCTGGAGTTTGTGTCTATGATGACTGACAAATGGAGGGTTGGCATCCAGAGGCCATGGAGGATTTCCTATGCTGAGGCTTGTGAGATGCTCCAAACAGCAAGGTTTTTTTCTACTGCACAGTTGGAGTTTGGTGTGTTAGCTCCATGGTCCCCCATATGGAAATTTTGGATAACAGAGCTCTCCCACATGGATGCCCAGAAAGCATATCTCTATGGACCATGCAGCTGAGGAACAAAACATGGCAGTTTTGTTCTGGTGGCTCTAGGGTGAAATACCAAGGCCTTGAGTTGACATGGAATGTCTTGCACAGGGATTACAATGCTGGTTTGTTACCAGGGAGATCTTAGACTGTGCTGCTGGCTAAAATTCCATTCAGGAGTCTCCTACCTTGAGGGTTTGACACAGGTCCAAGAGCACGTTTTCCTTCTGGGGACAGGAGTTTTTCTTCTGTGTAGCTTAGGGACCACATGTTGTATCAAATGTTGATAGTCCAGAACAGGTCTCTGAGGACAGATGCAAGAAAACCTAATTGGGGCTCCAATGAGGTCCTAGGGCATATGTGTTTCAATCTTCAGACTCTGGATCATTGACTTGATTGTCTGCCTAGATGTAGGGGCTAAGGGTGTTTCAGATTGCACATTTGCATCTAGAGCAGCCTCCAATATTGGGTGGCCTCAGGGGCCTTGTGGGTTTTTCTAATCTGGAGGTTTGGGGCAATTGGGTTGGGCAAAGTTTCCTTGGGTATGGCAGGCAAAGTCCTGTGGTGTGGCTCCAGAGACACCATCCTGGAGGAAATGTGATCCATGGTCTGAGAGAGAAGTCTGCAAACACAAACTAGGGTTAGGGATAGTGGCAATGTGATCGCAGGCCCAGTGAGTAGACCTAGAGGACAGTTCATCAGGAACTGTAATTAGGGTGATGCAAGGCAGTAGCACAAGCTTTTATATGTGGACTGTTGTCCCAGATGGCCTCGAAATGCAGATTTTGTCTCATGGGTACATGGGAAATTTTTCCTCTCTTAGGATCGTAGTGGTTCCCAATAGTTTGGTGGCTTTTTTGGGGAAGTGAAGAGTGCTGTTATCCATCTTAGTGGTGATTAGAGGGATTCTGGGTCTGGGTCCCTGGAATATCCCAACAAGGGTTAGTATTTGGGACTAGGGGCATACCAGGACTTTAATGCGGTATACTGGTGGTGCAAATGAGAGGGCTTGTATGGAGGCATGCTCAGGCTGAGGGCCACAATGCCTCTTTCTGCCCAGGGCAGTTCCCATGAGTGACCGTGGCCTCATGGACCACGCAGCTGGTTCCCACTCTCAGGGTTGAATACCCATCCCAACAGCCAGGTTTCCTGCCATCGGGAAGGAAGAGTACTCCTGGGCTTCAGTTTTCCCCATAGGCAGGGATTTGAGCTATGGTCTGGGAAGAGATGCCTGAATATCCAGGTTGAGTAGATGTGATGGCTTCAGGCCGTCAGGCTTCGGGCCAACAGTTCCCACCTGCAGAATATGCGGCCTGCTGTCTGCGTTGCTAAATGGAGGTCACATCTCAGGCTGTGTCAGACAGAGCATGACTGCCCACAGCGGCCTATGATATTAGGGTTCTGTCAAGGGTCATGCAGGTGGATCCTCATGTGGGTTTTCTTGTTAGACTCAGCAGGCACTTATTTATGTGGAACAGGCAGAATGCTGCATCGTGGCTCCAGAATGCCCTATCAAGAGGCCTTGGGGACCAGGAGGGTGAGGATGGAATGGTAAACACAAACTACAGTTCAATCCAGTGCCAGTCAGAAGGCTGATTTGAGCTATCCAACACCTGAGTAAGGGCGGATGTCAGATGTTTTCTCACAATGTAGTTTGTGTCTATGATGATCGACAAATGTAGGGGTGGCACAAGAGGCCATGGAGGATTTCCCATGCTATGACTTGTGAGATGCTCCAAACAGCAAGGTTTCCTTTTACTGGACAGGGGGATTTTGGATTGTTTGCTCCAGGTTCCCCCATATGGAAAGTTTGGGTAGCAGAGCTCTCCCGCATTGTTGCCTAGAAAGTACACCTCCATGATCCATTGCAGCTGAGGAAATTGCAGGTTCGATCTTGTGGCTTTGGGGCTAAGTTCCAAGCAGTCCGAAATGACACGGAGTTTCATGCTGTTGGATCACAATGCTGTTTGGGATCCATGGATAAGTTAGAATGTTGGATTGGTCAGAGGGCCACGCATGATTCTCCTACACTTTGACTTGGACACAGCTATCAAAAGCAAGGTATACTTCTGGGGAAAGGAGGGGTTCTGTAGTGTGGCTCAGGGACCACATGTTGGAATATAAGTTAGTATTGGGTAACAGGCCCTTGGGGATAGGAACCTGAAAATCTAAGCTCTGATATTAATGAAGTCCTAGAGTCCTGTTAGGTTCAATCTGCTGAATCAGGGCCTTTGACTTGGATGTGTGCCTTGGGGCAGGTTCTCACTGTGAGTCACAATGTACACTTGGGTCCAGACCATTCTTGGAAATTGAGGTAGGCTCAGGGGCTTTGTACTTTGCTCCTAAGTTCAGGGTTTGGGCAACAGTGAAGGGCAGAGTTTCCTTTGGGAGGGTAGGCACAATCGTCCAGTGTGTCTCCAGAGGCCCTATCCTGGAGGGCATGTACAACAGGGTTTTGGAGACAGAAATCTGCAAATGCGAACTAACACTAGGGTGAGGACCGTGGTGACCACAGCGCCTATATGAAGGCTCTGAGGGCAGCTCATTGTGTAGTGAAATTAAGGTGTCATTGAAGTAGTTGGGCAGACTTTTCTGTCTGGATTGTGTGTCCAGAACAGTCGCAAAATGTAGGGGTGGCTTCATGGGGCCATGGAACATTCTTCATCTCTAGGGATTCTGCCCATCTCCCAAGAATTTGCAGTCTCTGGAGGAAGGGAAGACTGTTGTTTTCAGTCTTAATGGACCCCCACAAGAGGGATTCCAGGGGTAGTTTCTGGGTTTAGGCGACTGAAAAACACCAAAGAGGGTGAGGATTTTCCCCTAGGGGCCTGGATGTCCCACTCTCTGGGCTCCTGGTCCAGCTACCATCGGGGTTTGTTTGGAAGCAGGTTCATGCTGATGGTCACAATGCCTGTTGGTGTCCAGGTCGTCTCCCATGTGTGGCTGTGGTCTCATGTCCATGCAGCTGGTTCCCACTCTGAGGGTTTGACACCCATCCCAACAGCCAGATTTACTGTCATCAGGAAGGAGGAGTACCCTTGTGCTTCAGGTACCCCATAGGCAGGGATTTGAGCTATGGACTGGGCACAGAGGCTTGAATATCCAGGGTGAGAAGAGATGACGGCTTTGGGCCACAACAAGTCCCACCTGCAGCAAATGTGGCCCACTGTCTGGGTGGCTGACTGGAGGTCGTGGCTCAGGCTCTGTCAGAGAGAGCCTAGTTCCCATGGTGGCCTAAGATATTAGGGTGTCGTCGAGGGCCCTGCAGGTGGAAACTCATATGGGGTTTCTGGGCAGACTCACCAGGCAATTCTTCTTTCTTGGGGCACGCAGAATGCTGCGTTGTTGCTCCAGAATTCCCTATCAAGAGGGCTTGTGGACCAGGAGGGTGAAGATGGAATGGTAAGCACATGCATCTGTTACAGTCATTACCAAGCAAAAGGCAGTTCCAGTGTGCAGAGGCTGATTGGATCCAACACCTGAGTAAGGGCGGATGTCTGCTGTTTGCTCACACAAGAGGTTGTGTCTATGAAGACCAAAAAATGGAGGGTGGCATCAAGAGGCCATGTAGGATTACCCCCGCTGGGGCTTGTGAGATGCTCCGAACAGCAAGGTTTCCTTCAACTGGACAGGGGGATTCTGGTTTGTTTGCTCTAGGGTCGCCCATGAGGAAAGTTTGTTTAGCATACCACTCCTATATGGATGCCTGGAAAGCACACCTCCATTCACCTTTGCAGCAGAGGAACATGGCAGGTTCGTTCTGGTGGCTCTAAGGCGAAGTACCAAGGACTTGAGTTTAAATGGAGTCTCATGAGGATGGGTCACAATGCTGGTTTGTTAACAGGGAGATCTTAGAATGTGCTGGTGGCTAAGGGGCCATGCAGGATTCATCTATCCTGAGGGTTTGACACAGGTCCAAGAGCACGGTTTTCTTCTGGGGACAGGAAATGTTCTGTTGTGTGGCTCAGGGACCACATGTTGAATCATAAGTTGGTATGCCAGAACAGGTCTCTGAGGACAGGTGCCGGAAAACCTAATCTAGGGTTCCAATGAAGTACTAGGGGCATGTCAGGTTCAAACATCTGACTCAGGCCCATTGACTTGGGAGTCTGCCTAGACGTAGGTGATCAGGGTGTTTTAGACTGCGCATTTCAGTCCAGAGCAGCCTCCAAATTTGGGGTGAGGTCAGGGGCCTTGCAGATTTCTGCCATCTGGTGGGTTTGGGCAACTTTGACAACACAATTTCCTTGGGGATGGCAGGCACAGTCCTGTGGTGTGGTTACAGAGACCACATCCTGGAGGGCATATAAGTCATGGTTTTGGGAGAGAAGTCTACAAACACAAACTTGGCTTAGGGTTAGTGGTGAGGTGATCGCAGGCCCAATGCATAGACCCGGATGACAGCTTGTAAGGAACCGTAAATTGGGTGACTTGAAGGCAGTAGCACAGGCTTTTGTATCTGGATTGTGCATCCAGGATGGCCTCAGAATGCAGGTGTGGGCTCATGGGACCATGGGAGGTTTTTCAGCTCTAAAGATCCTGGCAGCTCCCATTGCTAGGTGGCTTTCTCGGGGAAGTGAAGAGTGCTGTTTTCCATCTTGTGCGTGCCCCAAAACAGGGATTCCAGAGACGGGCTCTGGGCCAGGGTGCTTGGAAAATCCCACCAAGGCTTAGGATTTGGGCCAAAGGGCATACCAGGCCTGAAATGTGGGATCCTGATGGTGCAACTGAGAGGGTTTGTTTGAAAACATGCTCAGGCTGAGGGTCACAATGCCTGTTTGTGCCCAGCGTGGCCCTCAGGAATGGGCGTGGTTTCACTGGCTATGCAAATGGCTCCCACTTTGAGGGTTGGATACCCATCCCAACAGCCAGGTTTCCTGCCATGGGAAGGAGGAGTTCTCTATTGTGCTTCAGGTTAGCCTATTGGCAGGGTTTCTAGCAAAAGTATGGGGACAGGTGCCTGAACAGCAAGGATGGATAGAAATGACAGACTTTGTCCATGACCCTCTCACATGCTGGATATGGGTCCTGATCTCTGGGTTTCTGACAGTAGGTAAGGGGTCAGGCTCTGTAAGACACAGCACTAGTGGCCAGGAAGCCTATAAATCGGGGTTCCCTCGAAGGCTGAGCAGATTGAATCTCATGTGGGGTTTCTGAGAAGACCCACCATGCACTTCTTCTTTCTATGGGGAAGGAAGAATGCTGCATGGTAGCTCCAGAATTCCCCATCAAGTGGGCTTGGGGACCAGTCTGGTGAGGATGGTACTGTAAACATAAGCTACGAATCAACTCAGTGCCAAGTGGAAGGCAGTTCCTTTGTGCATCGACTTATACTGGATATCTAGCACATAAGGGTGGATGTCAGATGTTTGCTCACACTGGAGTTTGTATCTGTGATGACTGGCAAATGGAGGGGTGGTCTCCGAACTGCAAGGTTTCCTTCTTAGGACAGTCGAGACCTGTTGGAAGGATGCAGGACGTCCCATAAGGACCTTCTAAAGAGCAGGATTCTAACGATGGATGCCTGGGCAGCCCAACTTGCATTCCAATTGTCTCCCAGCACCAAGGCAGGTTCGATCTGCTGGCAGTGGGGGAACAACCAAGGGGGCTGAATTGAAATGGACTCTCCTGAGGAGACACAGAGACAGGTCTCGAATGTGTCATAGAAGGAATCCTTGCGGTTTGTAGTATCACGCAATCCCACCGTGGGAAAACCTCCATGGCCTCGTGATGCACACCCACCTTCATGAAGGGGCCATCATGGATAGAAACTCCATCCTGAGCCAATGTCTGATCCTCGCCCTGACTTCAGATGCACGAAATCTCGATTCAGCTCTGTAGAGTGTGCCTGCCATGCCCTCGTCTCGAAACCTAAGCCTAGCTTGTGTTCTCAGATCCGTCCTCACACTCCTGGACCACAATCCTTCCAGTTGGGAATTCTGGAGACACAATGTAGCACTCTGCCTTCTCTCCAGAAGAAAAATGTTGCCCTATGGAGCTACCCAGAAACGCCAAATGAGGATCAACCTGTATGCCACTTGACTGTACCCCAATTATACAGTCTAGCCTCAGTACTGAAGAAATGTCTGACACAGTATGAGCCCAGACCTCCCAACCGACACCCAGACAGCTGGCCGTACACTGAGCACATCGGACCCGCCATGGCCTTAGGTCGTCATCTCTTCCCAACCTCGGTTGTCAGGCTTCAGAACCTAGACCTTATCTCCATTCACTCCCCAGGGGTGAACGTGATGCAAAAATGAGAACTCCTCCTTCCCCATGCCCAGAATCCTTGTAGTTGACATGTTGTCCAATGGTCAATGTAGGAGAAACCAGCGTGCCCTGGTGGCCCCGCCCATGCTTGAGGGCCACGTTGGGCACAAACATGCATTGTGACCCTCAGAGTGTGCCCTGTCCTCAAGTAAGGCCTCTGAGTGGCTGGAACAAGAGCCCGCATATGGGGCATACCATGTCCCTAGGCCCCGAATATTAACCAGATGTCATGTTGTCCACGTGCCCCTCCCTAAGGCTCTGCTCTGGAATCCCTCTTTTGGTGGTACACCTGAGGTTAAAAAACAAAACAAAACAAAACAACAACAACAAAAAAAGAAACAGAAAGGGCTCCACCATCCCACAGAATGAATCCAGACTCTTGGAGTCTGGCCAAATTCCTCAGAGGGAATCTCGCTCATGGCCCATGGGGCCACCCCGTCATTTCACAGATATCGTTAGACACAAAATCCAGTGACAAAATCCTGAGCAAGCGCCTCGCACTTGCCCTCTGTTCATTTTGCAGAGTTCTCCTCAAGGTCTGTAGACCGTGCCTCCCATACCTATGTCCTTTAATCTAAGCCGAGTTTCTCTTTTCAGACTTCTGTCCCCACAGCCCTGGCCCACACACCCTCCAGGCTGGGACCCCTGGAGCCACACCTCAGGACTGTGCCTGCTCTCTCCAAGGGAATTCTGCCCATTCCATTGGCCACAACCATACAGATTAGGCGAAACCTCCAAAGACCCCGAGGACTTCCCAATAGTGTAGGCCGTCTGGGACAGACAGGGGTGATGTGACAGAAGCTGAGCACTCTGCCTGCTCTCCAGAACAAAAACGTTGCCATATGGGGCTACCCAGAATCCCCAAATGAGGATCAACGTGCACGCCACTTGAATGTACCCCAATTATAAGTCTACGCTGGGCACTAAAGCCCTATGTGACACAACCTGAGTCTGGACCCCACAACCGACACCCAGACAGCTGGCCACACACCGAGAACACCTGACCCGCCATGGCCATAGGTCGTCATCTCTTCCCACCCTCGGTTTTCAGGCTTGAGAACCTAGACCTTATCTCCAAACACTGCCCAGGGTTGAACATGATGCAGAAATCAGTGCTCCTCCTTCTGCATGGCAAGAAACCATGTGGTTGGCATGTTGTAGAACGTTCAGAGTAGGAGAAACCATCTTGGCCCATGAGGCCCCACCCATGCTTGAGGGCCAGATTTGGCACAAACTCGGATTGTGATACTCAGCATGAGCACTTTCCTCAAGTAAGGCCTCTCAGTGGCTGGACCTGGAGCCAGCATATGGGGCTTGCCATTCCTTTAGGCCACCATTTTAAACCAGAGGTCGTGTTGTCCAGTCACCCCTCCCTAGAGCTCTCCTCTGGAATCAGTCTTTTGGTTGGACACTTGAGGTAAAAAACAGAAAGGACACCTCCCATTCCAAAGAATGACCACAAACTCTTGGAATCGGTCTAAATCCCCAGAGAGGGATACTCGTCTGTGCCCGATGAAGCCACCTCGACATTCATTGGCTATTGTTGAAGCAAAATCCAGAGACAAAAGATTGAGGAAGCACCTCACATTCATCCTTTGTTCATATCATGAAGAGTTCTCCTCACTGTCTGTAGATCGTGCCTGCTGTACCTACATCCCCAAACCTAAGCTGGGTTTGTGTTTTCAGACTTCTGTCCCCACAGCCCTAGTCCACACACCCTCTAGGATGGTGCCCCTGGAGCCACACTTTAGGACTGTTCCTGCGCTTGCCGTGGGAATTCTGCCCATTTCATTTGACCCAACACTACAGATTCGGAGAAACCTCCAAAGACTCTGAGGCCATCCCAATACTGTGGGCCACCTGGAACAAACATGGGTGATATGACACCAGCTATGCAACTACCTCCACTCAGACCCATAGACAGATGTCCCCAGAGAAGATGATTCAACCGGACATGCCCCTAGGCCCTAATTGGATCCATTGTTTTGTTTCCAGACATCTCTCCTCAGAGTCCTGGTTTCTAATACCAGCATATGGGGGTTTCCTGAAGCACCTATCATAACAAATCTCATCACCACAATGGAAACTTGCTCAATGGAGATGTGTCAAAACCTTCGGTTAGGAGAATCATTCAGTGCCCCGGTGCCACCGCCACATTCCAAGGTCTCCATGAACAAAAACCCACAATATGACCAATCCTCAGGAGAGTTCATTTCACCTCAGCCTCCTCGGTTGCTCCCCTAGAGCCAGCAGATCAAACCTGTCCTGTTGAGAGGATACAATTTGAATGTGAGGTGGGCTGGCCAAGCATCAGTCCTTAGAACCCTGCTCTGGAGTCATTCCAGATAGGAGGTCCTTGAGCCATCCAACAGGTCTCAAATGTCCCGCAGAAGGAATCCTTGTGGTTTGGAACTTCTCATAACTCCCATCAAAGGAAAAACTCCATGGCCACATGAAGCCCCCCCCGCCTTAATGAAGGGGCCAACATGGACAGAAACTCCAACCTATGCCAACGTCTGATCCTCGCCCTGCCTTCAGATGCACGAGATCTCGATTTAGCTCTGCAGAGAGCGCCTGACATGCTCTCGCCCCGAAACCTGGCTTAGCTTGTGTTCACATACTTCTGTCCTCACACTCCTGGGCCACAAGCCCTCCAGTTTGGGAATTCCGGAGTCACAATGCAGCACTCTGCCTGCCCTCCAGAAGAAAAACGTTGCCCTATGGGGCTACCCAGAAACCCCAAATGAGGATCAACCTGCACGCCAGTTGACTGTACCCCAAGTATACAATCTAGCCTGGGCACTAATGCCCTGTCTGACAGCCTGAGCCCGGATCTCCCGACTGAAACCAAGACAACTGGTGCCACACCTCAGGACTGCGCCTGCCCTCTCCAAGAAAATTTTGTCCATTCCATTGGCCACAACGCTACAGATTAGGAGAAATCTCCAAAGACCCCAAGACCATCCGAATAGTGTCGGCCCCCCAGGACAAAAGAGGCGATCTGACACCAGCTGAGCAATGACCTCCACTCAGAACCATAGACAGATGTTTCCAGAGAAGAAGATTGAAGCAGACAGGCCCTAGGACCTAATAGGATGCATTGCTTTGGTTTCCAAGCATCTTTCCTCAGATGCCTGGTTTTCAATATCATCTTATTGTGGTTCCTGAGGAACGAATCAGAACAAATCTCAACTGCACATGGGAAACATGCCTTTGGAGATGTCTCAAAAACTTCAGTTAGGAGACTCTTTCAGGGCGCCAGCGCCACTGCCCCATTCCAAGGTCTCAATGGACACAAACTTACATTATGATCAATCCTCAGGAGAGTCCATTTCAAATCAACCCCCTCGGTTGCTCCCCCAGAGCCAGCAGATCGAACCTGCCTTGTCCCTAGAAGACAATTGGAATGTGAGTTGGGCTGCCCAGGCATCCATCCTTAGAACACTGCTCTGATGAATTTCCTTATGGGGCGTCCTGGATCCATACGACAGGTCTCGACTGTCCCGCAGAAGGAATCCTTGGTGTTTGGAGTATCACACAATCCCAATGTGAGAAAACCTCCATGGCCTCTTGATGCTCCCCACCACCTTCATGAAGGGACCATCATGGATAGAAACTCCATCCTGAGCCAATGTCTGATCCTCGCCCTGACTTCAGATGCACAAAATCTCGATTCAGCTCTGAAAAGTGTGCCTGCCATGCCCTCGTCTTGAAACATAAGCCTAGCTTGTGTTCTCAGACTTCTGTCCTCACATTTCTGGCCCACTAGCCCTCCAGTTGGGAATTCTGGAGACACAATGCAGCACTCTGCCTGCCCTCCAAAAGAAGAACGTTTACCTATGAGGCTACTGAGAAACGTCAAATGAGGATCAACCTACATGCCACTTGATTGTACCCCAGTTATACAGTCTAGCCTGGGCACTAAAGCCCTATCTGACACAGCCTGAGCCCAGAACTCCCGACCGACACCCAGACAGCTGGCCACACACTGAGCACATCGGACCTGCCATGGCCTTAGGTCATCGTCTCTTCCCAAACTCAGTTTTCAGGCTTGAGAACCTAAAACTTATCTCCACTAACTACCCAGGGGTGAATGTGATGCAGAAATCAGAAGTCCTCCTTCCCCAAGGCAAGAAACCTTGGGGTTGGCATGCTGTCCAAAATTCAGTGTAGGAGAATCCAGTGTGGCCCATGAGGCCCCACTCATGCTTGAGGGCTGCAATGGGCACAAACACACGTTGTGACCCTCAGCCTGAACCCTGTCCTTAAGGAAAGCACCTCAGGGGCAAGACCAAGAGCATGCATATGGGGCTTGGTATGCCCCTAGTCTGCCAATCTTAACCAGAGGTTGAGATGTCTAGTCACCAATACTCAGGGCTCTGCTCTGGAATCCTTCTATGGTGGGACAACTGAGGTAAAAAAAAAATACTGAAAGGATTCCTCCCATTCACTGAATGACTCCAAACACTTGGGATCTGGCCAAATCCACAGAGGGAAAGACTCATCAATGGTCCATGAGGCCATCCCGATATTCCACGGTCACTGTTGACACAAAATCCAGAGACAAAAACCTGGGCAAGCGCCTCACACTTGCCCTTTGTTCATAGCCCGAAAAATTCTCCTCACAATCTATAGATAGGGCCTGTCAAACATACATCCCCAAACCTAAGCTGAGTTTGGGTTTCCAGACGTCTGTCCCCACAGTCCTAACCCACAAACCCTCCAGGATGGGGCCCCTGGAGCTACACCTCTGGACTGTGCCTGCCCTCTCCAAGGGAATTCTGCCCACTCCATTGGCCACAACCCTACAGATTAGGAGAAACCTCCAAAGTCCCTGAGGCCATCCCAATAGTGTAGGCTGACCAAGACAAACATGTGCGATCTATCTCAAGCTGAGCAACTACCTCAACTCAGACCCATAGACAGATATCCCCAGAGAAGAAGACTGAGCTAGACAGGCACCTAGGCCCTAATCGGATCCATTGCTTTTGTTTCCAGGCATCTCTCCTCAGAGTCCTGGTTTACAATACCAGCATATGGGTTCTTCTGCAGGTAGCAATCAGAACAAATCTCATCTAAACATGGGAAACATTCTTCTTGGAGCTGTGTCAAAACCTCCAGTTAGGGGAAAACTTCAGGTCCCTAGAGCCACCGCCCCATTCCAATGACTCCATGGACACAAACCCACATTATGACCCATTCTCAGGAGAGTCCATTTCAACACAGCCCCATCAGTTGCTCACCCAGAGGAAGCAGTTCAAATGTGCCTTGTAGCTAGGAGACAATAGGAAAGCGAGGAGAGCTTTCCAGGCTTCCATCCTTAGAACCCTGCTCTAGCGTCGTTCCATATGGGAAGTCCTGGAGCCATCTGACTGGTCTCGACTGTTCTGTAAAAGGAATCCTTGCCGATTGGAGCATCTTACAACTCCCATCGTGGGAAAGCCTCCATTGTCCCATGATGTCCCCCACCCTCATGAAGGGTCCATCCTGAACAGAAACTCCAACATGAGCCTACGTCTGATCATCGCCCTGACTTCAGATGCATGAGATTTTGATTTAACTCTGCAGAGTGTGCCTGCCATGCCCTCGGCCCAAAACCAAAGCCTAGCTTGTGTTCTCAGACTTCCTTTCTCACACTTCTGGCCCACAAGACCTCCAATTTGGGAATAAGGGAGCCACAATGCAGCACTCTTCCAGCCCTCCAGAAGAAAAACGTTGCCTATGGGGCTACCCAGAAATGCCAAATGAGGATCAATCTGCACGCCAATCAACTGTATTCCAATTATACAGTCTACCCTGGGCAATAATGCCCTTTCTGACACAGCCTGAGCCCGGACTTCCCGTCCGACACTCAGTCAGCTGGGGCCACAACTCAGGACTTTGCCAGCCCTCTCCAAGGGAATTCTTTGCATTTCATTTGCCACAACCCTACAGATTAGGAGAAACCTCCAAAGTCCCTGAGACCAGTCAAATAGTGTGGGCCTCCCGGGACAAACAGGTGCGATCTGACACAAGCTGGGCGATGACCTCCGTTCTGAATCATAGACAGAGGCTCTCAGAGGAGAATATTGAAGCGGAAAGGCCCCTAGGCCCTAATTGGATCCATTGCTTTGGATTCCAGGCATCAGTCCTCAGATACTTGGTTTCCAATAGCAGCTCATGGGGATTCCTGAGGCACTGATCAGAACAAATCTCATCTCCACATGGGAAACTTGCTGTTTGGAGCTCTCTCAAAACCTCAGGTTAGGAGAATTCTTCAGGACACCAGAGCCACTGCCCCATTCCAAGGTCTCAATGGACGCAAACCCACATTATGACCGATCCTCAGGAAAGTCTATTTCAATTCAACCCTCTCGGTTGTTCCCTCACTGCCAGCAGATCGAACCTGCCTTGTCACTAGGAGACGACTGGAATGCGAGTTTGGCTGCCCAGACATCCTTCGTTAGAACCCACCTCTGGAGAAGTTCCTTATGGGACGTCCTTGTTCCATCCAACAGATCTTGACTGTCCTGCAGAAGGAATCCTTGTGGTTTGGAGCATCACACACTCATACAGTGGGAAAACTTCCAAGGCTTCCTGATGCCCCCCAGACTTCATGTCCGGGAAATCATGGACAGAAACTCCAACCTAAGCCAACTTCTGATCCTCGCCCTGACTTCAGATGCAGGAGATCTCGATTCAGCTTTGCAGAGTGTGCCTGCCGTGCCACCACTGGAAAACCTAAGCCTAACTTGTGTTCTCAGACTTCCGTCCTGAAATTTCTGGCCCACAAGTCCTCAAGTTGGGAATTCTGGAGCCACAAAGAAGCACTCTGCCTGCCCTCCAGAAGAGAAACATTGCCCTATGGGGCTACCCAGAAACCCCAAATGAAGGACAACCTGCAGGCCACTCGACTGTACCCCCATTATACAGTCTACCCTGGGCAATAATGCCCTGTCTGACACAGCCTGAGTCCAGACCTTCTGACCGACACCCAGAGCACACTGAGCACATTGGACCCGCCATGGCCTTAGGTCGTCATCTCTTCCCAAACTCGGTTTTCAGGCTTCAGAACCTAGACCTTATCTCCGCTCACTGCCAAGTGGTGTACGTGATGTAGAAATCAGAACTCCTCCTTCCCCACAGCCAGAAACTTTGTGGTTGGCATGTTGTCCAATGTTCAGTATAGAAGACACCAGCGTGGCCCATGAGGCCCCACCCATGCTTGAGGCCGCATTGGGCACAAACACACATTGGGACCCTCAGCGTGAGCCCTGTCCTCAAGTAAAGTCTCTCAGGGGCTGGACAAAAAGCACGCATATGGGCTTGCCATGGCCCTAGTCCCCCAATCATAACCAGAACTTGAGAAGTCTAGTCACCCCTACTCAGTGCTCTTCTCTGGAGTCCCTCTTTGGTGGGACACATGAGGTTAAAAATAAAAGAGAGAGAGAAAATAGAGGAAGGACTCCTACCATCCAAATAATGACCCCAAACACTTGGAATCGGGCAAAATCCCAGAGAGTAAAACTCATCCATGGCCGATGATGCCATCCCGACATTCCCCGGACACCGTTGATGCAAAATCCGGAGACAAAAACCTGAAAAAACGCCTCACAGTTGCCCCTTGATCATAGTCTGAAAAATTCTCATCGAGGTCTGTAGATTGGTCCTGCCATACCTATGTCCCCAAACCTAAGCCGAGTTTGTGTTTTGAGAATTCTGTCCCCACAGTCCTGGCCAACACACGCTCAAGGCTGAGACCCCTGGAGCCACACCTCAGGACTGTGCCTGCCCTCTTCAAGGGAATTCTGATCCTTCCTTTGGACGCAACCTGACAGATTAGGAGAAACCTCCAAAGTCCTCGAGGCCATCCCAATACTGTTCGGCCGCCCAGGACAAACAGGGGTGATCTGTCACAAGCTGCACAACTACCTCAACTCAGACCCTTAGACAGATATCCCCAGAGAAGAAGATTGAACCGAACAGGCACCTAGGCCCTAATGGGATCCATCGCTTTGGTTTCCAGGCATCTCTCCTCAGAGGCCTGGTATCCAATACAAGCATATGTGGGTTCCCAGTGGTATCAATCAGTACAAACCTCGTCTCCACATGGGAAACTTGCTCTTTGGAGCTGAGTCAAAACCTCCAGTTAGGAGAAACCTTCAGGTACACGGAGCCACTACCCCCTTCCAAGTTCTCCATGGACACAAACCCACATTATGACCCATCCTCAGAAAAGCCCATTTCAAATCAGTCCCCTCGGTTGCTCCCCCAATGCCAGCAATCGAACCTGCATTATCACAAGTAGATAATTGGAATGCGAGGTGGGCTGCCCAGGACTCCACTCTTAGCACCCTCCTCTGGCATTGTTCCATAACGGACGTCCTGGAGTCATCCGACAGGTCTCGACCTTCCTGAGAAGGAATCCTTGGGGATTGGAGCATCTCACTACTCCCATCTTGGAAAAACCACCATGGCCTCATGATGTGCCCTCCCCTTCACGAAGAGGAAAAATGGACAGAAACTCCACCTGAGCCAATGTCTGATCCTTGCCCTGACTTCATATCCACAAGATTTCGATTCAGCTCAGCAGAGTGTGCCTGCTGTGCCCTCACTCCAAAACCTAAGCCTAGCTTGCATTCTCAGACTTCCATCCTCACACTTCTGGGCCACAAGCCCTCCAGTTTGGGAATTCTGGAGCCACAATGCAACACTATGCCTGCCCTCCAGAAGAGAAATGTTTCCTATGGGGTTACCCAGAAACCCCAAATCAGGATCAACTTGCCTGCCACTAGACTGTACCCCAATTGTATAATTGAACCTGGGCACTAATGCACTGTATGACACAGCCTGAGCCCAGACTTCCCGACCAACACCCAGACAGCTGGGGCCGCACTTCAGGACTGTGCCTGCCCTCTCCAAGGGAATTCTGCTCATTCCATTGGCCACAACCCTACAGATTAAGAGAAACCTCCAAAGACCCCTAGACCATACCAGTAGTGTAGGTCTCCCGGGAGAAACAGGGGCAATCTGATACAAGCTGAGCAACGCCCACCAGTCAGGACCATAGACAGATCTTCCCAGAGAAGAAGATTGAAGCATACAGGACCCTAGGCCCTAATCAGATTCATTGCTTTGGTTTCCAGGCATCTCTCCTCAGAGGCTTGGTTTCCAATACCTGCTTATGCAGTTTCCTGAGGCGCCAATCAGAAAAAATCTCATCTCCATATGGGAAACTTGCTCTTTGGAGGTGTGTCAATAACTCGGTCTAGGAGGATCCTTCAGGGTGTCAGCGCCACTGCCCCATTCCAAGGTCTCCATGGACAACAACCCACATTATGACCCATCCTCAGGAGAGTCCATTTCAACTCATCCCCCTCAGTTTCTCCTCCAGAGCCAGCAGACTGAACCTTCTTTGTCACTAGGAGAGAACTGGAATGTGAGTTGGGCTGCCCAGGCGTCCATCGTTAGAACACTGCTCATGAGAAGTTCCCTATGGGACGTCCTGGATCCATCCATCATGTTTCGACTGTCCCACAGAAGGAATCCTTGCCGTTTGGAGCATCACACAATCCCACCTTGGGAAAAACTCCATTGCCTCATGATCCCCCCCCCACTTTCATGAAGGGGCCATCATGGACAGAAACTCCAACCTGAGCCAACTTCTGATCCTTCTCTGACTTCAGATGCACGTGAATTCGATTCAGATCTGCTGAGTGTACCTGCCGTGCCCATGCCTCGAAACCTAAGCCTAGCTTGTGTTCTCAGACTTCTGTCCTCATAGTCCTGGCCCACAAGCCCTCCAGTTTGTCATTCCAGATACACAATGCAGCACTCTGCCTGCCCTCCAGAAGAAAAATGTTGCCCTATATGGCTATCCTGAAATGCCAAATGAAGATCAACCTGCATGCCACTTGACTATACCCCAATTAGACAGTCTAGCCTGGGCAGTGAACCCCAGTCGGACACAGCCTGAGATCGGACCTCCCTAATGAAACCCAGACAGCTGGCTGCACTGAGCACATAGGACCCACCATGGCTTTAGGTCGTCATCTCTTCCCAACCTCGGTTTTCAGGTTTCAGAACCGGGACCATGTCTCGACTCAATGAACAGGGTTGATCTTGATGCAGAAATCAGAACTCCTCCTTCCCCATGGCCAGAAACCTTGTGGTTGGCATGTTTTCCAATGTTCAGTGTAGGAGAAACCAACGTGGCAAATGAGGCCTGCCCATGCTTGAGGGCCGCCATGGGCTCAAACAAACATTGGGAGCCTCAGCGTGAGCCCTGTCCTCAAGTAAAGCCTCTCAGTGACTGGTCCAAGAACTCGCATATGGGGTATGCTATGCCCCTAGTCCCCCAATGTTAACCAGAGGTCAAGATATCTAGTCACCCCTACTCAGGGCTCTGCTCTGGATTCCCTCTTTGGTGTGATACCTGTGGTAAAAAAAAAAAAAAATAGAGAAAGATTCCTCCCATCCACAGAGTAACCCCAAACACTTGGGATCGGGACAAATCCACAGAGAGAAAGACTTGTCCATGGCCCATGAGGCCACCTCAACATTCCACGGCCACCATAGACACAGAATCCAAAGACATAAGCCTGAGCAAGCGCCTCACCCTTGCCCTTTGTTCATAGCATGAAAAATTATCCTCACGGTCTGTAGGTCAGGCCCGTCATACATACGTCCCCACCTAAGCCGAGTTTGTGTTTTCAGACTTCTGTCCCCAGAGTCCTGGCCCACACTCCCTCCAGGCTGGGGTCCCTGGAGTCACACCTCGGGACTGTGCCTGCCCTCTCCTGGGGAAATCTGCCCATTCCATTGGGCACAACCCTACAGATTAGTAGAAACCTAAAAAATCCCCGAAGCGATCCCAATATTGTAGGCCACCCAGGACAAACAGGGGAGAATTATCAGAAGCTGAGAAACTACCTCCATTCAGACCCATAGACAGATATCCCCAAAGAAGATTGAACCAGACAGGCACCTAGGCCCTAATTGTATCCATTGCTTTTGTTTCCAGGCATCTCACCTCAGAGACCTGGTTTCCAAAACCAGCATATAGGTTTTTCCAGAGGTACCAATCAGAACAAATCTCGCCTTCACACGGGAAACCTGCTCTTTGGAGCTGTGTCAAAACCCCCAGTTAAGAGAAACTTTCAGGTTCCTGGAACCACGGCCCCATTCCAAGGTCTCCATGGACACAAACCCACATTATGACCCATCTTCAGGACAGTCCATTTCAAAGCACCCTCCTCGGTTGCTCCCCCAGAGTCAGCAGATCAAACCTGCCTTGTCACAAGGAGACAATAGGAATGCGAGTCGGGCTCTCCAAGCATCCATCCTTAGAACCCTGCTGACGCCATTCTGTATGGGACATCCTCGAGCCATCTGACAGGTCTCAACTATCCTGCAGAAGGAATACTTGCCGATTGGAGCATCTCACAACTCCAATCGTGGGAAAACCTCCATGGCCCCATGAGGCCCCCCACCTTCATGAGGGGGACATCCTGAACAGAAACTTCAACCTGAGCCTACATCTGATCCTCGCACTGACTTCAGATGCACAGATCTCTATTTAGCTCTGCAGAGTGTGCCTGCCATGCCCTCGCCCCAAAACCTAAGACTAGCTTGTGTCTCAGACTTCTTTCCTCACACTTCTGGCCCTCAAGCCCTCCAGTTTGGGAATAAGGGAGCCACAATTCAGCACTCTGCTTGCCCTCCAGAAGAAAAACGTTGCCTATGGGGCTACCCAGAAACCCCAAATGAGTATCAACCTGCACGCAACTCAACTGTACTCCAATTATACAGTCTACCCTGGGTACTAATGCACTGTCTGACACAGCCTGAGCCCGGACTTCCTATCTGACACCCAGGCAGGTGGGGCCACACCTCAGGACTGTGCCAGCCCTCTCCAAGGGAATTCTTCCCATTTCATTTGCCACAACCCTACAGATTAGGAGAAACCTCGAAAGTCCCCAAGAGCAGCAAATAGTGTTGGCTTACCGGACAAACAGAGGTGATCTGACACAATCTGAGCAATGACCTCCACTCAGACCCATAGACAGATGTTCTCAGAGGAGAATATTGAAGCGGACAGGCCCCTAGGCCCTAATCGGATCCATTGCTTTTCGATTCAGATCTGCCGAGTGTACCTACCAGGTATCTCTCCTCAGATGTCTGGTTTCTAATAACAGTTTATGGGGGTTCCTGCAGCACCAATCAGAACAAATCTTGTCTCCACATGGGAAAATTGCTCTTTGGAGCTGTCTCAAAACCTCAGGTTAGGACAATCCTTCAGGGCACCAGAGCCATTGCCACATTCCAAGGTCTCCATGGACACAAACCCACATTATGACTGATCCTCAGGAGAGTCCATTTCAATTCAGCCCCCTCGGTTGTTTCCCCAGTGCCAGATTAGGAGAAACCTAAAAAGTCCCTGAGGCCATCACAATAGTGTTGGCCGCCCAGGACAAACTGGGGAGATCTGTCACAAGCTGAGCAACAACCTCCACTCAGACCCATAGACAGATATCCCCAGAGAAGAAGATTGAACCGGACAGGCATCTAGGCTCTAATCTGATCCATTGCTTTTGTTTCCAGGCATCTTTCCTCAGAGGCCTAGTTTCTAATAGCAGCATATGGGGGTTTCCGGAGGTACCAATCAGAACAAATCTCATCTCCACATGGGAAACTTGATCTTTGGAGCTGTCTCAAAACCTCTAGTTAGGAGAAACCTTCAGGTCCCTGGAGCCACAGCCCCATTCCAAGGTCTCCATGGACACAAAACCACATTATGACCACTCCTCAGAGAGTCCATTACAACTCAGCCCCCTCGGTTGCTCCCCCAGAGCCAACAGATTGAACCAGCCTTGTCACTAGGAGACAATTGGAAAGCGAGTTGGGCTGCCCAGGCATCCATCATTAGAACCCTGCTCTAGAGAAGTTCCTTATGTGGTGGTCTTGATCCATCCGACAGGTCTCGACTGTCCCACAGAAGGAATCCTTGTGGTTTGCAGCATCACACACTCACACAGTGGGCCAACTCCATGGCCTCGTGATGCCCCCACCTTCATGTCGGGGACATCATGGAAGGAAACTCCAACCTGAGGCAATGTCTGATCCTTGCCCTGACTTCAGATGGGTGAGAACTCGATTCAGCTCTGCAGACTGTGCCTGCCATGCCCTCGCCCCAAAACCTAAGCCTAGCTTGTGTTTCCCGACTTCCATCCTCACACTTCTGGCACACAATCCCTCCAGTTTGGGAATTCTGGTGACACAATGCAGCACTATGTCTGCCTTCCAGAAGAAAAACTTTGCCCTATGGGGCTACCCAGAAACCCCAAATGAGGACCAACCTGCATGCCACTTGCCTGTACCCCCATCATACAGTCTATCCTGGGCAGTAATGCCCAGTGTGACACAGAATAAGCCTGGACCTTGTGAACGACACCCAGACAACTGACTGCACACTGAGCACATCACACATGCCATGGCCTTAGGTCGTTATTTCTTCCAAACATTGGTTTTTAGGCTTCAGAACCTAGACCTTATCTCCACCTACTGCCAAGCGATATACGTGAAGCAAAAATCAGAATTCCTCTTTCCCCGTGACCAGAACCCTTGTGGTTGGCATGTTGTCCAACGTTCATTGTAGGAGAAACCAGTGTGGCCCATGAGGCTCCAGCCATGCCTGAGGGCCATGATGGACAAAAACACACATTGGGACCCTCAGCGTGAACCCTGTCCTCAAGTAAAGCCTCTCACAGGCCGTACCAAGAGCCCGCATATGGGGCTTGGCATGGCCCTATTCCCCCAATCTTAACCAGAGCTCGAGAAGTCTGGTCGCCCCTACTCAGAGCTCTTCTATGCAATCCCTATATGGTGAGACACATGAGGTAAAAAAAAAAAAAAATAGAGAAAGGACTCCTATTATCCAAAGAATGAACCCAAACACTTGGAATTGGGCCAAATCCCCAGAAAGAAAAACTCGTCCATGGCCGATGAGGCCAGCCCGACATTCCACGGCCACCATTGGTGCAAAATCTGGAGACAAAATCCTGATAAAACGCCTAACACTCGCTCATTGATCATGGCCCGAAAAATTCTCACAGTCTGTAGATTGAGGCTGCCATACCTACGTCCCCAAACCTAAGCCGAGTTTGCGTTTTCAGACTTCTGTCCCCACAGCTCTGGGGGGGGGGGGCCTGGAGCCACACCTCAGGACTGTGCCTGCCCTCTTCAAGGGAATTCTGATCCTTCCTTTGGACACAACCTGACAGATTAGGAGAAACCTCTAAAGTCCCTGAGGGCATCCCAATAGTGTCAGCCGCCCAGGACAAACAGGGATGATCTGTCACAAGCTGCACAATTACCCCCACTCAGACCCATAGACAGATATCCCCAGAGAAGAAGATTGAACCGGACAGACAGACACCTAGGCCCTAATTGTATCCATTGCTTTTTCTTCCAGGCATCTTTACTCAGAGGCCTGGTTTCCAATACCAGCATATGGGGGTTCCTGGAGGAATCAATCAGTACAAACCTTGTCTCCACATGGGAAACTTGCTTTTTGGAGCTGTGTCAAAACCTCTGGTTAGGTGAAACCTTCAGGTACATGGAGCCACTGCCCCATTCCAAGGTCTCCATGGACACAAACCCACATTATGACCCATCCTCAAGAGAGCCAATTTCAACTCAGATCCCTTGATTGCTCCCCCAGAACCAGTGATTGAAACTGCCTTATCACAAGTAGATAATTGGAATGCGAGACGGGCTGGTCAGGATTCCATCCTTAGAACCCTGCTCTGGCGTTGTTCCATAATGAACGTCCTGGAGCCATCCGACAGGTCTCGACTGTCCTGCAGAAAGAATCCCTGGGGATTGGAGCATCTAAATACCCCCATCTTGGTAGAACCACATGGCCTCATGATGCGTCCGCCCCTTCGTGAAGGGGGGAAATGGACAGAAACTCCACCCTAAGCCAAAGTCTGATCCTCGCCCTGACTTCATATCCACGAGATCTCGATTTACCTCAGCAGAGTGTGCCTGCTGTATCCTCGCTCCAAAACCGACACCTAGCTCATGTTCTCAGACTTCTGTCATCACACTCCGGGGCCACAAGCCCTCCAGTTTGGGAATTTTGGAGCCACAAGGCAGCAATCTACCTGACCTCCAGAAGAAAAACTTTGCCCTATGGGACTAACCAGAAACCCCAAATGAGTATCAACCTTCACTTCACTCGACTGTACCACAATTGTACAGTGTACCCTGCACACCCATGTGCTGTCTGACATAGCCTGATCCCAGACCTCCCAACCGACACCCGGACAGCTGGGGCCACACCTCAGGACTGTGCCTGCCCTCTTCAAGGGAATTCTGCCCCATTTCATAGGCCACAACCCTACAGATTACTAGAAACCTCCAAAGACCCCAAGACCATCCCAACAGTGTAGGCCTCCCATGAGAAACAGTGGCAATTAGATGCAAGCAGAGAAACGATCTCCACTCAGAACCGTAGACAGATGTTCCCAGAGAAGAAGTTTGAAGCGGACAGGCCCCTAGGCCCTAATAGGATCCATTGCTTTGGTATCCTGGCATCTCTCCTCAGAGGCCTGTTTTCCAATACCAGCTTATGGGGTTTCCTGAGGCAACAATCAGAACAAATCTCGTCTCCACATGGGAAACTTGCTCTTTGGAGCTGTGTCAATACCTCCGGTTAGGAGAATCCTTCAGGGCGCCAGTGCCACTGCCCCATTACAAGGTCTCCATGGACACAAACCCACATTATGACACATCCTCGGGAGATTCCATTTCAACTCACCCCCCTACATTGCTCCCCCAGAGCCAGCAGAGCGAACCTGCATTGTCGCTAGAAGAAGATTAGAATAAGAGTTGGGCTGCCCAGGCATCCATCGTTAGAACCCTGCTCTGGAGAAATTTTTTTGTGAGACGTCCTTGTTCCATCCAACAGGTCTTGACTGGCCCGCAGAAATAATCCTTGTGGTTTGCAGCATCACACAATCCCACCATGGGAAAAACTCCGTGGCCTTGTGATGTCCCCCCTTCATGTAGAGATCATCATGAACAGAAACTACAACCTGAGGCAATGTCTAATCCTCACCCTGACTTCAGATGCACAAGATCTCGATTCAGATATGCAGAGTGTGCCTGCTATGCCACCACTGGGAAACCTAAGCCTAACTTGTGTTCTCAAACTTCCATCCTCCAACTCCTGGCTCAAAAGTCCTCCAGTTTGGGAATTCTAGAGACACAATGCAGCACTCTGCCTGCCTTACAGAAGAAAAACACTGCCCTCTGGGGCTACCCAGAAACCCCAAATGAGGATCAACCTGCATGCCAGTTGACAGTACCCCAATTATACAGTACATCATGAACAGTAGAGCCCTGTCTGACTCAGCCTGAGCCCAGACCTGGTGACCGACACCCAGACAGCTGGCCGCACACTGAGCACATCAGACACGTCATGGCCTTAGGTCGTCATCTCTTCCCAACTTTGGTCTTCAGGCTTCAGAACCTAGAACTTATTTCCACTCACGGCCAAGCAGTGTACGTGATGCAGAAATCTGAACTTCCCCT
The DNA here is from genome assembly GCF_020171115.1 of Neogale vison. Taxonomy (NCBI): domain Eukaryota; kingdom Metazoa; phylum Chordata; class Mammalia; order Carnivora; family Mustelidae; genus Neogale; species Neogale vison. The sequence continues at coordinate 80,553,545 of NC_058095.1, forward strand.
TCCCCATGGCAAGAAACCTTGTGGTTGGCATGTTGTCCAATGTTCAGTGTAGGAGAAAACAGCGTGGCCCATAAGGCCCCGGCCATGCTTGAGGGCCGCGACGGGCACAAACACACATTGGGACCCTCAGCATAAGCCCTGTCCTCAAGTAAAGCATCTCAGTAACTGGACTAAGAGCCCACATATTGGGCTTGCCATGTCCCTAGGCCCCCCAATCTTAACGAGAGCTTGAGATGTCTAGTCACGCCTACTCAGATCTCTGCACTGTTATGCCTCTTGGTGGGACACCTGAGGTAAAAATACAAAACATTACAAGCAAACAAACAAACAAAAAGGCAGAAAGGCTTCCTCACATCCACAGAATGACCCCAAACACTTGGAACCTGGCCAATCCCCAGAGAGAAAGACTCGTCCATGGCCCATGAGGCCACCCTGACATTCCACAGCCAACATTGACACAAAATCCAGAGACAACACCCGAGCAAGCGCCTCACACTCACCATTAGTTCATAGCCCGAAAAATTCTCCTCACAGTCTATAGTATCAGGCCTGCGATACCTATGTCCCCAAACCTAAGCCGAGTTTGTGTTTTCAGACTTCTGCCCCAACAGCTCTGGCCCACACACCCTCCAGGCTGGATCCCCTGGAGCCAAAACTCAGGACTGTACCTGCCCTCTCCAAAGGAATTCCGCCAATTTCATTGGCCACTACTGTACAGATTAGGTGAAACCTCCAAAGTCCCTGAGGCCATCCCAATAGTGTAGGTTGCCCAGGACAAACAGGGGCGATCTGTCACAAGCTGTGCAAAGACCTCCACTCAGACCCATAGACAGATAGCCCCAGAGAAGAAGATAGAAACATACAAGCACGTACGCCCTAATCGGATCTATTGTTTTTTTTTGTTTTTTTTTTTTTTTTGTTTCCAGGCATCTCTCCTCAGAGGCCTGGTTTCCAATACAATGATATGGGGGTTTCCTGAGGTACCAATCAGAACAAATCTCATGTCCACATGGGCAACTTTTCTTGGAGACGTGTCAAAACCTCTAGTTGGGAGAAACCTTCAGGTCCCTGGAGATACTGCCCCATTCCAAGGTCTCCATGGACACAGACCCACATTATGACCCATCATCAGGAGAGTCCATTTCAACACAGTCCCTTCAGTTGCTCACCCAGAGCCAGCACATAGAACCTGTTTTGTCGCTAGGAGACTATTGGAATGCGTGGCGGGCTCTCCAGACCTCCACCCTTAGAACCCTGCACTGGCCTCTTCTCGTATGGTACATCCTGGAGCCATCCGACAGGTTTCGAATGTTTTGGAGAATAAATCCTTGCGGATTGGAGCATCTCACAACTCCTATTGTGGGAAAACCTCCATGGCCTTATGATGCCCTCCCCCCTTCAAAAAGGGGGATCATGGACAGAAACACCAACCTTAGCCAACGTCTGATCCTAGCCCTGACTTCAGATGCACGAGATCTTGATTTAGCTCTGCAGAGTGTGCCTGCCGGGCCCTCGACCCGAAACCTAAGCTTAGCTTGTGTACTCAGATTTCTGTCCTCACTCTCCTGCCCCACAAGCCCTCCAGTTTGGGAATTCCAGAGCCACAATGCAGCACTATGACTGCCCTCCAGAAAAAAAAAAAATCCTTGCCCCTGGGGCTACCAAGAAAAGCCAAATGAGGTCAACCTACATGCCACTCAACTGTACCCCAATTATACAGTCTACCCTGTGCAATAATGCCCTGTCCGACACAGCCTGAGCCAGGACTTCTTGACCGACACCCAGTCAGCTGCGGCCACACCAAAGGACTCTCGTGCCCTCTACACATGAATTTTGCCCATTCCATTTGCCACAACCCTACAGATTAGAAGAAACCTCCAACGTCCCTGAGACCATGCCAATAGTGTTGCCCTCCCGGGACAAACAGGGGCGATCTGACACATGCTGAGCAATGACCACCACACAAAACTGTAGAATGAAGTTCTCAGAAAAAGATTGAATTGGAAAGGCCCCTAGGCCCTAATCAGATACATTGCTTTGGATTCCAGGCATCTCTCCTCAGATGTCTGGTTTCCAATACCTGCTTATGGGGTTTCCTGAGGCAACAATCAGAACAGATCTCGTCTCCACATGGAAAACTTGCTCTTTGGAACTGTCTCAAAACCACCAGTTAGGAGAATCCTTCAGGGTGCCAGAACCACTGCCCCATTCCAAGGTCTCTATGGACACAAAGCCACATTATGACCCATCCTCAGGAGAGTCCATTTCAAATCAGCCCCCTCGCTTGCTCCCCCAGAGCCAGCAGATCGAACCTGTTTTGTCATTAGGTGATAATTGGAATGGGAGTTGGGCTGCCCAGGCATCCATCATTAGAACCCCGCTCTGGAGAAGTTCCATATGGGACGACCTTGATCCATCTGACAGGTCTCGACTGTCCCACAGAAGGAATCCTTGTGGTTTGCAGCATCACACAATCCCAATGTGGGAAACCCTCCATGGCCTCGTGATGCCCCCACCTTCATGAAGAGGACATCATGGACAGAAACTCCAACCTGAGGCTTTGTTTGATCCTCGCCCTGACTTCAGATGCATGAAATCTCAATTCAGTTCTGCAGAGTGTGCCTGCCGTGCCCTTGTCCTGAAACCTAAGGGTAGCTTGTGTTTTCCAACTTCCGTCCTCACACTCCTGGATCACAATCCCTCCAGTTTTGGAATTCTGGAGACACAATGCAGCACTCTGCCTGCCCTCCAGAATAAAAACATTGCCCTAGGGGGATATCCTGAAACCCCATATGAGAATTGACCTGCACACCACTCGACTGTACCCCCATTATATAGTCCAGCCTGGGCAGTAATTCACTGTCTGACAAAGCCTGAGCCCGGATATCTTGTCCGACACCCAGACAGCTGGCCACACAGTGAGCACATCGGACACGCCATGGCCTTAGGTCGTCATCTCTTCCCAACCTCGGTCTTCAGGCTTCAGAACCTAGACTTTATCTCCATTCACTGGTAAGCGGTGTACATGATGCAGAAATCAGAACTTCTCCTTCCCCATGACAAGAATACATGTGGTTGACATGTTGTCCAATGTTCAGTGTAGGAGAAACCAGCGTGGCCCATGAGGCCCCAACCATGCTTGAGGGCCGCAATGGATACAAACAAACATTGCGAACCTCAGCGTGAGTCCTGTCCTCAAGTAAAGCCTCTCAAGGGCTAGACCAAAAGCCCGCATATGGGGCTTGCCATGCCCCTAGTCCCCCAATCTTAACCAGAGATTGAGGTCTAGTCGCCCCTATTCACAGCTCTTCTCAGAAATCCCTCTTTGGTGGGACACATGAGGCAAATAAATAAATAAATAAATAAAATAGAGAAAGGACTCCTACCATCCAAACACTCTGACCCCAAACACTTAGAATCGGGCCAAATTCCCAGGAAGTAATACTCATCCATGGCCGATGAGGCCAGCCCAACATTCCACAGCCTCTGCTGACACAAAATCCGGAGACAAAAGACTGAGCAAGTGCCTTCCACTCGCCTTTTGTTCATTGTCCGAAAAATTCTCCTCATGGTCTGTAGATTGGTTCTGTCATACATACTTCCTCAAAACTAGGCCGAGTTTGTGCTTTCAGGCTTTGTTCTCCAGAGTCCTGGCCCACACACCCTCCAGGATGAGGCCCCTGGAGCCAAACCTCAGGACTGTACCTGCCCTCTCCAAGGGAATTCTGCTCATTTCATTGGCTACAACTCTACAAAAGAAGAAACCTCCTAAGTCCCCACAGCCATCCCAATAGTGTAGTCCTCCCAGAACAAACAGGGGCGACCTGTCACAAGCTGAGCAATGACCTCCACTCAGAACCCTAGACAGATATACCCAGAGAAGAAGATTGACCTGGACAGGCACCTAGGTCCAAATTGGATCCATTGCTTTTGTTTCCAGGCATCTCACCTCAGAGGCCTGGTTTCCAATACAAGCATATGGGTTTTCTGGAGATACTAATCAGAACAAATCTCGTCTCCACATGGGAAAATTGCTCTTTGGAGCTGTGTCAAATCTTGCAGTTAGGAGAAACCTTCAGGTCCCCAGAGCCACCGTCACCTTCCAAGGAATCCATGAACACAAAACCACATTAAGACCCATCCTCAGAAGAGTCCATTTTAACTCACCCCCTCCGTTGCTAACCCGGAGCTAGCAGATCAAACCTGCCTTGTTGCAGGGAGAAAATTGGAATATGAGATGGGCTGCCCAGGCAGCCACCATTAGAAACATGCTCTGGAGAAATTTTTTATGAGATGTCCTGGATCCATCCAACAGGTCTGGACTGTCCCACAGAAGGAATCCTTGTAGTTTGCAGCATCACAGACTCGCACCTTGAGAAAACCTCCATGGCCTCATGATGCCTCAAATTTCATGTATGGGACATCATAGACAGAAACTATAACCTGAGTCAATGTCTGATCCTCACCCTGACTTTACATGAACGAGATCTTGATTCAGCTCTGCAGAGTGTGCCTGCCCTGCCCTCGCCCCAAAACCTAAGCCTAGCTTGTGTTCTGAGTCTTCTGTCCTCACACTCCTGGCTCACTAGTCCTCCAGTTTTGGAATTCTGGAGACAATGCAGCACTCTACCTGCTCTCCAGAAGAAAAACATTACCCTATGGGGCTATCCAGAAACCCCAAATGAGGATCAACCTGCATGCCTCTAGACAGTACCCCAATTAAACAGTCCAGCCTGGGCAGTAATGCCCTGTCTGACGCAGCCTGAGCCCAGAGCTCGTGCCTGACAGCCAGACAGCTGGCCGCACACTGAGCGATGGATACAACCACACATTGGGAACCTCAGTGTGACCACTGTCTTCAAGTAAAGCCTCTCAGTGGCTGGATCAAGAGCCGCATATAGGGCTTGCCATGCCCCAAGTCTCCCAATATTTTTTTTTCAATTTATTTATTTTCAGAAAAACATTATTCATTATTTTTTCACCACACCCAGTGCTCCATGCAAGCTGTGCCCTCTATAATACCCACCACCTGGTACCCCTACCTCCCACTCCCCCGCCACTTCAAACCCCTCAGACTGTTTTTCAGAGTCCATAGTCTCTCATGGTTCACCTCCCCCTCCAATTTACCCAAATTCCCTACTCCTCTCTAAAGCCCCTAGTCCTCCATGCTATTTGTTATGCTCCACAAATAAGTGAAAACATATGATAATTGACTCTCTCTGCTTGACTTATTTCACTCAGCATAATCTCTTCCAGTCCCGTCCATGTTGCTACAAATGTTGGGTATTCATCCTTTCTGATGGAGGCATAATACTCCATAGTGTATATGGACCACATCTTCCTTATCCATTCATCCGTTGAAGGGCATCTTGGTTCTTTCCATAGTTTGGCGACTGTGGCCATTGCTGCTATAAACATTGGGGTACAGATGGCCCTTTTTTTCACGACATCTGTGTCCTTGGGGTAAATACCCAGGAGTGCAATTGCAGGGTCATAGGGAAGCTCTATTTTTAATTTCTCGAGGAATCTCCACAATGTTCTCCAAAGAGGCTGCACCAACTTGCATTCCCACCAACAGTGTAAGAGGGTTCCCCTTTCTCCACATCCTCTCCAACACATGTTGTTTCCTGTTTTGTTAATTTTGGCCATTCTAACTGGTGTAAGGTGATATCTCAATGTGGTTTTAATTTGAATCTCCCTGAGGGCTAATGATGATGAGCATTTTTTCATGTGTCTGATAGCCATTTGTATGTCTTGATTGGAGAAGTGTCTGTTCATATCTTCTGCCCATTTTTTGATGTGTTTGTCTGTTTCGTGTGGGTTGAGTTTGAGGAGTTCATTATAGATCCTGGATATCAACCGTTTGTCTGTACTGTCATTTGCAAATATCTTCTCCCATTCCGTGGGTTGCCTCTTTGTTTTTTTGACTGTTTCCTTTGCTGTGCAGAAGCTTTTGATTTTGATGAAGTCCCAGAAGTTTATTTTCGCTTTTGTTTCCTTTGCCTTTGGAGACGTATCTTGAAAGAAGTTGCTGTGGCTGATATCAAAGAGATTACTGCCTATGTTCTCCTCTAAGATTTTGATGGATTCCTGTCTCACGTTGAGGTCTTTTATCCATTTTGAGTTGATCTTTGTGTACGGTGTAAGAGAATGGTCGAGTTTCATTCTTCTACATATAGCTGTCCAGTTTTCCCAGCACCATTTATTGAAGAGACTGTCTTTTTTTCCACTGTATATTTTTTTTTCTAGAGAAGTTGCAGTTTATTTGTTCTTTTTTTTTGTTTGTTTTGTTTTGTTTTTTATTTATTTATTTATTTATTTTTTATTTTTTTTCCCAATTTATTTATTTTCAGAAAAACAGTATTCATTATTTTTTCACCACACCCAGTGCTCCATGCAAGCTGTGCCCTCTATAATACCCACCACCTGGTACCCCAACCTCCCACCCCCCGCCACTTCAAACCCCTCAGACTGTTTTTCAGAGTCCATAGTCTCTCATGGTTCACCTCCCCTTCCAATTTACCCAAATTCCCTACTACTCTCTAACGCCCCTTGTCCTCCATGCTATTGGTTATGCTCCACAAATGAGTGAAACCATATGATAATTGACTCTCTCTGCTTGACTGATTTCACTCAGCATAATCTCTTCCAGTCCCGTCCATGTTGCTACAAAAGTTGGATATTCGTCCTTTCTGATGGAGGCATAATACTCCATAGTGTATATGGACCACATCTTCCTTATCCATTCATCCGTTGAAGGGCATCTTGGTTCTTTCCATAGTTTGGCGACTGTGGCCATTGCTGCTATAAACATTGGGGTACAGATGGCCCTTTTTTTCACGACATCTGTGTCCTTGGGGTAAATACCCAGGAGTGCAATTGCAGGGTCATAGGGAAGCTCTATTTTTAATTTCTCGAGGAATCTCCACAATGTTCTCCAAAGAGGCTGCACCAACTTGCATTCCCACCAACAGTGTAAGAGGGTTCCCCTTTCTCCACATCCTCTCCAACACATGTTGTTTCCTGTTTTGTTAATTTTGGCCATTCTAACTGGTGTAAGGTGATATCTCAATGTGGTTTTAATTTGAATCTCCCTGAGGGCTAATGATGATGAGCATTTTTTCATGTGTCTGATAGCCATTTGTATGTCTTGATTGGAGAAGTGTCTGTTCATATCTTCTGCCCATTTTTTGATGTGTTTGTCTGTTTCGTGTGGGTTGAGTTTGAGGAGTTCATTATAGATCCTGGATATCAACCGTTTGTCTGTACTGTCATTTGCAAATATCTTCTCCCATTCCGTGGGTTGCCTCTTTGTTTTTTTGACTGTTTCCTTTGCTGTGCAGAAGCTTTTGATTTTGATGAAGTCCCAGAAGTTTATTTTCGCTTTTGTTTCCTTTGCCTTTGGAGACGTATCTTGAAAGAAGTTGCTGTGGCTGATATCAAAGAGATTACTGCCTATGTTCTCCTCTAAGATTTTGATGGATTCCTGTCTCACGTTGAGGTCTTTTATCCATTTTGAGTTGATCTTTGTGTACGGTGTAAGAGAATGGTCGAGTTTCATTCTTCTACATATAGCTGTCCAGTTTTCCCAGCACCATTTATTGAAGAGACTGTCTTTTTTTCCACTGTATATTTTTTTTTCTAGAGAAGTTGCAGTTTATTTGTTCTTTTTTTTTGTTTGTTTTGTTTTGTTTTTTATTTATTTATTTATTTATTTTTTATTTTTTTTTCCCAATTTATTTATTTTCAGAAAAACAGTATTCATTATTTTTTCACCACACCCAGTGCTCCATGCAAGCTGTGCCCTCTATAATACCCACCACCTGGTACCCCAACCTCCCACCCCCCGCCACTTCAAACCCCTCAGACTGTTTTTCAGAGTCCATAGTCTCTCATGGTTCACCTCCCCTTCCAATTTACCCAAATTCCCTACTACTCTCTAACGCCCCTTGTCCTCCATGCTATTGGTTATGCTCCACAAATGAGTGAAACCATATGATAATTGACTCTCTCTGCTTGACTGATTTCACTCAGCATAATCTCTTCCAGTCCCGTCCATGTTGCTACAAAAGTTGGATATTCGTCCTTTCTGATGGAGGCATAATACTCCATAGTGTATATGGACCACATCTTCCTTATCCATTCATCCGTTGAAGGGCATCTTGGTTCTTTCCATAGTTTGGCGACTGTGGCCATTGCTGCTATAAACATTGGGGTACAGATGGCCCTTCTTTTCACGACATCTGTATCTTTGGGGTAAATACCCAGAAGTGCAATTGCAGGGTCGTAGGGAAGCTCTATTTTTAATTTCTTGAGGAATCTCCACACTGTTCTCCAAAGAGGCTGCACCAACTTGCATTCCCACCAACAGTGTAAGAGGGTTCCCCTTTCTCCACATCCTCTCCAACACATGTTGTTTCCTGTTTTGTTAATTTTGGCCATTCTAACTGGTGTAAGGTGATATCTCAATGTGGTTTTAATTTGAATCTCCCTGAGGGCCAATGATGATGAGCATTTTTTCATGTGTCTGATAGCCATTTGTATGTCTTGATTGGAGAACTGTCTGTTCATATCTTCTGCCCATTTTTTGATGTGTTTGTCTGTTTCGTGTGGGTTGAGTTTGAGGAGTTCATTATAGATCCTGGATATCAACCTTTTGTCTGTACTGTCATTTGCAAATATCTTCTCCCATTCCGTGGGTTGCCTCTTTGTTTTTTTGACTGTTTCCTTTGCTGTGCAGAAGCTTTTGATTTTGATGAAGTCCCAGAAGTCTATTTTCGCTTTTGTTTCCTTTGCCTTTGGAGACGTATCTTGAAAGAAGTTGCTGTGGCTGATATCGAAGAGATTACTGCCTATGTTCTCCTCTAAGATTCTGATAGATTCCTGTCTCACGTTGAGGTCTTTTATCCATTTTGAGTTGATCTTTGTGTACGGTGTAAGAGAATGGTCGAGTTTCATTCTTCTACATATAGCTGTCCAGCTTTCCCAGCACCATTTATTGAAGAGACTGTCTTTTTTCCACTGCATATTTTTTCCTGTTTTGTCGAAGATGAATTGACCATAGAGTTGAGGGTCCATATCTGGTTTCTCTACTCTGTTCCACTGGTCTTTGTGTCTGTTTTTATGCCAGTACCATGCTGTCTTGGTGATCACAGCTTTGTAATAAAGCTTGAAATCAGGTAAGGTGATGCCGCCAGCTTTATTTTTGTTTTTCAACATTTCCTTAGCGATTCGGGGTCTCTTCTGATTCCATACAAATTTTAGGATAATTTGCTCCAGCTCTTTGAAGAATGCCGGTGGAATTTTAATCGGAATGGCATTAAAAGTATAGATTGCTCTAGGCAGTATAGACATTTTAACAATGTTTATTCTTCCGATCCAAGAGCATGGAATGGTCTTCCATCTATTTGTGTCTTCTTCAGTTTCTTTCATGAGTGTTCTGTAGTTCCTCAAGTACAGATCCTTTACCTCTTTAGTTAGGTTTATTCCCAGGTATTTTATGGTTCTTGGTGCTATAGTAAATGGAGTTGATTCTCTAATTTCCCTTTCTGTATTTTCATTGTTAGTGTATAAGAAAGCCACTGATTTCTGCACATTGACTTTGTATCCTGCCACGTTGCTGAATTGCTGTATGAGTTCTAGTAGTTTGTGGGTGGAGTCTTTTGGGTTTTCCATATAAAGAATCATGTCATCTGCGAAGAGAGAGAGTTTGATTTCTTCATTACCAATTTGGATACCTTTTATTTCTCTCTGTTGTCTGATTGCTGTTGCTAGGACTTCTAATACTATGTTGAACAAGAGTGGTGAAAGGGGGCATCCTTGTCTTGTTCCTTGTCTCAATGGGACGGCTGCAAGCTTTTTCCCATTGAGGATGATATTTGCTGTGGGTCTTTCATAGATAGATTTGATGAGGTTCAGGAATGTTCCCTCTATCCCTATACTTTGAAGCGTTTTAATCAGGAACAGATGTTGGATTTTGTCAAATGCTTTTTCTGCATCAATTGAGAGGACCATGTGGTTCTTCTCTCTTCTCATATTAATTTGTTGTATCACATTGATTGATTTGCGAATGGTGAACCATCCTTGTAGCCCAGGGATGAAACCCACCTGATCATGGTGGATAATCTTTTTAATGTGCTGTTGGATCCTGTTGGCTAGGATCTTGTTGAGAATCTTAGCATCCATATTCATCAGTGATATTGGTCTGAAATTCTCCTTTTTGGTAGGGTCCTTGCCTGGTTTGGGGATCAGGGTAATGCTGGCTTCATAGAAAGAGTCTGGAAGTTTTCCTTCTGCTTCAATTTTTTGAAACAGCTTCAGGAGAATAGGTGTTATTTGTTCTTGGAAGGTTTGGTAGAATTCCCCAGGGAATCCGTCAGTTCCTGGGCTCTTGTTCTTTGGGAGGTTTTTGATCACTGATTCAATCTCGTTATTAGATATCGGTCTATTCAGGTTGTTGATTTCTTCCTGGCTCAGTGTTGGTAGTTTATATTTTTCCAGGAATGCATCCATTTCATCTAGGTTGCTAAGCTTATTGGCATATAACTGTTCGTAATAACTTCTGATGATTGTTTCTACTTCCTGGTGTTAGTTGTGATCTCTCCCTTTTCAGTCATAATTTTATGAATTTGGGCTTTCTCTCTTTTCTTTTGGATTAGTGTAGCCAGTGGCTTATCGATCTTATTGATTCTTTCAAAAAGCCAGCTTCTAGTTTCATTGATACGTTCTACTGTATCTCTGGTTTCTCCCTCATTGATCTCAGCTCTAATCTTGATGATTTCCCTTCTTATGTGTGGAGTTGGTTTGATTTGTTGTTGATCCTCCAGTTCTTTAAGGTGTAGAGACAGCTGGTGTGTTCTGGATTTTTTAATTTTTTTGAGCGAGGCTTGGATGGCTATATATTTTCCCCTTAGGACCGCCTTTGCTGTATCCCATAGGTTTTGTACCAAAATGTCTTCATTCTCGTTGGTTTCCATGAATTGTTTCAGTTCTTCTTTGATCTCCTGTTTGATCCAAGCATTCTTAAGCAAGGTGGTCTTTAGCTTCCAGGTGTTTGAGTTCCTTCGGAACTTGTCCTTGTGATTGAGCTCCAGTTTCAAAGCATTGTGATCTGAGAATATGCAGGGAATAATCTCAGTCTTTTGGTATCGGTTGAGTCCTGATTTGTGACCCAGTATGCGGTCTATTCTGGAGAAGGTTCCGTGTGCACTTCAGAAGAATGAGTATTCTATTGTTTTAGGGTGGAATGTTCTGTATATATCTATGAGGTCCATCTGGTCCAATGTGTCATCCAATGCTCTTGTTTCTTTATTGATTTTCTGCTTCGATGTTCTGTCTAATTCTGAAAGAGGCGTGTTAAGATCTCCTACGATTAGTGTATTCATATCAATATTACTCTTTATCTTGATTAACAGTTTTCTTAAGTAATTGGCTGCTCTCATATTGGGAGCATAGATATTTACAATTGTTAGATCATCTTGGTGGATAGTCCTTTAAGGATTATGTAGTGTCCTTCTGTATCTCTGACTACAGTCTTTAGTATGAAGTAATTTATCTGATATGAGAATCACTACCCCAGCCTTCTTTTGAGGCCCATTGGCATGAAAGATGCTTCTCCACCCCTTCACTTTCAGTCTGCGTGTATCTTTAGGTTCAAAATGGGTCTCTTGTAGACAGCATATGGATGGGTCCTGTCGTTTTATCCAATCTGCAACCCTGTGCCATTTTATGGGTGCATTCAGGCCATTCACATTGAGAGTGATTATTGATAGATACGTTTTTATTGATATCGAGTTACCTTTGAAGTCTTTCTTTCTGTAGACTGTCTCTATATTTCTGTTCAATGCTATTCTTGGGATTTTTCCTCTTTTATAGAACCCCCCTTAATATTTCCTGCAGTGTTGGCTTGGTGGTTGCATAGTCTTTTAAGCATTGCCGGTCTTGGAAACTCTTTATCTCTCCATCCATTTTGAATGTCAGTCTTGCTGGATAAAGTATTCTTGGCTGCATGTTCTTTTCATTTAGTGCACTGAATATATCTTGCCAGCCTCTTCTGGCTTGCCAGGTGTCTGTGGACAGGTCTGACGATATTCTGATGGGCTTCCCTCTGTAACTAAGGAGCCTCTTTGCCCTGGCGGCTTTCAAGAGATTATACCTACAATTATAATTCCTCAATTTGACTATCAGGTGTCGTGATGTTTTTTTGGAATGTATAATCTTGGGTGGAGACCGTTCAGCCTCTAGTACATGAACGCTGGTTTCATTCGCGAGATTCGGAAAATTTTCATGAAGGACTTGTTCCACGATATCTTCTAGACTTCTTTCTTTCTCCTCCCCTTCAGGAATTCCAATAATTCTGACATTGGAACGCTTCATGGCATCATTTATTTCCCTGATTCTGCTTTCGTGGGATCTAAGCTGTTTGTTCCAGGCTTCCTCCTGATCCTTTCTGTCTATCTGTTTGTCCTCCAGATCACTAATTCTATCTTCTGTCTCAGTTGCCCTAGCTTTGAGAGAGTTTAGATTAGATTGGAACTCATTGAGAGCAGTGTGGACCTCCTCCCTGGTAGTTTTAAGCTCTGCCCTAACATTGTGAACATCCTGTCTGGTCGCTTTCCGTTCGGCCCTAATCAATTCTGTTTGGTCATCCATGGCTTTCTCCAACCTAGCTATTGCCTGGATAATTGTTAGCCTGAATTCTCTTTCTGACATATTGTCTATGTTGATAGCCATTAGCTCTGTTGCAGAAGGTCCATCCTCTGTATTTTTCTTCTGTTGGGCATTCCTCCTCCTAGTCATTTTGGTGGGAGAAGACTGAACAGATGTAGCTGGATATATCAACTCTGTTGTAGTCAAGGTGCACCCTGGAACACTTCTGAGCAATGAGGATTCCCCACCCAAACGAGAGACAAAAGAAAAGAAAAGGAAAAGAAGAAAAAGAAAAAGAAAAAGAGAGAGAGAGAGAGAGAGGAAAGAAAAGGAAGGTGAAAAAGAAGGTTCAGCCCAGATGGGCCCCAGGTAAGATTTATGGAGTAGACAAACAAAAAGAGATAAAAAGACTGATACAATTAAATGGCAAGAGAAAGAAAATATATATATATATATATATATATATATATATATATATATATATATATATGCAAATAAAGAAAGAACCTCATCAAAAAGAACCACAAGTGTAAAATTTATATGCCATTAGGACAAACTCAAAAAACACAGAAACACTGGTGGAAGAAGATATGAGAGTTCCTATAAATTCTCAGTGTGTGCGAGGAAGGTTATTTTGATTCTTCCTGGATGTATCTAGATATCTTTGTTAAAGGACTCAACTTTCCTAAGATAAAGGGGATTAAAAATTGGTTTACCTATAGGGGTAGTATTGATTGGGGAAAGGGGATTACTTTGAAGTTAACTCTATATGAATATTAGAGGATAAAAATAAAAAGGAATATACTAGACTAAACTAAACTAAAATTTTAAAAAAAAAGGAATTCAAAAAATAAAAATGCAAAAGAAAAACATAGGTGTATATATCAAAAAGTTCAGGTTAGGAATTTGATGGAATTATTATGGAATTTGATGTACTGTACAGCTCGCTGTGATGGTAAATAGGTTAAAAATTACCTATGTGTAAAATATATATATATATATATATATATATATATATATATATGAACCGGAATGGTGGAAGCGAGTGAATAATACAAGTTTTCCTATGAAGTAGTGGTGGTTCTTTTTTTTTTTTTCTTTCTTGGTTGGTTTTCTGGAGGAGGGGCCTGCCACGTGGGTTGTCAGTCAATGATGTTTCCTGAGTTGAGTCACCCAGCCCCCCTCAAGGGGGTGGGCTCTGGGGAAACTGTATTTTTTTTTCCAATTTATTTATTTTCAGAAAAACAGTATTCATTATTTTTTCACCACACCCAGTGCTCCATGCAAGCCGTGCCCTCTATAATACCCACCACCTGGTACCCCAACCTCCCACACCCCCGCCACTTCAAACCCCTCAGACTGTTTTTCAGAGTCCATAGTCTCTCATGGTTCACCTCAGAAACTTTTTTTTTCAGGCTTTTGTTCTCTGGCGGTTTTTTTGCTTGTTCACTTTTTTCCCTCTCACCTTGACCGCCTTTGATGGTTTTTGTAGTATTAGAAGAAATCAAACCACACCCTGATCTCCGTCTCAGAGAGAAGCCTCAGTCTGGGTGCAGAAGCTGAATAAATTCCCCCTTGGCCGCTGGCAGCGCAGGTTCCAAGTTGGAGACCTTGGGGGCGCAGGATATTTTGCTCGTCCCCAAAGCCAAGGCAGTGTCGGTTGTCTGGGAGCTCCCGACCGCCAGAGAGGTTCCAAGCAGCGATCGCACACTGAGATTTTGCTGCCAGCCCGGGCTGGGAGTGCCCGGATTGCGCGCACCTCTTTTCAGAGGAGGCTGTGGGTCGGGCGCGCAGTCTGGGGCACTGAGAACGGGGCGCTGGTCCGTAAGCCGCAGGCTGGGCTTTTGCGCGCCTCTGTCCAGGGAAGGGTTTCGCACGCGCGCGGCTTAGGATTTGAAACAAGGGCGCGGGTCAAGGAGCGTCCGCCGGGCCTCAGTAACCCACAGGAGCTCGAGCGACGTGCGCGCGTATCTCAAGCTTTGTGGTAGGGCTAGCGCGCGTTCTGCAGACCAGCGCAGCTCCCATCCCCTCACAGGAGCGGATCCCACGCGCTCTGGGGCGCGCTGGCGGCTTAGGGACCAGGAGCTGGCTTCTCCGCTGCACTCTCTCTGCCTCCGCGCCGGGGAGGCCCTCTGGGACCGGGGACTTAAGCCCCGATTCCCACAATTTCCCCCCGCGATCCTTTGCTCTTTTGGAGTGCTTTCAACCAGTCTCCAAGTTAATGCTGGTCCCCAGATGCAGGGCACTCTCGCTCCTATTGGGGTATTACTTTCCCACCAGTCACCACTGGTGGCTCCCTCCCCCTTTGGTTTATCTTCCACAGTTCCCATTCCGCTTTACCTGCTCACTGGCGTCTTCTGCCCCTGTAGAGATCCAGACGTGTATAATTCTGATCTCAGGCTGATTTCATGGGTGATCGGAGTTCTTTGGTAGGTAATCAGCTCACTTTGGGGTACCAGCTGAAAAGACACCTCTTCCTACTACCCCGCCATCTTGTCCCCCCAAGTCTCCCAATCTTAACCAGAGGTCGAGATATCTAGTCACCCCTACTCAGGACTCTGCTCTGGAATCCCTCTTTGGTGGGACACCTGAGGTAAATAAACACAGGATGGACACCTCCCATCCACAGAATGACCCCAAGCACTTGATCGAGCCACATCCCTACAGAGAAAGATTCGTCCATGGACCGTGAAGCGACCCCGACATTCCATGGCCACTGTTGACACAAAATCCAGAGACATAAGCCTGAGCAAGTGCCTCACACTCACCCTTTGCTCATAGCCCGAATAATTCTCCACACGGTTTGTAGATCGGGCCTGCCATACCTACGTCCACAAACATAAGGCGAGTTTGTGTTTCAGATTTCTGTACGACAGTCTTAACCCACACACCTTCCAGGCTGGGGCCCCTGGAGCCACATCTCAGGACTGTGCCTCCTTCTCCAAGGGAATCCTGCCCATTCCATTGGAGACAACCCTAGATATTAGGAGAAAACTCCAAAGTACCCGATGTCGTCCTAATAGTGTAGGCCTCCCAGGACAAACAGGGGTGATCTGTCCCAAGCTGAGCAACTACCTCAACTCAGACCCATATACAGATATCCCCAGAGAAGAAGATTGAAACGGACAGGCACCTAGACCCTAATTGGGTCCATTGCATTTGTTTCCAGGCATCTCTTCTCAGAGACCTGGTTTCCAATATTAGCATATGGGGGTTTCCAGAGGTACCAATCAGAACAAATCTCGTCTCCACATGGGCAACTTGCTCTTTGTATCTTTGGGAAAAGCTCCAGTTAGGAGAAACCTTGAGGTCCCCAGAGCCACCGCCCCATTCCAAGGTCTCAATTGACATAAACCCACATTATGACCCATCCTCAGGTGAGTGCATTTAAACTCAACCCCCTGGGTTGTTCCCCCAGAGCCAGCAGATACAACCTACCTCGTTGCTAGAAGACAATTCGAATGCGTGGTGGGCTGCCCAGGCATCCATCCTTAGAACCCTGCTCTGGAAAACTTCCTTATGGGACGTTCTGGATCCATCCAACAGGTCTCGAATGTCCCGCAGAAAAAATCCTTGTGGTTTGGAGCATCACACACTCCCATCATGGGAAAACCTCCATGGCCTTGTGATGCCCCCCCCCTTCATAAATGGGCCATCATGGACAGAAACTCCATCCAGGGCCAACGTCTGATCATCATCCTAACTTCAGATACACGAGATGTCAACTCAGCTCTGCAGAGTGTGCCTCCCGTGTTCTCACCCCGAAAACTAAGCCTAGCTTGTGTTCTCAGACTTTCGTCCTCACATTCCTGGCCCACAAGCCCTCCAGTTTGGGAACTCTGGAGCCACAATGCAGCACTCTGCCTGCCCTCCAGAAAAAAACGTTGCCCTACAGGGCTACCCAGAAATGCCAAATGAGGATCAACATGCACACCTCTCGACTGTACCCCAAATATACACTCTAGTCTGGGCAATAATGCCCTGTCTGACACAGCCTGAGCCCGGACCTCCCGACTCACACCCAGACAGCTAGGGCCACACCTCAGGACTGTGACTGCCCTCTCCATGTGAATTCTGCCTATTCCAATGGAAACAACCCTACAGATAAGGCGAAACCTCCAAAGTCCCTGAGACCATCCCAGTAGTGTAGGCCTCTGGGACAAACAGGGACTATCTGACATGAGCTGAACAATGCCCTCCACTGAGAACCATAGACAGATGTGCCCAGAGAATACTGAAGCAGACAGGCCCCTAGGCGTGAATCGGATCAATTGTTTTGGATTCTAGGCATCTCTCCTCGATTCCTGGTTGCCAAAACCAGCTTATGGGGGTTCCTGAGGCACCAATCAGAACAAATCTCGTATCCACATGGGAACCTTGCTCTTTGGAGCTGTGTGAAAACCTCCGGTTAAGAGAATCCTTCAGGGCACTCGCGCCATGGCCCCATTCCAAGGTCTCCATGGACCCAAACCCACATTATGACTGATCCTCAGGAAAGCCCATTTAAATTTAGCCCCCTCCGTCGCTCCCCCAGACCCAGCAGATCAAACCTTCCCGGTCACTAGGGGGCAATGGGAATGCGAGGTCGGCTGCCCAGGCATCCATCCTTAGAGCTCTGCTCTAGGGAACTTCCTGATGGGACGTCCTGCATCCATCTGACAGGTCTCGACTGTCCCGCAGAATGAATCCTTGCTGTTTGGAGCATCACACAATTCCACCGTTGGAAAACTTCCATTGCCTCATGATCCCACCCCCCACCTTTAGGAACGGGCCATCATGGATAAAAAACATCCTCAGCCAAAGTCTGATTCTCGCCCTGACTTCAGAAGTACGAAATCTAGATTCAGCTCTGCAGAGTGTGCCTGCCGTGTCCTCGCCCCGAAACCTAAGCCTAGCTTGTGTTCTTAGACTTCCATCCTCACACTCCTGGCCCACAAGCCCTACAGTTTGGCAATTATGGAGACACAATGCAGTACTCTGCCTTCCCTCCAGAAGAAAAACGTTGCCCTATAGGACTAACCAGAAACACCAAATGAGGAACAACCTGCATGCCACTCAACCATACCCCAATTATACACTGTAGTCTGTGCACTAAAGCCCTGTCTGACTCAGCCTGAGCCCAGACCTCCCATCTGACACCCAGACAGCTGGCCGTACGCTGAGTCTATGGCACACACAATGGCTTTAGGACATCATCTCTACCCAAGCCCGGGAGTCAGTCTTCAGAACCTCAACGTTATCTCCTCTGACTGCCCAGGAGTGAATGTGATGCAGAAATCAGAACTCCTCCTTCCCCATGGCCAGAAACCGTGTGGTTGGCATGCTGTCCAACATACTTTGTAGGAGAAAGCAGTGTGGCCCATGAGGTCCCGCCTATCCCTTAGGGCCGCAATTTGTACGAACACACATTGTGACCCTCAGAGTGAGCCCTATCCTCAAGTAAAGCCTCTCAGTGACTGTAACAAGAGCCCAAATATGGGGCCTGCCAAGCCCCTGTTCCCCCAATCTCAACCAGATTTTGAGATGTCTAGTCACCCCTACTCAGGGCTCTGCTCTGGAATCCTTCTATGGTGGGACACCTGAGGTTAAAAAAATAATACAGAAAGGACTAACCCCATCTACATAATGACCTCAATCACTTGGGATCGGGCCAAATCCCCAGAGAGAAAAACTCGTCCATGGCCCTTGAGGCCACCCTGACATTCCATGGCCACCCTTGACACAAATTCCAGAGACAAAATTCTGAGCAAGTGCTTCACACTCGCCCTTTGTTCATAGCCTGAAAAATTCTCATGGTCTGTAGATCGGGCCTTTCATACATACGTCCCCAAACCTAAGCTGAGTTTGTGCTTTCAGACTTCTGTCCCCACAGTCCTGGCCCATACAACCACCAAGCTTGGGCCCCTGGAGCCACACCTCAGGACTGTGCCTGCCTTCTCCAGGGGAATTCTGCCCATTCCATTGGCTACAACCCTACAGAATAGGAGAAACCTACAAACTCCTTGAAGCCATCCCAATAGTGTCGGCCGCCCAGTACAAACAGGGGTGATCTGTCACAAGCTAAGCAACTACCTCCACTTAGACCCAGAGAGAGATATCCCCATAGAAGAAGATTGAACCGGACAGACACCTAGGCCCTAATCAAATCCATTGCTTTTGTTTCCAGGCATCTGTCCTCAGAGGCCTGGTTTCTAATACTAGCATATGGGGGATTACTGAGGCACTCATAAGAAAAATCTCGTCTCCACATAGGAAACGTACTCTCTAGAGCTCTGTTAAATCCTCTGGTTAGGAGAATATTTAAGGGCCCCAGATCAAGCACACCATTCCAAGGTCTCCATGGACTTAAACCCACATTATGACCCATCTTCAGGAGAGTCCATTTCAACTCAACCCACTTGGTTTCTTCCCCAGAGCCAGCAGATCAAACCTGCCTTGTTCCTAGGAGACAAATGGAATGGGCGGCAGGCTGCCCAGGCATCCATCCTTAGAACCCTGCTCTGGAGTCATTCCATATGGGACAACCTGGAGCCATGCAACAAGTCTCGAGTGTCCCACAGAAGGAATCTTTGCGGTTTGGTGCATCTCAAAACTCCCATCGTGGGAAAACATCAATGGCCTCGTGAGAGGCTCCACTTTATAAAGTGGCAGTCATGGACAGAAACTCCAACCTGTGCAAATGTCTGATATTCGCCCTGGCTTCAGGTACATGAGATCTTGATTCAGCGCTGCAGAGTGTGCTTGCCCTGCCCTCGCCCTGAAATCAAAGCCTGGCTTGTGTTCTCAGACTTCCGTCATCACACTCCCGGCCCACAAGCCCTCCAGTTTGGGAATTCTGGAGACACAATGCGGCACTCTCCCTGACCTTCAGAAGAAAAACATTGCACTATGGAGCTACCCAAAAACCCCAAATGAGGATCAAACTGAACGCCATTCGACTTCACCCCAATTATACAGCTACCCTGTCTAATGCCCTGTCTGACACAGCCTCAGTCCCCACCTCCAGACCTACACTCAACCACTAGCTTCACACTGAGCTCATCGGATGCACCAGGTCCTTAGGTATTCATCTCTTCCCAACCTCGGTTTTCAGGGTTCAGAACCTAGACCTAAACTCCAATCACTGTCCAGGGGTGAACGTGATGCAGAAGTCAGATCTCCTCCCTCCCCAAGGCCAGAAACCTTGTGGTTGGCATGTTCTTCAACGTTCAGTGTAGGAGAAACCAGCGTGGTCCATGAGTCCCTACCCATGCTTGAGGGCCTTTTTGGGCACAAATAGGCATTGTGACCCTCAGCATGATCCCTGTTCTCAAGGAAGTCCTCTCAGTGTCTGGACCAAGAGCCCGCATATGGGACTTGCCATGTCCCTAGGCCCCAAAACTTAACCAGAGGTGGGGTTGTCCAGGCGCCCCTCCCAAGGGCTCTACTCTGGAATCCCTCTTTTGGTGGGACACAGGAGGCTAAAAAAAAACAAAACAAACAAACAAAAAAAAAAACAGAAAGGACTCCACCCATCCCACAGAACGTACCCAAACTCTTGGGATTGGGCCAAATCCTCAGAGAAGAAAAAATGTCCATGGCCCATGAGGCCACGCCAATATTCCACCCACATTGTTGACACAAATCCAGAGACAAAACCTGTGCAACCACCTCAAACTCACCCTTTTTCAAATCCCGAAGAGTTCTCGTCATGGTCTATAGATCGGGCATGCCTTACCTACGTCCCCAATCCTAAGCGAAGTTTGTGTTTTCAGACTTCCGTTCCCACAGGCCTGGCCACACACCCTCCACGCTTGGGTCCCTGGAGCCACACTTCAGGACTGTGCCTTCCCTTTCCAAGGGAATTATTCCCATTCCTTTGGCCACAACCTTGCAAATTAGGAGAAACCTCCAAAGTCACCGAGGCCATCCCAATAGTGTAGGCCGCCCAGGACAAACAGGGTTGATCAGACATAAGCTGAGCAGCTACATCCACTCAAACCCATCGACAGATGTCCCCAGAGAAGAAGATTGAACCGGACAGGCCCCTAGGCCCTAATCCGATCCAATGCTTTTGTTTCCAGGCATTTCTCCTCAGAGGACTGGTTTCAATACCAGCAGACGGTGGTTTCCTGATGCACAAATAAGAACAAATCTCGTTTTCCCATGGAAAACTTGCTCATTGGAGCTGTGTCAAGACCTCTGGTTAGGAGAATCCTTCAGGGCCCTGGTGCCACTGCCCCATTCCAAGGTCTCCATGGACTCAAACCCACATTATTACCAGTCCTCAGGAGAGTACATTTCAACTCAGTTCCCTCGGTTGCTACCCCAGAGCCAGCAGATCAAACGTGTCTTGTCACTAGGAGACAATTGGGATGTGAGGCCGGCTGCCCAGGCATCTATCCTTAGAACCCTGCTCTGGGGAACTTCCTTATGGGACATCCTGGAGCCATCCAATGGGTCTTAATTGTCCCAGGAAGGAATCCTTGTGGTTTGGAGCATCACACAACTCCCATCGTAGGAAAACCTACTTGGCCTCATAACGCACCCCCCCCCTTAATGAAGGGGACAACATGGACAGAAACTCCAACCTGAGCCAATGTCTGATCCTTGCCCTGACTTCAGATGCATGGGGTCTCGATTCAGCTCTGCAGAGTGTGCTGGCTGTGCCTTTGCCCCGAAACCTAACCCTAGCTTGTGTTCACAGACTTCTGTCCTCACACTCCTGGCCCACAAGCCCTTGAGTTTCGGAATTCTGGAGCCACAATGCAGCACTCTGTGGGACCTCCAGAAGAAAAACTTTGCCCTATGCTGCTAATAAGAAAACCCAAATGATTATCTAATGCAAGCCACTCGACTGTAAAGCAATTATACAGCCTACCCTGTGTACTAATGCCCTGTCTGGAAGAGCCTGAGAAAAGACATCCCAAACGATACCCAGACAGCTGACCCCAAACTGAACACATCGGACCCGCCATCGCCTTAGGTCGTCATCTCTTCCCAACCTCGGTTTTCAGGCTTCAGAACCTAAACCTTATCGCCAATCACTGCCCAGGGGTGAATATGATGCAAAAATCAGAATTCTTCTTTCTCCGTGGCAAGAAACCTTGTGGTTGGCATGTTGTCTAACGTTCAGTGTAGGAAAACCTGCGTGGTCTGAGAGGCCACGCCAGTGCTTGAGGGCCGTCTTGGGCACAGACACGCATTGTGATCCTTAGCGTGAGTCCTGTATTCAAGTAACGCCTCTCAGTGGCTGGATCAAGAGCCGCATATGGGGCTTGCCAAGCAAATAGGCCCCCAGGGCTTACCAGAGGGAAGATATTGCAGGTGTCAGTACCTACTGCTCTAAAATCCCTCTACTGGGGGGACACATGAGACAGAATACAGGACCCCTCCCTTCCCACAGAATGACACCAAACTCTAGGAATCTGGGCAAATCACCAGAAAGGGAGACTCTTCCACAGCCCATGAGGCCACTCCTACATTAAACGGCCATCGTGGACACAACATCCAGAGACAAAAGCCTGAGCGACTGCCTCTCACTCGCCCTCATTTCATATGCCGAAGATATCACTAGCGGACTGTAGATCAGGCCTACCATAACCTCGACCCCAAACCTGAGCCGAGTTTGTGTTTTTGGACGTCTGTCCCCACAACTCTGGCCCACATAGCCTCCAGGCTGTGTCCTCTGGGGCCACATCACAGGACTGTGCCTGCTCTCTCCTATGAAACTCTGCCCATTCCATTGGCCACAACCCTACCGAATAGGAGAAACCTCAAGGTCCTTGAGGACTTCCCATTACTGTAAGCCGCCCTGGACACACAGGGGCATTCTGGCACAAGCTGAACAACTACCTCCACACAGACACGCAGATAGATGTCCACAGAGACAGAAGATTGAACCAGACAGGCCCCTAGGCCCTAATCTGAACTCTGGCTTTGGTTTCCAGGTGTCACTCCTCAGAGGCCTGGGTTCGAAGACCAGCATATGAGGCTTTCTTGAGTCACCAGACAGAACACCTCTCATCTCCACATGGGAAGCTTCCTTGTTGGAGCTGTGTCAAACCCTTCGGGTTGGAGAATCTTGCAAAGAACCTGAGCACCACGACATTCCAAGGTCTCCATGGCCACCAAACCACATTATGACCCATTCTTAGGAGAGTCCATTACAACTCAGCTGTCTGGGCAACTCGCCCAAGATCCCACAGATTGAGCCTGACTTATCCCATCCAGTCAATGCGAATGTGAGGTGGCGTTTCCAGGCATCCATGCTTAGACACCTGCTCTCGAGTCTTTCCATATGGGGCATGCTGGAACCATCCAATAGGACTCGACTGTCCTGCAGAAGGAAACCTTGAGGTTTGGAGCAGCTCACAACTCCCAGCATAGGGAAACGTCTCTGGCCTCGTGACAGCCCCACCTCCTTCAGGAAGGGGCCATCATGGACACAAACTCCAGCCTGAGGCAACATCTGATACTCGCCCTGACCTCAGATGCAGGAGATCTCGATTCAGCCTCTGCAGAGTGGGCTTGCCTTTCCCTCGGCCCCAATCCTAATGCTAGTTTCTGTTTTCAGACTTCTTTCCTCACACTCCGGGCAATCAATCCCTCCAGACTTGGAATTCTGGAACCACAACGCAGTCCTCTGCCTGCCTACCAGAAGAAAAACGTTGCCCTATGGGACTCTCCAGAAACCCCAAATGAGGATCAACCTGCTCGGGCCTTGGCCGCACCACAATTGGATAGGCTACCCTGGGCACTAATGCTCTGTCTGACACAGCCTGAGGCCAGACGTCCTGACAGACAATGAGACAGCTGGCCTCACACCCAGCACATCGGACACGCCATGGCCTTAGGCCATCATCTCTTCCCAACCTGGGTTTTCAGACATCTGATCCTAGACATTATATCAAATCCCTGCACAGGTGGGTTCCTGAAGCACAAATCAGAACTCCTCCTTCCCCATGCCTGAAAAGCTTGCTGTTGGCATGCAGTCACACCTTCAGGTTAGGAGAAACCTTCATAGCCCCTGAGGCCACGCCCAAACTTGAGCGCCGCCTTGGGCACAAACTCGCATTGTGACCCTCAGCGTGAGCCCCATGTCCAAGTAAGGCCTCTCAGGGCCAGGACCATGAGTGAGCATATGGGGCTTGCCAAGCCACTATGCTCCCAATCCTCACCAGAGTTCGAGTTTTCCAGTTGCCCATAACTGGGCCTCTGCTTTGGAATCCTTCTCTTGGAGAGACACCTGAGCCAGGCAACAGGACTCCACCCTTCCCACAAAATGACCCAAAACTCTTGGGAGCTGGGCCAAATCTCCAGAAAGGGAGACTCGTCCATAGCCCCTGAGGCCACCCTACAATCCACGGCTATCCTGGACACAACAAACAGAGACAAAAGCCTGAGGGACTGCCTCCCACTCGCCCTTCTTTCAATAGCAGAGGAGCTCCCCTCACGGTCTGTAGATTTGGCCTGCCATACCCTCAGTGCCACACCTAAGCTGAGTTTGTGTTTTCAGACTTCTGTGCCCACAGCCCAGACCAACACACCCTTCAGGCTAGGGCTTATGGAGACACACCGAATGATAGTGCCTGTCCTATCCAAATTAACTGTGCCCAATCTTTGACCACAACTCTAAAGATAAGGAGTAACCTCCAAGGCCCCCGAGGCCATCCCAATAGTGTAGACCTCCCTGGACTAAGAGGGGCACTCTGACACTAGCTGAGCAACTATCCCCACTTAGAACCTCAGACAGTGTCCCCAGAGACAGAAGATTGAAACCGTCAGGCCCCTATGCCCTAATCTGAACCCTAGGCTTGGTTTCCAGGTGTCTCTCCTCAGAGGACTGGTTTCGAAGACCAGCATCTCGGGCTTTTCTGAGGCACCAAACAGAACTTCTCTCATCTCCACATGGGCTTTCTTATTGGAGCTGTATCAAACCCTTCAGGAAGGTGAATTCTGCAGGGCTCCTGAGCCACCATCACATTCCAAGGTCTCCATGGACACAAACCCTCATTATGACCCATCCTCAGGAGAGTCCCTTTCAACTCAGCCCCCTGGATAGCTCGCCCCAGAGTCAGCAGTTCAAACATGTCTTGTCGCAAAGAACCAATGGGAATGCGAGGTATGCTGTACAGGCATCCATCCTTCGAACCCTGCTCTCCAGTCTTTCCGTATGGGATGTCCTGGCGCCATCCAACATGACTCGACTGTCCTGCAGAAGGAGACCTTGTCGTTTGGAGCAACTCACAAACTCAGTGTGGGAAAACCTCCTTAGCCTCATGAGGCCCCCGCCTCATGAAGGGGCCATGATGGACACAAACTCCAGCTTCTACCAACGTTTCATCCTCACCCTGACTTCAGATGCAGGAGATCCCGATTAAGCCTCTGCAGAGTGGGCCTGTCGCACCCTTGGCCCCAAACCTCACCCTAGCTTGTGTTTGCAGACTTCCGTCCTCACACTCCTGGCCCACAAGCCCTCCTGATTGGGAATACTGGGGCCAAAAAGAAGCACCCTTCCTGCCCACCAGAAGAAATACATTGTCTATGGCATTGCCCAGAAACCCAAAAGGAGGATCAAACTGCTTGGCCCTCAGCAACACCCCAATTACATAGGCTATCCTAAGCACTAATGCTCTGTCTTACATAGCCTGAGTCCAGACCCTCCGACAGACACTGATACAGCTGGCCGCATACCCAGCACCTTGGACCCACCATGGTCTTAGGGCATTCATTCCTTCCCATTGACCTGCATGTCTTCCAAGAGGTATGTTCTGAGACTGTGTCAGACTGTGCATTTTTCCAGAGCAGTCTATGGAATTGGGGTGGGCTTAGGGGCCTTGCAGGTTTCTGCTAATATGGAGGGCTTGGGAAACTGAGATGGGCTGAGTTTCCTTGGAAGAGCAGGCCCAGTGATGTGATGTGGTTCTGGAGGCCCCATCATGGAGTGCATGTGGGTCAGGACTTTGGGACCAAAGTCTTCAGACAACAACTCAGGTAAGAGTTAGGGGCGAGGTGATGGCAGGCCCGATCTGCAGACCCTGAGGGCAGCTGCTCGGGATTTGAAATTCAGACGGCTGGGAGGCAGAGTTACAGGCTTTTCTGTCTGGATTGTGTGTCCATGGCCATGGAATGGAAGGGTGGCCTCATGGGTTCATGGGAGATTCTACCTTTCTGGGGATTTTGCCTGGCACCCCAGAGTTTGGTGTCTTTCTGGAGGAAGGGGAGAGCACGGTTTTCCATCTCAGGGGTCCTATCGCAACAGGCATTACAGAGATTGGTTCTGGGTCCTGGCAACTGGATAACCCCACCAAGGCTTAGGATTTGGGCCTAGGAGCATGACAAGGAGCTCTCTGTGGGCTCCTGGTCCAGCTCGTGAGGAGGCTTGTTGGAAAGGGTCGTAGGGTTAGGGTCACAATGCCTGTTTGTGCCCAGCTGCCCATCCTGAGTCGGCGTGGTCCCATGGGCCATGAACCTGGCTCCCACTCTCAGGGTTGGACTGTCTTTTCAACTTTCTGTTTTCCTGCCATGGGGTTGGAGGAGTATTCATTTCTGCTTCAGGGTCCCCCATGGGCAAGAATTTGAGCTAAGTTTTGGGACAGGTACCTGATTACCCAGGTTGCTTCAGGATGATGGCCTCAGGCCAAGGCAGGACCCACCTGCCGGTTATGGGGCCTGCTGTCTGGGTGGCTGACCAGAGGTCGGGGCTCGAGCTGTGTCAGACAGAGCATTCAGGCAGAGGGCGGCCTATGATATTGGGGTGCCATTGAGAGCTGTGCAACAGGATGCTCATGTGGGGTTTCTGTGCAGACGCATAGGGGACTTCTTTTTTCTGGTGGGCAGGCAGTAGGCTGCACTGTGACTCCAGAATTACCAATATAGAGTGCTTGCAGGTGAGGGCTGTGAGGACAGAAGCCTGAAAACGCAAGCTAAGGTTAAGCTCAGTGCCGAGCACATGGCCGTTCCAACGTACAGCGGTTGTATCAAGATCTCCAGCACCTGAGTATGGTCGAGGGTCAGATGTCTGCTCACGCTGGAATTTGTAACTAAGATGGCCAAAGAATAGTGGGCTTTTCTCAAGAAGCCTTGGAGGTTTTCCCAAGCTGGAGCTTGTGAGCTGCTCCAAACAGCAAGGTGTTTACTGCGGGACAGGGGAAGTCCACTAAGAGGGCTCTAGGTTCCCCCATAAGAAAGATTCGATAGCACAGGTCTCTGAATGGAGGCCTAGGAGCCCAACTCGTGTTACCATTACAGCCGAGGAATAGGGCAGGCTTGAACAGCTGTCTCTGGTTCCAAGTCCCAAGTGATCTGAGTTGATGGAAATTCTCAGTCTAACGGGTCCCAATGCTGCTTCGTGTCCAGGGAGACCTTAGAATGTGCCGGAGTCCCTGGGGCCATGCTGGATTCTCCTATCCTAAGGGTTATACCCAGTTCCCAGGAGAAAGGTTTTCCTTCTCAGGACAGGAGGGGTTCTCTTGTATGGCTCACAGACCACAGGTTGGACCATATATTGTTTTTCCAGAACAGGCCTCTGGGGACAGAAGCCTGAAAACCTAAGCTAGGGTTCTGATGAGGTCCTCGGGGCATGGCAGATTCAATCTTCGGTCTCAGCGCCATTGACCTGCATGTCTTTCCTGGAGGTAGGTGCTGAGGTTGTGACAGACTGTACATTTCTTTCAGGAGCAGCCTAAGAAATTAGGGTGGGCTCAGGGTTTTTGCAGTTTTCTCCTAATCTGGAGGGTTTCGGAAACTGAGACATGAATAATTTCCTCTGGAGATCAGGCCTAGTGATGTGGTGTGGTTCTGGAGGCCCCATCTGGGAGGGCATGTGGGTCAGGGCTCTGGGACCAAAATCTTCAGACACAAAATTGGGTACGAATTAGGGATGAGGTGATGGCAGGCCTAATCTGCAGACCCTGAGGGCAGCTCCTCAGGATTTGAAATTCGGGTGGCTGGGAGGCAGGATCACAGGCTATTCTGTCTGGATTGTGTCTAGGATGGCAAAGGAATGGATAGGTATCCTCATGTGCCCATGGGAGTTTCTTCCTATCTGGGGTTTCTTTCCAGCACCCAGAAGTTTGGTGTCTTATTGCGGAAGGGTAGACCGCGTTTTACCATGTCAGGGTTCCTGTCAAAACATGGATTCCAGAGAGGGGATCTGGGTCCTGGTGCCTGGGTAACCCCACCAAGGCTTAGAATTTGGGCCTAGGGGCCTGAAAGGCCTGCTCTGTGGGGTCCTGGTCCAGGTCCCGCAGGGGTTTGTTGGAAATGGGTCCCAGGGTGAGGGTCACAATGCCTTTTTGTGCCCAGCTCCCCAGCCTGAGTGGTTGCTGTTTCTTGTTCCATGCACCTGGATCCCAATCTGAGGGTTGGACAACATCTCAACATTTAGTTTTCCTGCCATGGGGAAGGAGTAGTACTATTCTGTGCTTCAGGGTCCCACATGGGCAGGAATTTGAGCTATGTTCTGGAACAAGTACCTGAATACCCAGGTTGGTTCGAGATGAAAGACTCAAGTCAAGGCAGCTCACACCTGTAGGATATGGGACCTACTATCTGTGTGGTTTCCAGGTGGTCAGAGCTCGGGCTGTGTCAGACAGAGCATTAGTGCACAGGGTGCCCTATTATATTGCGGTGCCATAGAGGGCCGTGCAGGTGGATCCTCATGTGGATTTTCTGCGCAGACCCATAGGGCACTTATTTCTGGTGGGCAGGCAGAAGGCTCCATTGTGGCTCCCAAATTCCATATATGGAGGGTTTATAGGCGAGGAGTGTGAGGACAGAATTCTGAATAGACAAGCGGCATTTAAGCTCAGTGCCAAGCACATTGCCGTTCTAATGTGCAGTGTTTTTTTTCAAGATCTTTAGCACCTGAGGATGGGAGAGGTCAGATGTCTGCTCACGCTGGAGTTTGTATCTATGATGGCCAACGAATGAGATATCCAGCACCTGAATAAGGGTGGATGAATGATGTTGGCTCACACTGGAGTTTGTGTCTATGATGACCGATAAATGGAGAGGTGGCGTCAAGAGGCCATGGAGGATTCCCCACGCTTATGCTTGTGAGATCCTCCAAACAGCAAGGTTGTTTTATCTAGTGACAGGTGGAGTCTGGTTTGTTTGCTCCAGAGTCCCCCACGTGGAAAGTATGGATACAGAGCTCTTATGCATGGATGCCTGGAAAGCACACCCCGAATGACCATTGCAGCTGAGGAACATGGCAGGTTCCTTCTGGTGGTTCTGGGGCAAAGTACCAAGGCCCTGAGTTGACATTGAATCTCTTGCAGATGGGTCACAATGCTGGCTTGTTACCAGGGAGATCTTAGAATGTGCTGGTAGCTAAGGTGCCACGCAGGATTCTCCTACCCTGATGGTTTAAGACAGGTCAAAGAGCTGTGCCCCCTTTTGCAGAGAGGAGATGTAGTTTTGTGTGGCTCAGGGGCCACGTGTTGTATCATAAGTTCATATTCCATAACAGGCCTGTGAGGACAGATGCCTGAAAACTTAATCTAGGGTTCCAATGAAGTCCCAGGAGCATGTCAGGTTCAATCTTCAGACTCAGGACACTTGACTTGGGTGTCTGCCTAGATGTAGGTAATCAGAGTGTTTCAGACTGCAATTGCATCCAGAGCACCCTCCAATATTGCAATTTGCTCAGGGGATTTGCAGGTTTCTCCTAATATGGAGGCTTGGAAAACTTAGACGTGTACAGTTTCCTAGTTGATGGCACGCACAATGCTGTGGTGTGATTCCAAGACCCCACCCTGGAGAGCATGTGAGCCATGGTTGTGGAGAGAAGTCTGCAAACACAAACTCCGGTTAGGGATAATGGCGAGGTAATCAGAGTCCCAATGCGTAGACCTGGAGGGCAGCTCATCAGGAACTGTACTTAGGGCGATGCAAAGGCGGTAACACAGGCTTATATATCTGGATTCTGTATCCAGGATGGCCTCAGAATGCAGGTGTGGTCCCATTAGTCCATGGGAGATTTTACTCTCTAGGAATCCTGTCATCTCCCAATAGTTTCGTGGGCATTTTGGGGAAGGGAAGAGTGCTGGTTTCCATCTTAGGGGTGTCCCAAAATAGGGATTCCAGAGACAGGCTCTGGATCTCAATGCTTGGAATATCCCACCAAGGGTTAGGATATGGGCCTAGGGGCATCCCTGGCCAACAAAGCGGGATCCTGGTGGTGCAACTGAGAGGGCTTGTTTGAAAGCATGCTCAGGCTGAGGGTCACAATGCCTGTTTGGGCTCTAGGTGGCCCTCATGTGTGGTTGTGGTCTCATTGGCCATGCAGCTGGCTCCAACTCTGGGAGTTGGACACCCATCCCAACAGTTAGGATTCCTGCCATGGAAAAGGTGGAGTTCTCTGTTGTGCTTCAGGTTCCCCCATTGGAAGGGATTCCAGCAAAGGTCTGAGGACAGATGCCTGAATACCAAGGATGAGTAGAGATGATGGAGTAAGGCCATGTCCCACATGCTAGATACGGGTCCCGCTCTCTGGGTTGCTGACACTAGTTCGGGGCTCAGGCGCTGACAGACATCGTACGAGAGGCCAGGGCAGCCTATAAATCGGGGTTCCCTGGAGGGCCTCGCAGGTTGATCCTCATGTGGGTTTTCTGGGCAGATTCACCAGGCACTTCTTCTTTCTATGGGGAAGGCAGAATATTGTGTTGTGACTCTGGAATTCTGTATCCAAAGGGCTTGGGGACCAGTACGGTGAGAATGGAATTGTAAACACAAGCTATGGTTAAATTCAGTGCCAAGTGGAAGGCTGTCCCCATCTGCAGTAGATTCTGTAAGATACCCATCACCTGAGTAAGGGAGGATGTCAGATATTTGCTCACACTTGAGTCTGTGTCTTTGATGACCAACAAATGGAGAGGTGGCGTCAAGAGGCCATGAGGATTTCAACGCTGGGGCTTGTGAGATACTCCAAACAGCAAGGTTTCCTTCTATAGGACAGGTGGAGTCTGGTTTGCTTGCTCCAGGTTCCCCCATGTGATATGTTAGGTAGTAGAATTCTCCCGGATGGATGCCTGGAAAGCACACTTCCATGGTCCATTTCAGCTGAGTAACATGGAAGGTTCGATCTGGTGGCTTTGGGGCTAATTTCCAAGCAGCCTGAGTTGGCATGGAGTTTCATGCTGTTGGATCACAGCATGGTTGGTGTCCATGGAGGAATTAGAATGTTGATAGGTCAGAGGGCCATGCAGGATTCTCCTACACTGTATCTGGGACACAGCTACCAAAAGCAAGGTATCCTACTGGGGACAGGAGGGGTTTTTTAGTGTAGCTCAAGAACCACATGTTGGAATATAAATTTGTATTGGGGAAGAGGCCCCTGTGGACAGGCACCTGAAAACCTAAGCTTGGGTATCAATGAAGTTCGAGAGGAATGTCAGGTTCAATCTTCTGACTCAGGGCCTTTGACTTGAATGTCCGATTGGCAGGTGCTCATTGTGTCTGTCTGTCACAATGCGCATTTGTGTCCTCATTGTGTCTGTTTGTCACAATGCTCATTTGGGTCCAGAACATTCTTCAAAATGGAGATGGGCTCAGGGGCTTTGTATTTTGCTCCTAATATTCAGGGTTTGGGCAAATGTGAAGGGCAGAGTTTCCTTTGAGAGGATGGCACAGTTTTCCAGTGTGGCTCCAAAGGCCCCTTCCTGAGGGAATGTGGGCCAGGGCTTTGGGGACAGAAATCTGCAAATGCTAACTAGGGTTAGGGTGATGCCCGAGGTAATCACAGGCCTGATCTGCAGTCGCTGAGTGCAGCTCATATTGTACTGAAATTAAGGTGTCATGGAGGCAGTAGCACAGGCTTGTCTGTCTGGATTGTGTCCAGGATGGTCGCAAAATGTAGGGGTGGATCCTGGGGCCGTGGGAGGTTCTTCGTCTCAGGGGACTCTGCTCAGATCACAAGAGTTTGGTTCTCTGCGGGAAGGGAAGACTGCTGTTTTCGGTTTCAAGGGACCCCCAAAAGAGGGATACCAGAGACAGGTTCTGGGTGGGATCCTGGAAATAATGAAAGACGGTGAGGATTTGGCCCTAGGAACCTGGGGGACCTTCTCTGCAGGCTCTTGACCCAGCTACTGAGGGGATTTGTTTGAAAGCCGAATCATGCTGAGGGTCACAAAGCTTGTTTGTACCCATGGTGCCAGGGAGGTTCTCATGAGTGACTTTGGTCTTACGGCTCATGCAGCTGGTTCTACTCTGAGGGTTGGACACCCATCTCAACAGCCAGGTTTTCTGCCTTCGGGAAGTAGGAGTATACCTGGGCTTCAGGTTCCCCCATAGGCAGGGATTTGAGCTACGGTCTGGGGAGAGATGCCTGAATACCAGGTTGTGTAGATGTGATGGCTTCGCTCCATGGCAGGTCCCTCCTGCAGGATATGGGGCCCACTGTCTGCATGGCTGTCTGGAGGTCATGGCTCACGCTGTGTCAGACAGAGTCTGAGTGCCCATGGCTGCCTAAGATATTAGGGTGCCGTCGAGGGCCATGCAGGTTGATCCTCATGTAGGGTATCTAGGAAGACTCACCAGGCACTTCTTTTTTCTGTTGTACACGCAAATCCTGCATTGTGGCTCAAGAATTCCCTATCACGAGGGCTTGGGGACAAGGAGGGTGAAGATGGAATTGTAAACACAAGCTACATTTCAATTCAGTGACAAGTGGAAGGCAGTTTCAGGGTGCAGCGGATGATTTGAGATATCCTGTACCTGAGTAAGGGCGGATGTCGGATGTTTGCTCACACTGGAGTCTGTGTCTATGATGACCACCAATTGGAGGGGGGGAGTCATGAGGCCATAGAGGATTTCCCACACTGGGGCTTGTGAGATGCTCCAAACAGCAAGATTTCCTTCTATTGGACAGGGGGAGTCTGTTTTTTTTTTTTTTTCTCCAGGGTCCCCCATATGGAAACTTTGGGTAGCAGAGCTCTCCCGTACTGATGCCTGGAAAGCACAACTCCATGGACCATTGTATCTGAGGAACACGGCAGGTTCAATATGGTGGCTCTGGAGCAAAGTTCCAAGCGGCCTGAATTGACATGGAGTATCATGCTGTTGGATCACAATGATGGTTGGTATCCAGGGAGACTTTAGAATGTTGGTGTAGTCAGGGGTCCATGCAGGATTCTCCAACGCTGTGTCTTGGACACAGCTACCAAGAGCAAGGTATCCTTCTGGGGACAGGTTTGGTTCTATTGTGGCTCAGAGACCACATATTGGAATATAAGTTGGTATTGGAGAACAGGCCTCTGGGCACAGGTGCCTGAAAACATAAACTAGGGTATCAATGATGTCCTAGAGGCATGTCAGGTTCAATCTTCTGGCTCAGGGCTTTGACTTAGATGTCTGCCTGGAGGCAGGTGCTCATTGTGAGTCAGAGCACGCATTTGGGTCCAAGGGCGTTTTTGAAATTAAAGTCGGCTCAAGGGCTTTGTACTTTACTCTTAATCTTCACGGTTTGGGCAACAGTGAAGGGCAGAGTATCCTTCAGGAGGGTAGGCTCACTCATCGTTGTGGCACGAGAGGCCCCACCCTGGAGGGCATTTGTGCCAGGGCTTTGGGGACAGAAATCTGCAAACGTGAACCTGGGTTTTGGTGATGGCTGAGGTGATGACAGGCCCGATATGCAGGCCGTGATTGTAGCTCATAGTGTACTGAAATTAAGATGTCATGGAGGCGGGAGCACAGGCTTTTTTTTCTGAATGTGTTGGATGGCCACAAAACATAGGGGAGTCTTCAAGGTCCATGGAAGATTCTTTGTCTCTGTGGGTACTGCCCAGCTCCCTAGAGTTTGGAGTCTCTGGGGGAAGGGAAGACTGCTGTTTTCCGTCTCAGGGGACCCCCCAAAGGAGGGAATCCAAAGACAGGTTCTTGGTCTTGGTGCCAGGAAATCATGAACAAGGGTGAGAATTTAGCCAATGGGACATGGCAGGCTCGCTCGGTGGGCTCCTGGGCCAGTTACCAAGGGGTTTTTTGAAATCAGTCTCACACTGCGAGTCACAATGCCTGTTTGGGCCCAGGATGGCTCCCACGAGTGACCGTGGTCTAATGGGCAATGCAGCTTGTTCCCACTCTGAGGGTTGGATACCCATCTCAACAGCCAGGTTTTTTGCTTTCGTGGAGGAGGAGTACTCCCGTACTTCAGGTTCCCCCTTAGGCAGGGATTTGATCTTCGGTCTGGGAACAGATGCCTGAATACCCATGTTGAGTATAGCTGACAGCTTCGGGCCACGGTAGGTCCCACTTGCAGGATATGGGGCCCACTGTCTTTGTGGCTGTTTGGAGGTCATTGCTCAGGCTGTGTCAGAGAGAGACAGAGTGCCCATGGCGGCCTTTGATATTTGGGTGCAATCAAGGGCCATTCAGGTGGATCCTTATCTATGGTTTCTGGGCAGACTCACCAGGCACATCTTCTGTCTTTGGGGTGGGCAGAATGCTTTGTTTTCGGTCCAGAATTTCCTGTCAATAGGGCTTGGTGACCAGGAGGGTGAAGATGGAATTGTA
Organism: Neogale vison; assembly: GCF_020171115.1. NCBI lineage: Eukaryota > Metazoa > Chordata > Mammalia > Carnivora > Mustelidae > Neogale > Neogale vison. Next base: position 80,587,688 of record NC_058095.1, read on the forward strand.
ATTACAAGCTATGGTTAAATCCAGTGCCAAGAGGAAGGCAGCCAGTGTGCACCGGCTGATTCAAGATACCAGCAACTGAATAAGGGCGGATGCTTGCACACAATGGACTCACAATGGACTTTATGTCTATGATGACCACCAGATGGAGGGTCTGGCGTCACGAGACCATGGAGGTTTTCCCACGCTGGGGCTTGTGAGATGCTCCAAAGAGCAAGGTTTCCTTGTACTGTACAGGGGGATTCTGGTTTGTTGGCTCCAGAGTCCCCATATGGAAAGTTTGGGTAGCAGAACTCTCTAAAATGGATGCATGGAAAGCACACCTCCATTCACCATTGCATCAGAGGAACATAGCAGGTTCGATCTCGAGGCTCTGAGGCGAGGTTCCAAGTGGCCTGAGTTGACATGGAGTTTCATGCTGTTGGATCATAATGATGGTTTGTATCCAGGGAGATGTTAGAATGTTGGGGTGGTCAGGGGCCATGCGGGATTCTCCTACACTGAGACTTGGACATAGCTACCAAGAGCAAGGTATCCTACTGGGGACAGAGTGGGTCTGTTGTGTGGCTTATGGACCACATGTTAGAATATAAGTTGGTATTGGAGAAAAGGCCTCTGGAGACAGGCACCTGAAAATCTAATCTATAGTATTGATGAAGTCCTAGGGACATGTCAGGGTCAATCTTCTGACTCAGGCCCTCTGACATGGATGTATGCCTGGAAGCAGGTGCTCATAATGTGCCAGAATGCACATTTTGGTCCAGAGTTTTCCTCGCAATTGAGGTGGTCTCAGAAGCTTTGTACATTGCTCCTAATCTCAGGATTTGCAGTGAAGGGCAGAGTTTCCTTCGGGAGGTTAGGCATAATCGTCTGGTGTGGCTCCAGAGCCCCCATCCTGGAGGGCATGTGGGCCAGGGCTTTGGGGACAGAAATCTTCAAACACGAACTAGGGTTAAGGTGAGGGCCAAGGTGATCACAGGACCGATCTACTGGCCCTGAGGGCAGCTCATAGTATACTGAAATTAAGGTGTCATGGAAGCAATAGTGTAGGCTTTTCTGTCTGGACTATGTCCAGGATGGTCACAAAAAGCAGTGTTGGCTTCATGCAGCCATGGGAGATTCTTCGTCTCTGGGGATTCTGCCCAGCCCCCTAGAGTTTGGTGTCTCTGGGGGAAGGGAAGACTGCGGTTTTCCGTCTCAAAGGACCCCCCAAAAGAGGGACTCCAGGGATAGGTTCTAGGTCTGTGTGCCTGGCAAACATGAATGAGGGTGAGGATTTGCCCCTAGGGTCCTGGCAGGCCCACTACGTGGGCTCCTGGTCGAGCTACTGAGGGGGTTTGTTTGAAAGCAGAATCATGCTGAACACAATGCCTGTTTGTGCCCAGGGAGGCTCCCATGTGTGGCCGTGGTCTCATGAGCCATGCAGCTGGTTCCCACTCTGTGGGATAGACACCCATCTCAACAGCCAGGTTTCCTGCCATCGTGAAGGAAGAGTAATCTTGTGCATCAAGTTTCCCCATACTCAGGAATTTGAGCTACGGTCTGGGGAGAGATGCCTGAATATCCAGGTTGAGAAGATGTGATAGCTTCAGGCCAAGACAGGTACCACCAACAGGTTATGGGGTCCACTGTCCGTGTGCCTGACTGGAGGTAGTGGCTCAGGCTGTGTCAGACGGAGCCTGAGTGCCATGTCAGCCTATGATATTAGGGTGTCATTGAGGGCCATGCAGGTGGATCCTCATGTGGGGTTTATGGGCAGACTCACCAGGCACTTCTTCTTTCTGTGGGGCATGCAGAATGCTGCACTATGACTCCAGAATTCTCCATCAAGAGGACTTGGGAACCAGGAGGGTGAGGATGGAATTGTCAACACAAGCTACGGTTAAATTCAGTGCCAAGCAGAAGGCAGTTCCAGTGTGTAGTGGCTGATTCGAGATATCCAGCACCTGAGTTAGAGCGGATGTCAGATACTTGCTCACACTGGAGTTTGTGTTTATGATGACCATCAAATGGAGGGGTGTGGTCTTAAGGCCATAGAGGATGTGCGACGCTGGGGCTTGTGAGATGCTCCAAACAGCAATGTTTCCTTCTACTGGACAGGGCGAGTCTGGTTTGTTTGCTCCACCATCCCCCATATGTAAAGTTTGCATAGCAGAGCTCTACCATATGGATGCCTGAAAAGCACACTGCCATGGTCCATTTTAGCTGAGTAGCATGGCAGGTTCAATCTGGTGGTTCTGGGGAAAAGTTCCTTCTGCCTAATTGACATGGAGTTTCATGCTGTTCAATCACAATGCTGGTTGGTATCCATGGAGAAATTAGAATGTTGGCTCATCAGAGGGCCATGCAGTATTCTCCTACACTGTATCTGGGACACAGCTACCAAGAGCAAGGTATCCTACTGGGCACAGGAGGTGTTCTTTAGAGTGGCTCAGGGACCACATGTTGGAATATAAGTTGGCATTGGGGAACATGACCCTGTGGACAGGCACCTGAAAACCTAAGCTCGGGTATCGATGAAGTCCTAGAGGAATGTCAGGTTCAATATTCTGACTCAGAGCCTTTGACTTGAATATCTGCTTAGAGGCAGTTGCTCATTGTGTGTCAGAATGCGCACTTGAGTCCAGGATGTTCTTCACAATGGAGGTGGGCTCAGGGGCTTTGTATTTTGCTCTTAATCTTCAGGGTTTGGGCAACAGTGAAGGGCGGAGTTTCATTCGGGAGGATGGCACAGTTGTCCAGTGTGGCTCTAGAGGCCCCTTCCTGAGGGAATGTGGACCAGGGCTTTGGGGACAGAAATCTGCAAACACAAACTAAGGTTAGGGTGAGGGCCGAGGTAATCACAGGCACGATCTGCAGTCACTGAGTGCAGCACATATTGTACTGAAATTAAGGTGTCATTGAGGCAGTAGAGCAGGCTTTTCTGTCTGGATTGTGTGTCCAGGATAGTCTCAAATTGTAGGGGTGGATCATGGGGCCATGGGAGGTTCTTCGTCTCAGGAGATTCTGCTCAGACCACAAGAGTTTGTTTTCTCTTGGGGAAGGGAAGACTGCTGTTTTCGGTCTCAGGGGACCCCAAAAAGAGGGATACCAGAGACAGGTTCTGGGTGGGAGCTTGGAAATAACGAAAGACACTGAGGATTTGGCCCTAGGAAACTGGGAGTCCCAATCTGCGGGCTCCTTTCCCAGCTACTGAGGGGTTTGTTTGAAAGCAGGCACATGCTGAGGGTCACAACGCTTGTTTGTGCCCAGGGCGGCTCCCATGAGTGACCGTGGACTTTTGGCCCATGCAGCTTGTTCCACTCTGAGGGTTGGACACCCATGCAGCCGGCTCCACTCTGAGGGTTGGACACAAATCTCAACTCTGAGGGTTGGATACAATCCTTCCTGATGGCAGGTTTCCAGCCACCGGGAAGGAGTAGTACACCTGGGCTTCAGGTTCCCCCATAGGCAAGGATTTGAGCTACGGTCTGGGGGTGATGCCTGAATATCCAGGTTGAGTAGATGTGACGGCTTCGTTCCACAGCAGGTCCCTCCTGCAGGATATGGGGCCCACTGTCTAAGTGGCTATCTTGAGGTTGTGGCCCAGGCTGTGTCAGAGAGAACCTCAGTGCCCATGGCGGCCTATGATATAAGGGTGCCGTCAAGGGATATGCAGGGGGATCCTCATGTGGGTTTTCTGTGCATACTCACCAGGCACGTCTTCTTCTGTGGGGCAGGCAAAATGCTGTGTGTGGCTCAAGAATTCCCTATCATCAAGGTGTGTGCAAAAGGAGGGTGAGGATGGAATCGTAAACAGAAGCTGCTGTTAAATGCAGTGACAAGCAGAAGACAGTTCCAGTGTGCAGCGGCTGATATGAGATATCCAGCACTGGAGTAAGTATGGATATCAGATGTTTGCTCACAATGGAGTTTGTGTTTATGACGACTGCCAAATGGATGGGCGGTGTCATGAGGACATGGGTGATTTCCCACTCTGTGACTTGTGAGATGCTCCAAACAGCAATGTTTACTTCTACTGGACAGGTGGAGTCTGGTTTATTTGCTCCAGGGTCCCCATATGGAAAGTTTGTGTAGCAGAGCTCTTCCTCATGGATGCCTGAACGCATAATTCCATTGACCATTGCAGCTGATGAACATGGCAGGTTCGATCTGGTGCCTCTGATGCGAAGTTCCAAGAGGCCTGACTTGACATCGAGTTTCATGCTGTTGGGTCAAAATGCTGGTTGTTATCCAGGGAAATGTTAGAATGTTTGGGTGGTCATGGGTCCATGCAGGAGTGTCCTGCTCTGAATCTTGGACACAGCTACCAAGAGCAAGGTGTCCTTCTGGGGACAGGAGAGTTTCTGTTGTGTGGCTCAGGGACCACATGTTGGAATATAAGTTGGTACTAGGTAACAGGCCTCTGGGTACAGGAGCCTAAAAACATGAGCTAGGTTATCAATAAAGTCCTAGAGGCATGTCAGGTTCAAACTTCTGACTCAGCGCCTTTTCCTTGGATGACTGTCTGGAGGCAGGTACTCATTGTGCATCAGAATATGCACTTGGGTCCAGAGCTTTCTTCGAAATTGAGCTGGGCTCAGGGGCTTTGTACTTTGCTCCTAATATTCATAGTTTTGGCAACTGTGAAGGGCCGAGTTTTCTTCAGGAGGGTAGGCACACTCGTCCGGTGTGGCTCCAGAGGCCCCATCCTGTAGGGCATGTGGGCCAGGGTTTTGGGGACAGAAATCTGCAAACACTAACTATGGTTAGTGTGAGGACCTGTGTGATCACAGGCATAATCTGCAGGTCGTGAGTGCACCTCATAGTTTACTGAAATTAAGGTGTCATGGAGTTGGTAGCACAGGCTTTTCTGTCTGGATTGTGTGTCTAGGACAGTCGCAAAATGTAGGGGAGTCTTCATGGGTCCATGGGAGAGTCTTCGTCTCTGGGGATTCTGCCCATCTCCCTAGAGATTAGTGTCTCTGGGGGAAGGGAAGACTGCTGTTTCCAGTCTCAGGGGACTCCCAAAAAAGGGATTCCAGAGACAGTTTATGGGTCTGAGCGCCTGGAAAACATGAACGAGGGTGAGGATAAGGCCCTAGGGACTTGGCAGTCCTGCCCTGTGTGCTCCTGGTCCAGCTACCAAGGTGGTGTGTTTGAAAGCAGGCTCACACTGAGGGTCACAATGCCTGTTTTTGTCCAGGGCACCTTCCATAAGTGGCCGTGGTCTCATGGGCCATGCAGCTGGTTCCACTTTTGGGGTTGGACACCCATCTAAACAGCCAGGTTTCCTGCCATCGGTTAGGAGGAGTACTCCTGTGCTTCAGGTTCCCCCATAGACAGGGATTTGAGCTACGGTCTGGGGAGAGATGCCTGAATATCCAGGTTGAGTAGATGTGACAGCTTCAGGCCACACTAGGTGCCACCTGCAGGATATGGGATGAACTGTCTGTGTGTCTCACTAGAGGTCGAGGCTCAGGCAGTGTCAGACAGAGCCTGAGTGCCCATGGTGGCCTATGATATTAGGGTTCCATCGAAGGCCATGCAGGTGAATCCTCATGTGGGTTTTCTGGGCAGACTCACCAGGCACGTCTTCTGTTGTGGGGTAGGCAGAATGCTGCATTTTGGCTCCAAAATTCCCTGTCAAGAGGGCTTGGTGACCAGGAGGGTGAGGATAAAATTGTAAACACAAGCTACAGTTAAATTAATTGCCAAGTGGAAGGCAGTTCGAGTGTGCAGTGGCTGATTTGTGATACCAGCACCTGAGTAAGGGCGGATGTCAGATGCTTGCTCACACAGGACTTTGTGTTTATGATGACCACCAAATGGAGGGGTGCCGTCAGAAGGCCATGGAGGATTTCCCAAGCTGGGGCTTGTGAGATGTTCCAAAGAGCAAGGTTTCCTTGTACTGGACAGGGGGAGTCTGTTTTGTTTGCTCCAGGGTCCCCATATGGAAAGTTTGTGTAGCAGAGCTCTCTAAAATGGATGCCTGGAAAGCACACCTCCATTGACCATTGCAGATGAGGAACATGGCAGGTTCGTTCTGGTGGCTCTGTGGAAAAGTTCCAAGAGGCCTGAGTTGACATGGAGTTTCATGCTGTTGGATCATAATGATGGTTTTTATTCAGGGAGACGTTAGAATGTTGGGGTGGTCAGGGGCCATGTAGGATTCTCCTACACTGAGTCTTGGACAAAGCTACAAAGAGCAAGCTATCCTACTGGGGACAGGAGTGGTTCTGTTGTGTGTCTCAGGGACCACATGTTGGAATATAAGTTGGTATTGGAGAAAAGGCCTCTGGGGACAGGTGCCTGAAAATCTAATCTATGGTATTGATGAAGTCCTAGGGGCATATCAGGTTCAATGTTCTGACTCAGGTCCTTTGACATGGTTGTCTGCCTGGAGGCAGGTGCTCATGGTGTGCCAGAATGCACATTTTGGTCCAGAGTTTTCCTCACAGTTGTGGTGGGCTCAGGTGTTTTGTACATTGCTCCTAATCTTCAGGATTTGGGCAACAGTGAAGGGCATATTTCCCTTCGGGAGGTTAGGCACAGTCGTCTGGTGTGGCTCCAGAGGCTGCTTCCTCAGGGCATGTGGGCCAGGGCTCTGGGGACAAAAATCTGCGAACGCGAACTAGGGTTAGGGTGAGAACCGAGGTGATCACAGGACTGATCTACAGGCCCTGAGGGCAGTGTTTAGTGTACTGAATTTAAGGTGTCTTGGAGGCAGTAGCACTGGATTTTCTTTCGGGATCATATTTCCAGGATGGTCACAAATTGTACCGGTGGCTTCATGAGGCCATGGGAGATTCTTCGTCTATGGGGATTCTGCCCAGCTCCTAAGAGTTTAGTGTCTCTGGGGGAAGGGAATATTGCTGTTTTCCGTCTCAGGGAATACCCATATGTGGGATTCCAGAGAGAGTTTCGGGGTCTCTGCCCCATGAAACATGAACGAGGGTGAGCATTTGGCTCTAGGGACCTTGCAAGAATGCTCAGCAGGCTCCTGGTCTAGCTACCAAGGGCGTTTGTTTGAAAGCAGACTCACGCTGAGGGTCACAATGACTGTTTGTGACCAGGGCAGCTACCAAGAGTGGCCGTGGTCTCATGGGACATGCAGCTGGTTCCCACTCTGAGGGTTTTACACCCATCTCATCAGTCAGGTTTTCTGACATCTGGAATGAGGAGTACTCTTGTGCATCAGGTTCTCCCATACTCAGGGATTTGAGCTACGTTCTGGAGACAGATGCCTGAATATCCAGGTTGAGTAGATGCAATGGCTTCGGGACATGGCTGGTCCCACCAGCAGGTTATATGGTTCACTGACCATTGCCAGTCTATAGGTCGTGGCTGTCTGACTGCTCTTGGTGGCCTATGATATTAGAGTGCCATCGAAGGCCATGCAGGTGGATCCCCATGTGGGGTTTCTGGTCAGTCTCACCACACAATTCTTTCTGTGGGCCATGCAGAATTCTGAGTTGTGGCTCCAGAACTCCCTATCAAGAGGGCTTGGGGACCAGGAGGGTGAGGATGGAATTGTCCACACAAACTACAGTTAAATTTAGTGCCAAGCAGAAGACAGATCCAGTGTGTAGTGGCTGTTTTGAGATACGCAGTACTTGAGTAAGGGCAGATGTCAGATGTTTGCTCATACTGGAGTTTGTGTTTATGATGACCACCAAATGGAAGGGTGGTGTTGAGGCCATAGAGGATTTCCCACGCTGGGGCTTGTGAGATGATCCAAACAACAAGGATGCCTTCTCCTGGACTGGGAGAGTCTGGATTGTTTGATCCACTGTCCCCCATAGGGAAAGTTTGGGTAGCAGAGCTCTCCTGCATGGATGCCTAGTAAGCACACATCCATTGACCATTGCAGCTGAGGAACATGGCAGGTTCGATCTGTTGGCTCTGGGGATAAGTTCCTTCAGGCTTGAACTGACATGGAGTTTAATGCTGTTGGATCACAAAACTGGTTTTTATCCAGGCAGATGTTAGAATGTTGGGGTGCTCAGGGCTATGCAGGATCCTCCTACTCTGAGTCTTGTACAAATCTACCAAGAGAAAGGTACTTCTGGAGACAGGATGGGTTATGTAGTGTGGCTCAGTTACCACATGTTGGAATATAAATTGGTATTGGAGAACAGGCCTCTGGGTACTGGCACCTGAAATTCTAAGATAGGGTATTGATGAATTCCTAGGGCCATGTCAGTTTCAATCTTCTGACTCAGGGCCTTTTACTTGGATGTCTGTCTGGAGGCAGGTGCTCATTGTGTGTCAGAATAGGCATTTTGGTCAAGAGCGTCCTTTGAAATTGACATGGACTCAGGGGCTTTTACTTTGCTCTTAATCTTCAGGGTTTGGGCAACAGTGAAGTGTAGAGATTCCTTCGGGAGGGTTGGTACAATCATCTGGTGTTTCACTAGAGACCCCATCCTGGAGGGCATGTGGGCCAGGGCTTTGGGGACAGAAATCTGAAAACACGAACTAGGGTTAGGGTGAGGCCCGAGGTGTTCAGGCCTGATCTGCAGGTCCTGGTGGCAGCTCATATTGTACTGTAATTAAGGTGTCATGGAGGTGGTAGTGAAGGCTATTTTGTCTGGATTCTATGTCCATGACGGTCGCCAAATATAGGGGTGGCTTTATGGGGACATGGGAGATTCTTCGTCTCTGGGTATTCTGCCCAGCCCCCAAGAGTTTGGTGTCCCTGGGGAAGAGAAGACTGCTGTTTTCATTCTCAGGGGAACCTGAAAAGAGATTCAGGAGACAGTTTCTGGGTCTGGGTGCCTGGAAAACACCAACGAAGGAGAGGATTTGGCCATAGCAACCTGGTAGGCCTGCTCTGCAGACTCACGGTGCAGCTAACGAGGGGTATTTTTTTGAAAGCAGGCTCACACTGGGGGTCACAATGCCTTTCTGTGCCCAGGGCGTCTGCCATGAGTGACCGTGGTCTCAAGGGCCATATAGCTGGTTCCCACTCTGAGGGTTGGACACCCATTTCACAGGCCAGATTTCCTACCATTGGGAAGGAGGAGTACTCTTGTGCTTCAGGTTCCCCCATAAGCAGGGATTTTAGCTAAGTTCTGAGGACAGATGCCTGAATAACCAGGTTGAGCAGAGATGACAGTTTTGGGCCTTGCCAGGGTCCCACTTGCAGGATATGGGACTCAATGTCTAGGTGACTGACTGGAGGTTATGGATCAGGCTATGTCAGACAGAGCTTTAGTGCCCATGGTGGCCTATGATATTAGGGTGTTGTTGAGGGCCATGCAGGTGGATCCACATGTGGGGGATCTGGGCAGCCTCACCAGGCACTTTTTTCTATGGGGCAGGCAAAATGCTGTGTTGTGGCTCCAGAATTCCCTATCAAGAGGGCTTGGGGACAATTAGGGTGAGGATGGAATTGTAAACACAACTATGGTTAAATCCAGTGCGAAGAAGAAGGCAGTTCCAATGTGCAGGGGCTCTTTCGAGATATCCAGCACCTGAGTAAGCGAGGATGTCAGATGTTTGCTCACACTGGAGTTTGTGTCTATGATGACCGACAAATGGACGGGTGGCGTCAATCGCCATGGAGGATTTTCCATGCTGAGACTGGTGACATGCTCCAAAGAGCAAGGTTTCCTTCTACCGGACAGGTGGAATCTGGTTTGTTTGCTCCAGGGTCCCCCAAGTTGAAATTTTGTATCGCAGAGCTCTCCGACATGGAAGCCTGGAGAGCACACCTCCATCGACCATTGCAGCTGAAGAACATGACAGGTTTGTTCTGTTGCCTCTGGGGCAAAGTACCAAGGGTGATGAGTTAACATGGAATCTCCTTCAGATGGGTCACAATGCTGGTTTGTTACCAGGGACATCTTAGACTGTGCCGGTGGCTAAGGTGCTGTGTAGGATTCTCTTATCCTGAGGGTTTGGCACAGGTCAAAGAGCACGGTTTCCTTCTGGGGACAGGAGATGTTCTTTTGTGTGGCTCAGGGGACACATGTTGTATCATAAGTTGGTATTCCAGAGCAGGTCCCTCAGGACAGATGCCTGACAACCTAATCAAGTGTTCCATTGAGGTCCAAGGACATGTCAGGTTCAATCTTCTGACTCAGGACCATTGACGTGGCTGTCTGCCTAGATGGAGGGGATCAGATTTTTTCAGTCTGCACATTTGCATCCAGAGCGGCCGCCAATATTGGGGTGGGCTCAGGGGCCTTGCAGGTTTCTCTTAATCTGTAAGGTTTGGGCAACTTTAATGGGCATGGTTTCCTTGGGGACAGCAGCCAAAGTCCTTTGGTGCACCTAGAGTGGCCCTATCCTGGAGGGCATGTGAGCCATGGTTTTGGGAGAGAAGTCTGCAAACACAAGTTCAGGTTCAGGTTAGTCGAGAGATGATCGAAGGCCCAATACAAAGACCTGGGGGGCAGCTCGACCGTAACTGTAATTAGGGTGACTGGAAGATGGTAGCACAGAATTTTCTATCAGGATTGTGTGTCCAGAATGGCCTCTGAATGCGGGTGAGGTATCATGGGTCGATGGGAGACTTTTCCACTCTAAGGATTCTGGTGGTTCCACATAGTTTGGTGGCTTTTTCGGGGAAGATAAGAGTGCTGTTTTCCATCTTAGAGGTGCCCCAAAACAGGGATTCCAGAGATGGGCTCTGGGTCTGGGCACCTGGAAAATCCAACCAAGGGTTAATGTTTGGTCCTAGGGGCATACTAGGCCTGCAGTGTTGGAACCTGTGGTGGAACTGAGAGTCTTTGTTTGAAAGCATACTAAGGTGAGGGTCACAATGCCTGTTTGTGCCCCGGGCAGCCCTCAGGAGTTGGTGTGGTCACACTGGCCATGCACCTGTCTTCCACTTTGAGGGCTGGACACCCATTCCAACAGGCAGGTTTCCTTCCATGGGTAAGGAGTAGTACTCAATTATGCTTTAGGTTCCCCATTGGAAGGATTCCAGCAAAGTCTGGGGAAAGGTGCCAGAATACCAGGATGGGTAGAGATGATGGACTTGTACCATGGCCAGTCCCACATGCTAGATATGGGGCCCGCTCTCTGGGTGACTGACACTAGGTCGGGGCTCAGGCTCTGTCAAACACAACACTAGTGGCCAGGGCAGTCCAACAAATGGAGGGGTGGCATCAAAAGCCCAAGGAGGGGTCGCCTGGGTGGCTCAGTGGTTTAAGCCTCTGCCTTTAGCTCAGGTCATGATCTCGGGGTCCTGTGATCAGCCTCTGATTGGGTTCTCTGCTCAGTGGGGAGCCTGCTTCCTCCTCTCTCTCTGCCTGCCTCTCTGGCTACTTGTGATCTCTATCAAATAAATAAATAAAAATCTTAAAATAAAATAAAAAGCCCATGGAGGATTTCCCCCGCTTAGTCTTGTGAGATGCTCCAAACAGCATGGTTTCCTTCTACTGGACAGATGGAGTCTGGTTTATTTGCTCCAGGGTCCCCATGTGGAAAGTTTGGGTAGCAGAGCTCTTCGGCATGGATGCCTGCAAAGCACACCTCTATTCTCCATTGCAGCTGAGGAACATGGCAGGTTCTTTCTGGTTGCTCTGGGGCGAAGGACTAAGGCTTTGAGTTGACATGGAATCTCTTGCAGATGGGCCACAATGCTGGTTTGTTACCAAGGAGATCTTAGAATGTGCTGGTGGCTAAGGTGCTGTGCATGATTCTCCTACACTGAGGATTTGGCACAGGTCGAAGAGCACGATTTCCTTCAGGGGATGGGAGATGTTCTTTTGTGAGGCTCAGGGACCACCTTTTGTATCATTTGTTGTTATTCCAGAACAGGCACCAGAGGACAGATGACTGAAAACCTAATCTAGGGTTCCAATGAAGTCCTACGGGCATGACAGTTTCAATCTTCTGACTCAGCACCGTTGACTTGGCTGTCTGCCTAGATGTAGGTGATCACAGTTTTTCAGATGCACAGTTGCATCCATAGCATCCCCCTATATTGGGGTAGGCTCAGGGGCCTTGCAGGTTTCTCCTAATCTGGAAGGTTTGGGCAACTGTGACATGCACAGTTTCCTTGGGGATGGCAGGCACATTCCTGTGGTTTGGCCAGGGAGGCCCCATCCTTGAGGACATGTGACACATATTCTTGAGAGAGAACTCTGCAAACACAAATTCGGGTTAGGGTTATTGGAGAGGTGATTGCAGGGCCAATGCGTAGACCTGGATGGCAGCTCGTCAGGAAATGTAAAGGTGACTGGAAGGCAGTAGCACACGCATTTATATCTGGATTGTATGTCCAGGATGGCCTCGGGATGCAGTTGTGGTCTCCTGCGTCAATGGGAGATTTTTCTTATCTAAGGATCCTGGCGACTCCCCATAGTTTGCTGGCTTTTTAGGGGAAGAGAAAAGTGCAGTTTTCCATCTTAGTGGTGCCCCAAAACAGGGATTCCAGAAACGGGCTCTGGGTCTTGGCGCCTGGAAAATCCCACCAAGGGTTAGGATTTCGGCCTAAGGGAGTACCAGGCCTGCAATGCAGGATCGTGGTGGTGCAACTGAGAGGGTTTGTTTGAAAGCATGCTCAGGCTGAAGGTCACAATGCCTGTTTGTGCCCAGGGTGGACTGAAGGAGTGGGCGTGGTCACTTTGGCCATGCACCTGGCTCCCACTCTGAGGGTTGGACACCCATCCCAACAGTCAGGTTTCCTTCCATGGGGAAGGAGTAGTTCTCAATTGTTCTTCAAGTACCCTCATTGGCAGTGTTTCCAGCAAAGTTCTGGGGACAGGTGCCAGAATACCAAGGATGTGTAAACATGACGGACTTGGTCCATGGCCTTTCTCACATGCTTGTAATGGGACCCACTCTCTGTGTGGCTGACACTCTTTCGGGGCTCATGCTCTGTCTGACACAATGCTAGTGGCCAGGGCACCCTTTAAAATGGGGTTCCCTCCAAGGCCGAGCAAATTGATCCTAATGCGGGGTTTCTGGGTAGATTCACCAGGCACTTCTTCTTTCTATGGGCAAGGCAGAATGCTGCATTGGGGCTCCAGAATTCAATATCAAGAGGCCTTGAGAAGCAGTAGGGTGAGGATGGATTTGTAAACACAAGCTACAGTTCAATTCAGTGCCATGTGGAATCTACTTCCAATGTGCAGCGGCTTATTCAAGATATCCAGAAGCCGAGTAAGGGTAGATGTCAGATGTTTGCTCACACTAGAGTTTGTATTTTGATGACCCACAAAAAAGGGGTGGCGTCAATATCCTGTGGAAGACTTCCCACGCCGAGGCCTGTGATATGCTCCAAACCGCAAGGTCCTACTACTGGACAGGTGGAGTCTGGTTTGTTTGCTCGAGGGTCCCCCATGTGGAAAGTTTGGGTAGCAGAACTCTTCTGCATGTATGCTTGAAAAGCACACCTCCATTGACCACTGCAGCAGAGGAACATGACATGTTCGTTCTGGTGGCTCTGGGGCGAAGTTCTAAGGCCTTGAGTTGACATGGAGTATCTTGCAGATGGGTCACAATGCTGCATTGATACAGGGGAGATCATAGAATGTCCTGGTGGGTAAAGTTCTATGCAGGATTCTCCTACCCTGAGGGTTTGACACAGGACAAAGATCACGGTTTTCTTCTGGCGACAGGAGATGTTCTGGGGTGTGGCTCAGGGACCACATGTTGTATCATTAGTTGGTATTCCAGAACAGAACCCTGAGTACAGATGTCTGAAAACCTAATCTAGGGTTCCAGTGAGGTCCAAGGGCATGTCAGGTTCAATCTTCTGTCTTAGGACCATTGAATTGGTTGTATGCCTGGATGTAGAGGATCAGGTTGATTCAGACTGCACATTTGCATCCAGAGCAGACGCCAATGTTGGGGTGGGCTCAGGGGTCTTGCAGGTTTCTCTTAATCTGGAAGGTTTGGGCAGCTGTGATGGGCGCAGTTCCTTGGGGATGGCAGGCAAAGTCCTGTGGGATCCAGAGACCCAATCCTGGAGGGCATATGAGCCATGGTTTTGGGAGAGAAGTCTGCAAACACAAATTTGGTTTAGGGTTAGCAGCGTGGTGATTGCCGGCCCAAGGTGTAGACGAGAGCAGCTTGTCAGGAACTGTAAATCGGATGACTCGAAGGTGGTAGCACAGGCTTTTGTATCTTGATTGTGTGTCCAGGATGGCCTCTAAATGCAGGTGTGGTCTCTTGGGTCTATGGCAGATTTTTCCTCTCTGTTTCCTGGCAGCGACCAATAGATTGGTGACTTTCTTTGGGAAGGGACGAGTGCTGTTTTCCATCTTATGGGTGCCCCAGAGAGGGATTCATGGAAGGGCTCTGGGTCTCGGCCATTGGAAAATTCCACCACGTGTTAGGATTTGGGCCAACGGGCATACCAGGCCTGCAATGCGGGATCCTGAAGGTGAAACAGAGAGCGTTTGTTTGAAAGCATGCTCAGGTTTTGGACCACAATGCCTGATTGTGCCCAGAGCGGCCCTTATCAGTGGGCGTGGTCTCATTGACCATGCAGCTGGCTCCCAGTTGGAGGGTTGGACACCCTTCCCAACATCTAGGACTCATGCCATGGGGAAGGAGGTGTTCTCGATTGGGCTTCAGGTTGACCCATTGGTTGGGATTCCAGCAAAGGTCTGGTGACAGATACCTGAAAACCAAGGATGGGTAGAGGTGATGGTGTAGGGTCATGGCCAGTCCCACATGCTAGATATGGGTCCCACTCTCTGTATGGCTGAGACTAGGTTGGGGATCAGGCTCTGTCAAACATAGCACTAGTGGCCAGGGAAGCCTATAAACTGGGGTTCCCTTGAGTGAGGTCTGAGCAGATTGATCCTCATGTCAGGTTTCTGGCCAGACTCACCACGCATTTCTTCTTTCATGGGGTAGGCAGAATGCTGTGTTGTGCCTCTAGAATTTCCTATCAAGAGGGATTAGGTACCAGTAGGGTGAGGATGGGATTGGAAACACATGCTATGGTTCAACTCAGTGCTAAGCCAAAGGCAGTTCCAATGTGCAGCAGTTTATTCGAGATATCCAGCACCTAAGGACAGCTGTCAGATATTTGCTCACACTGGAGTTTGTGCCTATGATGACTGAGAAATGGAGGGGTGGCATCAAGAGGTCATGGAGGATTTCCCATGCCGAGGCTTGTGAAATGCTCCAAACAGCAAGGGCCTTCTCCTGGACAGGTGGAGTCTGTTTTGTTTGCTCCAGTGTCCCCCATGTGGAAAGTATGGCTAAGAAAGCTTCCCCATATGGATGCCTGGAAAGCACACCTCCATTGTCCTTTCCAGCTGAGGCACATGACAGGGGCGATGGACCAAGGACTTGAGTTGACATGGAATCTCTTACAGATGGGTCACAATGCTGGTTTGTTACCAGGGAGTTTTTAGAATGTGCTGGTGGCTAAGGTGCCTTGCAGGATTCTCCTACCCTTAGGGTTTGGTACAGGTCAAAGAGCACGGTGTCCTTCTGGGCACAGGAGATATTCTGTTGTTTGGCGCAGAGACATGTTGTATCCTAAGTTGGTATTCCAGAAAATACCACTGAGGACAGATGCCTTAATTCTTAATCTAGGGTTCCAGTGCATTCCTAGGGGCATGTCAGTTTCAATCTTCTGGCTCGGTACCATCGACATGGGTGTCTGTCTGGATGTAAGTGAATAGGTTGTTTCAGACGGTGCATTTGCTTCCAGAGCAGCCACCAATATTGAGGTTGGCTAAGAGGACTTGCAGGTTTCTCATAATCTGGAAGGTTTGGGCAACTGTGACACGCACAGTGTCCTTGGGGATGAGAGCAGTCCTATCGTGTGGCTCCAGAGACCCCATCCTGGAGGGCATATGAGCCATGGTTTTTGGAGAGAAATCTGCAAACACAAATTCATTTTAAGGTTAGTGGCGTGGAGGTTGCAGGCCCAATGCATAGAACTGGAGGGGAATTCATCAGGAACTGTAATTAGGGTGATGGGAAGGTGGTATCACAGGCTTTTCTATCTGGATTTTGTGTCCACGATGGCCTCGGTATGCAGGTATGATATCATGGGTCCATGGGAGATATTTCCTCTCTAAGGATCCTGGTGGCTCCCCATAGTTTTGTGGCTTTTTCGGGGAAGGGAAGAATGCTGTTTTGCATCTTAAAAGTGCCCCAAAATAGGGGTTCCAGAGATGGGCTCTGGGTCAGGGCCCCTGGAAAATCCCACCTTATGTGAGGATTTAGGCATAGGGGCAACCAGTACTGCAATTCGGGATCGTGGTGGTGCAACTGAAAGGGATTGTTTGAAAACATACTCAGGCTGAGGGTCACCATGCCAATTTTTGCCCAGGGCGGTCCTCAGGAGTGGGCGTGGTCTCATTGTCCATGCAGCTGGTTCCCAATTTGAGGGTTGGACACCCATCCCAACAGTCCGGCTTCCTGCCATGGAGAAGGAGGCATTCTCTATTGGGCTTCAGGTTCCCCCATTGGCAGGGATTCCAGCCAAGTTCTGGGGAAGGATTGCAGCATTCTGCGTCCTCTACAGAAAGAAGAAGTGCCTGCTGAGTCTGTCCGGAATCCTCACATGAGGATCAATCTGATGGCTCTCGAAGGAACCCAGATATATGGACTGCCCTGGCCACTAGTGTTGTGTTTGACAGAGCCTGAGCCCCGACCTAGTGTCAGTCACCCAGAGAGCGGGCCCCATATCTAGTATGTGGGACTGGCCATGGCCCAAGTCCATCATCTCTACCCATCCTGGTATTCTGGCACCTTTCCCCAGACTTTGCTGGAATCCTTCCAATGGGGGAACCTGAAGAATAATTGAGTACTACTCCTTCCCTATGGAAGGAAACCTGCCTGTTGGAATGGGTGTCCAGCCCTCAAAGTGGAAGACAGGTGCATGGCCAATGTGACCACACTTACTCCTGAGGGCTGCCCGGGGCACAAACAGGCATTGTGACCCTCACCTGAGTATGCTTTCAAACAAACACTCTCAGTTTCACCAGAAGGTTCCAACATTGCAGGCCTGGCATGCCCCTAGACCCAAACATTAACCCTTGGTTGGATTTTCCAGGTGCCCAGATCCAGAGCCCATCTCTGGAATCCCTGTTTTGGGGCACCTCTAAGATGGAAAACAGCACTCTTATCTTCCCCCAAAAAGCCACCAAACTATGTGGAGCTACCAGGATCCTTAGAGAGGAAAAATCTCCAATGGACCCATGAGACCACAACTGCATTCTGAGGCAATTCTAAACAAACGATCCAGATAGAAAAGCCTGGGCAACCGCCTTCCAGTCACCCTATCACAGTTCCTGAGAAGGTGCTCTCCAGGTCTCCGCATTGGGCCTCCGATCACCTCGCTACTAACTTTAAACGGAATTTGTGTTTGCAGACTTCTCTCCCAAAACCATGGATCACATGCCGTCCAGGATGGGGTCTCTGGAGCAACACCACAGGACTGTAGCTGCTATCCCCAAGGAAACCGTGCCCATAACAGTTGCCCAAACCTTAAAGATTAAGAGAAACCTGCAAGGTCCCTGTGCCCACCCTAAGATTGGCGTCTGCTCCAGACACAAATTCACAGTCTGAAACACCCTGATCACCTACATCAGGCAGGCAGCCACGTCAATGGTCCTGAGCCAGAAGATTGAACCTGACATGCCCCTAGGACCTCATGGGAACCCTACATTAGGTTTTCAGGCATCTGTCCTGAGGGACCTGTTCTGGAATACCAACTTATGATACAACATGTGGCCCCTGAGCCACACAACAGAACATCTCCTGTACCCAGAAGGAAACCGTTCTCTTTGACCTGTGTCAAACCATCAGTGTAGGAGACTCCTTCATGGCACCTTAGCCACCAGCACATTCTAAGATCTCGCTGGTAACAATCCAGCATTGTGACCCATCTGTAAGAGACTCCATGTCAACTCAAGGCACTTGGTATACTTCGCCCCAGAGCCACCAGAATGAACCTGCCATGGTCCTCAGCTGCAATAGTCAATGGAGGTGTGCTTTCCAGGTATCCATGTGGGAGACCTCTGCTCCCCAAACCTTCCACATGGGAAACCCTGGAGCAAAAATCCAGGCTCAACCTGCCCAGTAGAAGAAATCCTTACTGTTTGGAGCATCTCACAAGCCTTAGCATGGGAAATCCTCCATGGCCTCTTGACGACACCCCTCTATTTGTAGGTCATCATAGAACCAAAATGCAGTGTGAGCTCACATTTGACATCCGTCTTTACTCAAGTGATGGATATCTCTAATCAGCCGCTGCACATTGGAACTGATTTCCGCTTGGCACTGAATTGAACCGTAGCTTGTGTTTACAATTCCAACCTCACCCTGGTAGTCCCCAAGCCCTCTTGATGAGGAATTCTGGAGCCACAAGGCAGCATTCTTCCTTACACATAGAAAATTGAAGTCCCTGGTGTGTCTGCCCAGAAACCCCACATGAGGATCAAACTTTTCGGCCCTGGAGGGAACCCTGACTTTTAGGCTGCCCTGGCCACTAGTGCTGTGTCTGAGAGAGCCTGAGTCCCGACCTAGTGTCTGCAACCCAGATAGTGGGCCCCATATCCATGATATGAGACACAACTGGGACAAATCCGTCATCTCTACCCATCCTTGGTATTCGGGCACCTTTCCCCAGACCTTTGCTGGAATCCCTGCCAATGGGGGAACCTGAAGCACAATAGAGAACCCTTCCTTCCTCATGGCAGGAAACCTGGCTGTTGCGATGGTTGTGCAACTCTCAAAGTGGGAGCCAGTTGCATGGTGAATGAGACCTCGCCCACTCCTGAGTTCCACCCTGGGCACAAACAGGTATTGTGACCCCCATCCTGAGCATGTTTTCAAACAATCCCTCTCAATTGCACCACCAGGATCCTGCATTGCAGGCCTGGTATGCCCGTAGGCCCAAATCCTAACCCTTGGTGGGATTTTCCAGGCTCAAAAACCCAGAACCTGAGAACCTGTCTCTGGAATACCTTTTGTGGGGCACCCCTAAGATTGAAAACACCTCTCTTCCCTTCCCCGAAACAGCCACCAAACTATGGGGAACCACCAGGATCCTTAGAGAAGAAAAATCCCCAAGGACACACAAGACCACACCTGCATTCCGAGGCCATCCAGGACACACAATCCAGATAGAAAAGCCTGTCCTAATGCCTTCCAGTCATGCTAATTACAGGAATGGGTCACAATACTGAATTGTTACCAGGGACATCTTAGAATGTCCTGGTGGTTAATGTGACCAGCAGGATTCTCCTAACCTGAGGGTTTGGCACAGGTCGAAGAGCACGGTTTCTCTGGAATACGAACTTATGATAGAACATGTGGACCCTGACCCACACAACAGAACACTCCTGTCCCAAGAAGGAAATTGTGCTCTTTGACATATGCCAAACCCTCAGGGTAGGAGTATCTTGCATGGCACCTTAGCCACCAACACATTCTAAGATCTTCCTGGTAACAAACCAGCATTGGGATACATCTGTAAGAGATTCCTTGTCAATTCAAGGCCTTGGCTCTTGGTCCTACAGCTACCAGAACTAACCTGTCATGTTCGTCAGCTGCAATGTTCATTGGACGTGTGCTTGATAGGCATCCATGTGGGAGAGCTCTGCTACCCAAACTTTCCATATGGGGGACCCCGGAGCAAACAAACCAGATTCAACCTGTCCAGTAGAAGGAAACCTTTTTGTTTGGAGCATCTCACAATTTAAGCATGAGTAATCCTCCATGGCATCTTGAAGCCACCCCTCCATTTGTCGGCCATCATAGACACAAACTCCAGTGTGAGCAAACATCTGACATCTGCCCTTACTCAGGTGCTGGATATCTCGAATAAGCCGCTGCACATTGGAACTGCCTTCTGCTTGGCACTGAATTTAAACGTAACTGGTGTTTACAATTCCATCCTCACCCTATTCATCCCCAAACCCTCTTGATAGGAAATTCTGGAGCCACACCACAGCATTCTGCCTTCCCCATAGAAAGAAGTGGTGCCTGGACAGTCTGCCCAGAAACCCCACATGAATATCATCTGCTCGGCCCTCGAAAGAATTCTGATTTAGCGGCTGCCCTGGCCACTACTGCTGTGTCTGACAGAGCCTGAATCCCAGCCTCGTGTCAACCACCCAGAAAGGGCCCATATCCAGCATGTGAGAATGGTCATGACCCAATCCGTCCTCTCTCCACATCCTTGGTATACAGGCATCTGTCTCCAGACTTTTGCTGGAATCCCTGCTAATGGCGGAACCTGAAGTCCATAGAGAACTGCTCCTTTCCCAAGGCAGGAAATCTAGCTGTTGGAATGGTTGTTCAGCCCTCATAGAGGGAGGCAGCTTCATGGGCAATGAGACCACAACCAATCCTGAGGACAACCCTGGGCACAAACAGGCATTGTGTCCCTCAGCCTGAGCATGTTTTCAAACAAGCCCTCTCTATTGCATCACCAGGACCCCACATTGCAGGCCTGGTACATCCCTAGGCCCAAATCCTAACCCTTGGTGGGAATTTCTTGGTGCCCAAACACAGTGCCCGTCTCTGGAATCCCTGTTTTGCGGCACCCCAAGATGGAAAACAGCACTATTCCCTTCCCGAAAAAAGCCACCAAAAAATTGGGAGCCACCAGGATCCTTAGAGAGGAAAAATCTCCCATGGACCCATGAGAGCACACCTCCATTCCGAGGTCATCCTGGACACACAATGCTGATAGAAAAGGCTGTGCTACTGTCATCGAGTCACCCTAGTTACAGTTCCTGACAAGCTGCCCTCCAGGTTGAAGCATTGGGCTGTGATCACCGCTCCTCTAAGTCTAAACCTAGTTTTCGTTTGCAGACTTCTCTCCCAAAACCATGCCTCACATGTCCTCCAGGATGGGGTCTCTGGAGCCACATCACAGGACTGTGCCTCCCATCCCCAAGGAAACTTTGCCCATCACATTTGCCCAAACCTTGCAGATTAGGAGAAACCTACAAGGCCCCTGATCCCACCACAATATTGGAGGAGGCTCTGGATGCAAATGCACATTCTGAAGCACCCTGATCACCTACATCCAGGCGGACACCAAAGTCAATGATCCTAAGTCAGAAAATTGAACCCAACATGCCCCTAGGACATTATTGGAGCCCAAGAATAGGTTTTCAGGCATCTGTCCTCAGATGGCTGTACTCTAAAACTGACTTATGATACAACATCTGTTCCCTGAGTCACACAACAGAACATCTCCTTTCCCTAGAAGGAAATTCTCCCCATTCCGATGTCACCATGGACACAAACCCACATTAGGACTGATCCACAGGAGAGTCCATTTCAACTCAGCGCCCTCTGTTGCTCCCCCTGAGCCAGCAGAACGAAACTGCCTTGTCACTAGGAGACAATTGGTACGTAAGGCGGGATGCCTTCCTTGGAACCCTGCACTGGCGTCGTTCCATATGGGACATCCTAGAGCATTCCTAGAGGTCTCAATTTTCCCGCAGAAAGAATCCTTGCAGTTTGGAGCATTTCACAACTGCCATCGTGGGAAAATCTCCATGGCCTCATGATGACATCCCCCTTCATAAAGGGGCCATCATGGCCACAAACTCCAACCTGAGAAAACGTCTGACCCTCACCCTGACTTTAGATGCACGAGATATTGATTCAGCTCTGGATAGTGTGCCTGCCGTGCCGTCACTCCGAAACCTATTATTGTCCTCACACTTTTGGCCTACAGGCCATCCAGTTTGGGAATTCTGGAGCCACAATGCAGCACTCTGCCTGCCCTCAAGAAGAAAAAATTTGACCTCTGGTGCTACCCAGAAACCCCAAATGAGGATCAATCTGCATGCCACTTGAATGTACCCCAATTATACAGGCTTCCCTGGGCACTAATGCTCTTTCTGACACAGCCTGAGCCTGGAACTTCCGACCAACACCCAGACAGCTGGCCACACACTGAGCACATTCGGACCCACCATGCCTTAGGTCCTCGTCTCTTCCCAATTTCGGTGTTCAGGCTTCAGAACCTAGACCTTAACTCCAATCACTGCCCAGGGGTGAACGTGATGCAGAAATCAGAACTCCTCCTTCCAAATGGCAAGAAACCTTGTGGTTGGCATTTTGTCCAATGTTCAGTGTAGAAGAAACCAGTGTGGTCCATGAGGCCCCGCCCATACTTGAGGGCTGTGTTGGACACAAACAGGCATAGGGACCCGCAGCATGAGCCCTTTCCTCAAGTAAGGCCTCTCAGTGGCTGGAACAAGTGCCGGCATACGGGGCTTGCGATGCTCCTAAGCCCCCAATCTTAACCAGAGTTCGGGTTGTCCAGTTGCCCATCTCCAGGGCTCTGCTCTGGAATCCCTCCTTTGGTGGCACACCTGAGGTATAAAAAAAGAAAGGTTTCCTCCCATCCTACAGAATGACCCCAAACTCTTGGGATCGGCCTAAAACACCAGAGAGGGAGACTCATCCATGGCCCTTGAGGCAACACCGACATTCAACGGCCATTAGTAACACACAATCTAGAGACAAAAGACTGAGCAGGCACCTCACACTTGCCCTTTGTTCATATCCCAAAGAGTTTACCCTGAAGAGATTTACACGGTCTGTAGATTGTGCTTGCCATACCGATGTCCCCAACCTAAGCCGAGTTTGTGTTTTCAAACTTCTGTCCCCTCAGCCCTGACCAAACACCCTACAGACTGGGGCCCCTGGAGCTGCACCTCACAACTGTGTGCCCTCTCAAAGGGAATTCTTCCTATCCCATTGGCCACAACCTTACGAATTAGGAGAGACCTCCAAAGTCCCCGAGGCCAATCCAATAGTGTAGGCCGCCTAGGACAAACGGTGATCTGACACATGCTGAGCAACTATCTCCACTCAGACATGTACACAGAAGTTCCCAGAGAAGATTGAACCAAACAGGCCCCTAGGCCTTAAACAGATCCGTTGCTTTGGTTTCCAGGCATCTCTACTCAGAGGCCTGGTTTCCAATACCGGCATATGGGGCTTTCCTGAGGCACCCATCAGAACAAATCTTGTCCTCACATGGGAAACTTGTGCATTGGAGCTGTGTCAAAACCTCCTTCTAGGAGAATCCTTCAGGAACCCGGTGCCACCGCACCATCCACAGGTCCTCATGGACACAAACACAAATTAGAACCCATCCTCAGGAGAGTCCTTTTCAACTCAGACCCTCAGTTGCTCCCACAGGGCCAGAATATTGAACCTGTCTTGTTGCTAGGAGAAAATTGGAATGCGAGTTGGGCTGCCCAGGCATACATCCTTAGAACTGTGCTCTGGAGTCTTTCCATATGGGACGTCCTGGAGTAATCCAACAGGTCTCAATTGTCGATCAGAAGGAATCCTTGTGGCTTGGAGCATCTCACAAGTCCCACTGTGGGAAACATACCATGGCCTATTGATGCTCCCACCCCCTTCATGAAGGGGCCATAATGGGCAGAAACAGCAAACTGAGACAATGTCTGATCCTCGCCCTGAGTTCAGATGCATGAGATTCAGCTCTGCAGAGGGCGCCTTCCGTGCCCTCGCCCTGAAACCTAAGCCTAGCTTGTGTACTCAGACTTCTGTCCTCACACTCCTGGCCCACAGGCCCTCCAGTTTGGCAGTACTGGAGCCACTATTCAGCACTTTGCCAGCCCTCCAGAAGAAAAATGTTACCCTCTGGGGCTACCCAGAAATGCCAAGTGACTATCAAACTGCACGCCACTAGACTCTACCCCAATTATACAGTCTATCCCTGGGCACTAATGCCCTGTCTGACACAGACTGAGCCCGGAACTCCCGACTGACTCCCAGACAGCTGTCTGCACACTGTACATTAGTCCCGCCATGACCTTAGGTCCTCATCTCTTCCTAATCCTCGTTTTTCAGGCTTCGGAACCTAGACCTTATTTCCAATCATTGCCCAGGGGTGAACGTGATGCAGAAATCAGAACTCATCCTTCCCCATGGCAAGAAATATTGTTGCTGTCATGTTGTCCAAAATTCAGAGTAGGAGAAACCAGCATGGCCCATGAGGCCCCACCCATGCTTGAGGGAAGCGTTCGGCACAAACATGCATTGTGACCCTCAGCATGAGCCATGTTCTCAAGTAAGGTCTCTCAGTGGCTGGACCAAGAGCCCCCTTATGGGGCTTGCTGTGCCCTTAAGCCCCATCCTTAACCGGAGTTCAGGCTGTCAAGTCGCCCTTTCCCAGGGCTCTGTTCTACAATCCCACTTTGGTGAGACCACAAAGGTTTTTGTTTGTTTGTTTGTTTGTTTGTTTTGTTTGTTTTGTTTTGTTTTTTTTAAAGACATCCCACAAAATGCACCCAAACTCTTACGATTGGGCTAAATTCCCACAGAAGGACACTCGTCCATGGCCCTTGGGGCCACCCCAACATTGTGTGGCCATCAGTGATGCAAAATCCAGAGGCAAAAGCCTGAGCAAGCGCCTCACACTCGCCATTTGTTCGATCCTGAAGATTTCTCCTCATGGTCTGTAGATTGGGTCTGCCATACCTACGTCCCAAAACCTAAGCCTAGTTTGTGTTTACAGACTTCTGTCCCAACAGCCCTGACCAAACACCCTCCAGGCTGGGGCCCCTGTTCCACAACTCAGGACTGTGCCTGTCGTCTCCAAGGGAATTCTGCCCATTCCATTGGCAACAACCCTACAAATTAGGAGAAACCTCCAAAGTCCCTGAGGCCATCCCAATGGTGTAGGCTGCCCAGGACAAACAGGGGTGATCTGACACCAGCTGAGCAACCACCTCCACTCAGAACCATAGACAGATGTCCACAGAGAATAAGATTGAACCAGACAGTACCATAGGCCCTAATCGGGCCCACTGCTTTTTTTTTTTTTTTTTTTTCCAGGCATCTCTCCTCAGAGGCCTGTTTTCCAATACCAGCATTTGGGGGTTTCCTGAGGCACCCATCAGAACATATCTAGTCTCCACATGGGAAACTTGCTCTTAGGAGGTGTCTCAAAATCTCTGGTTAGGAGAATCCTTCACGGCCCCAGTGCCACCACCCCATTCCAAGGTCTCCATGAACACAAACCCACATTAGGACCCATATGCATGAGAATCCATGTCAACTCAGTTCCCTTGGTTTCTCCCCCAGAGCCAGCAGATCTTAAATGTCTTGTCACTAGCAGACAATTGGAATGTGACGCGGGCTTCCCAGGCATCCATCCTTAGAGCGCTGCTCTGGAGTCGTTCCGTACGGGACGTTCTGGAGCCATCCAACAGGTCCTGACTGTCCTGCAGAAGGAACCCTTGTGGTTTGGAGCATCTCAGAACTCCCACCATGGGAAAACCACCATGGCCTTGTGATGACCAGGCCCCTTCATGAAGGGGCCATCTTGGACAGGAACCCTAACCTGAGCCTACGTTTGAGCCTCACCCTGACTTCAGATGCACGGGATCTCGATTCAGCTCTGCAGAGGGTTCTTTCTGTGCCCTCGCCCTGAAAGCTTAGCCTAGTTTGTGTTCTCAGACTTCTGTCCTCACAGTCCTGGACCGCAAGCGTTCCAGTTTGGCAATACTGGAGCCACAATGCAGCAATCTAACTGCCCTCCAGAAGAAAAACGTTGCCCTATGGGGCTACCCAGAAACCCCAAATGGGGATCAACCTGCAGCCACTCGACTGTACCACAATTATACAGTCTACCCTGGGCATTAATTCACTGTTTGACACAGTCTGAGCGTGGAGCTCCTGACCAACACCCAGACAGCTGGCCGCACACTGAGCACATCGGACCCGCCATGGCCTTAGGTCGTCATCTCTTCCCAACCTCATTTTTCAGGCTTCAGAACCTAGACCTTATCTCCAATCACTGCCAAGGGTTTAACGTGATGCAGAAATCAGAACTATTCTTCCCCATGGCAAGAAATATTGTGGTTGGCATGTTGTCCAACATTCAGTGTAGGAGAAACTAGCATGGCCCCTGAGGCCCCGCCCATGCTTGAGGGCAGTGTTGGGCACAATCATGAATTGTGACCATCAGCGTGAGCCCTGTCCTCAAGTAAGGTCTCTCAGTGACTGGAGCAAGAGCCCGCATATGGGGCTTGTGACACCCCTAGGCCCCCAATCTTAACCAAAAGTCGTAATGTCCAGTCGCCTCTCCCCAGGGCTCTGCTCAAGAATCCCTCTTTTGGTGGGACACCTGGTTAGGAAACAGAAAGGACTCCTACCATCCCAAGAATGATCCTTAACTCTTGGGATCGGGCCAAATCCCCACATTTGGAGACTCGTTCATGTCCCATGAGGCCACCCCATCATTCCACGGTCATCGGTGACACAAAATCCTAGACAAAAGCCTGAGCATGCGCCTCACACTAACCATTGGTTCATATCCTGAAGATGTCTCCTCACGATCTGTACATCGGGCCTGCCATACGTACGTAATAAAACCTAAGCCAAGTTTGTGTTTTCAGACTTCTGCCCCCACAGCTTTGACCAAACACCCTCCATGCTGGTGCCCTTGTTGCCATAACTTGGGACTGTGCCTGTCCTCTCCAACGGAATTCTGCCCATTCCATTGGCAACAACCGTGCAAATTAAAAGAAACCTCCAAAGTCCCGAGGCCATCCCAATAGTGTAGACCGCCCAGGACAAACAGGGGTGATATGACACCAGTTGAGCAACAGCCTCCACTTAGAACCATAGACAGATGTCCATAGAGAAGAAGATTGAACCGGACAGGACCCTAGGCCATAATTGGATTCATTGCTTTGTTTTCCAGGCATCTCTACTCAGAGGTGCCTGCCATGTCCTCGCCCCAAAACATAAGCCTAACTTGTGTTCTCAGACTTCCATTCTCACACTCCTGGCCCACAAGGAATCCAGTTTAGGAATTCTGGAGACACAATGACGCACTCTGCCTGCCCTCCAGAAGAAAAACGTTGCCCTATGGAACTACCCAGAAACCCCAAACGAGGACCAACCTGCATGCCACTCGACTGCAACCCAATTATACAGTCTACCCTGGGCATGAAAGCCCTGTCTTACACAGCCTGAGCACGCATCTCCAGACTGACATTCAACATCTGGCCGCACACTGAGCTCATTGGATGCATCAGGTCCCTAGGTCTTCATCTCTTCCCAACCTCGGTTTTCAGGCTTCAGAACCTAGACCTTATCTGTAATCACTTCCCAGGGGTGAACGTGATGCAGAAATTAGAACTCCTGCTTCCCCAAGGCCAGAAACCTTGTGTTTGGCATGTTCCCCAATGTTCAGTGTTGGAGAAACCAGCGTGGCCCATGTGATCCCGCCCATGCGTGAGGGCCTCGTTGGACACAAATACGCATTGTGACCCTCAGCGTGAGCCCTGTCCTCAAGGAAGGCTGCTCAGAGGTTGGACCAAGAGTCTGCATATGGGGCTTGCCATGACCCCAGGCCCCAAAACTAACCAGAGGTGAAATTGTCCAGTTGCCCCTCCCAAGGGCTCTGCTCTGGTATCCCTCTTTTGGTGGGACACATGAGGTTAAAAAACAGAAAGGACTCCTCCCATCCCACAGAATGTACCCAAACTCTTGGGATTGTGCCAAATCCCCAGAGAAGGAAACCCTTCCATGGCCCATGAGGCCATGCCAACATTCCACCCACACTGTTGACACAAATGCACAGACAAAACCTGAGATATCACCTCACACTCACCTTTTGTTCATATACTGAAGAGTTCTTCTCACGGTCTGTAGATCAGGCCTGCCATACCTATGTCCCAAATCCTAAGCCAAGTTTGTGTTCAGACTCCTCCAGGATGGTGCCTCTAGAGCCACACCTCAGGACTGTGCCTGCCCTCTCCAGGGGAATTCTGCACATTCCATTGGCCACACCCTACAGATTAGGAGAAACCTCCAATGTCCCCGAGGCCATCCCAATATTGTAGTCCTGAAGCCAGGGCAAATATCAGACATTTGCTCAGGTTGGAGTTTCTGTCCACGGTGGCCCCTTTTTAAAGGGGAGTGTCTCATGAGGCCATGGACGTTTTCCTTGTATCCTTTCGAAAAGACAGGTTCGATCTGCTGGCTCTGGGGGAGCAACCGAGGGGGTTGAGTTGAAATGGACTCTCTTGTGGATGGCTTATAATGTGGGTTTGTGTTCATGGAGACCTTGGAATGGGGAGGTGGCACTGGGACACTGAAGGATACTCCTAACCGGAGGTTTTGACACAGCTCCAACCAGCAAGTTTCCCACGTGGAAATGAGATTTGTTCTGATTGGTGCCTCAGGAAAACCCCATATGCTCGTTTTGGAAACCAGGCCTCTGAGAGAAATGCCTGGAAGCCAAAGCAATGGATCTGATTAGGGACTAGGGGCCTGTTCAGTTCAATATATTACTCTGGGGAAATCTGTCTATGGGTCTGAGTGGTGGTAGTTGTTCCGCTGGTGTCAGATCGCCCCTGTTTCTCCCGAGCGGCCACATTATTGGTATTGCCTCGGGGACTTTGAAGTTTTCTCTTAATCTGTAGGGTTTCGGCCAATGGAATCGGCAGAATTCCCTTGAAGAGGGCAGGCACAGTTCTGAGTTGTGGCTCCAGGGGCCCCAGCATGAAGGGTGTGTGGGTCAGGGCTGTGGGGACAGAAATCTGAAAACACAAACTCAGCTTAGGTTTGGGGAGCTAGGTTAGGCAGGCCCGATCTACAGACCATGAGGGGAACTCTTTGGGATATGAAGAAAGGGCTAGTGTGAGGCGCTTGCTCAGGGTTTTGTGTCTGGATTTTGTATCTCCGATGGCCGTGCTATGTAGAGGTGGCCTCATGGGCCATGGTCGACTCTCCCTCTCTGGGATTTGGCCCGATCCCAAGAGTTTGGGTTAATTCTGTGGGATGGGAGGAGTCCTTTCTGCTTTTTTACCTCAGGAGTCCCACCAAAAGAGGGATTCCAGAGCAGAGCACTGGGGAGAGGCGATTGGAAAACCCGAACTCTGGTTAAGGTTGGGGGCCTAGGGGCATAAATGCCCCATATGCGGGCCCTTGGTCCAGCAACTGAGAGGCTTTACTTGAGGACAGGGAACACGCTGAGGATCACAATGCGTGTTTGTGCCCAACGCGGCCGGCAAACATGGATGAAGCCTCAGGGGCAAGGTTGGTTTCTCCTATACTGAAAGTTGGAAACATGCCAACCACAAGGTTTCTGGCCATGAGGAAGGAGGAGTTCTTATTTCTACATCACATTCACCCCTAGGCAGTGAATGGACATAAGGTCTAGGTTCTGAAGCCTGAAAAGCTAGGTTGGGAAAGATGATGACCTAAGGCCATGGCAGATCCAATGTGCTCAGTGTGCGGCCAGCTGTCTGGGTGTCGATCGGGAGGTCTGGGCTCAGGCTGTGTCACAGTGGGCATTAGTACTCAGGGTAGTCTTTATAATGGGGTATAGTCAAGTGGCGTGCAGGTTGATCCTCATTTGGGGTCTCTGGGTAGCCCCATAGTGCAACATTTTTCTTCTGGAGAGCAGGCAGAGTGCTGCATTGTGGGTCCAAAATTCCCAAACTGGAGGGCTGTGGGTCAGGAGTGTGAGGACGGAAGTCGGAGAACACAAGCTAGGTTTCGGTTTCGGGGGGAGGGCAGGGCAGGAACACTCTGCAGAGCTGAATAGAGATGTCGTGCATCTGAAGTCAGGGCGAGGATCAGATTTTGGCTCACATTGGAGATTATGTCCATGATGTCCCCTTCATGAAGGCGGGGGGCGGGTATCACGGGGCCATGGGGATTTTCCCATGATGAGAGTTATGAGATGCTCCAAACAGGAAGGATTCCTTCTGTGGGACATTCGAGAGCTGTTGGATGGCCCCGAATCGTCCCATATAAAATGACTGGGGAGCAGGGTTCTAAGGATGGATGACTGGGCAGCCCGCTCTCATTCCAAATGTCTCCTAGCAACAAGACAGGTTCTATCTGCTGGCTCTTGGGGAGCAAACAAGTGTGCTGAGTTGAAATTGACTCTCCTGTGGATGAGTAATAATGTGGGTTTGTGTCCATGGAGACCTTTAATGGGGCAGTGGCACAGGGGCCCTGAAGAATTGTTCTAATCAGAAGTTTTGATACAGCTCCAAAGAGCAAGTTTCCCCTGTGGGGACAAGATTTGTTCTGATTGGTGCCTCAGGAAATCCCCATATGGTGGTATTAGAAACCAGACTTCTGGGGAGAGATGTCTGGAATCCAAACAATGGATCCGATTAGGGCCTAGGGGCCCATCTGGTTAAAGTTCTTCTCTGGGGACATCTGTCTCCAGGTCTGAGTGGAGGTAGTTGCTCAGCTTGTGGCAGATCGCCCCTTTTTGTCCTGTGGGGCGTACACTATTGGGATGGCCACGGGGACTTTGGAGGTTTCTTCTAATCTGTAGGGTTGTGGTCAATTGAATGGGCAGAATTCCCTTGGAGATGGCAAGCACAGTCCTGAGGTGTGGCTCCAGGGGCCCAAGCATGGAGGGTTTGTGGACCAGGGCTTTGGGGACAGAAGTCTGAAAACATGAACTTGGCTTAGGTTTGGGGACAAAGGCATGGCCAGCCCGAAATACAGCCCATGTGAAGAAATCTTCAGCATATGAAGAAAGGGCAAGAGTTAGGCACTTGCTCAGGCTTTTGTCTCTGGATTTAGTGTCAAAGATAGCCATGGAATGTAAGCGTGGCCTCATGGGCCATAGACAAGTCTCCCTTTCTGGGGATTTGGCCCAATACCAAGAATTTGGGCTCAATCTGTTGGATGGGAGGAATGCTTTCTTTCTTTCTTTCTTTCTTTCTTTCTTTCTTTCTTTCTTTCTTTCTTTCTTTCTTTTTAACCTAAGTTGTCCCACCAAAAGAGGGATTCCAGAGCAGAGCCTTGGGGAGGGGCATCTGGAAACCTAGACATCTGGTTAGGACTGGGGGCCTTGGGGCATGG
The DNA here is from genome assembly GCF_020171115.1 of Neogale vison. NCBI lineage: Eukaryota > Metazoa > Chordata > Mammalia > Carnivora > Mustelidae > Neogale > Neogale vison. The sequence goes on from NC_058095.1 coordinate 80,618,456, forward strand.
CAAGCCCCATATGTTGGTTCTTGTTCCAGCCACTGAGTGGACTTCCTTTAGGACAGGGCTCACTATTAGGGACACAATGCATGTTTGTGATCAACGTGGCCCTCAAGCATGGGCGGAGCCTCATTGGCCATGCTGTTTTCTCCTACACTGAATGTTGGACAACATGCCAACTGCAAGCTTTCTTGCCATGGGGAAGGAGAAGTTCTGATTTCTGCATCACGTTCACCCCTGGGCAGTGATTGGAGATAAAGGTCTAGGTTCTGAAGCCTGAAAACCTAGGGTGGGAAGAGATGACGACCTTAGGCCATGGCGGGTGCCATGTGCTCAGTGTGTGGCCAGCTGTCTGGGCATCTGTCAGGAGGCCTGGGTTCAGGCTGTGTCAGACAGGGCATTAGTGCCCAGGGTAGGCTGTATCATTGGGGTATAGTTGAGTGGCCTGCAGGTTGATCTTCATTTGGGTTTTCTGGGCAGCCCCATAGGGCAATGTTTTTCTTCTGGAGGGCAGGCATAGTGCTGCATGGTGTCTCCAGAATTCCCAAATTGGAGGGCTTTTTGGACAGGAGTGTGAGGACGAAAATCTGAGAGCACAAGCTAGTCTTAGGTATTGGGGAGAGGGCAGGGCAGGCATACTCTGTAGAGCTAAATCAAGATCTCATGCATCTGAAGTCAGGGGAGGATCAGACGTTGGCTCACGTTGGAATTTCTTTCCATGATGGCCCCTTCATGAATTGGGGGGGGGGCATCAGGAGTCCATTGAGGTTTTCCCATGATGGGAATTGTGAGATGCTCCAAACCTCAAGGATTCCTTCTGCTGTACAATTGATACCTGTTGGATGGCTCCAGGACATCCCATAGGAAATGACTCCAGAGGAGGGGACTAAGGATGGATGCCTAGGCATACCGCCTTGCATTCCAATTGTCTCCTAGCAAAAAGACTGGTTCTATCTGCTGGCTCTGGAGGAGCAACCGAAGGAGCTGTGTTGAAATGTAACCTCCTGCGGATGGGTCATAATGTGGGTTTGTGTCCATGGAGACCTTAGAATGGGGAGGTGGCACGAAGGCCCTGAAGGATTCTCCTAACCGGAGGTTTTGACACAGCTCCAAAGAGCACGTTTAACATATGGAGACAACATTTGTTCTTAATGGTGCCTCAGGAAACCCAATATGCTGTTATTGGAAACCAGGCCTCCGGGGAAAGATGACTGGAAACCAAAGCAATGGATCTGATTAGGGCCTAGGGGCCTGTCGGGTTCAATGTTTTTTCTCTGGTGATATCTGCCTACGGGTCTGAGTGTAGGTAGTTGTTTGGCTGGTGGCAGATCACCCCTGTTTGTCCCAGGGGACCTACACCATTGGGATAACTTCAGGGATTTTGGAGGTTCCTGTAATTTGTATGGTTGTGGCCAATGGAATGATCAGAATTCCATTGGAGAGGGCAGGCACAGTCCTGAGTTGGGCTCCAGGGGCCCCAGCCTGGAGGGTGTGTGGGCCAGGGATGTAGGGACAGAAATCTGAAAACAAAAACTTGGCTTAGGTTTGGGGAGCTAGGTTAGGCAGGCCCGATCTGCAGACCATGAGGAGAACTCTTTGGTATATGAAAAAGGGCGAGTGTGAGGCGCTTGCTCAGGCTTTTGTCTGTGGATTTTGTGTCACCGATGGCCGTGCAATGTTGAGTTGGCCTCATGGGCAATGGACGATTCTCCCTTTCTGGGGATTGCCCCGATCCTAAGAGTTTGGTGTCATTCTGTGGGATGGGAGGAGTCTTTCCTGTTTTTGTTTTTTTTTGTTTGTTTTTTTTGTTTTGTTTTTGTTTCTTTCTAACCTCAGGAGTCCCACGAAAAGAGGGATTCCAGAGCAGAGCCCTGGAGAGGTTACTGGACACCCCGACCTCTGGTTAAGATTGGGGGCCTAGGGACATGGAAGCTCCATATGCAGGCTCTTTTTCCAGCCACTGAGAGGTCTTATTTGAGGAAAGGGATCACACTGAGGGTCACAATTCGTGTTTGTGCAAATACACAGCTCTCAAGCATGGGCGGGGCCTCATGGGCCACACTGGTTTCTTCTACACTGAACGTTGGACAATATGTCAAACACAACGTTTCTGGCTATGGGGATGGCAGAGTACTGATATCTTCATCATGATCACACTGGGAAGTGTAAGGATATAAGGTCTAGGTTCTGAAGCCTGAAAACCAAGGTTGGGAAGAGATGAGGACCTAAGGCCATGGCAGGTGATGTGCTCAGTGTGTGGTCAGCTGTCTGGGTTTCAGTCCAGACGTCTGGGCTCAGGTTGTGTCAGACAGGGCAGTAGTGCCCAGGGTAGACTCTAAAATCAAGGTACAGTCGAGTGGCGTGTAGGTTGATCCTCATTTGGGGTTTGTGGGTAGCCCCAGAGGGCAATATTTTTCTTCTGGAGGGCAGGCAGAGTGCTCAATTGTGGCTCCAGAATTCCCAAATTGGATGTCTTGTGGGTCAGGAATGTGAGGACAGAAGTCTGAGAATACAAGCTAGGCTGAGGTTTTGGGGCGAGGGCATGGCAGGCACACTCTGTAGAGCTGAATTGAGATCTCATGCATCTGAAGTCAGGGCGAGGATCAGACGTTGGCTCAGGTTGGAGTTTAAGTCCATGACGGCCCCTTCATGAAGGGGAAAATCTCACGAGGCCATGGAGGTTTTCCCATGATGGGAGTTGTGAGATGCTCCAAACCGCAAGGATTCCTTCTGTGGAACTGTCCAGAACTGTTGGATGGCTCCAGGACGTCCCAGACAGAACGATTCCAGAGCAGGGATCTAAGGATGGATGTGTGGGCAGCCCATCTCACGTTCTAATTATCTCCTAGTGACAAGGTAGTTTTGATCTGCTGGCTGTGGGGGAGCAAAATCATGCACTGAGTTGCAATGGACTCTCCTGCTGTTGGGTCATAAAGTGGGTTTGTGTCCATGGAGACCATGGAATGGGGCGGTGACTATGGGGCCTTGAAGGATTCTCCTAAGAGGACGTTTCGACATAGCTCCGAAGAGCAAGTTTCCCATGTGGAGATGATATTTTTTCTGATAGGTACCTCAGGAAATCTTCATATGCTGGTATGTACCCAGGCCTCTGAGGAGAGATGCCTGGAAACCAAAGCAATAGATCCGATTAGGGCCTACAGGCGTGTCCGGTTCAATCTCCTTCTCTTGGGATATCTGTCTATGGATCTGAGTGGAGGTGGTTGCTAAGTTTATGTCAGATCACCCCTGTTTGTCCCGGGCGACCCACAGTATTGGGATGGCCTCAGAGACTTTGGCAGTTTCTCCTAATCTGTAGTGTTGGGGCCAATGAAATGGGCAGGATTCCCATGGAGAGTGCCGTGCCGGCACAGTCCTGAGGTGTGGCACCAGGGGTCCCAGCCTGGAGGGTGTGTTGGCCAGGTCTGTGGGGACAGAAGTCTGAAAACACAAACTTGCCTTTGGTTTGGGGACGTAGGTATGGAAGACACGATTTACAGATGGCGAGAAGAACTCTTCATGATATGAACAAAGGGCAAATGTGAGGTGCTTCCTCAAGCTTTTGTCTCTGGATTTTCTGTCAACGATAGGCGTTGAATGTCAAGGTGACTTCATCGGCCATGGACGAGTATCCCTTTCTGGCGATTTGGACCGATCCCAAGAGTTACGGGTCATTCTTTGGGATGAGAGGTGTCCTTTCTGGTGTTTGTTTTTTTTTTTTTTTTTTTTTTTTTACCTCAGGTGTCCACAAAAGAGGGATTCCAGAAAAGAGCCCTGGGGAGGGGCGACTAGACAGCCTGACATGTGGTTTAGAATGGGGGCCTAGGGGCCTGGCATGCCCCATATGCTGGTTCCTGGTACAGCCACTGAGAGGCCTTACTTGAGGACAGGGATCATGCTGAGTGTCACAATGCGAGTTGGTGCCCAAGCTGGTCCTCAAGCATGGGTGGGGCCTCATTGGCCATGCTGGTTTCTCCTACTCTGAACATTCTACAACATGCTAATAACATGGATTGTTGCCATGTGTAAGGAGGAGTTCTGATTTCTGCATCACTTTCACTCCTGCGCAGCGATTGGAGATAAGATCTAGGTTCTGAAACCTCAAAACTTAAGTTGGGAGGAGATGACGACCTAAGGCCATGGCGGGTCCGATGTGCTCAGTTTTAGGCCAGCTTTCCGGGTGTCGGTCAGAGGTCCGGACTCAGGTTGTGTCAGACAGGGCATTAGTGCCCCAGGTAGACTTTATAATTGGGGTACAGTCGAGTGGTGTGCAGGTTGATCCTCATTTGGCATTTCTGGGTAGCCCCATAGGGCAACATTTTTCTTTTGGGGGGCAGGAAGAGTGCTGAATTGTGTCTCCGGAATTCCCAAACTGGAGGGCTTGTGGGCCTGGAGTGTGAGGACGGGAGTTTAAGAACGTAAGCTAGGCTTAGGTTTTGGGGCAAAGGCACAGCAGGCACACTCTACAGAACTGAATTGAGATCTCATGCATTGGAAATCAGCGCGAGGATCAGATGTTGGCTCAGGTTGGAGTTTATATTCATGATGGCACCTTCATGAAAGGGGAGGTTCTCAAGAGGCCATGTAGGTATTCCCACGAAGGGAGTTGTGAAATGCTCCAAACCACAAGGATTCCTTCCGTAGGACCCTTGAGAACTGTTGGATGGCTTCCGGAGGTCCCATACGGAAAGACTCCAGAGCAGGATTCTAAGAATGGATGCGTGTTTGCCCGCCTCACATTGCAATTATTTCCTAGCGACAAGGCAGGTCCGATCTGCTAGCTCTGGGGGAGCAACCGAGGTGGCTGAGTTGAAATGGACTCTCCTGAGGATGGGTCATATTGTGTGTTTGTGTCCACGGAGACCTTGGAATTGGGCAGTGGATCCGGGGCCCTGATGGATTCTCCTAACCGGATGTTTTGACAGAGCTCCAAAGAGTACATTTCTAATGTGGAGATGAGATTTGTTCTGATAAGTGCCTCAGGAATCCCCCATATGCTGGTATTGGAAACCAGGCCTCTGAGGAGAAATGTCTGGAAACCAAAGCAATGGATACAATTAGGGCCTAGGGGCCTGTCTGGTTCAATCTGATTCTGTAGGGACATAAATCTATGGGTCTTATTGGAGGTAGTTGCTCAGCTTGTGTAACATGGCCCCTTTTTGTCATATTGCCCCGTTTGTCCTGGGCTGCCTACACTATTGGGATGGCCTCGGGTCCTTTTAGTGGTTTCTCCTAATCTGTATGGTAGTGGCCAAGGGAATGGGCAGAATTCCCTTGGAGAGGGCAGGCACAGTCCTGAGGTGTGGCTCCAGGGGTCCCAGACTAGAGGGTGTGTGGGCCAGAGCTGTGGGGACAAAAGGCTACAAACACAAACTCGGCTTAGGTTTGGGGACATAGGTATGGCAGGCCCAATCTACAGATAATAAGGGGAACTCCTCCAGATATGAAGAAAGGGCAAGTGTGAGGTTCTTCCTCAGGCATTGTCTCGGTTTTGTGTCAACAATGGCCATGAAATGTCGGAGTGACCTCATGGGACATGGACGAGTCTCCCTTTCTCGGGACTTGGCCCGATTCCACGTGTTTGGGATCATTCTGTTCGATGGGAGGAGACTTTTCTTTTTCTTTCTTTCTTTTTTTTTTTTTTTTTTTTTTTTTTTTTTTACCTCAGGTGTCCTACCAAAAGAGGGATTTCAGAACATAGCCCTGGGGAGGGGTGACTGGACAACCCGACCTCTGGTTTAGAATGGGGGCCTAGGTGCATGGCAAACCCCATATGCAGGCTCTTGGTCCAGCCACTGAGAGGCATTATTTGAGTACGGGGCTCACTCTGAGGGTTACCATGCGTGTTTGCGCCCAACGCGGCCCTCAAGCATGGGTGGGGACTACTGGGCATGCTGGTTTCTCCTACTCTGAACGTTGGGCAACATGCCAACCACATGGTTTCTTTCCACGGGGAAGGAGGAGTTCAGATATCTGAATCACATTCACCGCTGGGCAGTGATTGCAGAAAAGGTTTAGTTTCTGAAGCCTGAAAACCGAGGTTGGAAAGAGATGACAACCTAAGGCCATGGCGGGTCCTATTTGCTCAGTGTGTGGCCAGCTGTCTGGGTGTCGGATGGGATGTCCGGGCTCAGGCTGTGTCAGACAGGGCAGTAGTGCCCAGGGTAGACTGTATAATTTGGGTATAATCGAGTTGCATGCAAAAAAAAAAAAAAACTTTGGGTTTTCTCGGTAGCCCCACAGGGCAACGTTTTTCTTCTGGAGAGCAGGCAGAGTGCTGCATTGTGGCTCTGGAATTACAAACTGGAGGGCTTGTGGGTCAGGAGTGTGAGGACGGAATTATGAGGTACAAGCTAGGTTTAGGTTTCGGGTGGAGGTCAAGGCAGGCACACTCTGCAAAGCTGAATCGAGATCTCGTGCATCTGAAGACAGGGCGACGATCAGACGTTGCCTCAGTTTGGAGTTTCTGTCTATGATGGCCCCTTCATGAAGGGGGGTGGGCATCACGAGGCCATGGAGGTTTTACCACGTTGGGAGTTTTGAGATGCTCCAAAACACAAGGATTCCTTCTGCAGGACAATTGAGAACTGTTGGATGGCTTAGTACCTCCCATACGGAATGACTCCAGAGCAGGGTTCTAAGGATGGATGCCTGAGCAACCCGCATCACATTCCAATTGTCTCCTATCAACAAGACAGGTTCGATCTACTGGCTCTAGGCATGCAAAGAAGGGTGATGAATTGAAATGGACTCTCCTGTGGATGGGTCATAATGTGGGTTTGTGTACATGGAGACCTTGGAATGGGGAGGTGGCATTGGGGCTCTGAAGGATTATCCTAACCTGAGGTTTTGACACAGCTCCAAAGAGCAAGTTTCCCATGTGGAGATAAGATTTGCTCTGATTGGTGCCTCAGGTAACTCCCATATGCAGGTAATGGAAACCAGGCCTCTGAGGAGAGATGCCTGGAAACCAAAGCAATGGATCCAATTAGGGCCTAGGGGCCCTTCCAGTTCAAACTAATTCTCTGTGGACATCGGTCTATGGTATGAGTGGGGATAGTTGCTCAGCTGGTGTCAGATCGCCCTTGTTTGTCCCCATTGGCCTACACTATTGGAATGGCCTTGGGGACGTTTGATGTTTCTCCAAATTTGAAAGTTTGTGGCCAATGGGATGGGCAGAATTCCCTTGTAGAGGGCAGCCACATTCCTGAAGTGTGGCTCCAGGGGCCCCAGCCTGGAGGTTGTGTGGGCCAGGGCTGTGGGGACAGAAGGCTGAAAAAATAAACTCAGCTAAGTTTGGGGATGTAGGTGTGGTAGGCCCGATCTAAAGACCATGAGGAGAACTCTTCAGCATATGAACAAGGGGCGAGTGAGAGGTGCTTGCTCAGGCTTTTATCTGTAGATTTTGTGTCACCAGTGGCCGTGAAATGTCCATGTGGCACCAATCAGAACAAATTAGGAGAAAGATCCAATGTCCCCAAGGCCATCCTAAGAGTGCAGGCCGCCCGAGATAAACAGGGGCTATCTGCCACCAGCTGAGCAGCTACCTCCACTCAGACCCGTAGACAGATATCCCCAGAGAAGAAGATTCAGCCGGACAGGCACCTAGGCCCTAAACAGATCCATTGCTTTGGTTTCCAAGCCTCTCTCTTCAGAGGCCTGGTTTCCAACACCAGCATATGGGGGCTTCCGGAGGCACCCCTCAGAACAAATCTCGTTACCACATGGGGAACTTGCACATTGGAGCTGTGTCAAAACCTCCGGTTAGGAGAATCCTTCAGGGCCGCGTTGCCACCACCCTATTCCAAGGTCTCCATGGACACAAACCCACGTTATGACTCATCCGTTGGAGAGTCCATTCAACTAAGCCCCCTCGTTGGCTCCCCCAGATCCAGCAGATCGAAATTGTCTTGTTGCAAGGAGAAAATTGGAATGTGATGCAGGCTGACCAGGCATCAATTTTTAGAACCCTGCTCTGGTTTCATTCTGAATGGGTTGTCCTGGAGCCATCCAACAGGTCTCAATTGTACCGCAGAAGTAATCCCTGCAGTTTGGAGTACCTCAAAACTCCCATTGTGGGAAAGCTCCATGGCCTCGCGATGCCCCATCCCCTTAATGAAAGGGCCATCATGGATAGAATCTCCAACCTCAGCCAACGTCTGATCCTCCCCTGACTTCAGATGCACTAGATCTCGTTTCAGCTCTGCAGAGTGTGCATGCCAAGGCCCCGCCCCGTAACATAAGCCTAGCTATTGTTCTCGGACTTCCGTCCTCACACTCCTGGCCCAAAAGCCCTCCAGTTTGGCAATACCGGAGCCACAATGCAGCACTCTGCCTGCACTCCAGAAGAAAAACATTGCCGTATGGAGCTACCCAGAAACCCCAAATGAGGATCAACCTGCAGGCAACTCGACTGTACCACAATTATACAGTCTATGCTGGGCACTATTGCCCTGTCTGGCACAGCCTGAGCTGTGTCACAGACCTCCTGACCGACACCCAGACAGCTGGCAGCACACTGAGCACATCAGACGCCCCATGGACTTAGGTGTCATCTCTTCCCAACCTCGGTTTTCAGGCTTCAGAACCTAGACCTTATCTCCAATCACTGCCCAGGGATGAACATGATGCAGAAATCAGAACTCCTCCTTTCCCATGGGCAGAAACTTTGTAGTTGTCATGTTGTCCAACATACAGTGTAGGAGAAACCAGCATGACCCATGAGCCCCACCCATGCTTGAGGGCCTCCTTGGGCACAAACACGCATTGTGACCCTCAGCCTGAGTCCTGTCATCAAGTAAGGCCTGTCAGTGGATAGATCAAGAGCCCACATATGGGGCTTGTCATGCTCCTAGGCCCCCAATCTTAACCAGAGTTCAGGTTGTCCAGTTTCCCCTCCCCAGGGCTCTGCTCTGGAATACATCTTTTGTGGGACACCTGAGGTTAAAAAAAAAACAAAAATGACTCCTACATTCCCACAGAAAGACACCAAACCCTTGGGATCGGGCCAAACCCCAGAGAGAGAGACTCGTTCATGGCCCATGAGGACACCCCGACATTCCATGGCCATAGGTGACACAAAATCCAGAGATCAAAGCCTGAGTAAGTGCCTCACATTCGACCTTTGTTCATCTCACAAAGAGTTCTCCTCACGGTCTGTAGATTGGCCCTGCCATACCAACATCCCCAATCCTAAGCCGAGTTTGTGTTTTCAGACTTCTGTCCCCACAGCCCTGGACCACACACCCTCCAGGATGGGGTCCCTGGAGTGACACATCAGGGCTGTGCCTGCTTTGTCCAAAGGAATTCTGCACATTCGATTGGCCAAACTGGAAAAATTATGAGAAACCTCCAAAGTGCCCGAGGCTATCCCAATGCTGGAGGCCGCCCGGGACAAACAGTGTCAATTTGACACCAGCTAAGCAACTACCTCCAATCAGAACCATAGACAGATGTCCCCCGTGAAGAAGATTGAACTGGACAGGCCCCTAGGCCCTAATAAGATCCATTGCATTGGTTTCCAGGCATCTCGCCACAGAGGCCTGGTTTCCAGTATCAGCATACGGAGGTTTCCTGAGGCACCGATCAGCACAAATCCTGTCTCCACAGGGAAACTTGCTTGTTGGAGCTGTGTCAAAACCTCTGGTTAGGAGAATCCTTCAGGGGCCCAGTGCAACCGCCCCATTTCAAGGTCTCCATGGACACAAACCCACATTATGGCACATCCACAGGAGAATCCATTTCAACACAGCCTTCTCAGTTGCTCCCCCAGAGTCAGCAGATCGAACTTCTCTTGTCGCTAGGAGACAATTGGAATATGAAGAGGGATGACCAGGCATCAAATTTTAGAACACTGTTCTGGAGTTCTGGAGTCGTTCCATATGGGACTTCCTTTAGCCATCCAACATGTCTCAATTTTCCCGCAGAAGGAATCCTTGCAGTTTGGAGCATCTCAAAACTCCCATCGAGGGAAAAACTCCATGGCCCCCTGTTGCCCCACCCCACTCCATGAAGGGGCCATAATGGACAGAAACTCCAACCTGAGGGATCGTCTCATTCTCGCCCTGAGTTCAGATGCATGAGATCTCGATTCAGCTCTGCAGAGTGTGCCTACCTTGCCCTCGCCCTGAAACCTAAGTCTAGTTTATGTTCTCAGACTTCCATTCTCAAACTCCTGGCCCACAATCCCTCCAGTTTGGCAATTCTGGACCCACAATGCAGCACTTGGCCTGCCCTCCAGAAGAAAAACTTTGCCCTATGGGGCTACCCAGAAACCCCAAAGGATTTTCAACCTGCATGCCACTCAACTGTACCCCAATTATACAGTCTACCCTGGGCACTAATGCCTGCCTGACACATCCTGAACACAGACCTCAGGACCGGCACCCAGAGAGCTGATAGCACACTGAGCACATCGGATGTGCCATGGCCTTAGGTCGTCATCTCTTCCAAACCTAGGTTTTCAGGCTTCAGAACCTAGACATTAACTGCAATGACTGCCAAGGGGTGAACGTGATGCAGAAATCAGAACTGTTCCTTCCCCATTACCAGAAATCTTTTGGTTGGCATATTGTCCAACCTTAAGTGTAGGAGAAACCAGCGTGGACCATGAGGCCCTGTCCATGCTTAAGCGCCGCAAGGGCACAAACACGCAGTGCGACCTTCAGTGTGAGTCCTGTACTCATGTAAGGCCTCTCAGTGGCTAGACCAAGACATGGCATATTGGGCTTGCCATGCCCCTAGGCCCCAATTTTTAACAAGATTTCAGGTTGTCCAGTCGCCCCTCCCCAGGGCTCTGCTCTGGAATCCTTCTTTTGGTAGGACACATGATGTAACAAAACAGAAAGGACTCCTCCCATCCCACAAGTTTACCCAAAACTCTGGGGATCAGGCCAGATCCACAGAAAGGAAGACTCATCCATGGCCCATGAGGCCTCCCCGACATTCCACGGCCATTGTTGACACAAAATCCAGAGACAAAAGCCTGAGAAAGCACCTCACACTCACCCTTTATTCATATCCCAGAGTTCTCCTCACGGTCTGTAGATCAGGCCTGCCATATCTATGTCCCCAAACCTAAGCTGAGTTTATGTTTTCAGACTCCTGTCCCCACAGTCCTGGATCACACACCCTCCAGGCTGGGGCCACTGGAACCACACATCAGGACTGTGCATGTCCACTCCAGGGGAATTCTGCCCATTCTATTGTCCACAATTGTACAAATTAGGAGAAACCTCCAAGGTCCCCAAGGCCATTCCAATCATGTAGGCCGCCAGGGACAAACAGGGCTGGTCTGACACCAGCTAAGAAACTACCTCCACTCATACCATATACAGATATCCCAGAGAATAAGATTGAACTGGACAGGCACCTAAGCCCTAATTGGATCCATTTCTTTGTTTTCCAGGCATCTCTCCTCAGAGGCCTGTATTCCAATACCAGCCTATGGGGGTTTCCTGAGGCACCCATCAGAACAATTCTCATCTCCACTTTGGAAACTTGCTCTATGGTGCTGTCTCAAAACCTCCAGTTAGGAGAATCCTTATGAGCGGCGGTG